>NC_056429.1:44796225-45421225 GCF_018296145.1 Oncorhynchus tshawytscha | reverse complement strand
CTCAACTGAAAGGATACCGTTCTTTTACAGTATACTAAAATGAACTAATAGTATGTAGTGTCTACTCATTCCGTATGTAGTATACTGTTTGGTAGTATGGGTATTCATACAGCTTTGATACTTGGCGGAAATAAAAGTAGAGGCTTTGTTGCTGGCAATACCCTTTTCATATATATAGAAAGATGTATATCAGACAAACAAACATGCCGTAGCCGAGGCGCTTTCAAGGCGGGGCATTCCATTATGTCTGAAAAGGGTAATCGATACAGGCTACCGGTAATGGAATCCTCCACCTGTTTGCTGGTAGAGACCCTGTACTGTGCACTGCAGAAGCAGACAAAGACCGACATTCATGGAGCCGCCTCTCCTGCTTTCCTCCTGCCTGTGTAAGCTGTTCCATGCTCGTGGCAGACAGCTAGCTGCAGAAGAGGGGGTGTGTTTGTGTGTGAGTGCGCTCAGTCAAAAGTCAAAATACTACAGCATGCCAAAGCCACGGCTCATGTTGTGCTTGGCTCTGTTCCAGTAGGATAATTTAACCATGGTTTATAATACTGTTGCCCAAACACTTGTTAATTATTGTACACTTGTTGATGTCCCCTTGCCTTCTCACTCCTCCTCTCTTCCCCGCATCAGTTCCCTTGTTCTTGTAAAAGCAGCAAAGAAATATTTGTCAAACACTTATTTTTCAGTGGCAATTGACAATATTACTATTGTCAAACTCACGTTAGTTTGCAATTTTTTCATGTAAAAACAGGCGCACTGGCAGTTACCAGCCCTCACCCCAGGTTTGTCAATTTACCTGTCTAACATCAGCATTCTTGTGCTCAGATGGGAGGGGTTGGATATATTTTTATTGTCCTTAAAAACACGATCCAAAGTGCTAATTTCAGGCAGGCTGGAAGGGATATGTAAGACCAACCAAAAGCTGGTTTTAGCGGTAATGCAGTTGGTTTGTCATGAATTTTGACTGTGGAAACGCAGCATATCCAGCCATGACACACGCTGCCCATATGTGAATGGAACAAGAGTAGCCTAATGTGCTTTTGGTGCCTGTATACTTCGGGTTTTACAAACAGAAAGTTTTTTTTTAACCATTTTGTTTTATTTGATGAAACACCAAGCATGCATTGTAGGCAGGCCCACTTTATTTTAGCCATGCAGGTCCAGTTTTGGATTTGCATAAAAACCTTCCGTAGGCTGCAATGTTTTAACATTATATGCCCACAGGGAGAATTTATATTGCCTGTAAGTGTGACACAGCATATATATACATATATAGCATATATATACAGTGCTCAAAAAAATAAAGGGAACACTTAAACAACACAATGTAACTCCAAATCAATCACACTTCTGTGAAATCAAACTGTCCACTTAGGATGCAACACTGATTGACAATAAATTTCACATGCTGTTGTGCAAATGGAATAGACAACAGGTGGAAATTATAGGCAATTAGCAAGACACCCCCAATAAAGGAGTGGTTCTGCAGGTGGGGACCACAGACCACTTCTCAGTTCCTATGCTTCCTGGCTGATGTTTTGGTCACTTTTGAATGCTGGCGGTGCTTTCACTCTAGTGGTAGCATGAGACAGAGTCTACAACCCACACAAGTGGCTCAGGTAGTGCAGCTCATCCAGGATGGCACATCAATGCGAGCTGTGGCAAGAAGGTTTGCTGTGTCTGTCAGCGTAGTGTCCAGAGCATGGAGGCGCTACCAGGAGACAGGCCAGTACATCAGGAGACGTGGAGGAGGCCGGAGGAGGGCAACAACGCGGCAGCAGGACCGCTACCTCCGCCTTTGTGCAAGGAGGAGCACTGCCAGAGCCCTGCAAAATTACCTCCAGCAGGCCACAAATGTGCATGTGTCTGCTCAAACGGTCAGAAACAGACTCCATGAGGGTGGTATGAGGGCACGACGTCCACAGGTGGGGGTTGTGCAGGATGTTTTTCATTTGCCAGAGAACACCAAGATTGGCAAATTCGCCACTGGCACCCTGTGCTCTTCACAGATGGAGCAGGTTCACACTGAGCACAATGTGACAGTCTTGAGATGCCGTGGAGAACGTTCTGCTGCCTGCAACATCCTCCAGCATGACCGGTTTGGCGATGGGTCAGTCATGGTGTTGGGTGGCATTTCTTTGGGAGGGCCGCCATGTGCTTGCCAGAGGTAGCCTGACTGCCATTAGGTACCGAGATGAGATCCTCAGACCCCTTGTGAGATCATATGCTGGTGCGGTTGGGCCTGGGTTCCTCCTAATGCAAGACAATGCTAGACCTCATGTGGCTGGAGTGTGTCAGCAGTTCCTGCAAGAGGAAGTGTATATCTATATTTCTTGTTAGCTACCCTTTGCCTGGTTAAGAAACAGACATGACATTTAAAAAATAGCATCATTGAGGACTTCCGAGTGGCGCAGCAGTCTAAGGCACTGCATCTCAGTGCCAAAGGCGTCACTAGAAACCCTGGTTCGATTCCAGGCTGTATCACAACCGGCCGTGATTGGGATTCCCATAGGGCGGCGCACAATTGGCCCAGCGTCGTTAGGGTTTGGCCAGGGTAGGCTGATATTGTAAATATAAATTAGTTCTTAACTGACTTGCCTTGTTAAATTTAAGGTAAAGAAGTATAATTAAACCATTTAGCTGTGTTTCTCTCTTCCTCGAGTATCGAAAAGTAGGCTGTCTTCGATATTATAGTCTCTCAACCCTCCCACATTCCCCACTGTATTTCACAGCCAGTGTCATGTGTCTGACTATGATTAAATGAGATGACAAGCTATTTCATCAAATCGAGTACCTAATGTTTAATTGATTACGTGATTTTAATTAAAACATACAACTCATTAATAACCTGGGGCACCACGCAAGTGTGTTTATAGAGCTGCTGTCTTCCGAATAAACTCTCAAAGATCTGAAGATATTTTACATCAGTCAGCAGTCAATCATTAATTGTCACCTAATTCAGTCTCATTCTGATTGCCGTAAAGTACTTGGTTATCTGCACGAACACTGGCTAACTATTTGAATCAGAAATACACAAATTGGCTTAATTTATTTACTCAATACCAAAATCTGATTTATTTAAACATTAAAAAAAGATGTTATATATACAACGGTGTCTGTGCGGGTGGACCATTTCAGTTTGTCTGTGATGTGTACGCCGAGGAACTTAACTTTCAACCTTCTCCACTACTGTCCCGTCGATGTGGATAGGGGGGTTCTCCCTCTGCTGTTTCCTGAAGTCCACAATCATCTCTTTTGTTGACGTTGAGTGCGAGGTTATTTTCCTGACACCACACTCCGAGGGCCCTCACCTCCTTCCTGTAGGCCGCCTCGTCGTTGTTGGTAATCAAGCCTACCACTGTAGTGTTGTCCGCAAACTTGATGATTTTGGAGGCGTGCATGGTCACGCAGTCGTGGGTGAACAGGGAGTACAGGAGAGGGCTCAGAACGCACCCTTGTGGGGCCCCAGTGTTGAGGATCAGCGGGGTGGAGATGTTGTTACCTACCCTCACCACCTGGGGGCGGCCCGTCAGGAAGTCCAATACCCAGTTGCACAGGGCGGGATCGAGACCCAGGGTCTCGAGCTTGATGACGAGTTTGGAGGGTACAATGGTGTTAAATGCTGAGCTGTAGTCGATGAACAGCATTCTCACATAGGTATTCCTCTTGTCCAGATGGGTTAGGGCAGTGTGGTTTCGATTGCGTCGTCTGTGGACCTATTGGGGCGATAAGCAAATTGGAGTGGGTCTAGGGTGTCAGGTAGGGTGGAGGTGATATGGTCCTTGACTAGTCTCTCAAAGCACTTCATGATGGTGGAAGTGAGTGCTATGGGGCGGTAGTCGTTTAGCTCAGTTACCTTAGCTTTCTTGGGAACAGGAACAATGGTGGCCGTCTTGAAGCATGTGGGAACAGCAGACTGGGATAAGGATTGATTGAATATGTCCGTGAACACACCAGCCAGCTGGTCTGCAGCCTTGCGAGGGTTAACACTTTTAAATGTTTTACTCACGTCGGCTGCAGTGAAGGAGAGCCCGTAGGTTTTGGTAGCGGGCCGTGGCATTGTATTGTCCTCAAAGCGAGCAAAACAGTTATTTAGTCTGTCTGGGAGCAAGACATCCTGGTCAGTGACTGGTCTGGTTTTCTTTTTGTAATCCGTGATTGACTGTAGACCCTGCCACATGCCTCTTATGTCTGAGCCGTTGAATTGCAACTCTACTTTTGTCTCTATACTTGCACTTAGCTTGTTTGATTGCCCTGCGGAGGGAATAGCTACACTGTTTGTATTCGGTCATGTTTCCGGTCCCCTTGCCCTGGTTAAAAGTAGTGGTTTGCGCTTTCAGTTTTGTGCGAATGCTGCCATCAATCCACGGTTTCTGATTTGGAAATGTTTTAATCGTTGCTGTGGGTATAGCATTGCCGATGCACTTTCTAATGAACTCGCTCACCAAATCAGCGTTTTCGTCAATGTTGTTGTTGTTGGACGCAATGCGGAACATATCCACGTGATCAAAGTAGTCTTGAAGTGTGGAATCAGATTGGTCGGACCCGCGTTGAACAGACCTGAGCGCGGGAGCTTCTTGTTTCTGTCTGTAGGCTGGAAGCAACAAAATGGCGTTGTGGTCCGTTTTTCCGAAAGGAGGGCGGGGGAGGGCCTTATATGCATCGCGGAAGTTAGAATAACAAGGATCCAGGGTTTTACCAGCCCTGGTAGCACAATCGATATGCTGATATATTTTAGGGAGTCTTGTTTTCAGATTAGCCTTGTTGAAATAACCTTACACTCAATGTCAACAAAACAAAGGAGATGATCGTGGACTTCAGGAAACAGAGGAAGCAGCCCCCTATCGACATCGACGGGACAGTAGTGGAGAAGATGGAACGTTTTAAGTTCCTCGGCGTCTCACAGCCTGGTACGGCAACTGCTCGGCCCACAACCGTAAGGCTCTCCAGAGGGTAGTGAGGTCTGCACAATGCATCACCAGGGGCAAACTACCTGCCCTCCAGGACACCTACACCACCCGATGTCACAGGAACAATCACCTGGCTGGTGTAACCAGCCACTGCCTGTTCACCCCGCTATCATCCAGAAGGCGAGATCAGTACAGTGCATCAAAGCAGGGACCGAGAGACTGAAAAACAGCTTCTGTCTCAAGGCCATAGACTGTTAAACAGCCATCACTAACATTGAGTGGCTGCTGCCAGCATACTGACTTAAATCTCTAGCCACTTTTAATAATGGAAAATTGGATGGAATACATGTATCACTAGCCACTTTAAACAATGCCACTTTATATAATGTTTACATACCCTACATTACTCATCGCTTATGTATATACTGTACTCTATACCGTCTACTGCATCTTGCCTATGCCGTTCGGCCATCTCTCATCTATGTATTTTTATGTACATATTCTTATTCATTCTTTTACACTTGTGTATAAGGTAGTTGTTGTGAAATTGTTAGATTACTTGTTAGCTATTACTGCACGGTCGGAACTAGAAGCACAAGCATTTCGCTACACTTGCATTAACATCTGCTAACCATGTGTATGTGACAAATAAAATTTGATTTGAAGATCTGAAAATGGTTGTCTAGCAATGATCAACTTGACAGAGCTTGACGAATTTAGAAAACAACAATGGGCAAGCTATTAGAGACCTAACCAGAAAGTCTCACAGCTGTAATTGCTGACGAAGGTGCTTCTACAAAGTATTTACTCAGTGGTGTCAATACTTATGTAAATGAGATTTCTGTACTTCATTTTCAAATAAATTTGCAAGAATTTCAGAAAACATGGTTTCACTTTTTCATTATGGGGTACTGTGTGTAGATGGGTGAGCATTTTTATTTAATTAATTTTGAATGAACACTTTCAAAGGCACTGTATAGTCGCTCTGCGTCTTAAATGCTAGAGCAGGGGCGTCAAACTAATTTTGCCTCGGGGGCGCATTAGGTCTTTAACGATGTCCGTAAAGCAGCACTGAAAATATTGTTACATTTCCTTGCCTTCAAAATTTCCCCAAAATAGTCCTCTAGCCATCATTTTGAATATTCTAAGCTCCCTGACTGTCTAGTGATTATTAGCGACCTGTACAGTCAAGAAACTGTATGAATATAGGTCCATTATCATTTCTACACAGTTTCGATTTGGTTTCAGTCATAAGTTATATTGAGTTCAAAAACAAATTTACTCATGAACCACACGTGGGCTGGATTGGACCTCCATGCAGGCCGGATCCGTCCCACAGGCTGTATGTTTGAATCCCTTGTGCTACAGCGTGGAAAAAATATTAAGACACTTTTAAAGTACAGATGGTCGTTCCACCTCAAAAATCACAAGGAAGAACTTTGACATGCACCATCTCAAATTGTTCTGAAATCATTTGTTTTTAGAAACCAATAAGAATAGCACTCCTGCAACATTTGGTTTAAATAAATACTGAACAATAATATAAACTCAACGTGCAAAAATTAAGATTTTACTAAGTTACAGTTCATTTAAGGAAATCTGTCAATTTAAATAAATTCATTAAGCCCTAATCTATGGACTTCACCTGACTGGGCAGGGGCGTAGCCATGGGTGGACCTGGGGGGGGGCATAGGCCCACCCACTGGGGAGCCTGGCCCAGCTGATAATGAGTTCTTCCCAACAAAAGTGTTTTATTACATACAGAAATACACAGTTTCATCACCTGTCTGAGTGGCTGGTCTCAGACGATCCCGCAGGTGAAGAAGCCGGATGTGGCGGTCCTGGGCTGATGTGGTCTGCGGTTTTTAGTCATAAACAGTGCAATGCTTGAAGCACAACGAAGAGCTGCTGGCAAAACGCACGAAAGTGCTGTTTGAATGAATGTTTACTCGCCTGCTTCTGCCTACAGATACTTATATGCTCAGTCAGATTATGTGCAACGCAGGACACGCTAGATAATATCTAGTAATATCATCAACCATGTGTAGTTAACTAGTGATTATGATTGATTGTTTTTTATAAGATAAGTTTAATGCTAGCTAGCAACTTACATTGGCTTACTGCATTCGAGTAACAGGCAGTCTCCTTGTGGAGTGCAACGAGAGAGCGGCAGGTCGTTAATTGTGTTGGACTAGTTAACTGTGAGGTTGCAAGATTGAATCCCCCGAGCAGACGAGGTGAAAATCTGTCGTTCTGCCCCTGAACGAGGCAGTTAACCCACCGTTCCTAGGCTGTCATTGAAAATAAAAATGTGTTCTTAACTGACTTGCCTAGTTAAATAAAGGTATTAAAAATAAATAAATAAATCTGCAATTCCGATTGTTATGAAAACTTGAAATCAGCCCTAATTAATCGGCCATTCCGATTAATTGGTTGACCTCTAACCCAAATTGGCTTTCTGAAATTATTTGGAATAACCTAATAGGAATAAAAAAGTTTAAAGAAGTGTTAAGTTTTCCTGAATATGGCCAACGTGTTCATAATATACTCTACCTGTGCATTTTTAAATGCAGGTATCTTTACCAAGAGGACCGCCCTTTCCTTATTAGGGGTCCTTCAGGCCAAGTATTAGTTACCCCTGGTGTTTGCCTGTGTGGATCGTGTTGACGGGCAGGGCTGCTGTGTATGTGAGCGGTGAGGGCTAATAAGAAGACAAGTGTTGAGGTAAGGGCTGCTGGCCTGGGGGAGAATAGGCAGGGGAGGGGTGTAAAGACACACAAGCCAAGGAGAGAAGATTGCAATGGAGTGAAGTAGGAGAGGAGACTTTGATGGAGAGGTGAATGGCGAGAGGGAGGAAGAAGGGGGCCTGCTGGGCTGACTTGGCATGGTCTGTGGGCAGACTGAGGCTTTCCATCAGTAGGCAGTGTGACCTGATGGCCTACAGCACCAACAAGCACCCCATTGAGGTCACCTGGCTGTTCCCCTCTACGTCCGCCTCTCTCCCTTGATCTCGCTCCCCATGTCTCACTTACCTCCCTCTTGTTTCCTCCGTCTCAGTCTCATTTCCTAGTGTGGCCCTGTTCCAGAGAGGGCTGCAGTGCAATGACCGTTTTTATCATCTGTAGCAGAGGCTACTACGGAGTGCTTCATACTCTTAACATGCTGAGAATGCCAGTATAACTCCTCACTAGTGTGCTCTCCTACACCGAGCCATCTAATTCTCCCTGCAACTGTCTGCAACTCCCCTGTGACGTTGGAATTGACCACGGCTTGGCATGTCCTTTCATCCAATCCTGATAACGGGAATACTTCACTGATATACCCACCTGGCTCAAGCCTATAAGTGACAATTAAACCCATGAAATGTTGTTTTGGGTAATTGACTGTTCGCTAAGCCCCGGCCCCAGAATCTTGGGCTACCAATTTTAGCACTATAATGGTTTGCAACTGTCGTCGAGTCCGACATCTCGGACAAGCTCACGTTTAAATCGCATTAAAGCCAGTGAGGACTATGGCAAAACTGATACATTTCTTTAAAAATTAAATGGCAAAATAATCTAGCAGTGTACCAGGAGTACTTACATACCTTAAGGGAAGATTTCGGCAGTTGCCGTATGGTTAGTGAGAAAGTCCACATTGCAAATGTACGGTCCCTTACTAGACGTCCGAAAACGTTTGTAAAATTTGCGGACGGCGTCGGGCCGAGCGGCAGGGCCGGACCTACCAGGAAGTCAACAAATGAACTTTGTCTGACATTCGGTTTCCGTTTCACAAAAATAATAAGATTTTGGTCATTTTTCCACTGTCCCAGAATATCCCACAGGGGGCATAAGCAATCATATTGCTATCGGACAAAACATCACGATTCACGACGGGGCCTTATCTCGAAAACGGAAAATATTTCAAAGCCGAAACTCGGTGAGCGTAGGTTTGGCATAATGGGCAGTTGGCCCCGAACAAGATAGCGTCCAGGCCTCAACGGTTTTTGAGTTATGGCCATTTATCTGGGATTAAAGGTCCAAAATGAAAATAGAGAAATTATTTTTCCACTTCATGTCAAAGTCAAGGAGCCTCCGGTGTCAATAAAAAAAGAACCAGCCATTTATCTATCGTCATTTTAAGAGAAATCGTACAATGACAGATTGGTGATGTTCACGGATAGGTGTTTTTTTTTTTCAACGGTTACAGATCCAGTTGCAGGGTGTTCTTACGAATCTTTTTAAAGTGTGCTGCGGAGCTCTGCGAGATTTCTGTGATTTTCTATGATTTTCTGAAATAACACACACTCACTAAACCCTCTGTAAATAACTCAGTTCTTAACGTAAAGACTTAAAACTCAGGATTCTGTAAAGGCATACCCCAATCAGGATATGGGTTTATTTATAGCTTCCTGTGCCAACCGGAAGTGCCTTAAATGATGTCATAGTGGCAGTTTCCAAGGGTTAAAAAGGTCAGATCTTTTCAAAACGTCATATGTGTGATTAGGCAATCCCCATAAACTGTAAGTCAGTCATTTCTCCCAACAGATGTCAAAGAAAAGCTCTCACACACACACACACAGCAAGGATGGAGTGACAAAGTGCGGTGCTTAAAGACACAGAGAGCAGGCAATGGCATTACCATATACCCTAGGCCGTGCCGAGTTCAACGAGATATCCCGCTTGACCGTAGCTCGCTTGCATTTTACAACCATATTTTTATTTTTGGGTTACCAGGTGCCTATTTTAAACAGTCCATAAAGCACTCCGGGCGGCCCCCATGGATAGAGGGCCGTAGTAGGGTACTCCCATAGCGGGCATGGACAATAGGAGTCCCGGTAAATGCATTTACAACCATATTTTTATTTTTGGGTTACCAGTTGCACAACAATGCACGTGCATTTGCAATATGATTCTATAGTGAAAAAACACCACCAAATGGACATGATGAAATCAACACAACGAGTGATGGAAAGGAACAGTGATGGAAAGGAACAACTATCACTGCTCGGCCATCCTGTGATCATCAGGCCAGTAAATTTTGCATTTTTGAGCATGTCAAATTTCATATGGTAAATGCCCATTGAACCATATTGCAAATGCACGTGCACTTGCAATATGATTGTATGTGAAAAAACATCACAAAATGGACAGGATGAAGTCAACACAACGAGCGATGGAAAGGAGCAACTATCACTGCCAGGCCATCCCGAGTTCATCTGGCCAGTCAATTTTGCATTTCTGCAGGATTTTTGAGCATGTCAAATTTCATATGGTAAATGCCCATTGAACCATATTGCAAATGCACGTGCACTTGCAATATGATTGTATGTGAAAAAACATCACAAAATGGACAGGATGAAGTCAACACAACGAGCGATGGAAAGGAGCAACTATCACTGCCAGGCCATCCCGAGTTCATCTGGCCAGTCAATTTTGCATTTCTGCAGGATTTTTGAGCATGTCAAATTTCATATGGTAAATGCCCATTGAACCATATTGCAAATGCACGTGCACTTGCAATATGATTGTATGTGAAAAAACATCACAAAATGGACAGGATGAAGTCAACACAACGAGCGATGGAAAGGAGCAACTATCACTGCCAGGCCATCCCGAGTTCATCTGGCCAGTCAATTTTGCATTTCTGCAGGATTTTTGAGCATGTCAATTTCATATGGTAAATGCCCATTGAACCATATTGCAAATGCACGTGCACTTGCAATATGATTGTATGTGAAAAGACATCACCAAATGGACATGATGAAATCAACACAACGAGTGATGGAAAGGAACAACTATCACTGCTCGGCCATCCTGTGTTCATCGGGGCAATCAATTTCACATTCCTGCAGCATTTTTATAGCATGACAAATTCGTGATGGTACCTGCCCATTGAACCATATTGCAAATGCACAGTGACTTTGCAAAAGTAAGAAAACATAAACAAATGGACATAATGAAATCACCATATTTTTATTTTTGGGTTACCAGTTGCACAACAATGCACCTGCATTTGCAATGTGATTCAATAGTGAAAAAAACATCACCAAATGGACATGATGAAATCAACACAACGAGTGATGGAAAGGAACAACTATCACTGCCCGGCCATCCTGTGTTCCCATAGCGGGCATTAATATCAGACAATCACAACAATGCACAACAATCAGTATCCATCGTAATATTTTAAACAGTCCACAAAGCACTCAGGACGGCCCTGACAGAGAGAGGGCCGTAGTAGGGTGCTTCCATATCGGGCATTAATATGAGAATGACCCTTAAATGCATTTAGGACCATATTTTAATTTTTGGGTTCCCAGGTGCACCCACTTTATTTTGGGTTCCCAGGTGCACCCACTTTATTTTGGGTTCCCAGATGCACAACTTCTATTTTGGGTCACCAGGTGCACGCGGTTCCGAACAGCGCAGCTATCTGCTTTATAGCCCGAGGGAGGGTGCTTAAGTGTGGGTGCCCTGGTTCACCTGGTGTGCGAGGTTGTGGATGTGGGGGGGGGTCCCATGCTGGAATCATCCCCGGAAATAGAGGAGTGTTACCTGGGTGGTGAGTAAGGGCCTACAAGCCTGGAGGTCCATATTTTAATTTTTGGGTTACCAGTTGCACGTTTTCAATCACCAGTTGCACGTTTTCAATCACCAGTTGCACAACAATCAGTATCCATCGTGATATTTTAAAGTGTCCATAAATCACTCAGGATGCCCCCGACAGAGAGAGAGGGCCGTAGTAGGGTACTCCTATAACAGGGCATTAATATGAGAATGACCCTTAAATGCATTTTGGAGCCTATTTTAATTTTTGGGTTCCCAGGTGCACATTTCAGATCACCAGTTGCACAACAATGAGTATCCATCAGAACATGTTAAAGTGTCCCGGTAAATGCATTTACAACCATATTTTTATTTTGGGGTTACCAGTTGCACAACAATGCATGTGCATTTGCAATATTATTCTATAGTGAAAAAACATCACCAAATGGACATGATGAAATCAACACAACGAGTGATGGAAAGGAACAACTATCACTGCCCGGCCATCCTGTGTTCATCAGGCCAGTAAATTTTGCATTTTTGAGCATGTCAAATTTCATATGGTAAATGCCCATTGAACCATATTGCAAATGCACGTGCACTTGCAATATGATTGTATGTGAAAAAACATCACAAAATGGACATGATGAAATCAACACAACGAGTGATGGAAAGGAACAACTATCACTGTTCGGCCATCCTGTGTTCATCAGGCCAGTAAATTTTGCATTTTTGAGCATGTCAAATTTCATATGGTAAATGCCCATTGAACCATATTGCAAATGCACGTGCACGTGCAATATGATTGTATGTGAAAAACATCACAAAATGGACAGGATGAAATCAACACAACGAGTGATGGAAAGGAACAACTATCACTGCTTTGGCCATCCTGTGTTCATCAGGCCAGTCAATTTTGCGTTTCTGCAGGATTTTTAAGCATGTCAAATTTCATATGGTAAATGCCCATTGAACCATATTGCAAATGCACGTGCACTTGCAATATGATTGTATGTGAAAAGACACCACCAAATGGACATGATGAAATCAACACAACAGTGATGGAAAGGAACAACTATCACTGCTGCCATCCTGTGTTCATCAGGCCAGTCAATTTTGCATTTTTGAGCATGTAAAATTTCATATTTTGGTAAATGCCATTGAACCATATTGCAAATGCATGTGCATTTGCAATATGATTGTATGTGAAAAAACATCACAAAATGGACAGGATGAAGTCAACACAACGAGCGATGGAAAGGAGCAACTATCACTGCCAGGCCATCCCGAGTTCATCTGGCCAGTCAATTTTGCATTTCTGCAGGATTTTTGAGCATGTCAAATTTCATATGGTAAATGCCCATTGAACCATATTGCAAATGCACGTGCACTTGCAATATGATTGTATGTGAAAAAACATCACAAAATGGACAGGATGAAATCAACACAACGAGTGATGGAAAGGAACAACTATCACTGCTCGGCCATCCTGTGTTCATCAGGCCAGTAAATTTTGCATTTTTGAGCATGTCAAATTTCATATGGTAAATGCCCATTGAACCATATTGCAAATGCACGTGCACGTGCAATATGATTGTATGTGAAAAAACATCACAAAATGGACAGGATGAAATCAACACAACGAGTGATGGAAAGGAACAACTATCACTGCTCGGCCATCCTGTGTTCATCAGGCCAGTCAATTTTGCGTTTCTGCAGGATTTTTGAGCATGTCAAATTTCATATGGTAAATGCCCATTGAACCATATTGCAAATGCACGTGCACTTGCAATATGATTGTATGTGAAAAGACACCACCAAATGGACATGATGAAATCAACACAACGAGTGATGGAAAGGAACAACTATCACTGCTCGGCCATCCTGTGTTCATCAGGCCAGTCAATTTTGCATTTTTGAGCATGTAAAATTTCATATGGTAAAATACAACTAAAGTATGTTGATACAGTTCTTATACGTGTGTAATTGACACAAAATTACAAAAACGGTCCAGAAAGCACTTTTTAAGGGTGTGTGAAGTTTTTACAAAATTTTGACATTTTTGACTTTTGACTTTTGACTTCCTATGAAATCATATTGAAAATGGACAAAACATATTACTTATGCCCATGTATATAAAAAAAAAAAATATGATGATAAAATTGGACAAAAGTATATTCATACAGTTCTTACACATGTGTAATTGACAAAAAAATCGAAAGAATTTCGAAAAACGGTCCAGAAAGCACTTTTTAAGGGGTGATAAGTTTTTGACAAAAAATCATTTTTCAAAATTTTGCTTTTGGATGTTGACTTGGGTGACATTTCCAATATGAAAAACCATGGTGGAGCGAATTCGCCACCTGTTGAATTTTAAAGTGTTACAATAGGCAATCGCCATATGGCAGTTGCAATACACTTTGCATGAATCAACGCCGAATTGGGTGGTATTGGCCAATGTGTATATGGTTTGTCCGATGCCAATGACTTCCCATTCATTTTTGTCCACTTCAGGGGGTATTCCCTTACTACTATGATTCCTGAAATGCAGAGCCTGTTGGAGTATTTTTTTTTTCTAGAGCAACATTATACGTTGCTTGCTAGCTCAGCTTGTTAGCTAGCTCTATCTCATTGACCACCAAGCGCTGCTAACGCTAGCTAGCTAGCCCCTTAATATAACTTGTTTTTTTCTAAATGTACTGTGTTAGCTAAGTTAGCAATGTTATGAATACAACTCCCATCTACTGTTGACATCAGGATACAATTTGAGAGCACTAGTTAGCTCCAGAAGTTATAGCTTTGAGTGCATGCTGACATGAGCCATACAGTGGGAAGCTACACTAGCTATAAACAAGTTTACCAGGTTCCCTTGAAGCACTTGTAATGACAGTCCATCACAACATACCCAAGCATTTCCTGATTAACAAAGGGGTGGTCTGTGTATAATTTCATTGGCCTCAAACACAGTTTGAGATTATTGTGAGGGGATTTTGCCAGCGGTTGAATGGGGAATTGGGCTTCCCGGGAGAATGTTGTCCGAGTTTGCAATAGTGACCAAGGGGCGTGGCTTAGCGAAGGGTCAATTGCAATTCGAGATGTGAACTCGCTAACCTGTCAACATTCAGGGCTTATCGGTCCAATTGACACCAGTGCATAATTGGCCGGCTGGCTCATGAACTGTCCCTGTTCCATGCAGTAGCTGTCTGTTCCTGTTAGCTGGTGAGCTAACTAGACTATGCTTCTGAGTGAGTGAATGGGCTTTGCTCAGCAGGGGGAGGGAGCAGAGCAGACACACAGACATGAGTGTCAGACCCTGCAGGTCTTTTATATGGACATATAATTAAAGGCCCAGTGCAGTCAAATGTGATTTCTGTTATTTTTTTCACAATTTGATTGGTCTTTGAAATTGCTAAAATGATGATAATGCCCTTTTAGTGTAAGAACTGTTTGAAAAGACCACCTACAATTTCAGCCTGTTTGGTGGCATCACCAGGCAGTAAATTACTTAGTATACCAATAAGAAAGACTTCCAAACCTCTCTGCCACTTAGACCACTCCAAGACAGTCTTGCTTGAGAAATTACTTTTTGCTAATAAGCTATTTTTGTTTGTTTTCATTTAAAATGGTCCAAAAGAATCACACTAAGTTACTTAATTGTTACCCAGAAATGATTTGATATTGAAATAAAAATGTCTGCATTGGACCTTAAGTATAATGGCCGTCAGGAGCAAAGCAGGACTCAAGGGGCGAGCCCGGGCAGCCAGGCGAGGCTCTTTACTGCAGCCACTCTGGGTCGAAGGCGAGAGCCCCCTCTCGTCTGTTAGCTGCAATTCTTCCTTATTGATGATCTCTCTGTGTGGCACCATTCCTTCTAGGAGAGGAAGCCATAACGGTTTACTAGGAGGATCTAAGGCCACACCATCAGAGGAATGCTTTTGCCTCTGAAATCTGAATTCAGAGAGTCATTTCTAAAGACTTTTCTCTCCTGATTTGACGTTGAATTGTAAACATGGCGGCTAGTTCTTTTGGCAGCATTTTCCGAAGGATTTGGCAGGAAGTTGAAAGAGATTAGAGGTCGACCGATTACTCGGAATGGCCGATTAATTAGGGCCGATTTCAGGTTTTCGTAACAAACGGAAATCTGTATATCTGGGAGCCGATAAATAAAAAATAAAAATAAAATTAAAAAAATTATGCCTACATTTAACTAGGCAAGTCAGTTAAAGAACACATTCTTATTTTCAATGACGGCCTAGGAACGGTGGGTTAACTGCCTCGTTCAGGGGCAGAACGACAGATTTTCACCTCGTCTGCTCGGGGATTCAATCTTGCAACCTTACAGTTAACTAGTCCAACGCAATAACGACCTGCCTCTTTCTCGTTGCACTCCACAAGGAGACTGCCTGTTACGCGAATGCAGTAAGCCAAGGTAAGTTGCTAGCTAGCATTAAACTTATCTTATAAAAACAATCAATCATAATCACTAGTTAACTGTGAGGTTGCAAGATTGAATCCCCCGAGCAGACGAGGAACTACACATGGTTGATGATATTACTTAGATATTATCTAGCGTGTCCTGCGTTGCATATAATCTGACTGAGCATACAAACATACAAGTATCTGTAGGCAGAAGCAGGCGCGTAAACATTCATTCAAACAGCACTTTCGTGCGTTTTGCCAGCAGCTCTTCGTTGTGCTTCAAGCATTGCACTGTTTATGACTTCAAGCCTATCAACTCCCGAGATGAGGCTGGTGTAACCGAAGTGATTGTTTTTGCATTATTTAAACCAAATGGAACATGTTTCATTATTTACTTGAGGCTAAATAAATTTTATTGATGTTTTAGATTAAGTTAAAATAAGTGATTCAGTATTGCTGTAATTGTTATTATTACAAATAAATAAATTTATCGGTCGATTAATCGGTAGCGGCTTTTTTGGCCCCCCAATAATCGGTATCGGCGTTGAAAAATCATAATCGGTCGACCTCTAAAAGAGAGATCGTGCAGATACCGACACCCATCTGTTTCTGACTGGGCTGGGAGGGAGGGTGTATTACCAGCAGCAGACCTCTAGTTTGTGGGGTGGCTGTGTCTGTCCGGGCCCCGAGGGAGACTTTTGAGCCTGCTTGTTGCTTCTCGCCAGTGAAGTGGGAAGATGAAAAGGAGCATCACATGTTTCTGTGTTGAAGTTACCTTCTGTGTGTCTGTTTTTCTCACGCAGGCCCATATTTTAGGCCACTCCCAGTTTGCTGTTTATTTTTTGTTTCATAGGCTTTTATTTGTTTCATAGGCTTTTGTCTGTGACCAAACAGACAAAAGCTGTTTGGTTGTATTTGGACATTGTTTAATAAAACCAGTACATTATTAATACTTCCTATTACTGTTCCCGTTGTGTATAGACAATGGAGCTAAGGAATTGACACACAGATTTGGCCTCAGAATACCCCATTGACCCAACAGACGAAAGACAATTTCCTCTGTGGCATCGTCGGTACAGGGAAGGTCACTCCATGAGAGGTTGGCTAGCTTTCTTCTGTTCCTTGGGTCTGATGGGGCCAGGCAGAGGTCTCGGGTTGATGGGGCCAGGCAGAGGTGCATTAACCAGACACAGGGCTAGGCAGTATACCGTATTTTACTATACCGGTAATGATGCACCGACCAGTTTGGATTTTTACTTTACCTTCTATGACGGTATTTCAGTGTTTGGTTCATTAAATCTGATACGCCATAGTTTACTCTGCTACTTGAGTAGTCACTCTCCCTCTCTCACCTAGCCCTGCCCTTTGTCACTCAAGGAGCGCAGCTGTTGTTGCTTGATATCATTTGCTGACCGTTTACCCTTCTTCAGTCTACATGGTCAATGCAGCAGATGCAACAATATGTTGATGACAACATTGCTGCTGTCCACTTGGTTTCTTAATAGAAATCCCCAACTGTTCTATAATGACACGATTACTGTCTGCAAACAGCTAGTTTGTCTTTTCTTAGCAAGATGTGCCAAAAATAAATTTAGCTAATAAATGTACTGAGTCAGAGCAAACGGCCTGATACCAGTGCTATTGTTAGCCTAAATCAGCATGTTTGTGCAACAGTATCTTAGGCGACGCATGAATATGTTGGCTACATGAAGTAAAAGAACAACATTTAATGTACACTGCATTTGAAAAGTATTCGGATCCCTGCACTTTTTCCACATTTTGTTACCTTACAGCCTTATTCTAAAATTAAGGGAACAAACTATTTAATCTAAAATTAAGGGAACAAACTATTTAATCTACCTACACACAATTTCCCATAATGACCAAGCATAAACATGTTTTTAGAAATGTTAGTGTGTGTGTGTGGTATGTCAGGCTGGATGGGGAGCGTTGCTGCACAGCTATTTTCAGGTCTCCCAGGTTCAAGTCCAGGCTCTGGCCGGGCCACTGTAGGACATTCAGAGACTTGTCCCGAAGCCACTCCTGTGTTGTCTAGGCTGTGTGCTTAGGGTTGTTGTCTTGTTGGAAGGTAAACCTTTGCCCAAGTCTGAGGCCCTGAGCGCTCTGGAGCAGATTATAATCAAGGATCTCTCTGTACTTTGCTCCGTTCATCTTTCCCTCTATCCTGACTAGTCTCCAAGTCCCTGCTGCTGAAAAACATCCCTACAGCACGATGCTGCCACCACCATGCTTCACTGTAGGGAGGGTGCCAGGTTTCTTCCAGGCGTGACACGCATTCAGGCCAAAGAGTTCAATATTGGCTTCATCAGACCAGAGAATCTTGTTTCTCATGGTTGGTGAGTCCTTTAGGTGCCTTTTGGCAAACTCCAAGTGAGCTGTCATGTGCCTTTTTACTGAGGAGTGGCTTCCGTCTGGCCACTCTACCTCAAAAGGCCTGATTTGTGGAGTGCTGTAGAGATGGTTGTCCTTCTGGAACATTCTCCTATCCCCACAGAGGAACTCTGGTGCTCTGTCGGAGTGACCATCAGGTTCTTGGTCACCTCCCTGACCAAAGGCCCTTCTCCCCCGATTGCTCAGTTTGGCCGGACGGCCAGATCTAGGAAGAGTCTTGGTGGTTCCAAACTTCTTCCATTTAAGAATGGAGGCCACTGTGTTCTTTGGGACCTTAAATGCTGCAGAATTGTTTTGGTACCCTTCCCCAGATCTGTGTCCTTCCCCAATCCTGTCTCGGAGCTCTACGGACAATTCCTTCAACCTCATGGCTTGGCTTTTGCTCTGACATGTACCTTATATAGACAGTTGTGTGCCTTTCCAAATCACGTCCAATCAATTGAATTTACCACAGGTGGACTCCAATCAAGTTGTAGAAATATCTCAAGGATGATCAATGGAAACAGGATGCACCTGTGCTCAATTGAGTCTTACTTATATCAAAGGGTCTGAATACATATGTAAGTTATTTCTGTTTTTTGTTTTTTTAAATGTTATATAATTTAACATTTTGCTTTGTTATTTTTGGGTATTGTGATTAGATTGAGAATTATTTAATTCCTTTTAGATTAAGGTTGTAACGTAACATAATGTGGAGATGGAATGCACTGTATATACAGGCAGTTTGTGGGACTGGTAACGGATAAAGACTGACTCTAATGCAGTTCTTAAGTAGACATGACCACACAAGATTTGTGTACATCTTGCCAGGGTGACAGCAGGTCAAGTTGTCTAGTCCCTGTGTCCTTTTGTGGACAACAGGGGGAGGAGGTACCATTTCATAAAGGGTGTGAGATTAATACAAAGCATGAGTTTATAAAAAAAATTGAATTGCGTTTTTGTATGTTTATTCAGTTACTCAGTATATGCTTGATATCATTTAATATTTTAAAACGTCCTTTTCCATCACATCCATAACTCAAGTTTTGTTCCGTTACTATTACTTAGAATTGAGTAATTTTGTGTCTACACTTCCCTTATAGGGTTCTACAAATATACACCTTTAAAATGTTAAGTCAATTAAGACATTTTGCCCCTCAAATATCACTAACCAGGATTTTTTTTAATCACGTGTATAATGGTCGCCCATGAGAAGATTAAATATTAGGTAGATACTGAGTAAATTATTCTAGCTAATCCCAATAGATTGTTGTAAATTGTGTGGGCTGTAGGCCTAATATGTCTGACTACCGAAACACTACGCCTACAGTTTATCTTAATGGTGTTGTAGCCTAACATCTTTAGCTGAACTAATCCAGTGTCTCGGGGGACGCCCCATGTTTGCATAACAATTAGAGATGAGGATTTAAACCATGCCACAACAAGGCCCCCTAAACAAAGACCAGGCCCACTGAGTATCTCTCCCGTCCCGCGACACACCGCCTGTAGAGGGAATGGGTTGTGACGTGTTAATCCCCGGTATTCCTAGGTTTTTTCTTTATGTAAATGGTAGGGAGTTGGTCTGGCAGCCATATTCAAATCGAGCTTTATTTAAACGGCACATTTCAGACCTAGAATGCAACGCAATGTGCTTTACAGGAAGAAACAAATAATCAATGAAAATAAAAGCTTAAATATTTACTACACAACAAACAAGCTAAAAAAAACGAAATTACACAAACAGAACTGGCACCCCAAGGAAAAGCAAAGCTAAAATGTCTTAAGATCTCTTTTAAATATGACCAGTTTCGGCACTTCTCAGGTTCTCCGGCAGGCTTTTCCAGAGGCTGGGTGCATAACAACTAAAGGCTGCCTCTCCATGCCGCTTGGTCCTAGGCTTTGGGATAGTTCATCTGCCAGAGATCCTGATGGAAGTACTGGGTATATAAATTTAAAAGCATGTCTGACATGTATTGGTGTGCACAATCGTGGATTGATTTAAAAACCAGTAGAAGAATTTTAAAATGTAATTCTAAAACTCACAGGCAGCAAGTGCAGAGACCTTAAAAACCAGTGTAATGTGTGCACTCCGTCTGGTCTTGGTCAGTACCTGTGCTGCAGAATTCTGTATGTTTTGCAGTTGACCAATGTCTATCTTGGGTAGACCAGACAGGAGAGCATTACAGTTGTCAAGCCTGCTTGGAAAGTATGGATGAGTCTATTAGCCTGAGAAAGAACGGCTGCACCGTGGCAATGTTCCTCAGGTAAAAAGCTATTTTGGTCACGTTCCTATCGTGTGATTCGAAATTGAGTTCAGAATCTAAAATAAGGCCTAGGTTTTTTACCTGGTGTTTTTTCTTTATTTCCCGTGAATTAAAATGTGCAGCTAGATTCTCTCTTTTCTTTGGCTCCAACAGAAAGTACCTTGGTCTTGTCTTGATTTAGCTGGAGGAAGTTGTGAGCCATCCAAGCATTTAAATCTCTAATACAGTCTAATAATAGTTGTGTATAGTCTGCATAGAAGTGAAAATCAATGATGTGCTTAAGCCACATGTGACATGTATCTTTTTTTCTGAGTTATGTTCACCAAGAGTGACAAACTCTTGACCGGTTAAATGGGTCCTAAACCAAATTAGAACTGTACCGGAGATGCCAACCCACCTCTCCAGTCTGTCCAGAAGGATATCATGGTCAACAGTGTCAAATGCAGCACTGAACTCTATGAGTTCAAGGACAGAGAGCTGTTTGGCATCTGTGTTGCCTCTAAGATCATTTACCACTTTAACTAAGGTGGTCTCTGTGCGGTGGTGGGCACAGAAAAATGATAGGAATTTAAAAAAATAAATAATACAGCTGGCACTTAAACAATCATTTTAGCTTTTTGAACACCAATTCCTCCAGAATTTTGCTTAAGAAAGGAAGGTTGGAGATTTGACTGAAAATTGCGGTGAGCTGAAGAACCTTTCCTTCAAAAGGGGTTTCACCATAGCAGTTAACGCAGTGGGGAAAGTGCCTGTGAACAAGGAGTGATTAACAAGATCTTGCACTACTTCAGATATGCAATTAAACACTTTTTTTAAGGTGGTGGGGATAGGATCGAGAAGACCGGTAGAAGACTTAAGTTGCGGTATCACTTTCCTGATCATGTCTGTGTCAACCAGGGAAAATACATCCGTAGTGCCTTTTTATGAGATTGTGCGCTAGGCTACCACACAAACTTCTCGCCGGGTATTGCTTGACTTATACCCAGCCAAATGATGGTTATCTTATCTCTGAAATATGCAGCGAACTCATCACAATTCGATGGGGAGGAATGTTCAAATAGGCTTGCGGGGGTAGGATTTATCAGGCCATCAATGGTCGAGAAGAGCAGTCTCGAATTATTCTGATTTAATAGTGATCAATTTAACAAATGTGCCTGTCTGCCTTTCTAATTGCTTTGGTGTATATATGCCAAGTTGCTCTCAAAATATCATAATATTGACCTGTGACTTGGATTTTCTCCACTTGCGCTCGTGCCTTTCTGCAATTTCTCTTTAATTATTTTACTCACTCATCCAATTTGGTTGGTTTGTTGTTAGTTCTACCTTTGTTATTTTAAAAAATAAAAATAAAATACTTGGAAGAAAGGAAATTATAAATGGGTATTTCCAGCATTATGGATGTAACATTTACACACACAATCGCAAACTAAATATCTCACAAAATGGACAAACAAAACATAAATGAAACTTTTGATGTTTGTCTACAGTACCCCTTTGGGGGCACTTATACCAAAAAATGATGACTTCTAAATATTGGCATGTTGCAGAATAAAAAGCAAATAATGAGCATTATGGGTGTGACATGAAATGGACAAGATGTTTGTGGAGACCAAACATGTTAGAAAAAGTCGGAATGTGTCAGTCTTACGTTAAAACATGGATAGCCTTTCTGAAGAAAAGGCTTGGCTGAACACAAAAATAATAATTAAAAAAATATGAATCTTACATTATTACTTTGAGGGGAAAAACTATCATAATGGACTCTCCGTTATGGTTGTGACAGTCTGAAACAGAGTCAAATTGGCTGATTTTAAAATTATAGGATTTATATAAACTTCAATAAATATAGTACCCAACATCAGATTTGGACCATAATTTTCCCTAACAATGAGTAAGGTAAGACATGAGGAATCCAATAAAATGATCAAAAGCTACCCCTGAAAATGCAATATTTTAGCCTTTATAAATAAACATGTCTTAGCTAGCTACTTTGCTCTGAAGTCGCCCACCGTAGCCGTTTGATCCCTGCTTCATTGATTGAGGAAATTATTTCATAAACCCTGTAGTGTATATACTATATGATAAACATACAGTTTATACAATAATGAAGTGTCTTTATGGTGGTCTTTGTGATTTGTAAATTGATAGGAAATGACGGTTCTCTCATTAGGCCTACATTTTGTAGTATTCAGACGCTATCAGACTATAGAGATTGGAAACAATAGGTTTTTGGCTGCCACATCATAAACACATGACAAACAAAAACAAGGATGGAAGTGTCGGTCTTTGCTGTTTTTCTACACATTTTGCTTTGGCTTATGCCGTGTTCTTATGCTATCTAAGTGACTCAAACATTATATAAAACAATCAATGATGTCCACATGACATTTTGAATTTTTGATTCTCCCCGAATGTCTATTTTTTGTTGTTGGTTTTCAAAGACGATCTTATGAATATATATAGCTCCATTATCTTTTCTACGTACTTTATATCTGGTTTTGCCCTCTGCTGCTAAATGACTATAGGGGTAACAGTGCACGTCAACTGTTTGAACTGCAGGTAGGCTAGATGTTGACTACATGGTGACCATTTGTATACTGATCAAACAAATGTACAAACTGAATACAGATTAAAGATGACCTTACATACAGTGTACAGAGCTGAAGCAAGAATCATCATGTCATTAAACCAACATGACCTTTTACTGTCATGGAGAACGAAAGTGGACTTTTCCAGACTTTTTTTTCTCCACTTTGATCTAAATATGATATGCCCTATATGCTATAGGTTCGGCTATATTATTGTTGAAATTGAAGTGGATGGATTGTGAGGTGATTTCTCTGCCATTCTGATGTCTGTCTTTAAGAATTTTTCTACAGCTGCTACCATTGTCTCACCTCCTTAAATTAGGTTTTTCGGCAAAAAAACATCAGTCCAGAAATAATATTTAGATCTCTGTAGCTACGCTTAGTGAATCACTAAAAAGCTTTGTTTCAGTCGGTTGGCCCACTTGAATCTCGAGTGCATTCGGAAAGTATTCAGACCCCTTCTGTTTTTCCACATTTTGTTACGTTACAGCCTTATCCTAAAATTGATTTAAATTTTTTTTTTTTTTTATTGTTCTACACACAATACTCCATAATGACAAAGTGAAAACAGATGTTTTAGATATTTTTTGCAAATTTATAAGAAATTAAAAACATTTCATTTAAGTATTCAGACCCTTTCAGGCGAGATTGAACTAAGGTGCATCCTGTTTACATTGATCATCCTTGATGTTATTCAACTTGATTGGAGTCCACTTGAGGTAAATTCAACTGTTTGGACATGATTTAGAAAAGCACACTCCTGTCTATACAAGGTCCGAGACAGAATTGTGTCGAGGTACAGATCTGGGGATGTGTCACGGGACGGGAGAGGTACTCAGTGGGCCTGGTCTTTGTTTAGGGGGCCTTGTTGTGGCATGGTTTAAATCCTCATCTCCAATTGTTTTGCAAACATGGGGCGTCCCCCGAGACGTTGGATTAGTTCAGCTAAAGATGTTAGGCTACAACACCATAAAGATAAACTGTAGGCGTAGTGTTTCGGTAGTCAGACATATTAGGCCTACAGCCCACACAATTTATAACAATCTATTGGGATTAGCTAGAATAATTTACTCAGTATCTGCCTAATATTTCATCTTCTCATGTGCGACCATTATACACGTAATTAAAAAAAATCCTGGTTAGTGATATTTGAGGGGCAAAATGTCTTAATTGACTTAACATTTTAAATGTGTATATTTGTAGAACCCTATAAGGGAAGTGTAGACACAAAATTACTAAATTCTAAGTAATAGTAACGGAACAAAACTTGAGTTATGGATGTGATGGAAAAGGACATTTTAAAATATTAAATAATATCAAGCACATACTGAGTAACTGAATAAACATACAAAAACTCTATTCAAAGTTTTTTTATAAACTCATGCTTTGTATTAATCTCACACCCTTTATGAAATGGTACCTCCTCCCCCTGTTGTCCACAAAAGGACACAGGGACTGGACAACTTGACCTGCTGTCACCCTTGCAAGATGTACACAAATCCTGTGTGGTCATGTCTACTAGAGGTCGACCGATTATGATTTTTCAATACCAATTCCGATTATTGGAGGACCAAAAAAGCCGATACCGATTAATCGGCCGGTTTAATTATTTTTAATTAAAAAAATACATTTAAAAATAAATATTTGTAATAATGACAATTACAACAGTACTGAATTAACACTTATTTTTACTTAATATAATACATCAATCAAATCAATTTAGCCTCAAGTAGATAATGAAACATGTTCAATTTGGTTTAAATAATGCAAAAACAAAGTGTTGGAAAAGAACGTAAAAGCACAATATGTGCTATGTAAGAAAGCTAACGTTTCAGTTCCTTGCTCAGAACATGAGAACATATGGTGGTTCCTTTTAACATGAGTCTTCAATATTCCCAGGTAAGAAGTTTTAGGTTGGCCTCCCGGTTGGCGCAGTGGTTAAGGGCGCTGTACTGCAGCGCTAGCTGTGCCATCAGAGTCCCTGGGTTCGCTCCCAGGCTCTGTCGTGACCGGGAGGTCCGTGGGATGATGCACAATTGGCCTAGCGTCGTCCGGGTTAGGGAGGGCGGTAACAAAAAACCTGATGGGCACTCTGACAGAGCTCCAGAGTTCCTCTGGGGCGGTGGGAGAACCTTCCAGATTGAATTCTTTGGCCTGAATGCCAAACGTCACGTCTGGAGGAAACCTTGCCCCATCCCTATGGTGAAGCATGGTGTTGGCAGCATCATCCTGTGGGGATGTTTTTCAGCGGCTGGGAAAGATTTTCAGCGATTTACAGAGATGGTCGCCTCGCTTCAGGTCCTTAGGAAAACTATTCAGTAATAAAAATAAAAAAAGGTATTTCTTACGTTGTTATCCCAGAAAATCTCAAGTGTTATTACATTATAGCCGGGAAGAACTAGTAGATATAAAAACAATGTCAACTTTGCAACATTATGACCAGGAATACGTCTTTCCAAAGCAGATCCTTTGTTCGGACCTCCACCCGCGACATGGGATCTTGTCCCAAAGGCCGACCCAAAACAATGCGGTCACCGCAGGAGAGGCAGACAGAGTGGCCTATTGATCAGACTTAGAAGGCGAGCGCACCAGCCACCGCTTCCGAGCATATTACTCGCCAATGTCTAATCTATAAACAACAAGGTTTATAGGGGCGGCAGTGTAGCCTAGTGGTTAGAGCATTGGACTAGTAACCGAAAGGTTGCAAGTTCAAATCCACGAGCTGACAAGGTACAAAATCTGTCGTTCTGCCCTTGAACAGGCAGTTAATCCACTGTTCCTAGGCCGTCATTGAAAATAAGAATTTGTTCTTAACTGACTTGCCTAGTAAAATAAAGGTAAAAAAAAAAAAAAAAAGGTGGACGAAATTAGGGCACGATTTGCCATCCAGAGGGACATCAGAGATGGTAAACATTCTGTTTCACGGAAAACTGGCTCACCTGGGATATGTTGTCAGTCGGTACACCTGGTTTCTTCACACATCGCGCCAACAGAAGCAAACATCTCTCTGGTAAAAGGAAATGTGGGGGTGTATGCCTTATGATTAACGACACATGGTGTAATCATAACATACAGGAACTCAAGTCCTTTTGTTCATCTGACCTAGAATTCCTTTCCTTCAAGTGCCGACCGCGTTGTCTACCAAGAGAAGTCTCTTCAATTATAGTCACAGCCGTGTATATCCCCCCCCCCTCTCCCTCCAAGTAGGTACCTCAATGGAGACTGTAAGAACTTCACTGGACTCTATGTAAACTGGAAACCAAATATAATGAGGCTCCATTTATTGTAGCTGGGGATTTTAACAAAACTAATCTGAGAACAAGGCCTCCTAAATCCCATCAACATATCACATGCGCAACATGAGCTGGTAGCATTCTGGACCATTGCTATTCTAACTTCCGCGATGCATAGAAAGCCTTCCCCCGCCCTTCCTTTGGCAAATCTGACCATGACTCCATTTTGTTGCACCCAGCCTGTAGACAGAAACTAATACAGCAACCGCCCGTGCTCAGGTCTATCCAACGCTGGTCTGACCAATCGGATTCCACGCTTCAAGATTGCTTCGATCACGTGGACTGGGATATGTTCCGGGTAGCCTCAGACAATCACATTGACATTTACGTTGACTCGGTGAGCAAGTTTATTAGCAAGTGCATCGGTGATGTTGTACCCGCTGTGACTATTATAACCTTCCCTAATCATAAACCATGGATTGATGGCAGCATTCGCGCAAAACTGAAAGCGCGAACCACCGCTTTTAATCATGTCAAGGCGACTGGAAACATGACCGACTACAAACAGTGTAGCTATTCCCTCCGCAAAGCAATCAAACAGTCAGCATAGAGACAAAGTGGAGTTGCAATTCAACGGCTCAGACGCGAGACGTATGTGACAGGGTCTACACGGATTACAACAAGAAAACCAGCCCCATTGCGGTCATCGATGTCTTGCTCCCAGACAAATTCAAATTAAAGAACTTCTTTGCTCTCGTTAAAGACAATACAGTGCCACTGACACGGGCCGCTACCAAAGCCTGTGGGCTCTCCTTCACCGTGGCCAACGTGAGTAAAACATTTAGACGTGTTAACCCTCGCAGGGCTGCCGGCCCAGACGGCATTCTTAGGCGCATCCTCAGAGCATGCGCAGACCAGCTGGCTGGTGTGTTTACAAACATATTCAATCAATCCCTATCCCAGTCTGCTGTGCCCACATGCTTTAAGATGGCCACCATTTTTCCTGTTCCCAAGAAAGCTAAAGTAACTGAATTAAATGACTATCGCCCTGTAGCACTCGCTTCTGTCATCATGAAATGCTTTGAGAGACTATTTTTGAGAGACCTACTGCTTACCGCCCCAGTAGGTCCACAGACGATGCAATTGCCTTCACACTGCCATGTCCCATCTGGACAAGAAGAATACCTATGTAAGAATGCTGTTTATTGACTACAGCTCAGCATTTAACACCATGGTACCCTCCAAACTCGTCATCAAGCTCGAGACCCTGGGTCTCAACTAGAGGTCGGATGATTAATTGTAATGGCCTATTTAATTAGGGCCGATTTCAAGTTTTCATAACAATCGGAAATCTGTGTTTTTGGACACTGATTTGGCCGTTTTAATTATTATTATTTTTACACCTTTATTTAATCGTTATTTAACTAGGCAAGTAAGTTAATATAGTAAGTAAGTAAGTCTTATTTTCACATTCTTATTATTATCTTATTATTGTCAGGTCGGGGGGATTCAATCTTGCAACCTTACAGTTAACTAGTCCAACGCTCGATCCACCTGCCTCATTGCACTCCACGAGGAGCCTGCCTGTTACGCGAATGCAGTAAGCCAAGGTAAGTTGCTAGCTAGCATTAAACTTATCTTATAAAAAACAATCAATCATAATCACTAGTTAACTACACATGGTTGATGATATTGCAAGTTTATCTAGCGTGTCCTGCGTTGCAAATAATCAATGTGGTGCGTATTCGCGAAAAAGGACTGTCCGTGCTCCAATGTGTACGTAACCATAAACATCAATGCTTTTCTTTAAAATCAATACACAGAAGTATATATTTTTAAATCTGCATATTTCGCTAAAAGAAATCCATGTTAGCAGGCAATATTAACCAGGTGAAATTGTCACTTCTCTTGCGTTCATTGTACGCAGAGTCAGAGCATATGCAACAGTTTGGGCTGTCTAATTTGCCAGAATTTTACGTAATTATGACATAACATTGAAGGTTGTGCAATGTAACAGGAATATTTAGACTTATGGATGCCAACCGTACGGAACGGTTCCATATTTCACTGAAAGAATAAACGTCTTGTTTTTGAGATGATAGTTACCGGATTCGACCATATTAATGACCTAAGGCTCGTATTTCTGTGTGTTATTATGTTATAATTAGTATTTGATTTGATAAAGCAGTCTGACTGAGCGATGGTAGGCACCAGCAGGCTCGTAAGCATTCATTCAAACAGCACTCTTGCGTTTTGCCAGCAGCTCTTTGCTGTGCTTCAAGCATTGCGCTGTTTATGACTTCAATCCCTTCAACTCCTGAGATTAGGCTGGTGTAACCGATGTGAAATGGCTAGCTAGTTAGCGGGGTGTGCGCTAATAGCATTTCAAACGTCACTTGCTCTGAGACTTGGAGTAGTTATTCCCCTTGCTCTGCATGAGTAACGCTGCTTCGATTGTTGCTGTTGTCGATGTGTTCCTTGTTCGAGCCCAGGTAGGGGCGAGGAGAGGGACAGAAGCTATACTGTTACACTGTTACACTGGCAATACTAAAGTGCCTATAAGAACATCCAATAGTCAAAGGTATATGAAATACAAATGGTATAGAGAGAAATAGTCCTATAATTCCTATAATAACTACAACCTAAAACTTCTTACCTGGGAATATTGAAGACTCATGTTAAAAGGAACCACCAGCTTTCATATGTTCTCATGTTCTGAGCAAGGAACTGAAACGTTAGCTTTCTTACATGGCACATATTGCACTTTTACTTTCTTCTCCAACACTTTGTTTTTGCATTATTTAAACCAAATTGAACATGTTTCATTATTTATTTGAGGCTATATTGATTTTGTTGATTGTATTATATTAAGTTCAAATAAGTGTTCATTCAGTATTGTTGTAATTGTCATTATTAAAAATAAAATAAAAATCGGTATCGGCTTTTTTTGGTCCTCCAATAATCGGTAATCGAAAAATCATAATCGGTCGACCTCTAGTCTCAACCCCGCCATGTGCAACTGGGTCCTGGACTTTCTGACAGGCTGCCCCCAGGTAGTGAAGGTAGGAAATATCTCCACCCTGCTGATCCTCAACACTGGGGCCCCACAAGGGTGCGTTCTCAGCCCTCTCTGACCTCCCTGTTCACCAATGACTGTGTGGCCATGCACGCCTCAAACTCAGCCATCAAGTTTGCAGACAACTAACTTTTGAACGGTAGTGTAGGTCTTTCTGCAATTTTGTTTTGCCTTGAGTACATTTTCTATTTGGCTGGCTACTTCAGGTACTTGTGGAATACACGGCACTTTCATGTCATCTGACCATAGCATCGATTCCAATCCAAGTGCCAATGCCGTTTAGCTAACTGCAGGCATTTACCTTTTGTTTGGTTGACATGAGATACATGAAAATGTATCTCTTTGGCCACGCCAAAGATGGTGGTGATGGTGGGTTTGGTGTCGAAGTAAGGATGCATAAGCAGAAAATAACCCCATACCTACTGTAAAATATGGTGGTGGATCTTTGATGTTACTGGGCTATTTTTCTTCCACTGGTCCTAGTGGCCCCTGGTAAGGTCAACGGCATCAGGGTTTTGTAAGAGAATCAGTTCTATCATGGTGAAAATCAGACTTCTCTAACTGTTGTTAGCCAAACATCCAGATAAAAGCAGCATGACCACTGTTTACCTCTGCCATGTTTATCATATATGCAAAGTCACTTTAACTTTACATTCATGTTCATACTACCTCAATTGGGCCGACCAACCAGTGCTCCCGCACATCGGCTAACTGGGATATCTGCATTGTCCCACCCACCACCCGCCAACCCCTCTTTTATGCTACTGCTACTGTCTGTTCATCATATATGCATAGTCACATACTACCTCAACCAGCCTGACTAACTGGTGTCAGTGTATAGCCTCGCTACTGTAGCCTGTCTTTTTTATTGTTTTATTTTTTTACCTACCTATTTTTCACCTAATACCTTTTTTGCACTATTGGTTAGAGTCACTGTAAGGTCTACTACACCTGTTGTATTCGGGGCATGTGACAAACCTTGATTTGATTTAATGCGCATTTGCTTCATTCTGATTGATCGAGAGTCAATAGTAATTTATGACTGTCGACTATCCAGTGATGGGTTCTGACTTCTAAACTATAATATCCTTGTTCATGGTACTGCGGGAGAGAGGGGAATGCAGAACATGTTATTGATAGACATCAGGTATCCTATGTGACGGAGAAGGGCCACAGTCTGGTTTCAGTTGTTGGGTTGTAATTTTAAATACTTGCTACACCAGAAGTTAATGGTTATCTGTAGGAGGAATGTATATGGGGGGTCAATTAAGGTTGTATATGAGCCAGGGGCTTGGAATGTTACTGAGTAAAGGAAAGGCAATCACATGGTTGCGGTCACCAAGGGTGGATAGCTGTGGATTAGTGAGGAATGGGGACCCAGGTAAGGTCACATTAAGGGGGAAGGAACAGTTTATTAGCCACATCACTTAACTTCCTGCCTAGCATTAAAGATGTAATGTTTAGAGGAAGAGACTTCACCTTGTGCTGGTGGGAACATGTATTTGTCGGGTCAGACAGCTGAACAATTTGGTGAGCTTTTCCTAGTTGTCCGTTAGGTTCTAAATAAACTAACACCGGACATCAGAAAAAAAATTATTTTTTGAATAGTAAATTATTTTCCAAGGTTCACCTCCTAATAGTTAAAAATTTGACAATGCACCTTTAGGTTAATAGCTGTCTGAAAAGAATGCCTGAAAATGTCAGCTTGTTTGACTGGGTGGGCTTTTTGGACTGCCTTTTGACATCACCAGGCGGTATAAGTTAATAGACCAATAACAGCGTGCCCTCCTCTCTGCCAATAACAGCTAATTTTCAGGTTACACTCATAGCTAGAAAGTTGTATATAATACCCTACAGTGGAGGAGCAATGGGAGAGTAATTCTGCTTTGAATTTAACCCCACTTTTGAGAAAATGGCCCTTGAATGTTTTGGTACATACTGGAGAGCTCTAAGTTGTCCACACCCATTCAGCATTGTTCACACCCTCTTAAGCCAAGGTAGCCACCCTTTGCCTTGATGACCGCTTTGCACAGTCTTGGCAGTCACCTAGAATGCATTTCAATTAACAGGTGTGCGTTAAGTTAATTTGTGGAATTAATGCATTGAGCCAATCAGTTGTTTTGTGACATGGTAGTGGAGAGCCCTATTTGGTAAAAAGCCAAGTCCATATTATGGCAAGAACAGCTCAAATTATCAAAGAGAAATGACAGTCCATCATTACATTAAGACATGAAGGTCAGTCAATCTGGAAAATTTCATGAACTATGAACGTTTCTTCTGTGCAGTCGGAAAAACCATCAAGAGCTATGATGAACTGGCTTTCATGAGGACTGCCACAGGAAAGGAAGACTGAGTTACCTCTGTTGATGATGGCGCCGGAGATGATGGCTGACGTTTTATTGTCTCTTTCTCTCACTTTCACACATTAACAAGTCCAATACAGCAAATGAAAGAAAGACATCTTGTTAATCTACACTTCATGTCTGATTTTTAAAACATTTTACAGCGAAAACACAACATATATTTATGTTAGATCACCACCAAATTCCAAAAAACAGCCATTTTCCCCAGCCAAAGATAGTCACTAAAGCAGAAATGGAGATAAAATTAATCACTAACTTTTGATAATCTTCATCATATGACACTCATAGGACATCATGTTACACAATACATTTATGTTTTGTTCGATAATGTGCATATTTAAATCCACAAATCTTGGTTTACATTGGCACCATGTTTAGAAATGCCTCCAAAATATCCGGAGTAATTACAGAGAGCCACGTCATATAACAGAAATACTCATCATAAACTTTGATGAAAGATACATGTTTTACATATGATTAAACATACACTTGTTCTTAATGCAACCGCTTTTACTTTACGGAAAAAGCATACCATGCAATAATCTGAGACGGCGCTCAGAGGTACACAACATTTCTCCACCATGTTGGAGTCAACAGAAATACGAAATTACATCATAAATATTTCCTTACCTTTGATGATCTTTCATCAGAATGCAAATGCCAGGAATCCCAGTTCCGCAATAAATCGTTGTTTTGTTCGATAATGTCCATTACTAGTGTCCAATTAGCTACTTTTGCTAGCACGTTTAGTTCCCATGTACAAACGCTGGCGCCAGGCCAGGCGAACTTGGACGAAAACTTCAAAAAGTTATATACCAGGTCGAATAAACTGTTCAAATTAAGTAGAGAATCAATCTTCAGGATATTGTTATCATATATATCAATTATCCAATATCGTTCCAACCGGAGCATTTGTTTTTGGCTACCGAGTAATGGAACGAATGGCGATATCATGAGTAATGAGCATGACCAGGAACTGCATTCTGCCAGACCACTGACTCAAATAGCTGCCATCCGGTCCCACATCACACGAGAGACTTCATTTCACATTCTACTGACTGTTGACATCTAGTGGAAGGCGTAGGAAGTGCGAACAGATCCATATCTTACTGGGATGTGAATAGGCGATGAGTTGAAAGTCAACCAGACCCAGAATTTCCACTTCCTGTTTTGAAGTTTGCCCGCCATATGAGTTCTGTTATACTCACAGACATAATTCAAACAGTTTTAGAAACTTCAGAGTGTTTTCTATCCAATAGTAATAATAATATGCATATACACTGCTCAAAAAAATAAAGGGAACACTAAAATAACACATCCTAGATCTGAATGAGTGAAATATTCTTATTAAATACTTTTTCCTTTACATAGTTGAATGCGCTGATAACAATATGAATATGCTGACAACAAAATCACACAAACTATCATGGAAATTAAATTTATCAATCCATGGAGGACATGATGTCCCAGATGTGCTCAATTGGATACAGGTCTGGGGAACGGGCGGGCCAGTCCATAGCATCAATGCCTTCCTCTTGCAGGAACTGCTGACACACTCCAGCCACATGAGGTCTAGCATTGTCTTGCATTAGGAGGAACCCAGGGCCAACCGCACCAGCATATGGTCTCACAAGGGGTCTGAGGATCTCATCTCGGTACCTAATGGCAGTCAGGCTACCTCTGGCAGGCACATGGAGGGCTGTGCGGCCCCCCCCAAAGAAATGCCACCCCACACCATGACTGACCCACCGCCAAACCTGTCATGCTGGAGGATGTTGCAGGCAGCAGAATGTTCTCCAGACTCTGTCACGTCTGTCACATGTGCTCAGTGTGAACTTTCATCTGTGAAGCGCACAGGGCGCCAGTGGCAAATTTGCCAATCTTGGTGTTCTCTGGCAAATGCCAAACGTCCTGCACCGGTGTTGGGCTGTAAGCACAACCCCCACCTGTGGACGTCGGGCCCTCATACCACCCTCATGGAGTCAGTTTCTGACCGTTTGAGCAGACACATGCACATTTGTGGCCTGCTGTAGGTCATTTTGCAGGGCTTTGGCAGTGCTCCTCCTGCTCCTCCTTGCACAAAGGTGGAGGTAGCGGTCCTGCTGCTGGGTTGTTGCCCTCCTACGTCCTCCTCCACATCTGATGTACTGGCCTGTCTCCTGGTAGCGCCTCCATGCTCTGGACACTACGCTGACAGACACAGCAAACCTTCTTGCCACGGCTCGCATTGATGTGCCATCCTGGATGAGCTGCACTACCTGAGCCACTTGTGTGGGTTGTAGACTCCGTCTCATGCTACCACTAGAGTGAAAGCACTGCCAGCATTCAAAAGTGACCAAAACATCAGCCAGGAAGCATAGGAACTGAGAAGTGGTCTGGTCACCACCTGCAGAACCACTCCTTTATTGGGGGTGTCTTGCTAATTGCCTATAATTTCCACCTGTTGTCTATTCCATTTGCACAACAGCATGTGAAATTTATTGTCAATCAGTGTTGCTTCCTAAGTGGACAGTTTGATTTCACAGAAGTGTGATTGACTTGGAGTTACATTGTGTTGTTTAAGTGTTCCCTTTATTTTTTTTGAGCAGTGTATTAGCATCTGGGACAGAGTAGGAGGCAGTTCGCTATGGGCATGCAATTCATCCAAAGTGAAAATGCTGCCCCCTATCCCTAAAAAGTTAACCAACCATGCTATTTTATTTATTTATTTTAGCATGGTTTTTAACTTATTTTGTTCTTAATGTTGCTGCTACCCTCTCTTGACTGAAAAGAGCTTCTGGACATCAGAACAGTGATTAATCACCTCGAATTGGACTAATAATTGTTCTTTAATGAGTCGGACGGGAAGGATATACTCAACACCCGAATAGTGGAAATAGTGGAATAGTTGAAATATTTAAACCGGACAATATCGTCATCAATATAAAAGGTAAACAACAAAGGCACTCTCTTGGTCGCGCGCATGAAAAAGCTCTGTGACACGGCAGGGTCCACTCATTCCGACTGCTCTTACGCCCTCATTTTTCAGAATACAAGCCTGAAACAATTTCTAAAGACTGTTGACATCTAGTGGAAGGCATAGGAACTGCAATTTGAGTCCTAGTCAATGGATACTGTAATGGCATTGAATAGAAAACTACAACAACAACAAAAATCCTTCTTCCGGAATGGATTTTTCTCAGGTTTCCGCCTGCCAAATCAGTTCTGTTATACTCACAGACACTATCTTAACAGTTTTGGAAACTTTAGTGTTTTCTATCCAAATATACCAATTATATGCATATCCTATCTTCTGGGCCTGAGTAGAAGGCAGTTTAATTTGGGCACGCTTTTCATCCAAAATTCCAAATGCTGCACCCTACCCTAGAGAAGTTAACACTCAGTTAGCAGGCTCAAGCAAGCTGAAACCCATACAAACTAACTAGCAGAAATGTTTAACAAGTTAGAAATGATTTAAACACACTTTGCTGTAGGCTACTATTTACTAATTAACAAAAAAACATATATGTCATATAAAATATATTCACCCCACCCAGTATTGTAATCAAAACATACCAGAAAGCATGTGGTCCTTGACTCAGACAGTGTAGTAGTGTGGGCTCAATAGCATCTCATTAGTGTGCAAGAGCTTGAGAATCAGCTGTACATGTGATGGAATAGTGCACTGCACATGTGATGGAAGAATCCACTGTGCATGCAGAGGGCTGCAATTCCATTGAATTGGGGATAGTTTAACCAAAATATGCCACAAGACCTAGAATTGCGTATCCCACAAAAAAAGATATCACTGTTATATGCTAACTTTTTTGATGAATTTAAGCAACATTCCCCAAATTCCCAGGCTTAACTTCACATGGAAATTTACCGGAAGGTTTCCGACCCTTTGCAACCATAATCATGAATATAGTCACAGGTAAATGGGTTGACTGGCCCTCAGCTTGTGTGGTGTTGCGGTGCCGTGCAGTAGTAGCTTAGAGGATGCAGCAGTTTTATGAATTGCTCAGATTCCTTGTGTGTAATGTATTAGTGTTTTATCTACCTCTTGTGTTTTTTTAGCACACAATTTTACACTCATCCTGTTGATAAACCAACCCTAACCCAATGTTATGTCAATTTATTTACATTTCTGTCTTGAATCAGCTAAATGTTTGAATGTTCCTGAAAATTACTAAGTAATACAATGCACTACTACTATGCAGCTACTGACATGTCTTCTCTTCTCTTTTTATCCTGCTCTATTTCCCCCAGTCTGTCAGAGTAAGGATATCCGTAACAACGTGACCAACCTGCAGTTATTAGAGAACTGCACAGTAATTGAGGGCCACTTGAAGATCCTCCTCATGTTCAAGGCCAAGCCCGAGGACTTCAGGGGCCTCAGCTACCCCAAGCTGACCGTTGTCACCGACTTCCTCCTCCTATTTAGGGTCTATGGTCTAGAGTCCCTCAGCAATCTGTTCCCCAACCTGACGGTGATCCGAGGCAACAACCTGTTCTTCAACTACGCCCTGGTTCTGTTTGAGATGGTGGACCTTAAGGAGCTGGGGCTCCAGAGCCTCATGAACATCACCCGGGGAGCCGTGAGGGTGGAGAAGAACCCGGACCTCTGCTACCTCTCCACCCTGGACTGGTCCAAGATCCTGGACACAGTGGAGGACAATTACATCGTGGCCAATAAGAATGACCGGGAGTGTGGGGATGTGTGCCCAGGCACGGCCTATGGGAAGACCACCTGTCCTCAGACTACCATCAATGGACACTTTGGAGAGCGCTGCTGGACTCAGAACCACTGCCAGAGAAGTAAGTGGCCTTTTTTAGATACTTAAAGTATTCCTGAATGAATGGTAAATAACACACAAAAAAAGAGTACTGTATATCAATGATTATATCTCAAACATTGGTAGCCCACATGTTTTCTTTGGTCATTTCCTGATACATCTGATATGTTCAGTTGGCATATGTGAATGTATGAAGGTCCAGGCCTAATTGCTTGGCATTTTCATCCAATTTCCTATGTTATCTATGCCAACTTGACGATTTAGATAAGGTTATGATGTTAAATATAGAAGAACTTGCGCTCTGCCTGGATGTCACCTTTCCTGTAGGTCATTTCACCTCATGCTAGCAGGAATTCTCCAGAGCTGTCCGTTTGCCTGTCTTTCTGTGGTAAAAGTAGCAGGATGAATGAAGGTGACAGAGATAATGATAACTGTATGGAAAAGAGATTTTCTACCCAATCAATTCAGACGAATGATGCTTTTGCACAGATGGCTTTTGTAATGATTTCCATAATAGAGGGATTGTTGTTCTTTCTATAATACGTCACGGGCCATGCCTACTCCCCTTTGATTTTTCATTCATTGACTGGAGCATGTAGGGAATGTTTTTGTAATTATAAAATAAGGAGAGAGACTAGGCTGGCCTCATGTACAATTCAAAGTTCTCAGACAGACACGCAGGCCGACAATATAATTGGATAGAGATGATGCATTTGCTGGGAGAGGAGAGTGAGCGTAAGAGGAGAGAGGTGAGGGGCAGAGCTGATGGTGAAAGGTGCAGTGTGTGCCAATACAAATCTTACAGCACACTCCCTTGCTGTCATCCCCTCTCTTATCTGTATGTGTGATGGATCTGTGTGTGTGTGTCTGTATTTGAATCAGTTCATGTACAGGTCTGTGTGTGTATGATAGGGCTTGGCGATATATCAAAGTAATTTGATACATTTTAATTTATGTTTTCGCATGAAATTCCAAAAGCCTGGATCACAAGAATGAAATATTATTTTTATTATATATTTTTTGAGCATTTGTCCTCTTGTTCTCATTTGGTCTTTTTGGTCTCGTCTCCTTCGCTCCTTCTGTGCTGTGTGCACCTTCCCACTCATACACCAAGCCCCTGCCACTCACAACAACACAGATGAAAGATCACTTTTTCCTCTCTGACAGCAAGCAGTTTCAATTGGGTATTTGTATTTCAGGGTTTGTCCAACAGAATCAGTCATATGGGCACCGAAACACATTGGGACATTATTTTACTGTAGTAGAGGAGAACATAACCTTTCTAACTATACCCTTTTTATGACTCAATTCACAGCGAGCAGACCGGTAGTATCAATGAACATTTGTTTCTGGAAAATGAATGCTCAGTCTCTGTCACGCGTGGCACCATGTGCCACTAACAGCATTTTAGCTACAGACTGTTATGTGCTAGCTGTCTTGTCTGTGTTTTATAAATGTGCAATGAGCATAAAAATAAGCATTTATATAAGGAATTGGCATTCGGAGAAATAAGCATCTTATCCAGCCACTTGATTTAAACATCTAAACAAAGTGGACAGGCTAGCATGGTGTTCAAACTGTTGGATGGTGACAGGAGGGTGTGTTCATAAATTAAACTGTTCGACCTTGTTAGCTAGCACATAGGCCTAGATCAGGGGTCGGCAACCTTTTTTGTGTGGAGTGCCAATTTACAATATATCTTAACATGTCTCACGATCTGCCTGACAGTTACGGTTTTCATATGTGCATTACAACTAATTGTGTCTACTGAATATCTAAATGCCCACATACGGAAGAATTCCAAAGCTCACCAAACAGATGCGATGTCCATTAGCACCAAGGGTTTGAACTTGGAACCCAGATTCTCTTGGTGGATGATAGTGACATTTAAGCATGGGTTGGCCAATCTTATTTTCAATCAGCTTTGTGAATCCTTTATGTTTCCCCACCATAGCAGGGGCATCATCAATTGTAATAGCGAATATGTTTTTAATTTTGACACCTCTCTCCTCAAAATGATCTGTGAACGCTTTTGCTAAGTCTTCCCCTTTTGTAGTACCATGCATGGGCTTTAGGCAAAGCAGCTCTTGCAACAACTGCCAGACGTGGGAATGTCATTCACATCCACATTCTCAAGAGCCACACTAAAAACAGGTGCGTCTTTTAGTTTTCTGCTCCTCAACCATCTCGGTAACACACCATTCAACAGTTCTGGTAGACACAAGTATGTATTTTTTTATTTTTTATCTCTGAGGCGATTGTCTTTGTCAGGCAATCCATCAAATAAAGACTTGCGAACTACTGAGGAAAGCCTCCTTGACATATTCCCCATTTTAGTAAATGGTTTTCCATGTTAAGCAATGCACTGCGCAACTTTCTAGCTCTCCTAGCTTGATTTTTTTTTTGGACTGCATGTTGAGTTGTAAATACACGGCTTTGCTTTTCCAACCTGGACACGGCCTTCTTGATTCCTTCAGCCTTGTTCGCTTCATCCTTGAAGTTTTTCTCATGTCTATTTTCAAAATAATGCCGTACACTTCCAGTCCGACAAACAGTTTTACAACAGAGAGCGCAAACAGACCGGGCCTTCAGTAAACAGATTCCACATTCCTTTGTCCAAGAGGCAATAAATGAGCAGACATCTGCCTTGTTTTTTTTGCTGATGACATTTTGCGCTCTGATCTTTTTTAAATAACAAAAGAAGGCTTGCTAGCTGCTAGCCATGTCAAAACAATGTTCTCATCTTCAGTGCTGCCTTGGTTTTGAATTTGGCGGGAGAGGTGAGCCAGGTCATCTTGAACTAATAATATGAAACTCCTGCAAATTCATGAAAGCCCATTGGCTAATCAGAATTGACATACTTCGGACTACACCATTGCATTGAATACCAATGCAATTTTGGAAACCAATGCAGGAGTGTGTGTATATAATGACTCCAACCTAAGTGTATTTGAGTCAATTGGAGGTGTACCTGTGGATGTATTTGAAGGCCTACCTTCAATGTGTGTGTGTATGTTATATATATATATGTTGTTATATATATGTTATATATATAACAGTTGAAGTCGAAAGTTTACATACACTTAAGGTTGGAGTTATTTAAAACTCATTTTTCAACCACTACACAAATTTCTTCTTAAAATTTCTTCGGGATAGGGGGTAGTATTTTCACATCCGGATGAAAAGCGTGCCCAAAGTAAACTGCCTGTTACTCAGGCCCAGAAGCTAGGATATGTATGATAGTATTGGATAGAAAACACAAAAGTTTCTAAAACTGTTCAAATAATGTCTGTGAGTATAACAGAACTGATTTGGCAGGTGAAACCCCGAGCACAAGCCATCCAGGGAATTTGTTTTTTTGAGGTCATTATGTTTTCCAATGGGAATCCTGATATTTTTTTTAGGGCCCATATTGCAGTTCCTATGGCTTCCACTAGATGTCAGGTTTTTAGAAATTGTTTGATGTTTGTCTTTTGCGAAATGAAGAAGTAATCCAGTAATTTTGGTGCGCGTGAACAGGAGTGCGCTCTGTTATTTTTCTTCGGTATTGGAAACTGTTTATCCTGTCTTAAATTTGATAGATTATTTACATTTGAGGATACCTGAGGTTGGATGAGGAACGTTGTTTGAAATGTTTGGACCAAGTTTACAGGTAACTTATTTGGTACGTTGTAGTAATGTTGGAACCATTGTGTTTCTGAATCAAACGCGCCAAATAAATTGACATTTTGGGGATATAAAGAAGGAATTTATTGAACAAAATGACCATTCATTGTGTCACAGACATTTGAGATTGAAGATCTTCATCTTTTTGCAAAGGTAAGGCATTTATTATATGGCTATTTCTGACTTTTGTGTCGCACCTGCCTGGTTGAAAAATGTTTTTCATGTGTTTGTATGCGGGGCGCTGTCCTCAGATAATTGCATGGTGTGCTTTCGCCGTAAAGCCTTTTTGAAATCAGACCCAGCGGCTGGATTAACAAGAAGTTAAGCTTTATTTTGATGTACTACATTATATTTTCGGGAATGTTTGAATATTTATATTTCTGTAGTTTATATTTGGCGTTCTGCAATTGCACTGGATGTTGTCAAATCAATCCCGCTAATGGGATTCGAGCAGGACTTGCGCTTAAGGGCCCCCTAAGAGGTTATTAACAAACTATAGTTTTGGCAAGTCGGTTAAGACATCTACTTTGTGCATGACACAAGTAATTTTTCCAACAATTGTTTAAAGACAGATTATTTAACTTATAATTCACTGTATCACAATTCCAGTGGGTCAGAAGTTTACATACACTAAGTTGACTGTGCTTGGAAAATTCCAGAAAAGTATGTAATGTCTTTAGAAGCTTCTGATAGGGTAATTGACGTCATTTGAGTCAATTGGTGGTGTACCTGCGGATGTATTTGAAGGCCTACCTTCAAACTCAGTGCCTCTTTGCTTGACATCATGACAAAATCAAAGGAAATCAGCCAATACCTCAGAAAACCTCCACAAGTCTGTTTCATCCTTGGGAGCAATTTCCAAATGCCTGAAGGTACCACGTTCATCTGTACAAACAATTGTACGCAAGTATAAACACCATGGGACCACGCAGCTGTCATACCGCTCAGGAAGGAGACGCATTCGGTCTCCTAGAGATTAATGTACTTTGGTGCGAAAGGTGCAAATCAATCCCAGAACATCAAAGGACCTTGTGAAGATGCTGGAGGAAATGGGTGCAAAGGTATCTATATCCACATTAAAACGAGTCCTATATCGACATAACCTGAAAGGCAGCTCAGCAAGGAAGAAGCCACTGCTCCAAAACCGCCATAAAAAGCCAGACTACGGTTGGCAAATGCACATGGGGACAAAGATCGTATATTTTGGAGAAATGTCCTCTGGTCTGATGAGGGAAAAAAATAGAACTGTTTGGCCATAATGACCATCATTATGTTTGGAGGAAAAAGGAGGAAGCTTGCAAGCCGAAGAACACCATCCCAACCGTGAAGCACGGGGGGTGGCAGCATCATGTTGTGGAGGTGCTTTGCTGCAGGTGGGACTGGTGCACTTCACAAAATAGATGGCATCATGAGAAGGAACATAATGTGGATATATTGAAGCAACATCTCAAGACATCAGTCAGGAAGTTAAAGCTTGGTCGCAAATGGATCTTCCAAATGGACAATGACCACAAGCATACTTCCAAAGTTGTGGCAAAATGGCTTAAGGACAATAAAGTCAAGGTATTGGAGTGGCCATCAGAAAGCCCTGACCTCAATCCTATAGATATTATAGATAATATAGATAATTTTTGGGCATAACTGAAAAGACGTGTGTGAGCAAGGAGGCCTACAAACCTGACTCCGTTACACCAGCTCTGTTTGGAGGAATGGGCCAAAATTCACCCAACTTATTGTGGGAAGCTTGTGGAAGGCTACCCGAAACTTTTGATCCAAGTTAAACAATTGAAAGGCAATGCTAGCAAATACTAATTGAGTGTATGTAAACTTTTGACCCACATGGAATGTGATGAAATAAATAAATGCTGAAATAAATCATTCTCTCTACTATTATTTTGACAATTTACATTCTCAAAATAAAGTGGTGGTCCTAACTGGCCTAAGACAGAATTTGTTCTAGGATTAAATGTCAGGAATTGTGAAAACCCGAGTTTAAATGTATTTGGCTAAGGAGTATTTAAACTTCTGACTTCAATATATATATATATTTTTTAAACAGCCAAAAATAAGCGAGTTAAATGTCCAGCCAAGGCTTAGCGCTCCACGCAAAATAAATATATATATGAGGACTTGTGGAAGTGTCTGTTTCTCAAACTAGCCAGTAATGTACTTGTCCTCTTGCTCAGTTGTGCACCGGTGCCTCCCATTCTTTCTGGTTAGAGACAGTTTGTACTGTTCTGTGAAGGGAGTAGAACACAGCGTTGTACAAGATCTTCAGTTTCTTGGCAATTTCTTGCATGAAATATCCTCAATTTCTCAGAACAAGAATAGACTGACTAGTTTCAGAAGAAAGTTATTTGTTTCTGGCCATTTTGAGCCTGTAATTGAACCCACAAATGCTGATGCTCCAGATACTCAACTAGTCTAAAGAAGGCCAGCTTTATTTCTTCTTTAATCAGCACGACAGAGTTCAGCTGTGCTAACATAATTGCAAAAGAGTTTTCTAATGATCAATTAGCCTTTTAAAATGATAAACTTGGATTAGCTAACAACTTGCCATTGGAACACAGGAGTGATGGTTGCTGATAATGGGCCTCTGTACGCCTAAGTAGATACTCCATAAAAAATAATTTACAACATTAATGTCTACACTGTATTTCTGATCAATTTGATGTTATTTTTAATGGACAAAAAAAATATTATTTCAAAAACAAGGACATTTCTAAGTGACCCCAAACTTTTGAACGGTAGTGTATGCGCTCCGGCACTGCACACACACAGACAGGCATTCATTGTCATTGCCTTTTCAAAGAATACAAAATGCTGATGCATTCAGTTTAATACATTTTCTAATAAGTTAAATACATTTAGTTGATTTCCAAATGTGTGACACATTTGATAGAATAATTGGAAGTGACCATTCTTTAAATGACGTGCAGCTTGTAAATGCTTCATAAAGTCTTTATAAACACTACATAAATCACATATATTACCATATGTCATGCTTTAAAGTGTTCATAAAGGTGGCATAACTGATATAACAACCACTGTCAAATGTGACAACCCACTGTTAAATACGACATAAGCCTGTACTTTATAAAGTGTGGCACTAACGCTGCTTAATAAAGGCTTTATAAATCATATTAAATTGAGCCTTCACAAAGCATTTAACTTTGTCATGCATCTTGGTAGACAAGCTAAACTAACTATTCACAGCCCTGTAATTGTCAATGTAATTGCATTGCTGGACTTCTTGAAACTTAATGTATTTGTATTGTTTTTAAAATGTTTAAAAAAACAATTAACGTATGGTTTAAACTGGTTTTTAATTTGTTTTTGTTTTAGGGAAAATTCGCTAATTGTTAATACATATTGTGTTAACTTCATTAAGTCTATGTATGTGTTTTTAAATGACCCAAGGTGTCTAACTTTAAAGGAAGTACAGCGCCATGTGATTATGTAAGGGATAATCAACAAGAGGCTATGCGTTTTTTGGAAAATGATAAACGACGTGGACGGTTGCATTATTTTCCAGAGAACGCATAGAGCCCCGAGTTGATTATCCCTTTTATACCATGGTTATATCATTTAACACATTTGCTGCTAGGAATGTGTTCATTTGCAGGTATGAATGTTTTCAACATCGACTGAAGTAGCTAGCAAGTTACTACTCAATAGCTACAGTAGTTGCCTTGCTAACCAAACAAACAGACTTGCCAGTTTAGTTAACCAAACCATCAGTTATAGCTTGCTATTATGGAAATGTTTTTAATTCGACTGTTGCTTTTAAAAGCAGCTCAAACAGAACATGTAAGAATGAACTATAGCGGGGCCTCCCGAGTGACGCAGCGGTCTAAAGCACTGCATCGCCGTGCTTGAGATGTCACTACTGCCCCGGATTCGATCGCAGGCTGTGTCACAGCTGGCCTTGACTGGGAGCTGCTGGCCAGGATTTCCTTTCCCCATTGCGCTCTAGCGACTCCTTGTGGCAGGCCGGGTGCCTGCAAGCTGACAACGGTTGCCAGTGTTCCCTCTGACATGCTGGTGTTATATACAGTGCCTTGCGAAAGTATTCGCCCCCCTTGAACTTTGCGACCTTTTGCCACATTTCAGGCTTCAAACAAAAAGATATAAAACTGTATTTTTTTGTGAAGAATCAACAAGTGGGACACAATCATGAAGTGGAACGACATTTATTGAATATTTAAAACTGAAAAATTGGGCGTGCAAAATTACAAACCTCTCCCCTTTAATATTGATGGAGGCAACTGTGTTCTCAGGGACCTTCACTTCTGCAGAAATGTTTTTGGACCCTTCCCCAGATTTGTGCCCCGAGACATTCCTTCCCGGTGGACTCCAATCAAGTTGTGGAAACATCTCAAGGATGATCACTGGAAACGGGATGCACCTGAGCTCTATTTTGAGTCTCATAGCAAAGGGTATGAATACTTACCTAAAGGTATTTCTGTGCTTTTAATACATTTGCAAACATTTCTATAAACCTGTTTTCCCTTTGTCACTAAATCAAATCGAATTTTATTGGTCGCATACATATGGTTAGCAGATGTTATTGCGAGTGTGGAGAAATGTTTGCGCTTCGAGTTCCGACAGTGCGCAACATCTAACAAGTAATTTAACAACTACCTTAGACACACAAGTGTAAGGAATGAATAAGAATAAATACATATAAATATATGATTGGCCGAACGGCGTAGGCAAGATGCAGTAGATGGTATAGAGTACAGTATATACGTATGAGATGACTAATATAGGGTATGTAAACATTATATAAAGTGGCATTGTTTAAAGTGACTAGCGATACATTTATTACATCCAATTTTTAATTAATGAAGTGGCTAGAGATTTGAGTCAGTATGTTGGCAGCAGCCACTCAATGTTAGTGATGGCTGTTTAACAGTCTGATGGCCTTGAGACAGAAGCTGTTTTTCAGTCTCTTGGTCCCAGCTTTAATGCACCTGTACTGACCTCGTCCTCTAGGCGATAGCGGGGTGAACAGGCAGTGGCTTGGGTGGTTGTTGTCCTTGATGATCTTTTTGTCCTTCCTGTGACGTTGGGTGATGTAGGTGTCCTGGAGGGCAGGTAGTTTGCCCCTGGTGATGCGTTGTGCAGACCTCACTACCCTCTGGAGAGCCTACAACCCTCTGGAGAGCCTGAAAGCATTGCCTTTAAATTGTTTAACTTGGGTCAAACGTTTCAGGTAGCCTTCCACAAGCCTCCCACAATAAGTTGTGTGAATTTTGGCCCATTCCTCCTGACAGAGCTGGTGTAACTGAGTCAGGTTTGTAGGCCTCCTTGCTCACACACACTTTTTTAGTTACATAAGACCGAATCCAGGTGGTGAGTCACATAGGCTTTTTTTGTTATTGACCCATCTACCAATAGGTGCCCTTATTTGTGAGGCATTGGAAAACCTCCCTGATCTTTATGGTAGAATCTGTGTTTGAAATTCACTGCTCGACTGAGGGACCTTACAGATAATTGTACGTGTGGGGTACAGGGATGAGGTAGTCATTCAAAAATCATGTTTAACACTATTATTGCAACCTGACTGAGTCCAAGAAATGTATTGTATTACTTCTTAGGCACATTTGTATTCCTATTCTTAATTAGGCTTGCCATAACAAACGGGTTGAATACTTGTAACACAATACAATGAGGAAAAAGTCCAGGGGTGTGAATACTTTCCGAAGGCACTACTCTATTCCAACAGTTGGTACGTTGCACAATCACTCAAGTAAATAACATTTCTCCCCCTCCATTAGTTACAAGAGGTGACTTTCAGAAGTCAAATACAAGCCAGTCTATTACTTTTACAGTTGGGGTGCTAGAGGAGGGTGTAATGTAGGAAAGGTGGAAGGGACTTGGGCAATGGCGCACGAGTAGATAGAAGCGAGGGAATGGGAACTCTCACCCTCTCCTTGGCTGAAAGACTAGTATGCACACTCCCCCAAAGACACACACACTTCGCTGTACGTGCGAGAAGCATTGCATCATGTTCTAAAATTGGCTCCTGCTTTGACACACACACACACACCACTTGACTAAACTAGTGCCTATCACATGACAGGGAGAGGACCATCATACCTGCTCCACTGCCCTTTCCACAGCAAAGGAAACCACTCTCACTCCCATCTCTCCCTCTCCTTTCTCACTATCACCCATTAGGGCAATTCCACGATAACAGATTGATGCTGGCTCAGATTTTTCACTTTAAACCAATGATTGCAAAGTTAAATAAACCAACTCTATGCGCAAGGATGACCGAATTTCCACTGAAAACGTTACAGAAACACATTTACTTGCAAAGTTTAGTAACAGAATGATGGCACAAACCGTCATTCGGTTACCAAACTTTGAACCTGCACTAGAGGTCGACCGATTAATCGGAATGGCCGACTAATTAGGGCCGATTTCAAGTTTTCGTAACAATCGGAACTCGGTATTATTGCACACCGATTTGGCCGATTTTAAAATGTTTTATATATATATATATATATTTTTTCACCTTTATTTAATCTTTATTTAACTAGGCAAGTCAGTTAAGAACACATTCTTATTTTCAATGACGGCCTAGGAACGGTGGGTTAACTGCCTTGTTCAGGGGCAGAACGACAGATTTTCACCGTGTCAGCTCGGGGGATTCAATCTTATTTAACTAGTCCAACGCAATAACGACCTGCCTCTCTCTCGTTGCACTCCACAAGGAGACTACCTGTTACGCGAATGCAGTAAGCCAAGGTAAGTTGCTAGCTAGCATTAAACTTATCTTATAAAAAACAATCAATCAATCATAATCACTAGTTAACTACACATGGTTGATGATATTACTAGTTTATCTAGCGTGTCCTGCGTTGCATATACTCGATGCGGTACGTATCGTTGCTCCAATGTGTACCTAACCATGAACATCAATGCCTTTGGGACACTGGGAGACCAATTCACCTTTCAGCAGGACAATTACCTAAAACATAAGGTCAAATATACACTGGAGTTGCTTACCAAGATGACGTTGAATGTTCCTGAGTGACCTAGTTACGTTTTTGACTTAAATCTATGGCAAATCTAGAAAATGGCTGTCTAGCAATGGTCAACAACCAACTTGAAAAAGCTTGAAGAAATAAATAAAAATCCAGGTGTGCAAACTCTTAGACTTACCCAGAAAGACAAACTGCTGTAATCACTGCATAAGGTGATTCGAACATGGATTGACTCAGTGTGTATACTAATGTATATGAGAATCCTGCTTGTCTAAAAATGTCTAAACACGTTTTCACTTTGTTATTATGGGGTGTTGTGTTTAGATGGGTGTTTAAAAAAAATGTTTTCAGGCTGTAACACAAAAAGTGGAATAAGTTAAGGGGTATGAATACAATCCAGAAGGGATGTTGGTTATTAATGGTAACGTATGCTGGTGTTTGATGTTTTTTTAATAAACCTTGATTCCTGCCTGTAACGAGATCTGTCACCTGAGGTGTCCTGAGAGGAGAGAGGGAGAAGCCGAGGGTGAGAGAGAGATGGAGGAAAGCCCCTTAATAACTTCACTAGTGTAGGTGGCAGAATTTGGAATTTTGGGTGAAAAGCGTGCCCAAATTAAACTGCCTGCTACTCAGTCCCATAAGCTAGGATATGCATATATTTAGTAGATTTGGATAGAAAACACTAACATTTCCAAAACTGTTAAAATATTGTCTGTGAGTATAACAGAACTGATATGGCAGGCGAAAACCAGAGGAAAATCCAACCAGGAAGTACTATTATTTTGAAAGGCTGTTTTTCCATTGAAAGCCTATCCACCATACATATACTTAGGACTCAGTTCACAATCTCTATGACTTCCTCAACATGTGACCAGTCTTTAGGCATTGTTTCAGGCTTTTACTCTGAACAATGAGGGAGATACACCGCTTTCAATGAAAGGACAGTGGAAATTTCCATCCACGAACCAAGCATGTGATCGGGAGCGCGCATTTCTTGTTTACCTTTTCCGTTGACAAAGCTTTTGTCCGGTTGAAATATTATTGATTATTTATGACAAAAACAACCTGAGGGTTGATTTTAAACATTGTTTGACATGCTTCTACTATTTTTTTATTGTACTTTTTTTTACTTTTCGTCTTGGTTTTGAGAGCGCGCATTGTGCCCTTTTGGATTTCTGAACTAAACGCACCAACAAAACGGAGGTATTTGGACATAAAGATTAACTTTATCGAACAAAACAAACATTTGTTGTCTGACATGGAGACCTGGGAGTGCCAACAGATGAAGATCATCAAAGGTAAGTGATTAATTTTAATGCTATTTCTGACTTTTACGACACTCTCCTTGGTTGGAAAATGGCTTTATGGGTTTCTGTGGCTAGAAGCGGACTTGACATAATCGCAAAGTGTGCTTTCGCTGTAAAGCCTTTTTGAAATCTGACACAGTGGTAGCATTAAGGAGAAGTTTATCTGTATTCGTATGTTTAACACTTGTCTTTTATCAATGTTTATGAGTATTTCTGTTATTTGATGTGGCTCTTTGCACTTTCACAGGATGTTTGTTTGTTCTGAAGATAACACACCAATTTCAAATTAGGTTTTTGGACATAGATTAACTTTATCAAACAAAACACACATTTATTGTGTAACATGAAGTCCTGTGAGTGCCATCTGATGAAGATCATCAAAGGTTAGTGATTCATTTAATCGCTATTTCTGACTTTGTGAGCCCTTTCCTTGGCTGGAAAATGGCTGTGTGGTTTTCTGTGACTAGGTGCTGACCTAACATAATCGTTTGGTAGGCTTTACGGCGAAAGCACACCAATTTGAAATCCAACACTATGGCTGGATTTACAAGAAGTTTATCTTTAAAATGGTGTCAAATACTTGTATGTTTGAGGAATTGTAATTATGGGATTTCTGTTGCAATTTCACTGGCTGTTGTTGAGGTGCGTCCCACTTGTACTAGAGAGGTTAAGGAAGAAGTGAATGTTCCCTTTGTCGGGAGAGGCTCTCTCGTTCTCTCCCTCTTCACTGCTTTGAAAAGAGCAATTGGGAGAAAGTGAGCGAGTGTGAAAGATGGCAGGCAGACGTGGATGATAAAAATGGCCCTGATCTCAGGCATGTAAGGATGCCAGATGGCTGTGGACAAGTGACTGATCTGGGCAGGGATTCCATCAATCGGTGTTGCGGCCCTCTTCAGGGTGTAAAGTCAGGGCTTGGTTGGGCACTTGCAGGGCTAGTGGACCAACTGGGCCCTGGTGATGTCAACTCACAATAAGACACGTTGAGCGACTCTCCTGCCCCTCTCTCCCCTCCCTTTGTAAACAGGTTTTCACTCTCAACCAGGCAGCGCAGCCTGAAATGGAGGCCAGCTCGGGGTAGGAGGGCGGTCTGGGGCGGTGTTTGTTCAGCTACTAATTGCGGTCTCGGCTAGATATAGGCAAAGATATCTATTAGCTGATCCTTTCTCCTCTTATGAATCAGATTTATTAGACAGAAAACAGGGATGCCCAGAGTATCTTCCTATAACAATTACATGCGAGTGAGAGAGACAGATAATTGTCTGTTCCTCAAGCACACGGTTCAGTTGATGTGAATGTTTGGACGCATATGCAGCCTTCTCTTGCACCACTGAGGGAGCTTTCCAGGTCAAAGTTCGTATGCTGTGGAGGGCCCCTCCCCCCAACTTTTGTCCCAGACGAAGGCTGTGTCACTGTCAGCGCCATCCCACTCGGCAGCATCACACACACACACAGGGCCCTATAAAATCCACAAAGCGTAGAACGCAGACGGAATCACTGAATCCAGACATTAAAACAGAATTCAACAACATTAATAAATGTATTGAACTTAGTGCCCAATATTATCATAAAACGTGAGCAAAATGCATCAGTGATTTATATTTTCCTTCAACTTTCTGAAGAGGCAACATGGGATTGCCCCTGTCTGTGTGCACATTTGTCTACCACTTTGGTTAGCCGTTATTTATAACATATTTGACAGAATGTAAACTTCCTGCCTCCCACATTGTCTCACTCAGTAACTTTCCATAAACCTAGCTCTTATCCACCCTCCATTGACCCCAATATACACATTCATTACACATGTAAAGTATTCAATAAGTTCTAGTATGGTAACATGAATAAGTGTATTTCAAGCTAGAATCCAATACATGAAAGCTTTTCTTCTGCATCTTTTTTTTCCCTAACCATGTGACCACTTGACAAGGGAAAATGTAAAATCTACTTTTGTTATTGGCTACAAACAGGGCCTAGAGTTCCTCTCTTGCTCTTGCCTTCCTTCTCCACAGATCATTGTCCTGATCTTCCAGTCAGCACCTCTTTATCATTCTCTCTTTCAAGGCTCCCGAGTGTCACAGCGGTCTAAGGCTAGAGGCGTCACCCTGGTTTGAATCCAGGCTGTACATTCAGCACAGGAGGGTAGGGAAGGAAAAATAAGCTACAGGGCCCAGACAGTTAATAAGACTATGGCAGTCGGTGGCCATTTTGCATTTTTCTCTCATCAGGTTCTCACAGGGCTCAGCATTCTGAAACTCCTCTGAGATGGAACTCACAGGCACATGTTGGCTGAGAGGACATGGCTGTCTCTGCCAAGTGATATGCTTGTTATTGGGAGTTTATATAGTGTTTTGATCTTTAGCTTTGGAAGTGATTGTATAAAAATAAAAAAAAGATTATTTCCATGCATTTATTTTGTGAACCATAATAAGGCCGAGGATATGTGGTTAGTTATGACCTTCCATATCACCACTGTTCTATGATTTCATTACAGGTGGTTTTACAAGAGGCTGTCACCCTTTTGAATCACATGATCTCTCTGGCCTGCCTGGTGGTGGGATAAACAATCCCGTTGCCGCAGCCATGGGATATGCTATGATGTGATAATTACCAGAGTGACTTACAGGAGCATATCGACCACATTTTTTCCACTCACCTATTCAGCTTGGGGATTCGAACCAGCCAACTTTCGGTTACTGGCCCAGGGCTCTTAAAGGGGTATTTTGGGAATGAGGCCCTTTATGTCCCCAGAGTTCGATGAACAAATAGTAGATACCATTTTTATATCCAATATGAAGGAAGATGGAGGTAATTTTGCAAGCCAATGCTAATTAGCGTTAGCGCAACAGCGAAGTCTATGGGCATCTGCTATCAGGCTGGGACCATTGACTGTGCGAACTTGCTACACCTCTACAACGATACTTACCCGACAGTTGTGCCCCTCAGAGCAGGTCAGTGTGAACAGAATTGTCTCGTTCAGCCCAACACTCCTACAATATAAATGGTAATAGCCAAGCAATGATTTTGAAACAGCTGAAATGTGTATATACATTTCCTACTATTTGAGACTTGTTTTATTGAGTTTTTACCTGAAATGGTTGTAACAGCCTGTTACATTCATGAAATTGCCGGCTGCACTGAGCCATGTAAACTATGGAAACCCATCACCAAAATAAATGTATGATGTCGAGAGTAGATCTATCAAAAAGGTTATGTTTTAGCATTTTTAACATTATGGGGTGATTTCAGGTCCCAGAGTGGTATGGGGGAATGGTTTTCTTGTGGCTCAGAGTTTTTCCTGATCTGTTGGGTGTTAACCTAACCAACTCCGGACCCTAGTAGGGTAGGACATAGTAGTTAATCAGCTGTAAAAAATTAAAATGCTATGAGCTATGATGGGATCAGATTTTATTTCTAGTCAGGTCATATGTCTTTTAACTCCTGGTAAAACTTCTGACCTTAGGGAGGATGAAAACATTAAAACCCTGTCAAACTGCAGCAACCTTGTATGAATATGAATTTACACAGACTAAGAGACAAACAATGCTATTGGACAATAGAACGAATAACCGGCCATGAGCTTGCTTTATGCAGTGTTGCATCAAGTTGGTCCTTTGCATCTGTAATTAAAGTTATTCATACAGTATGTCATAACTATTGTGTTGATTTAATTTATTCCAGTCAATAATTTTGGATTAAAAAGGCCTAGGTAGCTACCCAAAATTTGAATATCAACCAAATTTGATCACATTCACATTTTCTCAGATCAGAAATAAATTAGCCTATATTAGACTATAAATACATTAGGGCTGACCCCATTTAGTCGACTGGTCAATTCTTTGGTCGATACGCTGTTGTTCGACCGAGATTTCTTTATTTGAGCAGTAGCAAAAAAAAATGTTTTTATGGTGTACAAGAAACCGTTCAGATTCTCATCTGCCTGCGTGGACTAATCCATTGTGGAGGCCGTGGGGATGGCACAGTCCATCACTCGAAGATATGTGCTATTGGAATTGTATATGGTTATATTACACAGGAACAATGGTGCAACACTAATACAAATTATATTATTTAAAAACATGCGTTTTCTCCCAAGTTGGATAGCAGTCGCTGTCCGCGGTTCTGAAATGTCAGTGTGGTGTTGAATTGGCGCCTTTTCCTAGACAATGTTGCTATGTGCATAATAGGAAAGTTACCCAGCATATTTGGTGTTGAGAACAATGTGGCAAAGGCTCTTGCCTTAATTGTCTAAGAAAAGTGAGGAGAGGGGAAACCTCAACTTAAATTTGGTCTATAATCAACTGAAGTTACAGGTCTGTGAGAGCCAGAAATCTTGCTTGTTTGTTGGTGACCAAATACTTATTTTCCACCATAATTTGCAAATAAATTCATTAAAAATCCTACAATGTGATTTTCTGGATTTTTTTTCTCATTTTGTCTGTCATAGTTGAAGTGTACCTATGATGAAAATTACAGGCCTCATCTTTTTAAGTGGGAGAACTTGCACAATTGGTGGCTGACTAAATACTTTTTTGCCCCACTGTACATATTATGCTGCAGCACTTGCTACTTTCTTTTTCCTGATCTCCAGTATTTTCCACTACGAGTCAAATTTATTCCACATATGACTTCTCCTTTACCTCCTGAGCAACCAAACATTCCCCCGTTTCAAGTTTGTCACGTCATATGCATCTATTTTGTTGTCACGTGTTACGGTGTTGAGTTTGTTATAACCAATTTATGGATGTAATTATGTTATGCTATAGGTCAGGTCCTATTCGTCACGTGCATGCGATGCATTCATGTGTCACGTAAAGAGAGCAAGGGTTGAGGCATTAGGGAATGTTTTTCCTTAACAAATGGGTGATTTTGGTAACAGAAATGTTCAGTCATTACTGGCTGTAATTCTGTTACAGCTTCAGCGCAATTGGCCCAGCATCGTCTGGGTTTGGCCGGGGTAGGCCGTCATTGTAAAAAATAATTTGTTCTTAACTGACTTGCCTAGTTAAAGGTTAAAAAGCATTTTTGAAATGCTGCCCGTCTCTGCATAATGGAAGAAGGCAATGAGCTCCGTCGGGTCTTTTTAAAATGACAGGTGGGGAAGCGAAACCTACTGCGTGATAGGGAAAAGGGGAGATAAGCCGTGTGGGGAAACTGCTTTTTTCATCCGATCTGTCCAGCTTATCACCTCTAAAATGTAAATAAAACACTATGAAGACTTTATATAATGTGTCATTACATACCTATTTGAAGGTTTGTGTCGAATTTGAATCAGGGTTTTTAGGGCGGCGCTAAAGTATCTGCAGAAGTTAACAGCGGCAGTGAAGTTCTATTGAAATGGATACTTGCATCGTCAAACCTTTAAGTTTTAATACACTTTTTTTTAAGCCACGTTAGACAGGATTACCTACTGACCAGCTCAAATATACAGAAACGTGCTATATGGCAAACCAATCCAAACTCATCTCAAGACATGTCCAGCCCACTCATTATCTCAGCCAATCATGGCTAGAGCGAAGGTTACTGACTTTTTGTGGCTTAACCAACTAGGCTCGTAATTTAACAATTGTATTCGTATTTACAGATGGCATACAAGGCACAATAAAGTTCACATGTTTGAGAAGGCATTTCTGCCCCAATAAAAACAACATTTTTATTAAAAGCACCTGCATTGCTTGCTGTTTGGGGTTTTAGGCTGGGTTTCTGTACAGCACTTTGAGATATCAGCTGATGTACAAAGGGCCATATAAATACATTTGATTTGATTTATAAAAAAATATTTAAAAGTATGTTCAAAATGGCTCTTCTGTGAAGTTGTTATGACTTGAGTGAGGACCCAAAAGCGGTTTAACAAAAACAGAGTCCTTTAATGTAAAAAACACAGGGAAGACATAGATCCTCTTCAGATGTAGAAAAAAATAGACAACCCTCAGAGAGGGCGACAAATGAAACAGAAAGTCCTTCTGATATTTACAAAAGAGTCCCCTTCTTAGCAGCAGAGGAGAATAGCTGGGTTGCGGCGACAGACTGCTGGTCTCTCTGGGTAGGCGCGGGTCGTAGCGGACAGAGGTACCTGATAACACGTAGCATCAGAAGAACAGGCAGATTCCGACAGGATGGGACAAGGGTGAAGCAAACAAGACGATAGTTTGGTTCTGGCATGAGAAACTCAAACGAGAATCTGACAAAGAAAGAAGCAGGAACAGAGAGAGAAATAGAGACCTAATCAGAGGGAAAAAGGGAACAGGTGGGAAAAGAGTGAACGAGGTAGTTAGAGAAGATGAGGAACAGCTGGGGGAAGGAGAGGAAGAGAAGGTAACCTAATACGACCAGCAGAGGGAAACGGAGTGAAGAGAAAGAACAGGAACAAGACATAATATGACAATACATGACAGAAGTAGCAACATACGCCTAGTTTCTTGAATCGGGTAACTCATGTATAAGCCAATTTTAGTCTTTGAAGCTGCAACTTAATTACAGCCATTTCTGACTGAAAAGTTCTGTTACCGAAATCCCTCATTTGTTTAGGAAAAACATTCCCTCAACCCTTGCTCTCTTTACGTGACACATGTATGCATCGCATGCACGTGACCAATAGGCCCTGACTTATGGCATATCATAATCTCATCAATAAATTAACAAACTCAGAATACTGTAACAGCCAAATGGATGCAGAGAACGTGACAAATAAAATCTATAGGTAGAATGTTTAGACTACTGGTTGCTCATTAGGTAAAGGGGAAGTGTTATGTGGAATAAATTTGACTAGTTGTGGAAAATACTGGAGATCAAGAAAAATGAGGTAAGGAGCAAGCGCTTCATGCATATTATGTGTGCCAAACAGTTGCTGTTGGATTGCAATAAAAAAAACTGACTGTTTGGAAGAATGTAATCAACAAAAACTATATTAGAAGCGTACCAGAGAGTCTAAAGTAACGTTTAGTTGCTAAGCCTTTATTACAGCAAAGACTATAAACAGTTGCGTTCATGAATGCAATTTCCGAAATGGAACAGTTTATTTGTTTAAGCTAAATATTCAGGGATCACAAATTGCTTGATTGCATTTCAAATCATGAATGACTTGTATGCTCCAGTCTTAATACCATAACTTATGCCTATATTTCAATACTTACATAGGCTACTGTATCAATCAAGCATTTTTTCATTCATGCAATAACACAGTATACGAGTCATTCTAATGTACTTGTCCTCTTGCTCAGTTGTGGACCGGGGCCTCCCACTCCTCTTTCTATTCTGGTTAGAGTCAGTTTGTTCTGTTCTGTGAAGGAATTAGTACACAGTGTTGTACGAGATCTTCAGTTTTTTGGCTATTTCTCGCATGGAATAGCCTTAATTTCTCAGAACAAAAATAGACTGACGAGTTTCAAAGGAAAGGTCTTTGTTTCTGGCCATTTTGAGCCTGTAATTGAACCGACAAATGCTGATGCTCCAGATACTCAACTAGTCTCAAGAAGGCCAGTTTTATTGCTTGTTTTTGAACATCAGATTTCAGCTGTGCTAACATAATTGCAAAAGGGTTTTCTAATGATCAATTAGCCTTTTAAAATGACAAACTTGGATTTGCTAACACAACGTGCCATTGGAACATCGGAGTGATTGTTGCTGATAATGGGCCTCTGTACGCCTATGTAGATATTCCATTAAAAAAATCAGCCGTGTCCAGCTACAATGGTCATTGACAACATTAACAATGTCCACTGTATTTCTGATCAATTTGATGTAAATTATAATAGGCAAAAAAAAATTGATTTTTCTTTCAAAAACAAGGACATTTCTAAGTGACCCCACATCTTTCTATTATGCATGATAATAGTGTGGAACAGATTTCCAAAATTAAAATAACTTGGAGCAGATCTTCTGGTGTTTTTATTCTTATGGCCAACTATAAAAATCTCATACAATTAATCATTAGATTGTTCTCTACTCGATAGCATTAAAATGCAAGTGTACTTCAAGTGTATTGTTTTCATTAGTCTGCTGTTGATACAGCCCCAAAATGTTTTGCATGTCAGCAGTATATTTTTCAAGATATTGCACTTTCAAGAAGCAAAGTGCCGCTGTCCACATCACGAAATGTATCTCTTCTATTCACTCTAATCATGATAAATTGTCTAACTTTAGAACCATATATGGTATAGGCTAGACCAGGGGTGGGCAACTCCAGTCCTCGGTGTCACACTTTTTCTCCATCCCTAGCAAACACAGCTGATTAATCAAATTGCATTCTAAACTGAAGATCATGATTATTGGAGTCAGGTGTGTTAACTGGGGCAAAACTGTGACACCAATCAGGCCCCCGAGGACTGGAATTGCCCAACCCTGGGCTAGACATACTGTAAGGTTTGGACAAAAAACTATTCTGATGCGATTTTTTTTATTGAATGAACATATTTTTTTATAAGGATTGAATAGAAAGCCAGTATGAGGGTTTGCGCTCAGGCTAGAATGGAAGGCGGACGGTGCATAGAAGAGAAAATATCTGTAGAGTTCAAAAGGTACTCGCACTCAACTATGTAAAGAAATAACCCAAGCTGGCCGAGATGCAAAAATAATAAACTTAAAGATGGAGACCAGTGATTTTTGAACTTTTCCTGTAGAAAGGGAAATCCCAAGTATAAATACACCATAGTTAACACGCTAAAGTGCCCAAAAATACATTTTGAGCAATTTTTTAAATATAGTTTTACTTTCTGTGCGTTCTTAGGTTACCTCCCCTAACCCCACCCGTCCTGTGGGTTAAGTTACCTGGACGCAGAGTTGCCTACTCTTATCGGTAATCCAGTATAGAGGTCGACCGATTATGATTTTTCAACGCCGATACCAATTTTTGGAGGACCAAAAAAGCCGATAAAGATTAATCAGCCAATTTTTAAATATATTTGTAATAATGACAATTACAACAATACTGAATGAACATGAGGGGTGGCCAGTCCTCTTCTGGCTGTGCCGGGTGGAGATTATAACAGAACATGGCCGAGATTTTCAAACGTTCATAGATGACCAGCAGGGTCAAATAATAATAATCACAGTAGTTGTAGAGGATGCAACAGGACAGCACCTCGAGTAAATATGAACAGTTTAGGGTTCCATAGCCGCAGGCAGAACAGTTGAAACTGGAACAGCAGCAAAGCCAGGTGGACTGGGGACAGCAAGGAGTCATCATGCCAGGTAGTTCTGACGCATGGTCCTAGGGCTCAGGTCCTCCTCCGAGAGAGAGAAAGAGAGAATTAGAAAGAGCATACTTCAATTCACACAGGACATCGGATAAGACAGAAGAAGTACTCCAGAAATATAACAAACTGACCCTAGCCCCCCGACACATAAACTACTGCAGCAGAAATACTGGAGGCTGAGACAGAATGGGTCACGAGACACTGTGGCCCCATCCGATGAGACCCCCGGACAGGGCCAAACAAGAAGGATATAACCCCACCCATTTTGCCAAAGCTCTACACAATATTGTGCTGCTAATGCCAGGTGCCATAGCAGTCTATTTCTGCTGTAAAGCAGAGGGTCACCAAGCATGTGGCGCAGGTGATGGGGGACTTAATTTCGCAAAGAACACAGCGACGCCTCCATGCTGTACCCCTTTGGCCCTGAGGCACATCCATGCCTGCAGAAATACATTTGGGCAGATCAACACCACTTGTGGCAGGAGCTGGTTGAATGAGCTTAAGTGGGGGATGGACACCTTGGCACTGGGGGGCTCCCATTCGGAGTCAGTGTCACTGTGAAAGAAAATGTAAAGTTAGAATAGTTTCACATATGAGCCCTGTATCAACAGGTATAATAAACATATATACAGTGGGGCAAAAAAGTATTTAGTCAGCCACCAATTGTGCAAGTTCTCTCACTTAAAAAGATGAGAGAGGCCTGTAATTTTAGGTACACTTCAACTATGACAGACAAAATGAGAGAAAAAAAATCCAGAAAATCGGGGTTTTTAATGAATTTATTTGCAAATTATGTTGGAAAATAAGTATTTGGTCACCTACAAACAAGCAAGATTTCTGGCTCTCACAGACCTGTAACTTCTTCTTTAGGAGGCTCCTCTGTCCTCCACTCGTTACCTGTATTAATGGCACCTGTTTGAAGTTGTTATCAGTATAAAAGACACCTGTCCACAACCTCAAACAGTCACACTCCAAACTCCACTATGGCCAAGACCAAAGAGCTGTCAAAGGACACCAGAAACAAAATTGTAGACCTGCACCAGGCTGGGAAGACTGAATCTGCAATAGGTAAGCAGCTTGGTTTGAAGAAATTAACTGTGGGAGAAATTATTAGGAAATGGAAGACATACAAGACCACTGATAATCTCCCTCGATCTGGGGCTCCACGCAAGATCTCACCCTGTGGGGTCAAAATGATCACAAGAACAGTGAGCAAAAATCCAAGAACCACACGTGGGGACCTAGTGAATGACCTGCTGAGAGCTGGGACCAAAGTAACAAAGCCTACCATCAGTAACACACTACGCCGCCAGGGACTCAACTCCTGTAGTACCAGACGTGTCCCCCTGCTTAAGCCAGTACATGTCCAGGTCTGTCTGAAGTTTGCTAGAGAGCATTTGGATGATCCAGAAGAAGATTGGGAGAATGTCATATGGTCAGATGAAACCAAAATATAACTTTTTGGTAAAAACTCAACTCGTCGTGTTTGGAGGACAAAGAATGCTGAGTTTCATCCAAAGAACACCATATCTACTGTGAATCATGGGGGTGGAAACATCATGCTTTGGGGCTGTTTTTCTGCAAAGGGACCAGGACGACTGATCCATGTAAAGGAAAGAATGAATGGGGCCATGTATCGTGAGATTTTGAGTGAAAACCTCCTTCCATCAACAAGGGCATTGAAGATGAAACGTGGCTGGGTCTTTCAGCATGATAATGATCCCAAACACACCGCCTGGGCAACGAAGGAGTGGCTTCGTAAGAAGCATTTCAAGGTCCTGGAATGGCCTAGCCAGTCTCCAGATCTCAACCCCATAGAAAATCTTTGGAGGGAGTTGAAAGTCCGTGTTGCCCATTAACAGCCCCAAAACATCACTGCTCTAGAGGAGATCTGCATGGAGGAATGGGCCAAAATACCAGCAACAGTGTGTGAAAACATTGTGAAGACTTACAGAAAACGTTTGACCTCTGTCATTGCCAACAAAGGGTATATAACAAAGTATTGAGAAACTTTTGTTATTGACCAAATACCTATTTTCCACCATCATTTGCAAATAAATTCATTAAAAATCCTACAATGTGATTTTCTAGATTTTTTTTCTCATTTTGTCTGTCATAGTTGAAGTGTACCTATTATGAAAATTACAGGCCTCTCATCTTTTTAAGTAGGAGAACTTGCACAATTGGTGGCTAACTAAATACTTTTTTGGCCCACTGTGTGTGTATATATATATAGAGTACAGGGAACATAAGGTTGAATATATTATTATGACCTGCTAGATCTACTGTCTCTTTAATATTATGACATTTCAGCTAGATCTACTGTCTTTATTATATTACAACAGACCAGCTGTATCTACTGTCTCCATTTCACTTTGGCCATTGTTGTGGGCCTGCCATCCCCTCAACAGCCTCAAATAGGCTATTTCATGTGGGTTGGGGTGGGGCGGCAGACACACGCATCTCACATTTCATTACATTACATTTTTATATGTTGCTTTTAAAATAAAATAAAAATCACAAATAATATTTATTATTATTAATTTCAAACAAGGGCATTAGCATGAGAAGAACTTACCAGTCCAAAACATTGTGCTCTCTGTTAAAAAAAATATTCCACCACTTGGGAATCGCTAAATGAATCGTCCTACAACAATCTCTGTCTTACTTTTCCGATCAATTTCTTCTAAAATTGTGTGTACATCTGTATATCTAGACTTAGATTTAGCTTTCCCTGACTTAGTTGCCATACTGATTGATATATAAACAGCTGCATCTGCGTGTTGACCAAAATAATGCTGTGCGTAATATGCTTAGCTCCTTCCGGTATAAAACTTCAATAGCGAATGACTCTCTTTAAGCCGGAGTTTATTACATGGGTTGGTCTTCCAACACATAACCATTGCATATTGCCGTTTACCTCAGCTCATTGGCTATCTACCCAGCTAGATTTCAAGACGATCAGTGGTCATTGGGTTAAAATACAGTCAATCAACGAAACAGTGGTCATATCATTGGTGCACAGTGATGTCATTACTTGTTGTCTTCAAATCGTTTTTTTTTCAGTCAATACATCCCGCGAAATGGCCCATCAGGTATGGTTGTGTTACAAACAAACCAGTTGATTGCAATGAAACCAAACATGACTGGAAAAGTCACGTTTTGTGTGGGTATTTACCTGGAATGTGTTGTTGAAAATGGAATGAGACGGAATTCACGACACAAGCGGTTCACAAAATGTTTTGTGTTAAAAACGGATTTTATCAAACAAAAGATCATTCATTGTGTAACAATGAGCATTGGGATTGCAAACAGACGAAGATCGTCAAAGGTAAACTATTTATTTTAATGCAGTTTGATTTTGTAATGCCTGTGCTGGTTGAAATTGTTGTTTTCTATGGGGCTCTATCCTCAGATAATCGCATCGTATTCTATCGCAGTAAATCCTTTTTTAAATCTGACAACGCAGTTGGATTAGCAAGATTCTAGGCTTTCGATACATGAGACACTTGTATTTCCATGAATGTTTAATATCACTATTTATGTAGTGATCACCGTATGTTGTGGAATTTCAGCCCGCTACCCGGGTTCCGTGCTCAGAGAGGTTAAGCAACTTTTTCATCCTAAACTTATTTAGGCTTGCCATAACAAAATTGCTGAATACTTATCGACTCAAGACGTTTCAGCTTTAAAAGTTTTATTTATTTGTAAACATTCCTAAAAATGTAATTCCACTTTGACTTTATGGGTATTGTGTGTGGGCCAGTGACTAAAAAATCAGGCTATAACATAACAAAATGTGGGAGAAGTTAAAGGGGTGTGAATACTCTCTGAAGGCACTGTAAATATAACATTACCCAGCTTGACCTACTACTTTTGGGAGTGGAGTCGGCATTCATTCAACAGTAGCCAAAATACCAGTTTTTTTTGTTTGGCTCTCGCGACACAGTTGGAATAAATTGTTGGGACTGCTACTCTCTGTCCAGTGATCCTGCTGACCAAGGCCGGATCTGAGGTGCTATTTGGCGTAGCAGCTAGCCTACTTTCGTGAGGGCTTGATCGCAGCCCGTGGCGTAGTTAGCCATTGTGGCTTGGACCGTGGATTGTCTCGTGTTTGTGACTGTCTAGATCCCTGCTGTTTGTTGTTTTCAGTCTTCCCTGTGACTTGCCCTGTCTGAATGTGCGAGAAATAACAGCATAGCCTACGTTGCTAGCTGCCATGACAAAGACCAAATCCGGCGGGAGTACCGTTGAGGACAGTGGTGTGTGTCTATCATAGGTGAAGGATCTTTTAAGCAAACAAAAATAGTTCTACAAGTAGTTGTTTCAACAACAAGAAAATAGCTTCAAGTGTTTTGTCCAGATACTGATGGATTCAACTAATAAAAGAATGGACGACCTGACCAGAGAGGTCCACAACCTGAAGAAAAGGAGAAGGGCAAGATTACAGCAATATGTAAGTCTTTGAGAGAGGACATGAGTTTTGTGTGTGAATCCATGATAATAGTGAAGAATAAATCGGATCTCGAGGGACAATCCCGGTGGAACAACATGGTTGTGGACGGAATTGCAGAATCTCCACTTGAGACCTGGACGGAGTCTGAGGACAAAGTGAGGGAAATGATCTCTGTGAACTGAAGCTGGACCACAGGAAGATTCAGGTGGAGCGTGCCCACAGGACTGGAAAACCCACCACTGGCCCAGGTGACATGCCCAGGCCGATAGTGGCCAAGTCGCTGAGGTTCAAGGACAAGGTAGCTGTTCTGGAAAGAGCCCATATTAATATGCAGTACCAGTCAAAAGTTTGGACACACCTACTCATTCAAGGGTTTTACTTTATTTTTACTATTTTCTACATTGTAGAATAATAGTGACTACATCACATCTATGAAATAACACATATGGAATCAGGTAGTAATCAAAAAAGTGCCAAATCAATTAATTTTAGATTCTTCAAAGTAGCCACCCTTTGCCTTAATGACAGCTTTGCACACTCTTGGCATTCCCTCAACCAGCTTCACGTGGAATTCTTTTCCAACATTCTTGAAGGAGTTCCCGCATATGCTGATAACTTGTTGGTTGCTTTTCCTTCACTCTGCAGTCCAACATTACAAACCATCTCAATTGGGTTGAGGTCGGGTGATTGTGGAGGCCAGGTCATCTGATGCAGCACTCCATCACTCTCCATCTTGGTAAAATAGCCCTTACACAGCCTGGAGGTGTGTTTTGGGTCATTGTCCTACTGTAAAACAAATGATAGTCCCACTCATCGCAAACCCAATGGGAATGGCGTGTTGCTGCAGAATGCTGTGGTAGCCATGCTGGTTAAGTGTGCCTTGAATTCTAAATAAATCACCGACTGTGTCACCTCCATGCTTCACAGATGCAGAATTCATCCGTTCACCTAATTCTGTGTCTCAGACCACCCGTCAGTCAGACTGCTCTATCAAATATAAAATCATAGACTTAATTATAATATAATGAACACACAGAAATACGAGCCTTAGGTCATTAATAAGGTCAAATTTTTTCAAAACTATCATTTCGAAAACAAAATGTTTATTCTTTCAGTGAAATACAGAACCGCTCCGTATTTTATCGAACGGTTGGCATCCATAATTCTAAATATTGCTGTTACATTGCACAACCTTCAATGTTATGTCATAATTCTGTAAAATTCTGGCAAATTAATTACGGTCTTTGTTTGGAAGAAATGGTCTTCACACAGTTCGCAATGAGCCAGGCGGCCCAAACTGCTGCATATACTCTAACTCTGCTTGCACAGAATGCAAGAGAAGTGACACAATTTCCCTAGTTAATCTTGCCTGCTAACATGAATCTCTTTTAACTAAATATGCATGTTTAAAAAATATATACTTGTGTATTTATTTTAAGAAAGGCATTGATGTTTATGGTTCGGTACATTGGTGCAACAACAGTGCTTTTTTTGCAAATATGCTTGTTAAATCATCACCCATTTGGCGAATTAGGCTGTGATTCAATGATTAATTAACAGGCACCGCATTGATTATTTGCAACGCAGGAGAAGCTAGTTAAACTAGGAATATCATCAACCATGTGTAGTTAACTAGTGATTATGTTAAGATTGATTGATTTTGTTTTTTATAAGATAAGTTGCTAGCTAGCATTAAACTTATCATGGCTCCTTGCTGCACTTGTGGTCAGCCTGCCACGCAGTCTCCTCGTGGAGTGCAATGAAATCGGGCATAATTGGCATCCAAAAATGCAGATTACCGTTTGTTATGAAAACTTTAAATCGTCCCTGATGTAATCTGTCAACCTCTACTACCTAATACACACATCTTAAGTAAAGGAATGGAATAAGAATATGTACATATAAATGTATGGATGAGCAATGACCGAGCGGCACTGGCAAGATGCAATAATGGTATAAAATACAGTATATACATATGAGATGAGTAATGCAAGATATGTAAACATTATTAAAGTGGCATTATTGAAGTGGCCAATGATTTCAAGTCTGTGTGTAGGCAGCAGCCTCACTGTGTGTTAGTGATTGCTGTTTAACAGTCTGATGGCCTTGAGATAGAAGCTATTTTTCAGTTACTCAGTCCAAGCTTTGATGCACCTGTACTGACCTCGCCTTCTGGGTGGTAGTGGGGTGAACAGGCAGTGGCTCGGGTGGTTGTTGTCTATGATGATCTTTTTGGCCTTCCTGTGACATCGACTGCTGTAGGTGTCATGGAGCGCAGGTACTTTGCCCCCGGTGGTGTGTTGTGCAGACCGCACCACCCTCTAAAGAGCCCTGCGGTTATGGGCAATGCAGTCGCCGTACCAGGCGTGATGCAGCCCAACAGGATGCTCTCAACTGTGCATCTGTAAAAGTTTGAGATTTTTAGGCGACAAGCCAAGTTTCTTCAGCCTCCTGAGGTTGAAAAGTCGCTGTTGCGCCTTCTTCGCCACACTGCCTGTGTGGGTGGAACATTTCAGTTTGTCAGTGATGTGTACACCGAGGAACTTAACTTTCCACCTTCTCCACTGCTGTCCTGTCGATGTGGATAGGTTGGTGCTCAGTGAGCACTGTTACCGTCAAGTAGGTTTTGCTAGGGCGTTGCGGATGGGTGTAAGCATCTGTTTCTGATTCGTGTGTGTGTGAAAGAGAGACGCATATCTTTCACACACAGAAATGATGGAGAGAGATTGAGGAGGGGAATGAATGAACAGGCTGTGTTTGGCCAGAATAGGAATGTTGCGGGGCAGTGTTAGTTGCAGTATTAGCATTGTGCTAGCTAGTAGTAGGCTCTGAGCAGGCCTGGGGTTAAAAGGGCTTAGAGAGAGGGAGCAGGAGAACGAGAGAGGAGGGAGCGCCTCCTAGGCAGCGAGTGGTGGCCTCACGTATTCTCCCAGTGTGCCTCTGTTTGTTCTGTCTATCGAAGGGTTAACCCTGGGCAGCTCTCCTCCCCGACATGGAGGGGGCCATTGAATGGCTGCGTTCCATGGCCAGCAAACACATTGGTTAAGGGTGAGGGCGGATCTGGGTGGGAGCTGTACTCCGGCATGTACTCTTCCTGGGAGATCAGGAATCTGATTGGCAACACACAGCATGCTGTGGTCACAGCATGTACGCAGCAGCACAGAGAGACACATGGGAGTATGTTGCATTTGTGTGTGTGTGTGTTCTCTGCTCAGTGTGAAGAAAAACAAAGAAAATGGCTCTGATCGCAGAGACGGTAGGCTCCAATGTTGGATAAGGCCATAGGTGTTTCAGATTTCAGTTTTTCTCCCTCGTGTTTTTGACCTCCGTCCTTCGCTTGCCCATCTATCCCTCTTTAATTTCCTTCAGCCAGCCTGCTCCCCAACCTTCACCTTCCCACCCCTCAGATCTCACATTACCCCTTCTCCAGCCCCCTCCCTCTCCCGTCCTCCCTCTCCCGTCCTCTCATTTCAGACAGGCAGTGAGGAGGCCTGCCCCTGCCTCCTCGCTGAGAGGCAGAAGGTCCTTCCTTGTTATTCTGCTGGTAGTAAGCGTGTGATGTCCTCACCGTCGTGTCAACCCTCGAAGGTTGGCTGACTGACTCATTTTAATTCTTCTCCTTTCCCAATAGTTTTTTTCCTCTCAACTGTTGAGGAATAGTGAGCTCAGTCAGCATCATCACCCTTCGTAAAAAAAGAAGTGTGTTTGCAGGCCTGTAACATTTTCCGCTAGGGTGAGCACAGCAGCAGATATTTCAGAATTGTGTGTGTGTGTCGTCTTGCCCTGAGGAGGAAGAGATGACTCCCAACCTGATGTCTGTCTCAATGTGTCCTCACACCATGCTTACAGCGGCTCCAGATAGCCCCACACTGGAACGCACGCACGTATGCACACATACCTCGTCACTTTTTTAAAACAATAAGGTCGTCACGAGACTGTTTGAAAAGTGATCTGGACTTTTTCCACAGTTTCAGTTGAGGTTTTACAATGATCTAGCCACAAATGACTGCTAGCTTTTGTGTAGAGTCATACTTTCCCTGACATCACCACTGTATTGTATCACTGGAATTAAGCTTATAGTACATTTTTAACCAGGATTTCTGTTTGAAGACATGGGTTAGGCGAATCTGAACGTGTGCAGATAACCATGTGTTATTGTGGTTGTTGTGGTGACTGGACCAGACCTGAGCCACAGGTAATGTTGTTGTGTATCACTTTGTTAAAGTAATGGGCATTAGTAGAATAAACAGGAGGGGGATATAGTCAGTCAGGATGAACTTTGTGGAGTAAAGTGGTATGTTTACTGTCTGACTCCCTCGTGAAGAAAACCTAAAGCAAAGGATCTTTAAGTTGTGTAACTAGCGGAGAGCTGAAAGTCCTGCTTCCATGTTTAGATATGTGGAAGTTGTGATGCAGGTTGTTTTGACACTGTTTATGGACTGGTTGTGTAGTGTCTGAGCCGAGCTGAGGCGGGTTATTTTTTACCATGGCTGGGGACCAGGGAGCTCTGACTGTGAACTAGGTTGTTGTTAGAAAGGGGTCATCCCACCAGGCAGGTGCTATATGCAACTGGGAGAGAGTGAGATACTCTCTGTGGTGTGGTGGTTTTCTCTGGGCCTCTGTCAGGCCAGACAGCTGGATTTCTCATCTGCAAAACTTTAGCCCTGTCCAGCCCCAACCCCATCCCAGCTCAGACCAGGCCTATACCACTTCCCAGTCCAGCCTAGCTTTGTTCATGCCAGACCAGCTCAATGAGAAGCAGGAATGTGGATGTCCTTTGTGTGCCGATGGCCTATGAGCGGTCCAAATGTATTGTGACTGTTTTTGGCTTATGGTGGGGTGGTACATTATACTTGTCGTCCCCTCTTTCAGGCCCCTCACTTTAACGCTGCTGATCAAATACACACTTAAGCTCCTTCAACTCTCTCCATCCATTGGACTCTCTCATATAACATAGGGCCACTGACATGCACTGTTCACTTAAACAGATACACTGTAGTAGTAGTAAACAGACCTGTAAAAAATAGCAGAATTAGTAATAGTTACAACAGAACAGATGACAGCAGCTTCCTCTCCTCCTCATTTGCCAGTTACTTCCTTCTGTGTTGCTCCCTTCTGTTAGCCCGTGGTGTGGTAACGGTCAGGGTGCGTTTGAGGCTCCCTCCCTCCAGAGGGCACTGGCTAGCAGGCAGCCATGCATACAGGACCCTGACGTTTCCACCCCAGAGCCTGGATCGAGAGCCTGGATCCCAGAGTCAGAAACCGCTAACCTCCTTCCTCAGCACTGTCTCTCACTTTCTCCTCCTTCTCTATTTTTGGGTTTAGTGTTTTGTCCCCACCCCTCCCACTTCCATTCTGTTGTAAAAGAATGCTGTGGTTGTTTGAGTTGGACCCAGGCAGCTCATGTCTCTTCTGCTTGCCAAACACGTGGGACAGACACACAGCTTTTATACAGCAGCCTCTCAAATCCCCTCACATTGTTCCGTCTGGGATGTCTGTCTCCATGGCGGGCCGGTGTCAGCACAGGGAGCAGGTGACTCCCAGCAGTGCTGCTGGGCCATCTCCGGTTACTGGTACCGGGAGCCCAGCCTGGACCGGGACCCAGATCCTAACCGCTGTCTGCCTATATCCCCCCAGCGTTACCTAGAAACACAGCAAAGAGATATTCTGGCTCAGAGGTGATCCACCCTGGACTTTGGGAAGGCTGTCTGGAGAGATCCATGGGTGGTTTCCCCCCGGAATAAATTAAATGTAACTGACACAAATTCCACACTTTCGGTTTCTAGCTATTGTTGGTTAGAAGAGCTGTATTGTTCCAATAGTAGGAGTGAGATCAGCTGTATGGCTGAGGTAAACACTGCAATAGTGTGAAAGTTTAGCTAACCATACAACACAATGCACAAGTACCATGCTTAACAATTTTCACTGAAGATTTTACAAAAATGAATTTAGTGGAATTGTGCAGTTGCGAACTTTGGTACCGGAAAGACAGTAAAATCACCATGTTTTTATGCGATCATGTTTTTTTTATTTTATATAACTTAAATATCTGCTCCGAATTCAGATTCAAAGACGAAAAAAATAATTGAATGTCAGCTATTATTGAACTACAGTAAGTGAAGTGCATTTACACCCGGTAAAGGCATTATGATAACGGAATGACATAATGAGTCCCTGATCTATACTACACCGAAATGCATAATTATGGATATGAATGTCATTCTCATGTTTCACAAGTTTGGACAACACAGTGTAAGGCAGTACTGCATAGTAGAGTACAGTGCAGTGCAATACAGCAGAGTAGGGTAGAGTTATGTGCAGTATAATTCAGTATAGTACAGTACAATGTACTGTACTCTACTGTATTGTATTTTACTGTAATCTACTGTACTGTGCTATCCAAACTGTTGAAACATACTTCTATGATCGGTTTAGATTTGGTCCAGTCCGGTCCACCTGTGGACGGTATCATCAAGGCCAGGGTGGACTGACCAAATTTCAACTACTTTCGATGTCCGGTGTTAGGTCGGTGCTCAGTGGGTGACGATGCTGGCCACAATAAATGGAAAGAAACGGGGCTCATTCGTTGGTGTCAGTAAGAGTTGGGAGCGGTGACATTTAACTGGAGAAAGAGCGAGCAAGGGGGAGGGGTTGTTCAGACGGGCTGTTTTAACTCTTGGTTTGACCACCAGACGACAGAAAGACAAAGAAAACATTTACGAGCTGAACATAACAGTATGCGGAGTAGGAGGACAGTAGCAGATAACCCAACTGTAGTTTGTGACTATTATGATTTCCCATTGTGGCCGATTCAGTTGCAGTAATTCCGTTACAGATTTGTTTATTGTTCCGTTACAGGTTGGTAATAGAATTATGAGTTTGTTTATAGTGATTCAAACTTTATCAGTAAAATCACGAACTAATTGAGCTACCTTTACGTGTTACTTCTGTGAACTTTCATTATCCTCCCTCACGAGCGAGAGAATATATAAAATCTATATGTGTGTTTTTGGTAACGAAATTACAAGGCAGTATTTCTTAAACTTACAGAAGGCAAACAAATTCTCAAACTAAATCTAGTGTTGATATTAGTTGGCAGCGTTCTTTACGTCAACATTGTGTTTTGATGTTTTTCTAATACCTTGACTTTTTCGAGAAGACCCATTTGCCCAGAAATCAAATCCTTTACTGATGCCAAGTTTCTAACATGGAAAATGGTTGAAAATGTTATCTATGCCTTCATTTCCCCAAAATATAGACTCTTAGCTTTCACACCCAATTTGGAATGCTCCTATTAACTTCACATGTTAGTGCTCATTGGGCCTTTTCGGTGGAAATTCCCATATACAGTTCAAGTCGGAAGTTTACAAACACTTAGGTTGGAGTCATTAAAACTTGTTTTTCAACCACTCCACAATTTTCTTGTTAACAAACTATATTTTTGGCAAGTCGGTTAGGACATCTACTTTGTGCATGACACAAGTAATTTTTCCAACAATTGTTTACAGACAGATTATTTCACTTACAATTCACTGTGTCACAATTCCAGTGGGTCAGAAGTTTACATACACTAAGTTGACTGCCTTTTAAACAGCTTGGAAAATTCCAGAAAATTATGTCATGGCTTTAGAAGCTTCTGTTAACTGCTTGGTGACGGGGGCAGTATTGAGAAGCTCTAATGAATAAGGTGCCCAGAGTAAACTGCCTGCTACTCTGTCCCAGATGCCAATATATGCATATTATTAGTAGTATTGGATAGCAAACACTCTGACGTTTCTAAAAACTGTTTGAACAACAGCAAAGGGCCTTGTGAAGATGCTGTAGGAAACAGGTACAAAAGTATCTATATCCACAGTAAAACGAGCCCTATATCGACATAACCTCGAAGGCCGCTCAGCAAGGAAGAAGCCACTGCTCCAAAACCGCCATAAAAACCGCCAGACTACGGTTTGCTACTGCACATGGGGACAAAGATCATACTTTTTGGATAAATGTCCTCCATAGAACTGTTTGGCCATAATGACACTCGTTATGTTTAGAGGAAAAGGGGGAGGCTTGCAAGCCAACCGTGAAGCACGGGGGTGGCAACATCATTTTCTGGGGCTGCTTTGCTGCAGGAGGGACTGGTGCACTTCACAAAGCTTGGTTGCAAATTAGTCTTCCAAATGGACAATGACCCTAAGCATACTTCCAAAATTGTGGCAAAATGGCTGAAGGACAAGCAAGTCAATGTATTGGAGTGGCCATCACAAAGCCCTGACCTCAATCCCCTAGAACATTTGTGGGCAGAACTGAAAAAGCATGTGTGAGCAAGGAGGCCTACAAACCTGACTCAGTTACACCAGCTCTGTCAGGAGGAATGGGCCAAAATTCACCCAAATTATTGTGGGAAGCTTGTGGAAGGCTTACTCGAAACGTTTGACCCAAGTTAAGAAATGTAAAGGCAATGCTACCAAATACTTAATGAGTGTATGTAAACTTCTGACCCATTGGGAATGTGATGAAAGAAATAAAAGCTGAAATAAATCATTCCCTACTATTATTCTGACATTTCACATTCTTAAAATAAACTGTTGATCCTAACTGACCTAGGATGGGGAATTTTTACTGGGATTAAATGTCAGGAATTGTGAAAAACTGAGTTTAAATATATTTTGCTAAGGTGTATGTAAACTTCTGGCTTCAATTGTATATCGTGTGACTTTCTTTTGATGCAGTTTACTCTCCGTTAGTCAGCACCTCTGCAATCATTTGGGTGTGAGTCAACTCATTTGGGGGGATGCTTTTTACTCAGGGAGACCGGGTAATATATTTGATCCAGATGTTAGTGATATCTACAGTCTGAGCCGTTTCAAGACTGAATTCAGACAGCCCCCTGTATTGAGTTTGAACTCTAACCATCATCCCTCTCGCTCTCCCACCCCCACTCATTCTCCCTCCACAGTGTGTCCCTCCACCTGTAAGCATCGGGCCTGTACCCAGCATGGCCACTGCTGCCACGACCAGTGCCTGGGAGGCTGCTTGGAGGCAGGCAAAGCCAGCAGCTGTGTGGCCTGCCAGAACCTCCAGCACCAGGACACCTGTGTGGACCACTGTCCCCAGGGATACTACATCTTCAAGGGCTGGCGCTGCGTCTCTCTCTCCTTCTGCCAGGACCTCCACAACCAGTGCAAGAATGGAAAGAGCAGCGACTGCCATGAGTACGTCATCCACAACAAAGCCTGCATCCCAGAGTGCCCCTCAGGGTACACCACCATCAACTCTACCGCGTAAGTCTTAGATCTATAACATGACAGCCGTTTACTAGGGGTTTAACGATTCACCAACACGCATCAGTCCCCTGTTTACATGTTTGAGATATGAGTACATCGGGTCCCTGTTTACATGTTTGAGATATGAGTACATCGGTCGGCGGGACTCAAAACCCATCCAATTGTAGAATGTATCGGTCAGGAAATCGGTTCAAACGTTACGAATTGCCAGTTCAAAATGTTTTTGCTCAATTTACTATATCTTCCCGGCCTCCCGAGTGGCACAGCAGGGTAAGGTGTCACTACAGTCTCCCGGACACAGCTGGCCGTGACCGGGAGACCCATGAGGTGTCGCACAATTTGCCCGGTGTTGTCTGAGTTAAAGGAGGATTTGACTGGCTGGGATTTCCTTGTCCCATCGCGCTTTAGTGACTTCTTGTGGCGAGCCGTGTGCCTGTAAGCTGACTTCGGTCACCAGATGGACAGTGTTTCCTCCGACATATTGGTGTGGCTGGCTAACGGGTTAAGGGAGCAGTGTGTCAAGAAGCAGTGTGGCTTGGCAGGGTCGTGTTTCGGAGGATGCATGGCTCTCGACCTTCGCCTCTCCCGAGTCCGTAGGGGAGTTGCAGCGATGGGACAAGACTGTAACTACGAATTGGATACCACGAAATTAGGGAGAAAATGGGGTTTTACTATACCTGCAGGATAATACTAAGTCCTCTCCTTCTGTGTTGAACTTAGCATGTAATTGTGTTGAGTCATTGATCTACAAGTCGTTCTGCATTCAATATTAGTAGCCTAGTCAAAATGTCCACACTCTGCGCAGCTTCGCACGCTGACCAACAAGGGGTAGGCTTATTCCTGACCTGGCACATCTGCGGGTAACCTTCAGCATTCAAAATGTTTGTATAATGAGTTGCACAATAATAGGCTTTATTAGTTGAGTGACAACCAATGTAATTTGCAAGGTTATTTTTATCAAATGCCCTGTTGAAAATGGTGTTTTACCAGAATAAATGAAGCCTAAACTACCCCCGGAGACAACTCATCTGGCTATACATTCGATTTCATTTCGATTGTTCAGGTTCAACATCAGCAATAGTTTTGGTAGTTTTGCTTGAAACAATCAGTTGTCATTTTTAGATATACCGGGTAAAGTATATACTTTCATAATGAGGACATCAGTCACTTTTGCAACCCACACAGCATGGCCCAAGCAGGAGATCTTGAAGAAGAGAAGCTCACTCCAAAGTCATCAAAACATTCAAACGGTCTAAACCATTCGATTATGAGACGGGGGTGAAATCCAAAGTTGTTCATATATTCATAGGCAATGTCATAGCAAATTTGTAAAGATAAATATTGATACATTTCTATAACATATACACAGGGTGTCAGGAAGCGGGTGCAGAAGATGAGTTTAATAATAAGAAACATGAAGATAATCAAAACAGGACAGGGCATCGGCTTTGATGTTCTTTGAACCTGGCCTATATGACAAGGTCTAGTGAAGAATGGGGCCCACCTTGCTTGGCGCTGGTTCAGCCCCCTCGCTGTCCGTATGTACTCCAGGTTCCGATGGTCGATGAGGAAGAGAAATGCTTCCTTGGCGGCCTCCAGCAAGTCTCCCCACTCCTCTAATGCCTTCTTCACCGCCAAGAGCTCCCGGTCACTGACGTCATAGTCCCTTTCTGCAGGAGACCGTTTTTTGTTGTTGTTGTAGTATGCACATGGATACATGTCTGTGGGTTACCTTGACGTTGGGACAGGACGGCCCCCATGCCCATTTCTGAAGTGTCCACCTCCACCACAAAGGGCAGCGTAGAATCTGGATTTTCTGCAACGGGTGGCGGTGAAATGCCCCTTCAGTATACAGAAGGCGTCATCGGCTGCAGGACTCCACACCAACTTATGGCTTTGCTGTGCTTCTTTTTACAGTCTATGGCCCAAGGAAACATTGCAGACACAGTGATTTGAGCTATCTGATTGGCCAATGGTAGGCCGAGAGGTGCACTTGATTTGCTCTCTGGGCTTTCCGGGTAGGCAGAGTTCTACCTAAAAGACACATGAAATGGTTAAAAATGGAAACACTTTGCCTTCCTGGTGCTAGGGCTGCTGAATCAAGTACACTTACTACAAAACTAATGAAAAAATAAGAACGCAAGGCTCTATCGTCTGTTTTTTTTTTTACAGAAATGTTTGGTGATTGACTAGGAATGCCGTGATCGACCGATTGGTGACCACTGGTATATGGTGATATAGAGGTAGACAGGAGAAAGTGTTTGTGTTCTGGGGACGTTGTTCACCTCCTGAGTAGTGCAGTGGGGCTGTAAAAACAATCAGTGCCTCTTGGGGTTTTGGCATCTTTTGAGAAATGTCTCAAACTTGACGACACTGATTTTGATCACACAGACCACCGTTATTTCATGCCTTTGCTAGGATGAATGAAATGTCCTTATCAGCTAGCTTGTTGTGAGGTGACACCATGTGTTATGAGTGTGTGGCAGTGGACCATAACCAGTGTCTGTGTGTGTCTTTCTCTCTGCAGGTTGACCTGTACCCCGTGTGCGGGGCTGTGTCCTAAGATGTGTACAGGGCTGAAGACAGTGGACTCTGTGACAGCAGCCCAGGCTCTGAGAGGATGCACTGTGCTCAACGGCAGCCTGATCATCAAGATCCGTGGAGGGAGTGAGTACAGTATACACCTACCACTTCAATACCTCCTCATCCACACCTTCCAACCAATCCTCACCTACCTAGTATATTATAGAGTCACTTAACAGACTCTCTTAGTGATTTTTTTGTCAGGTGCTCAAAAGGCTTTACATTGAAAGTAATTGGAACTCACAGACCCACTACCAATGCGAACTGACTGTCTGTTTCCCCTCTCTCCATCAGACAACATAGCAGCAGAGCTGGAGGCTAACCTGGGTCAGCTGGAGGAGATAACAGGCTACCTGACCATCAAGAGAGCCTATGCCCTTGTCTCTCTCTCCTTCCTCCGCAAGCTACACATCATCCGTGGAGAGATGCTGACCCAAGATGGGTAGGTCTCGGGTAGTGTGCACTATATAGGGAAAGGGTACCATTTCAGATTTTTTCGTTGGAACATTGTCCAAATTAAAACAGTACTTGGGAGCATAGACCAGTTTGCAGATTATTATATATATATATATATATTTTAAATTTCTACTGCCATATCAGATTTTTCTTAGGTCTTACAGACTGACTAGTTTGTTCATTTTCTCAACCGCTCTCTACGTGTACCTTTTCAGGAACTACTCGTTCTACGCGCTTGACAACCAGAACCTGCGTCAGCTGTGGGACTGGAACAAACACAACCTGACCATCCTTCAGGGGCGCATGTTCTTCCTTCACAACGCCAAGCTGTGCATGTCTGAGATCCGCAAGATGGAGGAGGTGACGGGCACCAAGGGGAGAGACATCAAGAATGAAATCGCCGGCAGGACCAATGGAGACCAGGCCTCCTGTAAGATCAGACAACACTTTAGACAAAAAATATAATACTATTAATATGTAGTAGACGCTAAAAATAATATATGTAGTAGCCGCTATTAGTCAAAGGTTACTTACAGTTAACATTGACTTAACTTCTTGGCGCACCGATCCCTTTAGCGGGATCATTTTTGTCAACATCCGCTGAATTGCAGAGCGCCAAATTCAAATTAAATTACTACAAATATTTAATTTTCATGAAATCACAAGTGCAATATACCAAAACACAGCTTGTTAATCCACCTGGCGTGTCAGATTTCAAAAAAACTTTACAGCGAAAGCAAACCAAGCGTTTATGTTAGGACAGCTCTCTCAGCAGACAAAACATTACAAACAGCTGGCAGCAAAGTAGATTGGTCACGAAAGTCAGAAAAGCAATCACATGAATCGCTTACCTTTGATGATCTTCGGATGTTCATGAGACTCTGTTACACAATAAATGTTGGGTTTTTTCTCTAAAAATTATTTTTATATCCAAAAACCTCCATTTGGTTTGTGTGTTTTGTTCAGTAATCCACAACGTATTTTTTTCAATAGGATAGAGAGAGAGAAAAGGTCTGCTCCAAGCTGCTCGCGCATGCAAAAATCTAAGGACACCCAGCTGTCCACTGACGCGATGTGATCATTCTCGCTCATTTTTCAGAATAAAAGCCTGAAACTATGTCTAAAGTTCACTGTGTCTAAAGTCCACTGTTCACACCATGTGGAAGCCATAGGGAAAGGAATCTAGTTGTTATCATCTTTACCTCTTCTACAATATTGCTATTCTCTCACCTCCCTCATTTGCCCTGATCACTCCTCCCTTGGCTGATGTCTGTCTGTCTCTGTTGTTGGTCTCCAGGTGAGAACCAGGTGCTGAAGTTCACCACGGTGCGCACGCAGTCAGACAAGATCCTCATCAAGTGGGAACCCTTCTGGCCTCCTGACTTCAGAGACCTACTAGGCTTCATGGTCCTCTACAAAGAGGCGTAAGTAGGAAGCAATACATTAATACATAAATACCTAGAGGTGTACTGTACTGAAAGTAAATTAGTACCCTTGTCTGAGCCAGAATGGCCCACAGGGAAGGAACCTGTCATCTGTTTCTGTAAGGTGAGGCAGCTTGATAGACACCCCTGGAGCAGACGCTAGTCTATGGCAAGGGTATTGTAGGTAGAAAAACATGAACACATATAAATTAAGAATAAACACAAATACATTCAGAAAGAGGTAGAAGTACTGTGTGATGGACGTGCCGGTAAGCAGTATTGTAAGACGGACATACCGTGTCATTATTTAAGCTCCCAACACAGTATATACTTCTTAGCTGTATCAAAGAACAGAACAGGTGTCTTTTTCTGAATAAAACATGCTGTTTTAGAAGCATCGATCAGCATGTGGTGTACAGTATGAGTAAATGGCTATTCTCTTCTCTTTGCATTACTCTTCAGAAAGCTTATACCACACCATGTGAATAGGTGTCCTGGTTGCATTTCTTTGCTGTAGAACTGAATATGTGAATATTGAATTAGTCTCTCTCTCATCTCCTACAGTATAAGAATGCGATGGGTCTTACTGTAGCTCTAGCATTGAATGATTCTTCTTTATTTAAGAAGGGGCTAGTAGTGGGCATTTTGTTAGCGGCTGTATCGACTATGAATGGTAGCTGCCACTTTCTACTTTTGGATGTGCGTAATTAGGCCACTCTCCTGTCATCGTTTTGAATCCAAGTCTCTTCCCAAGAATGTAGTAATGTGTGTGTGTGTGTGTGTGTGTCCCGCCCTTCCAGACGCTAAAATAATGTGACGTAGTTTGACTTGGCTTAGGGTATATTTCTACTATTGAGTATTTGTGTGTCCCCTTCCTTCTCCAGGCCCTATAAGAATGTGACAGAGTTTGATGGCCAGGATGCGTGTGGCTCTAACAGCTGGGTGATAGCTGACATAGACCCTCCACCCCGGGCCTCGGAGGGGAAGGAGCAGGGAGAGCCTGGCTACCTCATCCATACTATGAAACCCTATACCCAGTACGCCATCATGGTCAAGACCCAGCTCTCCGCCTCAGATGAACACCAGGTCCTCGGGGCCAAGAGTGAGATCATCTACGTCCGCACCAATGCCACCAGTGAGTCACAAACAATCCTCCGTTCCTTACAACATTCTAATCTACTACATCTCAAATCTTGTGGCCCAACAAATGCATAAAACAGTGTCTCTAGCTTGCAAGCTTTAACTCAAGTAATTTGTCTTTTGCTGTTAACCAAAGTCTAGAGAAACTAGTGGCGATCCGCCAATAGGTACCAACCCGCTAGTATGACAACCAACCCTACTTTAACCATGTTGTGTTTTAGAGCCGTCGGTGCCGCTGGACCCCATCTCATCATCCAACTCGTCCTCTCAGATCATCCTGAAGTGGAAGCCCCCCACGGACGCCAATGGCAACATCACTCACTACCTGGTGTTCTGTCAGCAGCAGCCCGAGGACAGCGACCTCTACAAGTTTGACTACTGTCAAAAAGGTGAGACAGAGGATTGTTAATTATTCAGAGGTTTACTTCATATTATAGTTACGGAAAGGTTGATCAATCATATCAAATGATCTCATAGTCTGTTGACCATTGAAAAGGGGGTTTCAGGGTCCACTATTTTGCGTGTGGGATTCAGTTGGGATGTGACGTTTGGGATTCTAACCATCTCTCTCTCTGTCTGTGTGCAGGAATGAAGCTGCCGTCGCGGGTGCCTACCCATCTGGACACTGACGAGGAGCAAAAGTGGAACCAGACAGACGAGTCTGGGCCAGGGAACCGCTGCTGTGCCTGCCCCAAAACAGACACCCAGCTCAAGAAGGAGGCTGAGGAGTCTGAGTACCGCAAGACCTTTGAAAACTACATCCACAATGAAGTGTTTAAAGTCAGGTATGATAGCACAGTATTACCGCTGTACTCACTTTGCTGTGGCGCTGTGCCATGGCAAAATCATTGCTGCCACAACAACAAAAAATATGGAACGTGAACAAATATTTCTGCTGAGTCTCACTTTGAAGATGCTATAACAGCCCACATTTACTTTTCCTCTGCAAACAAAACAAGTAATTCATAGAAAAATCTGATAACACCATAGTAGAATAGTTTATCTATTTACCTAATGGGCTTGTTGTTGCGTTTTCTTTGTGAGAAAAATATTCCTCTCTTGGTGCATTTCAAGTTACTAGTGCCATAGGGTGGGAAACATGCATATTGACAAGCAGTCAATGCACAACAATTCTTGCAATCGCGAAAACAGCAGTTTTAATGGAGTTAGGTTCTGACAGAGTGAAAAACCATTAACTTCTGGTGGAGCAAGAATTTCAAATTACAACCCAACAGTGGCCTTTGTTAAAAAGAAGGGATCCCAGCTCTCAATTCCTACTTTATTTATTTCTAAACTCCTAAATATGTGCAAACTGCACCATTTTTAAACCCAGAATTTTTAGCAGCGGCGTGGTGAAACACGTTACCGCTCCACAATTAGCAGTGAGTGCATAGGGGAGAGTGGGGCTAAATGTTACACCATTCAATTTTAGGGTAGCTTGGGGTACACTACCTCAAAATAATTAAAAGGGATTGACTTAAAACATTGTGATGAGACAGATACTAGTTTTAGTTGAGCAAGAGACGTGGCAACCAGGGGAGTAAAAATTGTGATTAAGTTTGTGAGAATTACAGGCAGAGAGTGTTCTAGCCCAGTTGGCAGTTACCCTAACAGGTAGGCCTACATTATTATTCACTGTGTTTATGCATGTTTTATGGGACATAAAATGCATCTATAGGATAGAAACTAGTTAAAAGATCACATTTGGGATCTGGCTAATGATTAAACCCAATAGGGTAAATGCAGATAGGTAACCCCATTCTTCAGCCTATTTATTTGTGCTTTGCTGCATCAGTTGGGCTACAGGTGATAATGTTTATTGCCAATAGCATACCTCATAATATGGACAATGCATAGGCTATATACATGGCCCAATATGTTAAATAATTGTAACAAATAATTTTATGAATGTGTTATTGGGCTTGTTTCTGGAGTTGGAAATTATATTTTAAACAGTGTCAGCATACTTTTATTTTACCTCCATTTTGGAGTAGAATGTCCTTTTAAAAAGTCACCAGAACAGAGCTTCTCAGTTTCTGAAGTTTCTAAAACTGTTTGAATGATGTCTGTGAAAATCTGAGAAAAATCCGACCAGGAAGTGGGATATCTGGGGGTTTGTAGTTTTTCAAAGCTTGGCCTACCGAATACACATTGAGATATGGATAAAGTTGCACTTCCTACCGCTTCCACTAGATGTCAACCGTCTTTAGAAACTTGAATGAGGATTCTACTGAAAAGGAGGGGCTCATGAGACCTCTGAGTCAGTGGTCTGGCAGAGTGCCTTGGTCTCATGATGCGTGCTCCCGATAGAATTACCTCTCGTTCCAGTGCTTTTCTTCAGACAAAGGAATTCTCCGGTTGGAACGTTATTGATGTTTGTTTTATGTTAAAAACATCCTAACGATTGATTCCATACATCGTTTGACATGTTTCTAAGGGACTGTAACAAAACTTTTGGGGTTTTTGTCTGGACAAAGTGCCTGCGCCTCATGAAGATGGATTACTGGGCTGAACACACTAACAATAAGTGGCTATTTGGACATAAATGATGGACTTGATGGAACAAATCAGTCATTTATTGTTGAACTGGGATTCCTGGGAGTGCCTTCTGATGAAGATCATCAAAGATAAGTGAATATTTATGGTGTAATTTCTAACTTCTGTTGACTCCACAATGGCGGATGTTCCTCTGGCTGTTTTGGATTCTGAGTGCTGTTCTCAGATGATGCTTTTTCCGTAAAGTTTTTTTAAAATCTGACACAGCGGTTGCATTAAGGAGAAGTCTATCTTTAATTCTGTGAATAACAGTTGTATCTTTTATCAATGTTTATTATGAGTATTTCTGCAAAATCACCAGATGTTTTGGTATCAAAACATTACTGCACGTATCGCTCCAATGTAAACTGAAATTTTTCGCTATAGATATGCACATTATCGAACAAAACATACATGTATTGTGTAACATGTTGTCCTATGAGTGTCATCTGATGAAGAACATCAAAGGTTAGTGATTCATTTTATCTATTTCTGCTTTTTGTGACTCTCTTTGGCTGGAAAAATGGCTGTGTTTTTTTGACTTGGCAATGACCTAACATAATCATATGTTGTGCTTTCACTGTAAAGCATTTTTGAAATCTGACACGATGGGTAGATTAACAAGAAGTTTCTTTCATTTGCTGTATTGGACTTGTTAACGTGTGAAAGTTACATTCTAAAGAATATTTTTGAATTTCGCGAGCTGCCTTTTCAGCGGAATGTTGTGGAGGGGTTCCGCTAGCGGAATGCCTGCCCTAGAAAGGTTAAGACATCTACTTTGTGCATGACACAAGTAATTTTTCCAAAAATGTTTACAGACAAATTATTTCACTTATATCACTGTATCACAATTCTAGTGGGTCAGAAGTTTATATACACTAAGTTGACTGCCTTTAAACAGCTTGTAAAATTCCAGAAAATGATTTCATGGCTTTAGAAGCTCCTGATAGGCTAATTGACATCATTTGAGTCAATTGGAGGTGTGCCGATGGATGTAGTTCAAGGCCTAACTTCAAACTCCGTGCCTCTTTGCTTCACATCATGGCAAAATCAAAAGAAATCAGCCAAGACCTCAGAAAGAAATTATAGACCTCCACAAGTCTAGTTCATCCTTGGGAGCAATTTCTAAATGCCTAAAGGTACCACGTTCATCTGTACAAACAATAGTACGCAAGTTTAAACACCATGGCCTGCATACCGCTCAGGAAGGAGACGCGTTCTGTCTCCTAGAGATGAACGTACTTTGGTGCGAAAAGTGCAAATCAATCCCAGAACAACAGCAAAGGACCTTGTGAAGATGCTGGAGGTAACGGGTACAAAAGTATCTATCTACTCTAAAACGAGTCCAATATATCGACATAACCTGAAAGGCCGCTTCGCAAGGAAGAAGCCACTGCTCCAAAACCGCCATAAAAAAGCCAGACTACGGTCTGCAACTGCACATGGGGACAAAGATCGTACTTTTTGGAGAAATGTCCTCTGGTCTGATGAAACAAAAATAGAACTGTTTGGCCATAATGACCATCGTTATGTTTGGAGGAATAAGGGGTAGGCTTACAAGCCGAAGAACACCATCCCAACCGTGACGCAAGGGGGTGGCGGCATCATGTTGTGGGGGTGCCTTGCTGCAGGAGGGACTGGTGCACTTCACAAAATAGATGGCATCATGAGATGGAAAATTATGTGAATATATTGAAGCAACATTTCAAGACATCAGTTAGGAAGTTAAAGCTTGGTTGCAAATGGATATTCCAAATGGACAATGACTCCAAGCATACTTCCCAAGTTGTGGCGAAATGGCTTAAGGACAACAAGGTCAAGGTATTGGAGTGGCCATCACAAAGCCCTGGCTTCAATCCATTAGAAATGTTGTGGGCAGAACTGAAGAAGTGTGTGCGAGCATGGAGGCCTAGAAACCTGACTTAGTTACACCAGCTCTGTCAGGAGCAATGGGCCAACATTCACCCAAGCTTGTGGAAAGCTACTCGAAACGTTTGATCCAAGATAAACCATTTAAAGGCAATTTTACCAAATACTATTTGAGTATGTAAACTTCTGACCCCCTGGGAATGTGATGAAGAAATAAAAGCTGAAGTAAATCATTATCTCTACTATTTCACATTCTTACCATAAAGGGGTGATCTAAACTGACCTAAGACAGGGATTTTTTACTAGGATATGTGAAAAACTGAGTTCAAATGTATTTGGCTAAGGTGTATCCAAACTTCTGACTTCAACTGTACCTTCATAACAAAGTGTTTGAGATCAGGTATTATGGCATAACTAAAGTACCTTCATAATTAAGTATTTGAGACCAGGTATGATTATAGCCGAGTTACCTCCACAACAAAGTGTTTTGTGATCAAACACAAAAACACAAAGTGATCAGGTATGAGAACAGTAGTTCCATCACAGTGAGATATTGGCGTAAGAAACAACAGTTAGCTATATACCTCAGATATTACCCCAGAACTCAGGGAACCCTGAAAGTAATTGATGGTAACCTCCTACACGCCTAAGAAGTCTATTAAATGAACATGAGGGGAGTGGATGATGGAATCTGATGACAGTTAGTCCCCATTTGATTAGTTAATGCCTAGGCCCCCTCAACTTGTCAGTCAATCAGAGCACAACAGCCAGCAGCTCTGCGTCAGTGGTGGTATGCATAATTTGAAGCACTAATTCATGGGGGGGGGGTATTTCACGCCTAGCAGTGTTATCTAGCCTTGGCAGAAAACTGGGAAAATGGCAATGTCTCTCTCTGTGTGACAAATGAAACGCCTGCTCAACCCAAGCGTGATAATTAGTGAAAGCCTATGCGTTTCCATTCCCCTTTTATTGCGATTCCAGGAACATGTGAGAAGAGAGTCCGTGTAGCGTAATGTTTTGACGGCACCAAAGTCTCTTTGGGTGGTGGAATAGCAAGCAGAGCTGGCTTTCAAATGCACCGTTGACTGACATGAGGCCCCTGGGCTGACACACACACACACACACACACACTGTGACATACACACACCCTCACATTTCAACCATAGGAAGGCATTTGTATAATAGTTGCTGAGGCGAGGCATGGGAAATCACCACGCAAATCCAGTATCTGAGTCAGTCTCTTCCGCATTGCTGCCGTTTCAAACGACGGTGTCCGGCCTTTTCTGATTTAGCTCCCAGTTCATAAGCGGATAGATGTTATAAATCAATTAATCTGTGTGTTTCTGTATGGATGAGGGTAATTATCCCTACTGCTAGACTGGCCTGGGCTAGCTGTAGTCTAGTTGCTGGTTAGGGTGTATGGGCCCTGACTGAGAGTATCCCTGTAGCTGTTATTCACATGGTTACAGGAACACTGTGCTCCTTACAGCACAGCCTCACAGGCAGGGGCCCTGCTCTCCCTTTGTTTGTCCCCGGATTATACAGTCGGTGTGTGTGTGTACTAGCGTGCCATCCGGCTAGGCCCGACCTTTGTGTGGTGTGTGTGTGTGCGTGACAGCCTTTTGAACAAGGAGTTCAGACACAACAGTGCCAGCCTAGTGAGCAAGGAGTTTAGAAACACAACTGTGACAGCCTAATGCACAAGGAGTTTATAGAAACACAACAATGGCAGCCTAGTGAACATGGAATTCAGACACAACAATGGCAGCCTAGTGAACATGGAATTCAGACACAACAGTGTCATGACGCTGGCCTGGGGGTAGGTTTATGACAGTCATAAATACCTCTCCCCACCTTGTTCCTCTCTCTACCCTACTGATGTGACATTTGAAAAACTCTTGGTTAACATAGAGATTCTGGGAACATCAGAAGGTGGGGGGAAATGAACCATATTTTTTGGTAATCCAGTTGAACCAGTTGAGCATATGCGTTGGTACTTAATGAATGTTACTTAAGTACGTTGGTACTTAATGAATATGATGTCAGTTCGGTTGTCATCTGAGACATTCTCATCAATGATAGGATGACATAAACTCTACAGTGGAAAGTCTATACATTGTAGTTATCAGATTCACATGGAATTGTTGTACAATTTAAATGTTTGAATATAAAAATATTGGTGAAAAAATTAAATGTAATTTTAGCTTCCAAATGAGAGTTTGGGGTTTTCATAAGGTTAGGGCTCTGCTCAATCAGTGGCCCGCCCCTGTGAAGGACATGGGTTATAAAACTATGAACACACCCTTCTCCCTCCACTATATAAAATGTAACCTCCTGTTCCAAGTACGCGAGGCCTGCAGCCTTTACGTTAAAAGGGCAAATAACTTGATGTTCCGGGTACATTAGGATGACGATCCGATGTCAGAAGGGTTCAGATAATAACTACAGAATGAAGCCAACCTCAGTGTTAGCTTTGGTTGCGAATGGTATGAACTTTGAACTCTTATTCACTACAGAAGTGATACCTCCTAGCCGTTGAGTTCGCAACAGCAGCTAAAAACGCTAAAAACGACAGAGTATCCCATCTACCAACCAACGCCGACACTACAACGTATCCAATATACCACCAGAGACATTCTTCAAAGGACTCGGTTGGGCAACACGGCCTTCCATCTACGACCAACCTACCGAAGCGCAGCTGGGAGTAAATATTTATTGCATTTTCCTTTTCCAAATGGCCGGTAATTTAGAATGAATAAGATACTGTATTTACGATAGCATTGCTTCTCCCCTTGTTCCTCAAATCATCCCGCTCCTTCACTCAAACCCAGCCCCCTTTTCTTTTGAGTTACCAGCTGTCATATCTGTTCCGTACGCTAGGGACGTTTTCCTTTATGAAGTAATTTGTAATCAAGGTATGATTCATTCTGTGTATATGTAATATCTGTGTGATTAGTTAGGTATTTAGTAAATAAATAATCAAACCCAATTTTGTATTGCTGATTCAACTTGTTAGCCAGGGTTCGTGAAGAACCAAGAATTTACAACTTTCAGATGAGACTGAAATAAGGTGCCGATTAATATTGACTGCTATTGATATAAAATATTACGAGTTTATTCGGAAGATAACAGCTCTATAAATATTATTTTGTGGTTCCCCGACTTTCTAGTTAATTACATTTACATGATTGAGCTAATCAGGTAATATTAATTACAGAGAAAGGATTTTATAGAATAGCATGTCATATCACTTAATCCGGCATAGCCAAAGACACGACAACAGTGACAGCCTAGTGAACAAGGAGTTCAGACTAGAGGTCGACCGATTAATTGGCATGGCCGATTTGAAGTTTTCATAACAATTGGTAATCTGCCTTTTTGGACACTGATTTTGGCCGAAAACATTGCAATCCACGAGGAAACAGGCTTGACCACCTGTTACGGGAAAGCAGTGTCAAAAGGACCTTGTGGCTGCAATGAGCCAAGTAAGTTGCTAGCTAGCATTAAACTTATCTTATAAAAAACAATCTTCACATAATCACTAGTTAACTACACATGGTTGATGATATTACTAGGTTAACTAGCTTGTCCTCCGTTGCATTTAGTCAATGCGGTGCCTGTTAATTTATCATTGAATCACAACCTGATTCAACTTCGCCAAACGGTTGAGGGTTTAACAAAAGCGCATTCGTGAAAAAAGCACATTCGTTGCACAAATGTACCTAACCATGAACATTAATGCCTTTCTTAAAATATACTTCTGTGTATTTATTTTTTTTAAACCTGCATATTTAGTTAAAATAAATGCATGTTAGCAGGAAATATTAACAAGGAAATTGTCTCACTTCTCTTGCGTTCAAGGCAAGCAGAGTCAGGGTATATGCAACAGTTTGGGCCGCCTGGCTCGTCACGACCTGTTTCTTCCTAACAAAGGCTGTGTTTAATTTTCCAGACTTTTACATAATTACGACATAACATTGAAGGTTGTGCAATGTAACAGCAATATTTAGACTTAGGGTTGCCACCCGTTCGACAAAATACGGAATGGTTACGTATTTCACTGAAAAAATAAACTTTTTGTTTTCGAAATTATAGTTTCCGGATTTGACCATATTAACGACCAAAGGCTCGTATTTCTGTGTTTATTATAATTAAGTCTGATTTGATATTTGATAAAGCAGTTGGTAGGCAAGCAGCAGGCTCGTAAGAATTCATTCAAACAGCACTTTACTGTGTTTGCGAGCAGCTTTTAGCAATGCTTGACACACGGCGCTGTTTATGACTTCAAGCCTATCAACTCCCTTGATTAGGCTGGCAATACTAAAGTACCTATAAGAACATCCAATAGTCAAAGGTATTCAAAGTGCAAATGATTTAGAGAGAAATAGCCGATGCGTCATAATTCCTATAACTACAACCTAAAACTTCTTAACTGTGAATATTGAAGAACTGTGAATATTGAACCACCAGCTTTCATATATTCTGAGCAAGGAACTTAAACGTTATCTTTTTTTACATGGCACATATTGCACTTTTACTTTCTTCTCCAACACTGTGTTTTTGCATTATTTAAACCAAATTGAACATGTTTCATTATTTATTTGAGACTAAATAGATTTTATTTTTATTATATTAAGTTAAAATAAAAAGGTTCATTTTCATTCAGTATTGTTGTAATTGTCACTTACAAATGTATATAAAAATCGTCTGATTTAATTGGTATCGGCATTTTTTGGTCCCCCAATAATCGGTATGGGTATCGAAAAAACTGTCACGCAATGACAGGCCAACATAGACACTCAACAACATAAAACACAGCTAACCCTGCCTTGGAAATGGCACCACACCTTCATAGCTTTCCCAATCTTTTCTTATGAAGGTATTGGGCTGAAACAGTCACTCAGACTTCCACCTGGGGTCAGCCAGAATGGCTGGTGTCATCATCATGCCTAGTTAGTTCCTCTTTCCGCTCATCCCCTCTAAACCTTACTGGTGCTGCTAAGACTGGCAGAGAGAGAGAGAAAAGTAGAGGGAATAATATATGCCATTTAGCACATGCTTCATCTAAAAATACTTATAGTCATGCGTGCATATATTTTACGTATGGGTAGACCCGGGACTCTAACCCACAATCCTGATGTTGCAAGATACATGCTCTACCAACAGAGCTTCAGAGGACCACGTAAATGAATGGACTGTCTGGAACCCACCGTGACCCAGTCCAGACCTGGCTAGTTCTGTTTTTTTGCTGCCATTTTGGTTGACTCCAGTGAGTGGATTTCTGTCTATTGTTCTACTGACTGTCTGTATTTCTCTGGTAGTATAGTGACATGGCTGAGATGGGTGAGTATGTTCAGTTGTGCTGTCTGTCTGTGCATCACCAGGCAGCAAGCACTCTGTCAAAGAGAGCCTGTAATCAGACCCAGGCAGGCCTGTGACATTACTGTGGGCCCAGCCAGGCAGCCAGCATTCTGAAGACTCACTGTTAGACAGATAAATTGATTGATAGACAGACATATAGATAGTGCCCCTCCATGCAGATATCAACCTGCCTGCTGAGGAAGAAGTTGCCTTAGTCTACCAAGGGATCTGATCCAAGGTCAGATTACCATCCCTCAATTTGAACCTCAACCATTAGGAGAAAAGATTTGACCCAGAGGGAGGTTGGATCTTCCCTCTTGCTACTCTCTGTAGCAGCAGGAACAGAATGTAACAAGCCATCAGCCTCTCCCTGTGCTGTTCTCAGTGCTTCTCAGTCTGCACTCACCTCAGATGTAAACAAACCCAGTAATGTCTGGATGCCAGACTCGCTGAAGCCTCCTGCGCGCCATCTAGTGTTGATGAGTGTAGAGATTTTTTTGGGGTCAAGCAGCATAGCTGAGTTAGTGGGCACTGTGGCCAGAGAACAGGACTACTTACCATGGACTCTAACTCACAACATCGTTATCTTCACCTAACGCTTAATGGAGAATAGGAGGACAATTAATGTAATTGGTCAAACACCTGGTATTTTAGAGTTGTGGGCTGTGTTGGGTAGATACAATGGGTTTCTGGGATGGAGTAACTAACATTGATTTTCAGCAGAGATCTATATGGTAGGTAGGTAAGTTCCAGTATAGGACAACCAGGTTGTCGGTTATTGTGAAAGTTTGTTCATAATGACTTCCGCTGACAACTTTCATCTTAGCTCTTTTTAGCATAATACGCCTCATATCACCTGGCTTCTCATCTCCCTCTCCTGTCCTCTACTCTCCTCCTGTCGCTCTCCTCCCCCTTTCTCCATCAGACCGTCTCGTCGGCGCCGCTCAGTGGGCGTGGCCAACGCCACCCTTCCGCACTTCCTGACCACTCCCCCCACCCTGCCCAACGCGTCCACCACGCCCAGCCCAGAAGGCGAGGGGGTGGAGGGCTCTAAGGTGACGTTGGTGGTGTATGCCAAGGAGTCGACCGTCATCTCCAACCTGCGTCACTTTACCAGCTACCAGATAGAGATCCATGCCTGCAACCACCCCACAGACCCCCAACGCTGCAGCATGGCTACCTACGTCAGCGCCCGCACCATGCCCGAAAGTAAGGCTGTACACGGAGTCAGACACACATATGAACTACAGCTTCTCTGCAAGTAACATTATGCATATTTGTACACTACACAGTACAGACACTCTTCTTTCATATTGCCCTTGCTGATCGTTCTTCCTGTGTTCTGCTCCTCTCCCTGCAGAGAAAGCTGATGACATTGTGGGCCAGGTGACCCATGAGATGGTGTCGGAGCACCCAGAGTCTGTCCACATCAAGTGGCTGGACCCCAAAGCCCCCAATGGCATGATCATCCTGTACGAGGTCAACTACAAGAGGTTGGGAGACCTTGAGGTTAGTATGAATACTAGGATGAAATTACTTAACTGTGTTTCTATCAATCGATTTCCCCCTGCTTTTTCTTGTTTAAAAAAAAATATTTTCTTACTTGATTCCACAGAATTTCAATATGTTTGATTAGTTTATTACGTGTATACATGGTAGCTACAGTCAGAGTTTGATCTTCGCTCATCCTTTTTCAACCATTGTCTGCGCTCATAAACATGGATTACCTAAACAACAACAATAATTGTGTGATGGTAGGGACGCAGGGCTGTCTTCCATACAAAAACAAAATGACTTAGGAACTGTGCACAGTTTGAGAGGTGTGTGGCCACTTGGAGACACCAGTTAGACCTCTCACTCAATCCCTTTTTAATAATTGTTCTTATTTTACACCTATTCCAAAATGTAAATGAATATTCTTAGTATGTTACTAAATGTATCCTGAATATTTTCAGATTTCCTTATTGACAAATGCTGTGAAAAGTACAGTAAATGTAAAATGCAAATACAATCAACAGTGTAATTTTTGGAACTTGTTGTGTCCTCACCTTTGGTCTGATTATTTAAACTGCTACCATGATCATGCGAATGCTTTTTATAGTTCTTCTGTTAGAAACATTTAAATGTGGCCCTATCCATTTATGCTAATGTCCAAGAGTGTAAGGGGTTAAAGGAAGCTATTTCAAATATTTAAGTGTGAAAGATAACAAGATTTGCTGATTTTGTTTTGTAAATAAAATAATTTACACGTTTGAGTGCTAGTATGCTAGGTTAAAAGCTGTTTGATTCACAGAAACCCTACTTTGTTGTTGAGAAGAAGCCTCAGGGAAAGACACATCGACAGTGGGGAGAACAAGTATTTGATAACCTGCAAAATCGGCAGTGTTTCCTACTTACAAAGCATGTAGAGGTCTGTAATTTTTATCTTCGGTCCACTTCAACTGTGAGAGACAGAATCTAAAACAAAAATCCAGAAAAACACATTGTATGATTAAGTAATTAATTTGCATTTTATTGCATGACATAAGTATTTGATACATCAGAAAAGCAGAACTTAATATTTGGTACAGAAACCTTTGTTTGCAATTACAGAGACCATATATTTCCTGTAGTTCTTGACCAGGTTTGCACACGCTGCAGCAGGGATTTTGGCCCACTCCTCCATACAGACCTTCTCCGGATCCTTCAGGTTTCGGGGCTGTCGCTGGGCAATACGGACTTTCAGCTCCTTCCAATGATTTTCTATTGGGTTCAGGTCTGGAGACTGGCTAGGCCACTCCAGGACCTTGAGATGCTTCTTACGGAGCCACTCATTAGTTGCCCTGGCTGTGTGTTTCGGGTCGCTGTCATGCTGGAAGACCCAGCCACGACCCATCTCCAATGCTCTTACTGGGGGAAGGAGGTTTATACATTGGGGCGGCAGGTTAGCCTAGTGGTTAGAGCGTTGGACTAGTAACCGGAAGCTGACAAGGTCGTTCTGCCCCTGACTTGCCTGGTTAAATAAAGGTAAAATAAAAATACATGGCCCCATCCATCCTCTCCTCAATACGGTGCAGTCGTCCTGTCCCCTTTGCAGAAAAGCATCCCCAAAGAATGATGTTTCCACCTCCATGCTTCATGGTTGGTGTTCTTGGGGTTGTACTCATCCTTCTTCTTCCTCCAAACACGGCGAGTGGAGTTTAGACCAAAAAGCTCTATTTTTGTCTCATCAGACCACATGACATTCTCCCATTCCTCCTCTGGATCATACAGATGGTCATTGGCAAACTTCAGACGGGCCTGGACATGCGCTGGCTTGAGCAGGGGGACCTTGCGTGCGCTGCAGGAATTTAATCCATGGCGGCGTAGTGTGTTACTAATGGTTTTCTTTGAGACTGTGGTCCCGGCTCACTTCAGGTCATTGACCAGGTCCTGCCGTGTAGTTCTGGGCTGATCCCTCACCTTCCTCATGATCATTGATGCCTCACGAGGTGAGATCTTGCATGGAGCCCCAGACCGAGGGTGATTTAACGTCATCTTGAACTTCTTCCATTTTCTAATAATTGCGCCAACAGTTGTTGCCTTCTCACCAAGCTGCTTGCCTATTGTCCTTTAGCTCATCCCAGCCTTGTGCAGGTCTACAATTTTATCCCTGATGTCCTTACACAGCTCTCTGGTCTTGGCCATTGTGGAGAGGTTGGAGTCTGTTTGATTGAGTGTGTGGACAGGTGTCTTTTATACAGGTAACGAGTTCAAACAGGTGCAGTTAATACAGGTAATGAGTGGAGAACAGGAGGGCTTCTTAAAGAAAAACTAACAGGTCTGTGAGAGCCGGAATTCTTACTGGTTGGTAGGTGATCAAATACTTATGTCATGCAATAAAATCCAAATTAATTACTTAAAAATCATACAATGTGATTTTCTGGATTTTTGTTTTAGATTCCGTCTCTCACAGTTGAAGTGTACCTATGATAAAAATGACAGAACTCTACATGCTTTGTAAGTAGGAAAACCTGCAAAATCGGCAGTGGATCAAATACTTGTTCTCCCCACTGTATATTATAAACTCTGGTGTTCAGAGTCACACTGTTTATACAAAGCCTTGTGCGACTTAGTGCTATAACTGTGACGTAGCCATGTTATAACCACTCTACAACCTTGTAATAATGTGTTCCAGGAGCTGCATCACTGCGTGTCCAGGAAGGCCTACACCCAGATCGGCGGCTGCAGGCTGAGAGTGGTGCATCCTGGGAACTACACCGTGAGGATACGTGCCACATCGCTGGCAGGAAACGGCTCCTGGACCGAACCCACCTTCTTCTTCATGCCCGACAGTAAGTCCTGCCTGCCTGCTCCAATGGGAACTGGACCTGCTTACACTTTCTAGATAACACATTTGAGCAGTTCATTGTGCTATGAGAGTGACGGGGTCGGCAGGTAGCTTAGATGTTAAGAGTGTTGGGTCAATAACTGAAAGGTCGCTGGTTCAAATCCCTGAGTCGACTAGGGTAGCAGGGCACTTAACCCTAATTGCTCCTGTAAATTCCTCTGGATAAGAGTGTATGCTAAATGACAAAAATGTAAATTAGGGACCAATGGCTGCTGTGTTTGTTGCAGAGGACACCACTTCACTGAAGATTATCATTGGCTCAGTTATCTGCTTCATCCTGCTGCTATTCGTAGGAGGTGGAGTCTTCATGATCTTCAAGAAGAAGTAAGACTTGATTGATTAGATGTTTGGTATAATTGTTTTATTTATTTAAAACATATATTCTTTACAATGACAGCCTGGCAAGACAAATAGACAAATTAAATACGCAAGGATACCTTTGACTAATCTGTGTGATCGTGTGTTCCAGACAAACTGAGGGACCCACTGGACCTCTGATCGCCTCGTCCAACCCAGAGTACCTGAGCGCCAATGACAGTAAGGACAACCAAACCCACACCTCAAACTGGTTTTGCAAGTTTGTTTTCCTGTGAGGTAGTGTACATGTTAAAGTGTACTAAAAAGGATAACTTTCTCCATTTGTATTGTGTAGTGTACGTGCCTGATGACTGGGAGGTGGCGAGGGAGAAGATCAACATCTTGAAGGAGCTGGGTCAGGGCTCATTTGGCATGGTCTACGAGGGCATCGCCAAGGACATTGTGAAGGGCGAGCCGGACACGCGTGTGGCGGTGAAGACGGTCAACGAGTCGGCCAGTCTGAGAGAGAGGATAGAGTTCCTCAATGAAGCGTCGGTCATGAAGGCCTTTAGCTGCCACCACGTGGTTAGGAGCTTATTCATTCACTTTCGTTACTAACCACTATCTATTATCTGGGTATGATGACTGAGAATGTATTCCCTGGTAAGAAGGTTGACACAGTGGATCTTCTGTACTGTAGATTGAGCTTTTTGAGCAGATGGAGCCGTACAGAAACTGTTTCATGGCCGTACATGTCATGCATTGGAATCCGTTTATATTGAGGACAGTTTTTTTTATAGAGAAATATATAATATCTCAATGGTCCTGACTCTCACTGCTCTCGCTGTCTGTAGGTGCGTCTGCTGGGGGTGGTGTCTAAAGGCCAGCCCACTCTGGTGGTGATGGAGCTGATGACCCACGGGGATCTGAAGAGCTTCCTGCGCTGCCTCCGACCAGACTCTGAGAATAACCCCACAGGGAAGCCCCCTCCCACACTGAAGGAGATGATTCAGATGGCGGGGGAGATAGCAGACGGCATGGCCTACCTCAACGCCAAAAAGTTTGTCCACAGAGATCTGGCCGCCAGGAACTGCATGGTGGCTGAGGACAACACCGTCAAGATCGGAGGTGGAGTACAGTAGAATAACATAGTACACGATCACACTCGCGTGTGATTTTTTCTCTACAGTTTCAACAAGTAAATCAGAACTGTGTGAGCCTTTCATAATTCAAGAGTCATGTGGCTTGATGTATGACGACTGTCTCGTGTGTCTGTGGTTGATGTATGACGACTGTCTTGTGTGTCTGTGGTTGATGTATGACTCTCCATGACTTTGGCATGACCAGAGACATCTATGAGACAGACTACTACAGGAAGGGTTAGAGTTATGATGTGATGATGCTATTTTACTGTAGGTTGTGTTTTCACTGTTCCTCTCCTCCCCTTAGACTTTGGCATGACCAGAGACATATATGAGACGGATTACTACCGTAAGGGAGGGAAGGGTCTGCTTCCTGTCAGGTGGATGGCTCCTGAATCTCTGAAGGACGGAGTGTTCACCGCACATTCAGACTGCTGGTGAGTACAGTAGGACACACCTGGCTGCCACGGATGTCTGATGGGATTTTCTGCTCGTTCTTTTATTATTCCCCTCTATTCAATCTCTCTAACCTCTTCTTCTTTTTTTGAGAGCATGTTTTTCCACTCCTCCTTCTTACCCCCTTCATATCTACAGTAACTCCATAACCACTTTTTATTCAGTGACACTAGTCTAGGGGTATTTCAATCTTACCCTGCAGCCTACGTGGGTCCAGACTACTGATGGTTTTCTGTTCTGCCTGATAATTAATTGCACCCAGCTGGTGTCCCAGGTCTAAATCAGTCCCTTATTAGAGGTGAATAATGAAAAAAGCAGTGGAACTGGCTTTGATGTCCAGATTTTAATTTGAGGTCACTAGTCCTTTATTTCATTATTCACATCCTTTTATTGTTTTTGGCTTGAGATAATAATGTGTTGTACTTGTCTATCTCCAGGTCATTTGGTGTGGTATTGTGGGAGGTCAGCACCCTAGCAGAGCAGCCTTACCAAGGCCTGTCCAACGAACAGGTCCTCAAGTTCGTCATGGACGGAGGATACCTAGACAAACCAGAGAACTGCGTAGAGAGGATGTACGTGTCTCAAACACTGTAGACTTTTAGTGCATTGTGGGATCTGTAGTATTTTACTTTGATGTGCCATACAAAGTACATGAGATATATATTTTGATTTGGTTAAGTGTTTGAGTTACCACTACTACATGCCTACAGTATTACTTGGGCTAGTTTTGCTTCAATGGGGACCAACAGAGGTGAGCGGCTTGTGGATAGAGCTCATAGATTTATTTTTCTCATTCATTCATCTTTCTCCCTCTTCTCCTCCCTCAGCCACAACCTGATGTCGATGTGCTGGCAGTACAACCCCAAGATGCGTCCCACCTTCCAGGAGATCATCGAGATGTTGAAGGAGGATGTTCACCCCAGCTTCCAGGAGGTCTCCTTCTTCTACAGCGAGGAGAACAAGCTCCCCGAGACAGAGGAGTTTGACTTGGACCTGGAGAACATGGAGAGCATCCCACTGGACCCATCGTCCTACTCCCAGAGAGAGGACAGCGACAGTGTATCCAGAGACAATGGATCCAGCCAGAACCTAAGGGGCAACTATGAGGAACACGTGCCCTACGCACACATGAACGGTGGCAAGAAAAACGGACGAATCCTATCATTGCCGAGATCCAGCCCTTCCTAACATTTCCTAAGGTTTTCTTCCTCCTTTCAAACTATTTAAATTGTTTAACTCTTGCAGAAGCCCTTAAAAAACTGATCTCAGGACATGTATTTTCTTCCTCACAGCTGCCAAGCATGGTGGGACACACGATGCAAACATTTTGGTATATGTTGAAAGACATTTTTGCATTTATCCAGAATCATCTACTACAACTTTCTACTATCTTTATTTTTTTGTTCACTATTGCCATGTTTCCAGGACTGGTTGATGGAAAAAGAAAAAGAAACTGTGAACACTTCTCTCTCTCTTTCTCGCTCTTTCCAGGCTGCCCCATCTCTCTTCCATTCTCTTAAAAACCTTTTCAGATAGTGGCCTTTTTATTTGTGGCCTGTTAACAAAGAGAAGTGTCCATCAATACTTGTATTAATTTCCTTTGAATTTCCTTTGAAATTAGACAGGTTTGAACCATGGGACGGCATAAACTCTCTAGAACAAATGTCCATTCGTAGAGAAACTTTTTATTTAATTTTTTTTGTGCAGAATTCCAAACTTTACGGAGATTATTTTGGTGTTTGGTAAATAGTTCTAATTTATTAGCATTTTTTTGTCTCACTTTTTCAGTTTTATTTCTGAATCCTCACATTATGGCTGAAGGATATTTAAACAGTTAAAAGTTGGGCAAAATAGTTCCTCAGACTGACCAATAGCTGCTGCTTTCATATATTTTTGTGGATATAGAATATATAATATATATAGTATATATGGAATATTTGGTATTTATATCAATATTTTATATAGAATATATACAATATAGATGTTTTTGTACATAGTTCGTATTTGTAATGTTTTCAACTGAGGCTTTTCTGGTAAGATGTTTGTTTTTTTTGTCAGTCTTTTCTCTCTCTCTAACCCCAGATATCACACTAATCGGCCGCCAGTGCTCTGTTGTCTTAGACCTCCACACGTGGTTTTACTTCTCTTTCAAACCCTCAGGAGAACCCTGTTCTCCTCAGCAACAAAGGGCAACCCACTATTTTAGAAAAATCATGGCATCTTTCAAATGTTGTTCGTCCTGTCAGTAGAAGCGTTTGGGTGGGCCACTATGCTAAAATGACAAGAACCAAAAACTGAAATGGGAATGAATGGTGCCTTGGGTCTGATGGAGCCATGGTGTAGATGTCCATGTTGTGTTAAAATGTGTCTATCTTTGGTTGATCATTAGCGATCTGTTTGATTGAATGATGTTATCGGTGGGGCTAGAAATGTGATGTCTGCTTGCTTGGACAGACAGTTTGTCTTGGCCTGATGATTGTACTTGGCTTGTGCTCTCTTGGCTTGTGCTGTTGGTTGTGGGGTTTTATAGGGTTATAGTTGGGTCATAGGAGACCCATCTACCTATCTATCTCCTCCACTGGAGTCAGAAGCCCATATAGGTGGATGTATTGCAGGACCACATACCATCCGGGCTTTGAGAGAGATATAATGCAGTGCTTCATATGAGTAACGAGCATCAGCTCTACTCCAGCACAACCCCATGTCCTCAGACAACTGGGTTTGTTTTGACCCTACCACCACCCTATGCCCTCTCCCCAAATAAAGATAGCCCATTGGCTGTAATGTTCGCTGACACAGGAAGGAGGTCAGAATCAGGCTGCTGGTGGAATTTTCCATGTTACTGTGGGTGAATGCTTTTGATTTTGAACATTTTGGAAAGTTCCTATTGCATTCAGAGTCCACAGCGGGCAGCAGTGAAAGAGAGGGAGGGAGCCGTTAGATGAAGGTGTGTGTGTGTCGGTGTGTACTAACGGAGGGAGGTGGTGTACAGGTGGTGGTATGGTATGAGTCAGGACACGCTGTAGCTGTACAACAAGTGCTGCTTTACCCCCAGGGCTGGGCAAACATTCTACTATTGGCAGTGGAGACCGTGTTCGGACTTGCTGTGTGCCCGTTATTCACAACCCCTTCTCCCTTCCACCCGAAAGAAAAAGATATTGAACTTATTTCCCCCTGCTTTTAATTTGGGTTTCTTTCAATCCCACACCCTCCCATTTGGATTGTGGTGTACCCCTCCCCACAATTTGGATTGTAACCCATCACTCCAGTATCAAAAGATGGGTTGTGAAAGTGTAAACCTCTGTCCATTTACATTCATATTATTAAGTTCCATACAGACATTTAAACATTCCTGTCAGCTTCTTCCCAGAACAAGACAAAGTCCTTATTTGTTTTTAAAGTACACACACACTTATTCTATGTGGCACAAATCACAAATTGGTGTTACCTACATAAAGATTGATTGAAAAGTGTCTACATGGCATTCCCATTGAGAAGCACAAATAGCCCAATCATTAGTAGTTCACACACACACGTCTCTATTTGTCCCATTATCCCTCCCTCTAGCCAAAGGCAGTGATACTCATTGTCTATTGTCAAAAGCATTGATAAGGGACAGAAAAGCACAGACAGGAGCTAAGGGTAAGTCAATCTGACCTGCGTCCACTCAGCAGTTTGAGCCTGTGTGGCTGTTTAGAGCTTACAGTTATAGGCCTGGTGTTATTAACCCTAACCTGCCCATTCATCTTCGCCCAGTTATCACTGTTTACCCCTCTATGTCTGTATGTCTGTCTGTATCGGAGATGGTGGAACCGCATCAGCCCCCACCCAGTGCCTTCTCAACCAACCACAAACCAGAGAGATGGATGTACATTGCACAGGCTGGTTACTGTTTGTTTGTTGGCACATACTCATGTTAATGCGTGTAGCTAGTGTGTGTGTGTGTGTGTGTGTGTGTGTGTGTGTGTGTGTGTGTGTGTGTGTGTGTGTGTGTGTATTTATACATGTTAGACAGAGTGAGAGAAATACGACTCGTAGATGGGAGCTAAATCCATACCGTAAATCTCAAGTAGTACTTAGAGATGATGAGAAAGATATGACAGTTGCTAAATAACTTATATCTCTCTGTTTCTTACTGTGAACATCGGCTTGTGAGAGAGGTATGTGGCTAGTTTTTGGTCAGTTGTTGTAAGTGTTGAATGGCAAGTTCATTTATTGCTATGGTGTTCAAAGTTTAAGCAATGCTAAACCACCTTTTCTGGTTCTCGCTGATTCTTGATCTACTCCACTTACTCGAATGCCCCCCAAAATGTTAGTTTTTTTCCTCAATCAGTTACACTCTCATACATTTTTACTTTGTAAATACTAAAGAATATATTGTCTGGAAAAAAAGAGCGAAAAAGTGGGAAACCTCCCTCACAACTGTGCATACAGTACATGCCCATAACGAGAGATAAATGGTGGATCTCTACATATGACCATTGTCTCTTTATTGCGGTGTGTATACAAGTGTATGCAATTTTCAATTCAGAAGATCACCATCATCTTTGAAAAATTACAGATATTTAATATTTTATTTATTGTATTATTGTATTCAAAAAAACACTGTTCGCTTTTTGTCAGTTTTTAAAATATTGAAAGTCAGGTAAAAAAATTTTTTTAAACCTAGTTAAGGGTAGAGCTATAAATGTGAAAAGGAGTTGGTAGTTGTAGTTTCTATGTATTTGGCCACAGTCTACCTCAGTGGGTGTTTGGAGAAATCAGTTTGAGACTACAACATCTTTCTTCGTCTGTCAGTCTGTTGGTATCCCTGTAGTTCATATCAGAGGACAGGGACAGCCCCTTTAAAGAGATTAAAAAGATAAGACCCTGCGTGTTTCTCAACATGTGTACTAACATGCTCCGAGCACGCAAATTGGACCACGAGAGGGTCAGATTATGAGTCCAAATCAAAGTATACATAATCTCGAAATGCGTACTCCGTTTGTAAATATTTTTGAAGCATGCATCGATGCACACTTCAACAGAAAGTATGCAAAGAAATATGACTCAACCACGTAAAAAATGATGTAACATTTTTTTTAAATCAATGGAGGGCATTAGTTGAGCTGAAGAGAGAGAAAATACACATCAACCTCGGAATGAAATGCATATTCACATGTCATATGTTGCCAGACTACGATATTTTTTTCTTGCTGCCTTCATAAATACCTGCTGTTTACCTGCCTACTTACAATAGATTGCAAGCCCATAATAAGTCAATAGGACTAACTGGCTAGCTACTACTGTTAGCTAGCCAGATAGCCATGAAGAATTGCTAGCTTAACTACCCACGAATAACTGACATCTATTTTTATTTAACCTTTATTTAACATCTATCTTGCATAATATTTGTTTTAGATCATTTTTGCCTGTTAAACTATCTGTTTAGTTGTATTATTATGATTCACATTTAGCTATCTGATAGTTATGAAGTAAAACGGTTGCTTTGTGTATATCTTGTTTCATCTCTCATGCCATTGTCCTGGCTGGAAGACGGTTCAGTGAATGGCTAAATCCATAGTAAGTCAATAGGGCTAACTGGATAACTAGCTAGCCACAAAGAATTGGTAGCTACCCATGAAAAAATGTACATCTACCTGGCATAACATTAGTTTCAGGTCATTATTTGCATTTTTTGTTCTAACTAGCTGGCTAGCTAGATTATTACGATTCACATATCTACCTGATAACTATGAAGTAAAACGTTTGCTTTGTGTATATCTCGTTTCGTCTATTGCTGCCATTGTCCTGGCTGAAAGACGTTTCAGTGAATGGGAGGTGAAGCGTAAGGTAATATACAGTTGAAGTCGGAAGTTTACACACATTTGGAATTAATCACACAGCTGGAATTAATCATTCTCTCTACTATTAATCTGACATTTCAAATTCTTAACATAAAGTGGTGATCCTGACTGACCTAAAAATGGCATTTTTACTAGGATTAAATGTCAGGAATTGTGAAAAACTGAGTTTAAATGTATTTGGCTAAGGTGCATGTAAACTTACGACTTCAACTGTAGTAGGGGGGATGGCGAATGCTTCTCTACACTCTCGTCCTCACAAGAACGTACTCGAGAACGTTGTCGGAGAATGCACCCGGAGCATGAGAGTGTAGAGTACGGTAGAATGCATATTGAGAAACACCCTGATCAGAATAAGAAGAAAGTAACAAGTTTTGACCCAGTAATTATCCTGATTAAGAACTTTTTTTCTCATATTCAAACTCCACATTATCTTAACAACCAAGTAGGGTAACCCCCAGTGTTGTGTGAAGCACAACCTCAATGCGCTTTTAAATGTTGCCCCAAACTTTAATTTGATTAGAAATGTATTAGAACAGGTATATCAGTCAAGAATGTAGTAATATGACAACAACCTTTTGACTGTTGATTAATTATGAAAAATGTGCATTTTAGGTTCCCACTCCCATTATTTGAATAGGCTTTCAGATTCCCAAGCGTCAGGTTTCTTTTTGAAATGAACAGAATTTTTACATACCCTGTAACAACGGTTAATGTAATAGCTGTTGTTACATACCCGCTAGCTGATAGTTGCTTTGCTTTTGTGCATTTATTGTTCTAGGGAAGATTTGAGCTTTTTTATAGAAATTCTGCATCAAGACAGAGTAGTCCAAATCATGATTGCATATTTCTTGATCACATATCCATAGTCTGCAATAGCTCAGCCTTGGTCATGCTTTTCAGCATTGACTCACCATAGATTAACTCCTCAGTGTTGGTTTGTGTGGGTATATACACTACCGTTCAAATGTTTGGGGTCACTTTGAAATGTCCTTGTTTTTGAAAGAAAAACACTTTTTTTGTTCATTAAGATAACATCAAATTGATCAGAAATACAGTGTAGACGTTAGTTGTAAATGACTATTGTCGCTGGAAATTGACAATTTTGTTTGAAATGGAATATCTACGTAGGCATACAGAGGCCCATTATCAGCAACCATCACTCCTCTGTTCCAATGGCACGTTTTGTTAGCTAATCCAAGTTTATCATTATAAAGGGCTAATTGATCATTAGAAAACCATTTTTGCAATTATGTTAGCACAGCTGAAAACTGTTGTTCTGTTTAAGGAAGCAATAAAACTGGCCTATTTTAGACTAGTCTAAAATAGGCCATAGGTGTGTTCGATTACAGGCTCAAAATGGCCAGAAACAAAGAACTTTCTTCTGAAACTCATCAGTCTATTCTTGTTCTGAGAAATGAAGGCTATTCCATGCTAGAAATTGCCAAGAAACTGAAGATCTCGTACAAAGCTGTGTACTAATCCCTTCACAGAACAGCGCAAACTGACTCTAACCAGAATAGAAAGAGGAGTGGGAGGCCCTGAGCAAGAGGACAACTAGTCGAAAGAAGCCCAGTTTTATTGCTTCTTTAATGAGCACAACAGATTTCAGCTGTGCTACATAATTGCGAAAAGGTTTTCTAATGATCAATTAGCCTTTTAAAATGATAAACTTGGATTAGCTAAGACAGCATGTCATTGGAACACAGGAGTGTGTCTAGTGTGTGTATATATATCTCCCAGAGTCCCTGTTCTTCTCAGTCAAATACGGACAGCATTTAGTCTCAAGGCCGTTTAATGTATCCTCCAGAAGTGTTTTTATTTCTCTGTTCTGTTGTTTTCCCTTAATGTTGTATGTATTTTTTTTCTACTGTGAATATCAAGAAATGACCTTATTGTTATATCAATGCCATGGAATGGGTCTGTCTGGACACTGCATGCCTCTGCTGGTCAATGGACTAGATTTGAACTTCTCTGGGAGGCACGTGTATCGGGGGTTGGGTGATGGAAGGAGCTTCCAACCTGTTTCTGACTGAAGTGCAAGTGCTCTTGGCATCCTAGCAAATCATATTTTAGGGGAGGTGTAGCTTAGAAGTTGTCAACAAACAACCACCCTCTTGCAAATCAAATGTTCAGCCTTTAAAGTTAATGATCTGATTGTATGCCTGTTATCATTGTGATATGTGGTGTTCACTGCCCCCAGCTGGCTGGATGGGGGAAGTGCAGCATCAGGACTCAAGTGTGTAGCCAGGGCTCTGTCCCATAGTGCCTTGCTCAGACAGACTGCCCTCCTCCTGACGACACAGCCAGCCAGACCCTCAGTGCCATGGACTGGACTAATCTGCTCTGGTCCGGACTGGATGGTCTCATCTCATCTCCCAACGTCCCAGCAGGATAATACTGGAGTATTAACGTATTATGCATTCTAAGACAGGAGATAGTTGTGTTCTGTACTCATCGCTGCAGTGAGAGGGATGCAACACATCCCCTTTGCTTGGCTGGATGATTCATGATATAACTGTATTGGGATAATTGCTGTATGTGGATGATATTCATGGTTTCACCAAAATGTTGAACTTCTTGTCTCTACTGGGGCAAAGCTCTTGCTTGAATTCTGCATGAACCCAACCATCCCCAGCTGATTTAGTTTTTAATTTAATAGAATTTTGTATTTTGGCCATCTCTTTGTTGATGATAGTCCAACACCCAAAGCACATGGGATCATGTATAATTAGCAACTATTGATTGCATGACATGGGGAGAATAGAACTCCCATTTAAAATAGTGGCAGATATCGGTGAAAAATTGTATCACTTGAAGTTTAGGTTTAGTTTGAAACTCAAATCAAATGTTATTTGTCACATGTTTAGTAAACAGCAGGAGTAGACTAACAGTGAAATGCTTACTTACTCTGATAACCTGAAAATGGAGTTTGACAGAGCATGCTAGTGCTGCAGCGCAGGTTGAGAACAAAGCATTGTATGTATTTTATTGTTTTAAAAAGAAAGTATTACATTTAGAGATGTTTATCTCTATTCCTTAGGGGGGGGGGGCAAAAAAGGAGGGCAAATACAATTACTTTTCTGTCTAATATTTTACTACCCTTGTAGATTATTGAATTGAACATTGTTGTCAATGTATATAACTTTTTCTAAATGAAATACCAAAGTTAGATGTTTTTAGTCATGACACTACCCCAGTATGCAGAGCAGATAAAGGTACTGTACTGTAGATGTACTATGGAGCAGCACAACGCTGGCTGGATGGGCTACCTGTGTATCATATGACAGGTGGCCTAAAATGTTCATTTGATCATGTTCCATTCCGTTGTAGATGCATGTTCCCGTGTTTGTTACCACTGCCCACCCAGTTACCACTGCCCACCCAGTTACCACTGCCCACCCAGTTACCACTGCCCACTCAGTTACCACTGCCCACTCAGTTACCACTGCCCACCCAGTTACCACTGCCCACCCAGTTACCACTGCCCACCCAGTTACCACTGCCCACTCAGTTACCACTGCCCACCCAGTTACCACTGCCCACCCAGTTACCACTGCCCACCCAGTTACCACTGCCCACCCAGTTACCACTGCCCACCCAGTTACCACTGCCCACCCGTTAGCATGTTTTATTTATTTTTTTGATCTCAAAATATCACACATTGCTATGTTATGGGTGGGGGGGGGGAATGTGTTTCTTTCTGACCAACAGCCTACAGAAAAGTCATCTAGATTTAGTTGACATTTTGCTTTTCGATGTGAAAAACTGGAAAAGACCACTGCACGTTCGTGGAGGAAAACACAACATGAAATCCGAAATAAATAAATAAGCTATAAAGTGTATCAGAAACTATGGTGATATCCCAATCTAATGTGGTTCTTAACCATTTAACATGGCTATGGGGAAGTATGAAGAAAAACACCGTCGCTATGTATTATGTACAATGTCTGTTTAGTAGTGTAATGAAATGTGTACGTGTGTAAGGCAATGGTTGGTATGGCTTAAACAGAGACGCCACTTTTACAACCGACTCGGCTCGTCTACATAGGCGTTGATGTAATGATTTATATATTATATTTGCCCTTGCTGAAAGTTTTTGTTCAATGTCACGTCAAAGTTATTGAAGTGTAATTGTTTGACAAATGGATGAGGGTCAGGTGGGGGGTTCAGTATAGTAGTGGTGGTTGTGGTGATATTGAGGGTTTTAGGGGGTAAAGGGATCCTAGTCATGCTGTCTTGCCAGTGGTCTGCTTCGTTTTGACACAGCTCGCTACGTGTTAAGGTCTCTAGCCCCGAGGTGGAGTTTTAGGTGTCTGTATCGTCCTTGGTTAAAGTCTTGCCATGGGTTGTGTTTGTTTATATCTGATTGCTGCTCCTTCTTCTGTGCACATAGATGGCCACAAAATGCTTTGTGTGTAGGCTGGCAGGATACCTCTTCATGAACCTCTGTCATGTTATTTTTTAGAAGATTTACTGATGTATTCGTCATTGATAATGTATAGCTACATTTGTCACACAGATGCATATACAGGTGACGTGTATGTGTATCACACCCATGTACAACCACAAAGATGGCTACATCCCAACACTGGATCAGAATGTGCCATTATATTTGTGTATATCACATATATAAATATCATATTAATGCTCTTGTCACTTCCACATACAATTACACATGTGCAGGATCAAAATGTGCCATGACTAAATAATGCCTGACAATTTATTTTTTCTATGTTTTCAAGGAGAAGCAGTGACATGTACAGAACATTTTGGAATGATATGAAAATAAAATCTTACTGTGTGTAAATGATTGTACAATTAACTGTTTATATTAAAATCATGAATAAAATTATTGGATTATTTTTTTTATTTTTATGTCAACTAGGTCAAATTAACTAAATGTAGCAATCCCTCTCCAGATGGTACTGCGATGGCATTGCAGTTTTAAACTGATCCACTTGAGTGAACTGCAATGCAGTCCACTAGTATCTGCCAAACGGTTTGTACTTTACAGTACTAGGAGCAGAACCAAGTATTTAGAGTTAGGACATTGAGGTTTCTGCATTGTGTTTACATGACAGCATTCTATGGCAGCCATGTTAGCTCATCATGAAAATAATATGGGAAGAATGTATTCACTATGTAACTGAATGTCTAGAATTAGAATAATACTCAAAATTCTATAAATTGGTCAAACTCAATATATGGCTCTGACTACGAGTAGGATAATATTTTGCATAACCAGAGAGAACAGAACATGAGCTGTTGTTAAATGACATGATTTCATATTTATTTTAGACTGGTCTAAGGCCAGTTTTGCAATTCCCTCGCCTGATGGGATTTGGGAAGTGTAAGCTGATCCTGGATCTGGTCCTGGATAGGTCAACATCGACAACCTGGACCAACTCGTGTTTAACTCGATAGGATCCTTGTGTGACCTCTTTATTCAAATATTTGTCACATGCTTCTTCGTAAACAACAGGTGTAGACTAACAGTGAAGTGCTTACTTACGGGCCCTTCCCAACAATGCAGAGAGAATTTTTTTGTTGTTGTAAATAATAGAAAAATATTAACACAAGGAATAAATACACAAGTTACGATAACTTGGCTATGTACACAGAGTTCCAGTACTGAGTCGATGTGCAGGGGTACAAGGTCATTTGAGGTAGATATGTACATATACAGTTGAAGTCGGAAGTTTACATATACTTAGGTTGAAGTCATTAACTCGTTTTTCAAACATTCCACAAATGTCTTGTTAACAAACTGTAGTTTTGGCAAGTCGGTTAGGACATCTACTTTGTGCATGACACAAGTCAATTTTCCAACAATTGTTTACAGACCGATGATTTCTCTTATAATTCACTGGATCACAATTCCAGTGGGTCAGAAGTTTACATACACTAAGTTGACTGTGCCTTTAAACAGCTTGGAAAATTCCAGAAAATTATGTCATGGCTGTAGAAGCTTCTGATAGGCTAATTGACATAATTTGAGTCAATTGGAGGTGTACCTGTGGATGTATTTAAAGGCCTACCTTCAAACTCAGTGCCTCTTTGCTTGACATCATGGTAAAATCAAAAGAAATCAGCCAAGACCTCAGAAAAAAAATGGTAGACCTCCACAAGTCTGGTTCATCCTTGTGAGCAATTTCCAAACGCCTGAAGGTACCACATTCATATAAACAAATCAAATCAAAGTGTATTTGTCACGTGCGCAGAATATAAAAGGTGTAGGACTAACAGTAAAATGCTTACTTACAGGCTTCTAAGCAATAGTGCAAACAATAGTAAGCAAAGAAATAAAACAACAGTAAAAAGACAGGTTATATACAGTAGCGAGGCTATAAAAGTAGCGAGGCTACATACAGACACCGGTTAGTCCGGCTGATTGAGGTAGTATGTACATGTAGATATGATTCAAATGACCATGCATACTGTATATGATGAACAGAGAGTAGCAGTAGCGTAAAAGAGGGGTTGGTGGGTGGCGGGACACAATGCAGATAGCCCGGTTAGCCAATGTGCGGGAGCACTGGTTGGTCGGCCCAATTGGGGTAGTATGTACATGAATGTATAGTTAAAGTGACTATGCATATATGATAAACAGAGAGTAGCATCAGTGTAAAAGAGGGGCTGGGGGGGGCACACAATGCAAATAGTCCGGGTAGCCATTTGATGACCTGTTCAGAAGTCTTATGTCTTGGGGGTAAAAACTGTTGAGAAGCTTTTTTTGTCCTAGACTTGGCACTCCGGTACCTGAGGGGGAAAAGGTTTTGTCGTGCCCTCTTCACGACTGTCTTGGTTTGTTTTGACCATGCACACCTGGGGAGCTCCAGTGTTGAGCATCAGCGTGGCAGAAGTGCTGCTACCTACCCTCACCACCTGGGGGCGGCCCGTCAGTAAGTCCAGGATCCAGTTGCAGAGGGAGGTGTTTAGTCCCAGGGTCCTTAGCTTAGTGATGAGCTTTGAGGGCACTATGGTGTTGAACACTGAGCTGTAGTCAATGAATAGCACTCTCACATAGGTGTTCCTTTTGTCCAGGTGGGAAAGGGCAGTGTAGAGTGCAATAGAGATTGCATCATCTGTTGATATTGTTAGGGAGGTATGCAAATTGGAGTGGGTCTAGGGTTTCTGGGATAATGGTGTTGATGTGAGCCATGACCAGCCTTTCAAAGCACTTCATGGCTACAGACGTGAGTGCTATGGGTCGGTAGTCATTTAGGCAGATTACCTTAGTGTTCTTGGGCACAGGGACTATTGACTATTGTGCTGACTTACGGCGAATAAACTATCAAAATAAAGAGAGTTGCACACTCCATATATAAACTCCCAGTAATTTATTGGGTATTTACCAATGTTTCGGCATAACTGTGCCTTCTTCAGGGCAATTTCATGAATTCTTGAACAAGGTTATGTAGACAGACTGTAATTAGTGCAAACAATGACAATAGTTAGGGGTGTGTATTAATGATTAAGTTAATTAGAATGAATTGGTGAAACTGTTAAAAAACAATAGATTTTGGCAAATTAAATATTAGGCTATTGTAATCATATAGAAACATAATTGAATATTGTACATAATATTAGCATCAACATAAATGATTGTTTAATTGAATTTCACATATTGAATTTTTTTCTATATCATTTCATATTCGTCACATGTAATCTTTTGGTTCAAACATAATAAGCATAATAAGCATCATGAACAGGGGGAACATATCAGGTGTCCGCTAATAAGCTGTAGAAAGAATATATCAATTTATAAGACTTGTTAATAAAAGAAAGAAAGAATTGTTCATAATAAGTTGGTCATGAGGTCAAAGTCAATATTCAGACCACTAGGTTTAATGTTTTTAGATAGGATATCCAGTAAGCCTCCCTTTGTAGTATTAGGATCTCAATGTTACTTCCTCTCCTTGGCAGAGCAACATGCTCAATGCCTGTGTATTTGAGGGAGGAGATTGGATGGTTAGCTTCAACTATTTGACACCTGATTGAACTGCAGTGTCTAGCTATGAATTGTTTTAATTGTCTTTTCGTCTTTTCCACATGAACAGGTGATGAGATTACTCCCATGGTCTTGCATGTGATGATACCCCTAACAGGAATTCTTCGAACTGTATGTGGGTGTCTGAAGAAGGATGTTTTTATAATGCTATTGCACAGTGCACATGAGCCACATTTGTAGTTCCCATTTTGGAGCAGTGGCTTCTTCCTTGTTGAGCGGCCTTTCAGGTTATGTCAATATAGGACCCGTTTTACTGTTGATATAGATACTTTTGTACCTGTTTCCTCCAGCATCTTCACAGGGTCCTTTGCTGTTGTTCTGGGATTGATTTGCACTTTTCGCACCAAAGTACGTTCATCTCTAGGAGACAGAACAAATCTTTTTCCCGAGCGGTATGACGGCTGTGTGGTCCCATGGTGTTTATACTTGCGTACTATTGTTTGTACAGATGAATGTGGTATCTTCAGGCATTTGGAAATTGCTCCCAAATATCAACCAGAATTGTGGAGGTCTACAAATTTTATTCTGAGGTCTTGGCAGATTTCTTTTGATTTTCCCATGATGTCAAGCAAAGAGCCACTGAGTTTGAAGGTAGGCCTTGAAATACACTGCTCAAAAAAATAAAGGGAACACTAAAATAACACATCCTAGATCTGAATGAATTAAATATTCGAATTAAATACTTTTTTCTTTACATAGTTGAATGCGCTGACAACAAAATCACACAAAAATTATCAATGGAAATCAAATATATCAACCCATGGAGGTCTGGATTTGGAGTCGCACTCAAAATTAACGTGGAAAACCACCCTACAGGCTGATCCAACTTTGATGCAATGTCCTTAAAACAAGTCAAAATGAGGCTCAGTAGTGTGTGTGGCCTCCACGTGCCTGTATGACCTCCCTACAACGCCTGGGCATGCTCCTGAGGAGGTGGCGGATGGTATGCTGAGGGATCTCCTCCCAGACCTGGACTAAAGCATCCGCCAACTCCTGGACAGTCTGTGGTGTTGGTGGATGGAGCGAGACATGATGTCCCACATGTGCTCAATTGGATTCAGGTCTGGGGAACGGACGGGCCAGTCCATAGCATCAATGCCTTCCTCTTGCAGGAACTGCTGACACACTCCAGCCACATGAGGTCTAGCCTTGTCTTGCATTAGGAGGAACCCAGGGCCAACCGCATCAGCATATGGTCTCACAAGGGGTCTGAGGATCTCATCTCGGTACCTAATGGCAGTCAGGCTACCTCTGGCGAGCACATGGAGGGCTGTGCGGCCCCCCAAAGAAATGCCACCCCACACCATGACTGACCCACCGCCAAACCGGTCATGCTGGAGGATATTGCAGGCAGCAGAACGTTCTCCACGGCGACTCCAGACTCTGTCACGTCTGTCACATGTGCTCAGTGTGAACCTGCTTTCATCTGTGAAGAGCACAGGGCGCCAGTGGCGAATTTGCCAATCTTGGTGTTCTCTGGCAAATGCCAAACGTCCTGCACGGTGTTGGGCTGTAAGCACAACCCCCACCTGTGGACGTCCTGCCCTCATACCACCCTCGTGGAGTCTGTTTCTGACCGTTTGAGCAGACACATGCACATTTGTAGCCATTTTGCAGGGCTCTGGCAGTGCTCCTCCTCCTCCTCCTTGCACAAAGGCAGAGGTAGCGGTCCTGTTGCTGGGTTGTTGCCATCCTACTGCCTCCTCCACGTCTCCTGATGTACTGGCCTGTCTCCTGGTAGCGCCTCCATGCTCTGGACACTACGCTGACAGACACAGCAAACCTTCTTGCCACAGCTCGCATTGATGTACCATCCTGGATTAGCTGCACTACCTGAGCCACTTGTGTGCGTTGTAGACTCCGTCTCATGCTACCACTAGAGTGAAAGCACCGCCAGCATTCAAAAGTGACGAAAACATCAGCCAGGATGCATAGGAACTGAGAAGTGGTCTGTGGTCACCACCTGCAGAACCACTCCTTTATTGGGGGTTTCTTGCTAATTGCCTATAATTCCCACCTGTTGTCTATTCCATTTGCACAACAGCATGTGAAATTTATTGTCAATCAGTGTTGCTTCCTAAGTGGACAGTTTGATTTCACAGAAGTGTGATTGACTTGGAGTTACATTGTGTTGTTTAAGTGTTCCCTTTATTTTTTTGAGCAGTGTACATCCACAGGTACCCCTCCAATTGACTCAAATGATGCCAATAAACCCGTCAGAATCTTCTAAAGCCATTACATCATTTTCTGGATTTTTCCAAGCTGTTTAAAGGCACAGTCAATTTAGTGTATGTAAACTTCTGACCCACTGGAATTGTGATACAGTGAATTATAAGTGAAATAATCTGTCTGTAAACAATTGTTGGAAAAATTACTTGTGTCATGCATAAAGTAGATGTCCTAGTCGACTTGCCAAAACTATAGTTTGTTAACGTAAATTTGTGGAGTGGTTGAAAAACAAGTTTTAATGACTCCAACCAAGTGTATGTAAACTTCTGACTTCAACTGTACACATTGAATTTATTTAGCAGACACTCTTATCACACAACCTGACCTCGTGCCTAATTCCTCACTCCTCCCTAATCCACGGCTGTCTTACCTTATCAGTGACTGAAACCAGACTGTTTCCCTTTGCCTCCCTCCTTAGGATCCATGACATTTAACAATAACGTGTTTTGACAGAATGTGAATGATCTGCACTCCCCCTTGTCTCACTAAGTAACTTTCCATACACCTAGTTCTTATCCACCCTCCATTGATCCCAACATATACAGCACCAGTCAAACGTTTGGAACACCTACTCATTCACGCATTTTTATTTTATTTTTTCTAATTTTTTACATTGTAGAATAATAGTGAAGACATGAAAACTTTGAAATAACACATACGGAATAATGTTGTAACAAAAAAGTGTGAAACAAATCAAAATATATTTTATATTTGAGATTCTTCAAAATAGCCACCCTTTGCCTTGATGAAAGCTTTGCACACTCTTGGCATTCTCTCAACCAGCTTCATGAGGTAGTCACCTGGAATGCATTTCAATTAACAGGTGTGCCTTTTTAAAAGTTTGTGGAATTTCTTAGACCGGTGGACATCTGTCCTTTGGTCTGTATTTCATAGTTTTGATGTCTTCACTATTATTATACAATGTAGAAAATACTAAAAATAAAGAAAAACCCTGGAATGAGTACGTGTGTCCAAACCTTTGACTGGTACTGTTACATTCCTTATACATGTAAAGTAATCAATAAGTTATAGTATGGTAACAAGTATATTTCAAGCTAGAACCCAACAATACATTGGAGTGTAGTTTAGCAGAGTGTAATACAAAATACTCAGAAGTAATAGAAATACATGTTTCAAATACATGAACAGAAATACTGCCTATCTGTGCCTCGAATGACCAATATTTTGCAACCGTCTGTCTGAATGCAGGTCTCTGACATTTGTTTTCATGTTATCAGCCTTGGTAAAATTGGTTTCAGTTCATTACAATCATATCAGTGTTTGCTATTTACCTTCGCTTCGCTGGCTGGTGGTAATACAGAACTGAGTCCACACACTATCAACAGAGTCATCTGGTATCGACATCAAAAAGTAATCACAAAAACATAGTGAGACAGAACAAATATAAAGGCTTTGTATCTACTTCTGCACTTGAAGAACGATGATGATTTAGCATAATACATGTTAATTAAGGTATACGTAAAAAAGTATTGTATAGAGGAAGAGAATACACAGAAATCATGTGAAGGACAGGGCTCCAGAGTGGCACAGCGGTCTAAGGCATTTCTTCTCAGTGCTAGAGGTGTCACTACAGACCCTGGTTTGATTCCAGGTTGTATCACAGCCCCATAGGGTGGCTCACAATTGGTCCTGCGTCGTCCGGGTTAGGGTTTGGCCGGGGTAGGCCGTCATTGTAAATAAGAATTTGTTCTTAACTAACTTGCCTAGCTAAATAAAGGTTCAATAAAAAATCGAATTAAAAAACAAATGTATTTGGATTCGTTCTGCTGTTGGTTCCAAAGTAGGCTTCAGACCTCAAACATACCTAATGTAAAATATTGTAGATTAAATGTCCACTTATTTGTACTGCAGGTTTTCAGGTTGGGTTTTATTGATAATGACAACGGTACAGAGAAACTATTGTGATGCAGCCTGTTATCCAACACCAGAGCGCTCTCCAAGCTCATCACTATGTTCAGGGCCCTGGGTCTGAACCCCTCCCTGTGCAACTGTGTCCTGGACTTCCTGACAGACCGACCCCAAATGGTGTAGGTAGGGGGGGAAAAAACTCCACCACACCAGACCCCACGTTATAACCGCAGGCCCGGATGGTTTTGGGTCATGAAATATTGTGTGGATGAATAAAGAGCAAACCATACCTTTAAAAATACTTAAATGTATAATTCTTGTGCAATTTAGATCTATAGGCTACATTTTAGGATATCTGGCATTAGTGAGTAAACTTAAGCTTTAGAGCTTTACTGTACACACACCAAATCGCCTACACGCCTACACGCCAAATGCTTTTGGGAATGGGCAGAAAAAGTTAACATTGATCAACAGAGGCAAAATAGACAATGTCAGAGTTTAATTCAATGTCAGAAAAGCTGCGAGAGAGTCCAAAATAAAGAGAAGGGAATGCCAGAAAAGTAATGTTTGGGAAATATTTGGTGAAGTGGTAAAAGAGGAGGATAGCAGTGCCAGCTAAGTTATGTGTGATGATTGTGGGGGCTATACAAATTCGACAGTCCCAAAACGAGGACTGTCAAGGGAACTGTGGCCTACTGTTCAGATGGGTTAAATGGAAACTGAAATCTGGACACTTGACTGTAGGTCCATAACCTCTTACAAAGCCTTAATATTAACTCCTGCAGAATTAAGCATTTCTTGCAGTAAAATGATATGCCAAATGTGGGCTACATTTTTACTCAGGAACAGGAGTGGAGAAATATGATTTCTTTCTTTCAGCATCTTGGGAGAATGTGAATGCGCAGTTAGTACCTCTACAGACAGTATCTATCTTTATCAGCATCATAAAAGCTGATAGCATATCAACCACATAAAATATGCATCCAAGCCAAACTAAAACCATCAGAAACATGTTGGGTCCTTCACAACCAGTCAAACTGATGTCACTTGGAAATTTTGCACACAAATCTTCTGTGTTTTTTTGGGGCTTATTGTGTTTTCTCCCCGGCCTAAATGTCTTTGCTGCCCTAAAGAAGTAGAGATGACAGACCTTTACAGATGTCAACTACACTAAAGCATTCATTCTATCGATTTTGTGACATTATTTTGGTGAGCAAGGATTTATTTTGTCTTCTAGGGCAACATATAATGACAGAAGAGAAGCTACATGTATCTAATTATAGATAGGTTGACTAATAGCCTACTAAAATGTCGGATATTATAAGCAGAAACATATCTAAATATTCCTGCAAATCTGTCAAAAATCGTCCCGCTGTCTCTGACTGTAGCCTACAGCGCATTTTCTATATTAGCGGTGGTGCGGGCCTCAGATTTTCAATTATTTGTGGGTAAACAAACATCTGACTGGCTTACCACTACCACACACGTCTCCAACTCAATCATCAAGTTTTCTGACGACAACAGTGGTAGGCCTGATTTTCCAACAACAATGAGACATCCTACAGGAAGGAGGTGAGAGCCCTGACGGAGTGGTGCCAGGAAAATAACCTCCATCTCAAAGTCAATAAAAGATTCTAAGATTCTCACAATCTTCGACAGATGCACCATTGAGAGCATCTTGTCAGGCTGATATCATCGCCTGGTACAGCAAATGCAACGACCACAACCGCAGGGCTCTCCAGAGGGTGGTGCCGTCAGCCCAATGCATCACCGGAAGGACCTCAGCCACTCGAGCCACAGCTTGTTGACCCTACTACCCTACTATCTAGAAGGCGGAGACAGTACAGGTGCATCAAAACTGGGACAGAGAGACTGACAAACAGTCTGAACCTTAGTCACTGTTCTAGCCAGCTACCATTCGGTGCTCTACCCTGCACCTCAGAGACTGCTGCACTATTTACAAAGAGTTATTGAACAATGTCACTTTAATAATGTTTACATACTGTTTCAACTACTTTATATGTATGTACTGCATTCTAGTTATGGCTCATTCTATATAACTTAGTTCCAGCACTGCACTTGTGATATCGTCTGCAAATCGGACGTGACCGAGCTTCGTTTCCCATCTTGGCTTAAGCCTAACCCCAGTGATAGGGTTATGATAATGGTTGAGGTTGGAGCTAGGGGTGAGCAGGGCTGTGGAATGAAATCCTGTCGAACGCGGCTGTTTTTTATGTATTGTGTGGTGGAGCTATACTTTCTGGAGGATCAAGTTTTGAAATCAGTGGCATTAGAGTATGATAGCTAAGAGATGGAAAATGTACCATGTACCAACATCTGAAATTGTGTTTTTTACATTGGATAAAAGTAGAGACTCAGAGCTAGAAATGGTATATCATACACTACAGATGAGCAACAATGGGAAAGCATTTCTGCTTTTGGCAAAAAAATGCTTGAATGTTTTGGTACATCTACTGTAGAGCTCTACTTTGTGTACACAAGTTCAGCATCTTCACACCCTCTTAAGCCTTAGCTCCACCCATCTCTTTAAGGATTCACATGTGAGGCCATGTGCTAAACAGAGTGAGTACAGACGTGTACTAAACAACCAAAGATTTCAAGACTAAAGCCTAGTTTATACTACGCATATCGACATTTCTGTATACAGTTGTCGAAGTGGCATCATGAACATTCTATTGTTGTCCGACATCAACCTTGTCATTGTCGTTGTGAAAAAGTATAAACACAAAAATGACATGCAGCATGACATCAGCTGCATGGTGGTCTAAAATAGCATAACTGGTGTATTTTCACACCAATTAACCCATAAGTTTAAAAAATGAATGTAGTATACAGTATCAGTCAAGATTGGACACACCTACTCATTCAAGGTTTTATCTTTATTTTTACTATTTTCTACATTGTTAAAGAATAGTGAAGACATCAAAACTATGAAATAACATGTAAGGAATCATGTAGTAACCAAAAAAGTGTTAAACAAATCAAAATACACTGCTCAAAAAAATAAAGGGAACATTTAAACAACACAATGTAACTCCAAGTCAATCACACTTCTGTGAAATCAAACTGTCCACTTAGGAAGCAACACTGATTGACAATAAATTTCACATGTTGTTGTGCAAATGGAATAGACAACAGGTGGAAATTATAGGCAATTAGCAAGACACCCCCAATAAAGGAGTGGTTCTGCAGGTGGTGACCACAGACCACTTCACAGTTCATATGCTTCCTGGCTGATGTTTTGGTTACTTTTGAATGCTGGCGGTGCTTTCACTCTAGTGGTAGCATGAGACGGAGTCTACTACCCACACAAGTGGCTCAGGTAGTGCAGCTCATCCAGGATGCCACATCAATGCGAGCTGTGGCAAGAAGGTTTGCTGTGTCTGTCAGCGTAGTGTCCAGAGCATGGAGGCGCTACCAGGAGACAGGCCAGTACATCAGGAGACGTGGAGGAGGCCATAGGAGGGCGACAACCCAGCAGCAGGACCGCTACCTCCGCCTTTGTGCAAGGAGGAGCAGGAGGAGCACTGCCAGAGCCCTGCAAAATGACCTCCAGCAGGCCACAAATGTGCATGTGTCTGCTCAAATGGTCAGAAACAGACTCCATGAGGGTGGTGTGAGGGCCCGACGTCCACAGGTGGGGGTTGTGCTTACAGCCCAACACTGTGCAGGACGTTTGGCATTTGCCAGAGAACACCAAGATTGGCAAATTCGCCACTGGCGCCCTGTGCTCTTCACAGATGAAAGCAGGTTCACACTGAGCACATGTGACAGACGTGACAGTCTGGAGATGCCGTGGAGAACGTTCTGCTGCCTGCAACATCCTCCAGCATGACCGGTTTGGCGGTGGGTCAGTCATGGTGTGGGGTGGCATTTCTTTGGGGGGCCACACAGCCCTCCGTGTGCTCGCCAGAGGTAGCCTGACTGCCATTAGGTACCGAGATGAGATCCTCAGACCCCTTGTGAGACCATATGCTGGTGCGGTTGGCCCTGGAAACCTCCTAATGCAAGACAATGCTAGACCTCATGTGGCTGGAGTGTGTCAGCAGTTCCTGCAAGAGGAAGGCATTGATGCTATGGACTGGCCCGCCCGTTCCCCAGACCTGAATCCAATTGAGCACATCTGGGACATCATGTCTCGCTCCATCCGCCAACGCAACGTTGCACCACAGACTGTCCAGGAGTTGGCGGATGCCTTAGTCCAGGTCTGGGAGGAGATCACTCAGGAGACCATCCGCCACCTCATCAGGTGTTGTAGGGAGGTCATACAGGCACGTGGAGGCCACACACACTACTGAGCCTCATTTTGACTTGTTTTAAGGACATTGCATCAAAGTTGGATCAGCCTGTAGTGTGGTTTTCCAATTTAATTTTGAGTGTGACTCCAAATCCAGACCTCCATGGGTTGATAAATTTGATTTCCATTGATAATTTTTGTGTGATTTTGTTGTCAGCACATTCAACTATGTAAAGAAAAAAGTATTTAATAAGAATATTTCATTCATTCAGATCTAGGATGTGTTATTTTAGTGTTCCCTTTATTTTTTGGAGCAGTTTATATTTTAGATTGTAGATTCTTCGAAGTAGCCACCCTTTGTCTTGATGACAGCTTTGCAGACTCTTGGCATTCTCTCAACCAGCTTCAAGTTGAATGCTTTTCCAACAGTCTTGAAGGAGTTCCCACACATGCTGAGCACTTGTTGGCTGCTTTTCCTTCACTCTGCGGTGCAACTCCTTCAAGACTGTTGGAAAAGCATTCCAGGTGAAGCTGGTTTGGGGCTCCCGAGTGTCGCAGCGCTGCATCTCAGTACTTGAGGCACCACTAGAGACACCCTGGCTCAAGTCCAGGCTGTATCACATCGGGCCGTGATTGGGAGTCCCATAGGGCAGCGTAGTCCGGGTTTGGCTGTGGTAGGCCATCATTGTAAATAAGAATTTATTCTTAACTGACTTGACAAGTTAAATAAAAAAACGAATCCCAAACCATCTCAATTGGGTTGAGGGTCAGGTGATTGTGGAGGCCAGGTCATCTGATGCAGCACTCAATTACTCTCCTTCTTGGATAGATAGCCCTTACACAGCCTGGAGTTGTGTTGGGTCATCGTCCTGTTGAAAAACAAATGATATTCCCACTAGTCCCACTAAGCCCAAACCGGATGTGATGGTGTATCACTGCAGAAGGCTGTAGTAGCAATTCTGGATAAGGGTGCCTTGAATTCTAAATATATGACAGAACGTGTCACCAGCAAACACCCCCATGCCATCACACCTCCTCCTCCATGCTTCACAGTGGGAACCACACATGCAGAGATCATCCGTTTACCTACTCTACGTCTCACAAAGACACAGTGGTTGGAACCAAATCTGACATTTGGACTCATCAGACCAAAGGACAGATTTCCACCGGTCGGTCTAATGTCCATTGCTTGCGTTTCTTGGCCCAAGCAAGTCTCTTCTTCTTATTGGTGTCATTTAGTAGTGGTTTCTTTGCAGCAATTCGACCATGAAGGCCTGATTCACACAGTCTTCTCTGAACAGTTGATGTTGAGATGTGTCTGGTACTTGAACTCTTTGAAGCATTTATTTGGGCTGCAATTTCTGAGGCTGGTAACTCTAATGAACTTATCCTCTGCAGAAGAGGTAACTCTGCGTCTTCCTTTCCTTCCTTTCCTCATGAGAGCCAGCTCCATCATAGAGCTTGATGGTTTTTTCGACTGAACTTGAAGAAACTTTCAAAGGCCTTGAATTTTCTGAATTGACTGACCTTCATGTCTGATAGTAATAATGGACTGTTGTTTCTCTTTGCTTATTTGAGTTGTTCTTGCCATAATATGGACTTGGTCTTTTACCAAACAGGGCTATCTTTTGTATACCAGCCCTACCTTGTCACAACACAACGGATTGGCTCAAATGCATTAAGAAGGAAAGGAATTCAACAAGGCACACCTGTTAATTGAAATAAATTCCACCTCATGAACCTGGTTGAGAGAATACCAAGAGTGTGCAAAGCTGTCATCAAGGCAACGGGTGGCTACTTTGAAGAATCTAAAATATTTAAATTTCTTAACACTTTTTTGGTTACTATATGATTCCATGTGTTATTTCATAGTGTTTATGTATTCACTATCATTCAATGTAAAAAATAGTGAAAATTAAGAAAAGCCCTTGAATGAGTAGGTTCGTCCAAACTTTTGACTGGTACTGTATGTCAACATTGAAAACCAGGCAACATTCTAAATAGTGTTTTGGTTAGTTTCTAGCTTCATAAATTTAGCTGACTAGCCAGTTCAAATAATGACCATATAATTTACAGTTGAAGTCTGAAGTTTACATACACTTAGGTTGGAGTCATTAAAACTTTTTTTTCAACCACTCCACAAATTTCTTCTTAACAAACTATAGTTCTGGCAAGTCGGTTACGACATCTACTTTGTGCATGAAGTAATTTTTCCAACAATTGTTTACCGAAAGATTATTTCACTTATAATTCACTGTATCACAATTCCAGTGGATAGGAAGTTTACATACACTAAGTTGACTGTGCCTTTAAACAGCTTGGAAAATTCCAGAAAATGATGTCATGGCTTTAGAAGATTCATTTGAGTCAATCGGAGGTGTACCTGTGGATGTATTTCAAGACCTACCTTCAATCTCACTGGATCTTTGCTTGACATCATGGGTTAATCAAAAGAAATCAGCCAAGAACTCAGAAAAAAATTTGTAGACCGTCACAAGTATGGTTCATTCTTGGGAGCAATTTCCAAACACCAGAAGGTACCACGTTCATCTGTACAAACAATAGTATGCAAGTATAAACACCATGGGACCACGCAGCCGTCATACCGCTCAGGAAGGAGACTCGTTCTGTCTCCTAGAGATGAATGTACTTTGGTGCAAAAAGTGAAAATCAATCCCAGATCAACAGAAAAGGACCTTATGAAGATGCTGGAGGAAACAGGTCCAAAAGTATCTATACCCACAGTAAAATAAGTCCTATATTGACATAACCTGAAAGGCCGCTCAGCAAGGAAGAAGCCACCGCTCCAAAACCGCCATAGAAGAGCCAGACTACGATTTGCAAATTTTGATGTATTTTTTTATTTCACCTTCATTTAGCCAGGTAGGCAAGTTGAGTACATGTTCTCATTTACAACTGCGACCTGGCCAAGAAAAAACCACAGCAGTTCAACACATACAACAACACAGAGTTTTACATGGAATAAACAAACATACAGTCAATAATACAGTTGAAGAAAATATATATACAGTGTGTGCAAAATAGGTAAGAAAAGGGAGGTAAGGCAATAAATAGGCCATGGTGGCGAAGTAATTACAATATACCAATTTGACACTAGAGTGATTGATGTGGGGAAGATGAATGTGCAAGTAGAAATACAGGGGTGCAAAGGAGCGATATAAAAAAATAAATACAGTATGGGGATGAGGTAGTTGGATGGGCTATTTACAGATGGGCTATGTACAGGTGCAGTGATCTGTGAGCTGCTCTGACAGCTGGTGCTTAAAGCTTGTGAGGGAGGTAAGAGTCTCCAGCTTCAGTGATTTTTGCAAATCATTCCAGTCATTGGCAGCAGAGAATTGGAAGGGAAGGCGGCCAAAGGAGGAATTGGCTTTGGGGGTGACTAGAGAGATACACCTGCTGGAGCGCGTGCTATGGGTGGGTGCTGCTATGGTGACCAGTGAGCTGAGATAAGGTGGGGCCTTACCTATCAGAGACTTGTAGATGACCTGGAGCCAGTGGGTTGGCGACGAGTATGAAGCGAGGGTCAGAGCGTTCAGGTCGCAGTAGTGGGTAGTATATGGGGCTTTGGTGACAAAACAGACGGCACTGTGATAGACTGCATTCAATTTGTTGAGTAGAGTGTTGGGGGCTATTTTGCAAATGACATCTCCACAGTCGAGGATCGGTAGGATGGTCAGTTTTACGAGGGTATGTTGGGGAGCATGAGTGAAGGAGGCTTTGTTGCAAAATAGGAAGCCGATTCTAGATTTCATTTTGGATTGGAGATGCTTAATGTGAGTCTGGAAGGAGAGTTTATAGTCTAACCAGACACCTAGGTATTTATAGTTGTCCATATATTCTAAGTCAGAACTGTCCAGAGTAGTGATGCAGGACGGGAGGGCAGGTGTGGGCAGCGATCGGTTGAAGAGCATGCATTTGGTTTTACTTGCATTTAAGAGCAGTTGGAGGCCACGGAAGGATAGTTGTATGGCATTGAAGCTCTTCTGGAGGTTAGTTAACACAGTGTCCAAAGAAGGGCCAGAAGTATACAGAATTGTGTCGTCTGCGTAGAGGTGGATCAGAGAATCACCAGCAGCGAGAGTAACATTATTGATGTATACAGAGAAGAGAGTCGGCCCGAGAATTGAACCCTGTGGCACCCCCATAGAGACTGCAAGAGGCCCGGACAACAGGCCCTCCGATTTGACACACTGAACTCTATCAGAGAAGTAGTTGGTGAACCAGGCTAGGCAGTCATTTGAGAAACCAAGGCGGTTAAGTCTGCCGATAAGAATGTGGTGATTGACAGAGTCGAAAGCCTTGGCCAGGTCGATAAAGACGGCTGCACAGTAATGTCGCTTATCGATGGCAGTTATGATATCGTTTAGGACCTTGAGCGTGGCTGAGGTGCACCCATGACCAGCTCTGAAATCAGATTGCATAGTGGAGAATGTAAGGTGGGATTCGAAATGGTCGGTAATCTGTTTGTTAACTTGGCTTTCAAAGACCTCAGAAAGGCAGGGTAAGATAGTTAAAGGTCTGTATAGCAGTTTGGGTCTAGAGTGTCTCCCTCATTGAAGAGGGGGATGACTGCTGCAGATTTCCAATCTTTGGGGATCTCAGACGATACGAAAGAGTGGTTGAACAGGCTAGTAATAGGGGTTGCAACAATTTTTGCAGATCATTTTAGAAAGAGAGGGTCCAGATTGTCTAGCCTGGCTGATTTGTAGGGGTCCAGATTTTGCAGCTCTTTCAGAACATCAGCTATCTAGATTTGGGTGGAGAAATGGTGGGGGCTTGGGCAAGTTGACTGGGGTATGGGATAGCCAGGTGGAAAGCATGGCCAGCTGTAGAGAAATGCTTATTGAAATTCTCAATTATAGTGGTTTTATCGGTGACAGTGTTTCCTAGCCTCAGTGCAGTGGGCAACTGGGAGGAGGTGCCCTTATTCTCCATGGACTTTAGTGTCCCAGAACGTTTTTGAGTTTGTACTACAGGATGCAAATTTCAGTTTGAAAAATCTAGCCTTCGCTTTCCTAACTGCCTGTGTATATTGGTTCCTAACTTCCCTGAAAAGTTGCATATCACGGGGGCTATTCGATGCTAATTCAGAACACCACAGCATATTTTTGTGCTGGTCAAGGGCAGACAGGTCTGGAGTGAACCAAGGGCTATTTCTATTCTTGGTTCTACATTTTTTGAATGGAGCATGCTTATGTAAGATGGTGAGGAAGGCACTTTTAAAGAATAACCAGGCATCCTCTACTGACGGGATGAGGTTAATGTCATTCCAGAATTCCCCGGCCAGGTCGATAAGAAAGGCCTGTTCGCTGAAGTGTTTTAGGGAGCGTTTGACAGTGATGAGGGGTGGTTGTTTGACTGCAGACCCATTACGGATGCAGGCAATGAGGCAGTGATCGCTAAGATCTTCAGAACGCCACAGCATATTTTTGTGCTGGTCAAGGGCAGACAGGTCTGGAGTGAACCAAGGGCTATTTCTATTCTTGGTTCTACATTTTTTGAATGGAGCATGCTTATGTAAGATGGTGAGGAAGGCACTTTTAAAGAATAACCAGGCATCCTCTACTGACGGGATGAGGTTAATGTCATTCCAGAATTCCCCGGCCAGGTCGATAAGAAAGGCCTGTTCGCTGAAGTGTTTTAGGGAGCGTTTGACAGTGATGAGGGGTGGTTGTTTGACCGCAGACCCATTACGGATGCAGGCAATGAGGCAGTGATCGCTAAGATCTTGGTTGAAAACAGCAGAGGTATATTTGGAGGGCGAGTTAGTTAGGATGATATCTATGAGGGTGCCCGTGTTTACGGATTTGGGGTTGTACCTGGTAGGTTCATTTATAATTTGTGTGAGATTGAGGGCATCAACCTTAGACTGTAGGATGGCCGGGGTGTTAAACATGTCCCAGTTTAGGTCACCTAGCAGCACAAGCTCAGAAGATAGATGGGGCCAATCAATTCACATATGGTGTCCAGGACACAGCTGGGGCAGAGGGTGGTCTATAGCAAGCGGCAACAGTGAGAGACTTGTTTCTGGAAAGAATAATTTTTAGAAGTAGAAGCTCGAATTGTTTCCGTGCAGAACTCTGCAGGCTATCTCTGCAGTAGATTGCCAAACCGCACCCTTTGGCAGTTCTATCTTGGCAGAAATGTTATAGTTAGGGATGGAATTTCACATCATTATTTATTTATTTCACCTTTATTTAATCTGGTTGGCCAGTTGAGAACAAGTTCTCATTTACAACTGCGACCTGGCCAAGATAAAGCAAAACAGTGCTTTGGGGACAAAGATCGTACTTTTTGGAGAAATGTCCTCTGGTCTGATGAAACAAAAATAGAACTGTTTGGCCATAATGACCTTCGTTATGTTTGGAGGAAAAAGGGTTACAAGCCGAAGAACACCATCCCAACCTGATCTCAATCCTATAGAAAATGTGTGGGCAGAACTGAAAAAGCGTGTGCGAGCAAGGAGGCCTATAAACCTGACTCAGTTACACCAGCTCTGTCAGGAGCAATGGGCCAAAATTCACCCAATTTATTGTGGCAAGCTTGTGGAAGGCTACCTTGAAACGTTGGACCCAAGTTAAACAATTTAAAGGCAATGCTACCAAATACTAATTGAGTGTATGTAAACTTCTGACCCACTGGGAATGTGATGAAAGAAATAAAAGCTGAAATAAATCACTCTCTCCTATTATTCTGACATTTCACATTCTTAAAATAAAGTGGTGATCCTAACTGACCTAAGACAGGGAATTTTTACTAGGATTAAATGTCAGGAATTGTGAAAAACTGAGTTTAAATGTATTTGGCTAAGGTGTATGTAAACCTCTGACTTCAACTGTAGCTGACAACATCTTAACTTTAGCTAATTTGTATTCCTTATTACAGGAAAATAAACTCACAACAAGATCATTATTTACAAGTTAACGGTGAGCTAATTACAGAAAACAGCTTACGGTTGTTAGTGTGACGAAACAAACGCATGGCATTCTACCTGAGAATTTTTGATCTTGGATACTGTCTTGTTGGCCTGTTATATCCTAATTTGACTTTGGTGCAGGTCCTGTTGTTCTTCACATTACCGTCTCTGGTAAACACACACAATATAAAATCAAAGTTCTTTTGTCAAATGCACAGGACACAGAAGGTGTAAACGATACAGTGAAATTGTTTCTTGCATAGTGGATTCTTTTGTTTAGACATGTAGCTAGCTAGCTAAACAATGAACCATAATCCCAAGTCATAACGTTATTACCATGCATGAATCTACAGGTAGCTAAAGCTAACACAACGAGGTTCAAGGTTAGCTAGCTAGCTTTACCTTGCAATGAAAATGACTTTCTGACTAAATTAGAAATGTATAGCATCTGAAAATGTAGCTAGCGTAACTCAATCAGACAAACCCACAAACACCTGACCAGGAAAAGGGTTTGTCTTAGTTATATAGGTTATCTATAAGCTACACATACGCACAACAAGGCACATTTAAGCTGTTCTGGTGGCTCGTGGTGACCTAATTAAGACACTTTATTTGTACCTTTTATTTAAGTAGGGAGTCATGCTGAGACCTGCATAAACACGTCAATAAACAACAATCTACATACATACATACATCAATTACACAATACATGAAAAGCAAAACACAATCATATGAAACAAACACATTATTCAGTAAAAAGGCTCTCTAACAACTGCCAGAATTGCACTAGAGGCACCAACTCCACCAACGTTAAGGAATTTTGGAAATCATTCCACATGAGGCGCCAAAAAACAAAAAGCAGATTTACCTAACTCGAGATTGAATGGAGTCCGGATCTGGTAACTTATACATCTGAAGGTTAACAATGAGGTATGGTAGAAGTTTATGCAAGAGTGCTTTGTAGACATTAAGTGTGCAACGCATCAATACACTAGTCTTCAAAGAGGGCCAGCCTACTTTCTGATAGGTTCAGAACACATCATTGCATTTTCTATCGCCCGTAATAAAGTGCAATGCGATATGATAAACTGCATTCAATGGCTTCAATACAGTGGCTGCTGCATTTGTATAGACGGTATCGCCATCGTCAATAACCAGAAGGAATGTTGACTGAATTATTTGTTTTCTGTTATTTAACGAAAGACAGGACCGTGTCCTAATAGAATATTCATAAGTGGGGGCACGATTAATGAGGGTACCATCCAAAGTATGTATGCATAAATCATCAGATATATTTTTACGTGATTTGGAAAATAACATATACTTGGTTTTACCTGCATTAAGTACCAATTTCAGTTCAAAGGCTTTCTGCAGGGCAATAAAGGCTGATTGAAGCTCTGACAGAGCCTGGTCAGCTCTGGGGGCAATAGCACACACCACATTGACATCTGCATACAGGTGAATGTTTTTTACAGATAAACCGGTATTTGTGCTGTCGGCAGAGAATGCCACAACTTTGTTTTCCAGGTAAAATTTTGGGATGACCACCATGACTTTCAATTTCCTCTGCTGTTTCTCCTTTCAATTCAATAAAATCAAGCAGTTTTGTTTCCACAGATGTGCTGCCATCATATAACTTTACAATATCAGACTACTATTGGCAGCAACTTTACATGTCCATGATTGGACGCATCAATGGACAGGGACACAAATTCAACCTGGTCCAGGTCCTGTGTTACCAAAGTAGTTGCCCATGTTACTAACACGTTACTCACTATGGCGTCACATTTTGTCCTAGCACATGTCAAATTTGGCTCATAAAGCTTCCTTGTCAGTTGTCCTGTGCAGTCCATAGATCTGTAACTATGATTGTGTCGCATAGTGTGGGTATGCAAAGACACCCTCCTGCACAGCTAAATCATATTCTTCTTGGGAAGGCTCTACCTTCTTGAAGAATGTGGTGACAAGAGGGCATACCAACATGGGCAATCAGAGAGACTTAATGCTTTTTCGTCTGTTGATGTTCTACCACTGCCGTTCTTCATCCTCCTCTTTTCCTCACTCGTCTTCCTTCTCTTTCTTCCTTTCCTTCGCTTTACCTTTCCACTTCACTCTTCTACACTCTCCTCGCTTCACTCTTTTTACTCTCTTAATTTTTCCTTCTCACTCTTCTCATTCCTCTCCAATCTTTAATAATAAACAGTACACGGTTAGATAAAATACTTTGGTTCACAGATTCCCATTGCATGCCTCATTTTTGTATTTTATATTGAATAATAAATTGGCAGGCTCTGTAATCATATCTTTACCTTTCCTCCTCTATCTCCTTCACTCTTCTTCCTATTCAGTCTTCCTCCTCTCCTTCCTCTCCACTCTCGAACAGAAAACATTATGCTAATGTTATCCATGAAAATGTCTAAATATATTTTCACACTAATTATAATGCCAAACCATTAAAATTGTAATCTACAAGTAAATATTTTCATAATTAATTCTGCATTATTTTAATATAATCATATTTTCAAAATAGCCCGTCCACTGCATGTTTACATGTGAAATTTTTAATCTAGCTACCATGACAGTAGCTAGCTAACCTAGCTAGCTAACATAGTCTACATAGCTAACATTAATTAGCATAACCTATGTTAAACCTTTCGAGCAGATCATCTAGCTATGTAATAAATTGTGACATTATAACATCACTAGCTAGTATCTCAAACGATTGTATGATTGTACCTGGCATGAAAATAGATTTGTGGTGATGTTGTGGATTCACTTGACCCTTGATAGCTTCTGGCTGAGTTTTCCACAGCAGTTTTCTCTAAAACTAGTGTGAGCAAGTAGTTAGTAGAAGAAGAAGAGTGAATGCTATAGCGAGCAGCCCCCTCTGCTGGCCAAAACAAGCACAACGCAATTTAGACGTCAACCAGTAGGCTCTGCTGCCCCGTCTTTCTTGCCACGTAAATTATTATTTCACTTTGCGGTCTGTTTTTAACGAGCAGTTAAAAAAGGGGACATTTCAGGTGATAGCTCCAGCCGGGGACAGGCCACCAAAAATGGGGACTGTCCCCGGAAAACGGGGACGTCTCATCACCCTACTAAATAAGTCATCGTTGTCCACTAGGTCGAAGGCTTTCGACAGGTCAATAAAAAGGGCCACACAGTGTTTATTTTTTATCCAAACAATTAAGAACGTAATTTAAAACCAAAGAAGTAGCAGAAATGGTTATATTAACTAATCTGAAACCTGACAGGTGTGCATTTAGTATATATTTCGTAGTTAAAAAATGAGTATTTTCCAAGGATTCTATCATTTTTGCAAGGCAAGACAGTTTGGAAATGATGCGATTAATTATCTAGGTCACATGGGTCATCACCTTTCTGAAGGTGGGAATATATATATTTGCAGAGCCAAGGGATGGTATCTGAAATAATTGTAAGGTAAAAAAATATGTGTTAAACATTCTGAGATCAGAGGAGCAGAAAGCTGAAGCAAGAAAGAATCAAGTAAATCAGCCCCAGTGGATTTTTTTTACATCCAACTGTCACAAGGCGTCTAGCACTCCACAAGTAGAAAGTTGTTGAAATTAAAACAAATATTCACTAAAGGCTGGGAGAGGGGCAGGCAGTCAACTGGACCTGTAACTTAAAGTAAAACTCCACCCCAAAACTATCTTCAGGTATTTGTTTCATTAGTCCCATTGTTGATATAGTCCCAAAATATGTTGCATGTCAGCAATCTAATTTTCAAGATACTGTATGTAACTTTCAAAATACATCAGTACAGCAGGTATGAACGTGTGTTCCAAGATGGCGTAGTAGCCGGACATCTGTTTTGTCTTGTCCCATCCCGTGTATATATCGTTTTTTCCGTATATATTTCGTATATATTTTTTATATTTTTAATCTCAATTTCCATCTACGGACTGAACATACTCTCCTGCAACCCACCTCACCCAATGTGGTACGGATCTGCTATTTTTTTATACTTTAGAACCGGAACCCCCATCATAAGTTAGCCAGCTAACTAGCCACTAGCTAGTAGTCAGTTAGCCACTACTAGCGGTCATCACTGTTAACTCGGACATCAGCCAACCTCAGCCCGGTCAATTCATACCAGTCTGCACAGCGAGATATCAACCCAGAGCAAATCGGGCAGATTTTTCTCTACCACATCTCCAAGCTCTGAACCTTTACACCGGATCATCGCAGATAGCTGGCTGCTATCCGAGTGACTACTCACGGCTAACGTCTCTGTCCCGAAGCAAGCACCAGTTAGCCTGGAGCTAGCCTGGAGCTAGGCCCATCTCCCGGCTAGCCGAAGAGATCCATCAGCCAATTCCTGGGCTACGATACCTCTTTTGCCAATTGGCCTGAACCCTTTACTGCTGACACGGAGCCCCGCCGATCCATCACGACTGGTCTGCCAACGTAACCAGCCGAGGGGGTTTCAACAGGCTCTTCTGTTGTGCTCCTGCCTGCTAGCTGTCTGAATCGCCGTGTCTCCAGCTTGCCTAGTTACTCAGGCCTTTCTAATCGACCTGGCCCGGGTATCCTGGAAGAATATTTACCTCATCCCATCAGTAGAGTATGCCTGGTTGCTCTTTAAAAGTGCTTTCCTCGCCATATTAAATAAGCATGCTCCGTTAAAAAAAATGTAGAACTAAGAACAGATATAGCCCTTGGTTCACCCCAGACTTGACCGTCCTTGACCAGCACAAAATCATCCTGTGGCGTTCTGCATTAGTATCGAATAGCCCCCGCGATATGAAACTTTCAGGGAAGTCAGGAACCAATATACTCAGTCAGTTAGGAAAGCATAGGCTAGCTTTTTCAAACCGAAATTTGCATCCTGCAGCACTAATTCCAATAAGTTTTGGGACACTGTAAAGTTCATGGAGAATAAGTGCACCCCCTCCCAGCTGCCCACTGCACTGAGGACAGGAAACAATAAATCTACGATAATCAATCATTTCAATAAGCATTTTTCTACGCCTGGCCATGCTTTCCACCTGGCTACCCCTACAGGGGCCAACATCTCAGCACCCCCCACAGCAACTTGCCCAAGCCACCCTCCCCACCCCCGCTTCTCCTTCACCCAAATCCAGACAGCTGATGTTCTGAAAGAGCTGCAAAATAAATCAGCTGGGCTAGACAATCTGGATCCTCTCTTTCTAAAATGATCCACCAACATTGTTGCAACCCCTTTTACTAGCCTATTCAACCTCTCTTTCATATCGTCTGAGATCCCCAAAGATTGGAAAGCTGCTCCCGGTCATCCTCCTCTTCAAGGTGGGACACACTCTAGACCCAAACTGTTATAGACCTACATCCATTATGCCCTGCCTTTCTAAAATCTTTGAAAGCCAAGTTAACAAACAGATCACCGACCATTTCGAATCCCACCTTACCTTCTCCACTATGCAATCTACTTCTCAGATAGAGTTCAGTGTGTCAAATCAGAGGGCCTGTTGTCCGGACCTCTGGCAGTCTCTATGGGGGTGGCACAGGGTTCAATTCTCGTGCCGACTCCTTTCTCTGTATATATCAATGATTTCGCTCTTGCTGCTGGTGATTCTCTGATCCACCCATACGCAGATGACGCCATTCTGTATACATACATCTGGCCCTTCTTTGGACACTGTGCTAACAAACCTCCAACAGAGCTTCAACGCCATACAGCACTCCTTCCGTGGCCTGACTTAGAATATGTGGACAACTACAAATACCTAGGTGTCTGGTTAGACTGTAAACTCTCCTTCCAGACTCACATTATTAAGCATCTCCAATCCAAAATTAAATCTAGAATCAGCTTCCTATTTCGGAACAAAGCCTCCTTCACTCACGCTGCCAAACATATCCTCATAGAACTGACTATCCTACCGATCCTTGACTTCGGCAATGTCATTTACAAAATAGCCTCCAACACTCTACTCAGCAAACTGGATGTAGTCTATCACAGTGCCATCTGTTTTGTCACCAAAGCCCCATATACTGCCCTCCACTGCGACCTGTATGCTCTCATCAGCTGGCCCTCACTACATATTCGTCCCCAAACCCACTGGCTCCAGGTCATCAATTAAGTCTTTGCTAGGTATAGCCCCACCTTATCTCAGCTTACTGGTCACCATAGCAACACCCACCCATAGCATGCACTCCAGCAGGTATATTTAACACTTACTTTGGCTGCATTTCCTTCCAGTTTTCTCTTGACTGGAAAAAATTGCAAAAATCACTAAAGCTGGAGTCTTATATCTCCCTCTCTAACTTTAAGCATCAGCTGTCAAAGCAGCTTACTGATCACTGTACCTGTACACAGCCAATCTGTAAATAGCACACCCAACTACCTCATCCCTTTATTATTACTTACCCTCTTGCTCTTTTGCACCCCTGTATCTCTACTTGCACATCATCATCTGTACATCTATGACTCCAGTGTTAATGCTAAATTGTAATTATTTCGCCTCTATGCCCTATTTACCTCCCTACTCTTCTACATTTGCACACACTGTACATAGATCTTTCTATTGTTTTATTGACTTCACACTGCTTTGCTTTATCTTGGCCAGGTTGCAGTTGTAAATGAGAACTTGTTCTTAACTTGCCTACCTGGTTAAATAAAGGTGAAATATATATTTTTTAATGATGAAAGTGAGATGAGCTCTCATTTTTATGTCTCTGTGTCCAGTCTGAAGGAAGTTGGAGGTATACAGTCATTGTGCTACCGCTAGTTAGCATTGGCTCTTGAAACTACCTCTAACTTCCTTCCTACTGGACACCCATATACAATGGATGAACTTCTCCCTCTCTGTCACGGATGCCATGGTTGCCTTTAGTTTGAAGATGTAATTCGGAGACAGGTGTTCTCTGTGTTCTGTTTTCAACTACCTCCGCATATTTGCAATTAAATGCAAACATTTTCTCCACTAGGAATTCCATTGATTTTAAAACTCGGTAATCCAGAAAGTGGAGAGCATTAGCAATTAGAAAAATTACCTATACATACTGAGCAGTTTATGTTGTTGACAGAAGCCTGCTAAATGGCAGACCAATTCGAACTCATTTCCCGGCATGTCCAGCCCAATCATGGCTAGCGGGAAGGTTCCTGTCTTTTTTCGTGGCTTAACCTAGGCTAGTAATTTAACCATTTTATTCTTATTTACAGATGGCGTACACGTTTGATGGCATTTCTGCCCAAATAAATGTTTACGTACAAATGCCACTCCTGTGAAGTAGTGACGTGCAACTTATGTGTAGTTTCCTGAAACTAGTCGCATATGGAAACAAGGTTAAGGTAAGGCACAACCTTTTGTCATTAGTCACGCTTCCCGAACAAACAACTGTTGCCCGAAACTGTGACAGCAACTCCGGACAATTTTAAGCAAACATCTGATAAGGTTGGTTCCCTGTTCAAGAGTACGTAGTGATAAGAACCCGAGGATAGAAGGCCAGTTCATGACTTCAAGCAAAGGTGTCTGACATCAAACAGGAACGGAAGCTAAAATGGGCACCTCAGTGATTCAGCAAATCGGCTTCATTCTGGGTGTGTTGGGCCAGTTTTTCGTATCTGCTGCTACAGCCATGGATATGTGGGGTTTACAGGACCGGTCCTTCTCAGTCATAACAAGTGTTTACACTTACTCTGGACTCTGGAAATCATGTGTAGAAAACTCATCTGGAATGACCCAATGCAGGCCTTATTTTACCATACTAGGGCTGCCAGGTAAGGTTTGCTTTATTGACTTGTAAGAAGTTAAACATTATGTTTCTTTCATATACATTTAGCAAATATAAATGCCAATGGATGGTCAGCACTGTTAACTTGATCTCGATCGAGCTTTGTATGTCGAGTGCCTGTCAAGGGTGTGACTCTAGATAAGATATGGTATTTGTTTCTATTAGTTGATATTAATAAGTAGTATAAAACAAACTTTTTTTTCTTTCTTTGAGCATGTCTAATCTAGTTTCTTCAGCAACGTTTAATCTTTAAAATTGTGTGTTAAAGGCGGGAAGTGAGATTATCTTCCATATAGTTTAGACAGTGGGTCATTTTAATGTGAGTAGAGTCTAGGGCCATGATCAATAAAAGGTAACGTTGTTTTTGTCTCAAAAGTTATATTGATTTAAACACGTTTTATCAGAGCAGTTAAGTCTTTAAATAATTGGTCAAATTAAATTCAAGAACAGGAAGTGAGATTATCTTCCAGGCACAAAATATAGTTAAATGGCCCATGAAAACAGGAGTACTATAGAGCCCTAATCAATAAAACATTTTTGTCATTTGGATGTACATTTGAAAATGAATGTAGTTTTAGTTTTTTTAATGTTGGAAAATCTATGATCTAAATTAAATACCACAGTACTTTGGTAGATGCGTATGATACACATAATCACAGGTCATGACTTAAGTTTCAAAGTAAGACTTTTATCTGACGTCTGGTTTTGTTTGACCCGTAGTTATGCTCCAAGCTGTGCGGGCACTGATGATAGTTGGGATAGTTCTGGGAGCCATCGGCTGTCTGATCGCCATCTTTGCCCTCAAGAGTCTGAAGATGGGAAATATGGAGGACAATGTCAAGGCTACCATGACACTGACCTCTGGGGTCATGTTTCTGCTTGCAGGTGAGGTGATGTCTTTTGCTAAAGTTTTGGTGATGTTCCTGCTCGCAGGTGAATCCTTTCTTGACACCACACTCCAAAAAGCAAATCTTGCAGGCTCTGGTTTTGTTTCGTCTTGATTATTGTCGAGTTCTGTGTTCGAGTGCTACAAGGAATGACCTAGACTGCAGCTGGCCCAGAACAGAGCACCACGTCTTCATTTTATTCAGAGGGCTAATATAAATATTATGCATGCCAGTCTCTCTTGGCTAAGAGTTGAGGAGAGTGACTGCCTCACTTTTTATAAGAATCATTGTGTTGACATTTCTAAATGGTTTGCATAGCCTACTTACAAATTGCTCTGACACACACACTTACCCCACCAGTCATGCCACTAGGGGTCTTTTCACGGTCCTCAAATCCAAAACAATGTCAGGAAAGTATAGTGTTATTTTGAGTCATTATTTTATGGAACACCCTTCGATCTCATATTGCTCAAATGAACAGCAAACCTGGTTTCAAAAAAAAGATTAAGCAACACCTGACACCTCCCCCCTATTTTAAGTTTGTGTGTATTGTGGTTAACCGTGGGGTGTTGGGTTGAGCGTGCAGAAATGGGCACAGAGACAGTGAGGTTCAATCAGAAAACACAACTTTATTAGGCAACAAAAATAAACATAACACCAAAATAACTTAGGGTTGGCTTGGTCCTTCTCCTCATGTATGGCTCCGTGCCTCCAAGAGCTTTGTTCCCCTCTGTAGGTTCACTCCTTGCCTCTCTCTTTGTCCTCCTCACGGTGTGCCATGGTGCTCCCTTTATGTGGCCTGCATGGCTGGTTGTCACTCTCCACTAATAACCTCTACTTGGTGCCATCTTCACCTTTTCATCTTGTCTTTTGGTTCGGGGGACCGGCCATTCCCTAATGGCAGTGTTTTGTTTTCTTCTTGGGGCTTCACGTTTCCCCGCCCAATTCGATAGCCCAGGTACTCCACCTTGACGTAGCGCAGCTTGCACTTGTGGGGGTTTGCGGTAGGCCCCGACTCCCTTAGCGCATCCACCACCGCCTGTAACCTACAGAGATGGGACTCCCAACTGTCACTGTGCACAATTATATCATCCAAATAAGTCACAGCGTACTCATGGTGTGGGTGCAGGACACGTCTATGAGTCGCTGGAAAGTTGTTGGGGCCCCGTAGAGACCGAAAGGAAGACACCGGTAGTGGTATAGCCCCCTCCCATCAAGTGGGGCAGCAGCTGGTCCCAGTTTCTCCCGTCTCTCTCGATTACCCTCCCCATGTCCCTCCTCCACAGTGCCTGGAAGAGAGGCAATCTCTACAGAGGATAATTGGCATGGGCAAGTTAGGAACAGCCCCTATGTGCATCTGGCACTCCCCCCTCACCCTTGGGGTGGTTATCTGCACCGGCACGGTCGGGTACCACTTTGTGTCCCTGTGTACAGGACACTGTGTACAGGACACAGGACACTGTCATCTCCTCATCCCCCGGTTCGTCTTCCCGCTCTCTTGTTAGCCACTGTGGTTGGGCCAGGGTCACCATGCTGCTGGAGTCCAGCAAAGCGCTGGTGTCGATGCCATTGATTTGTACTGGAACCATTGGAGGGGCCATCTCGGTGTGCGCCCAACAGGAGGTGACATAACTAGCCATCCGGGTTACCTTGGAGCTGGGGGATGCTGAGGGCATGGACTCCTCCTGGCCGGGGCAGCTCCATGCGAGGTCTTGCAGCACTCATAGCGGCGCCTCTGATCTAGGTCTAGCAGTGGACGTCGTCATCGGTTCAGGTCGCCCTCCTGCTTCCCGGCCTTGGCTAGTTCTGTCCGAGCCCCCTTCAGTCCTTCGCCTCTCTCTGTGCTTTTCTGCCCCCTCCCTGCGTGCACTCTTTCCGCCCAGGCCCCTTTCAGCAGGTCCTGGATGTTTTGGTCAGGAATTCCTCCAGGTTCTGCAGGCTCTCCTCCGCCTTCATCTCGTAGTGGAGGGCCCGAAGATACCGATCCAGGACAACCTAATCGATTATTGGGAGGGCCAGTACGTCGGTCAGTAGCCAGCCCTTGGTAAGGCACACCAGGTCGCTCATCTGAGCGTGGGGAGAGATAGTGGAGTCAAAGGCCCAGTTGTGGACCAATTCATAACAGCTCAGGATCTCGTGTTTGAGTCCCCCATAATTTGCCTCCTGATCTGCGTTCAAGTCAAAGTAGGCCTTCTGGGCCTTCCCGGCGAGGTAGGGTGCTAAAAGGCTGACCTACTTGGGCTTGGGCCTTCCCTCTGCACCGTCATCTCGAAGGTGCACAATACGTCTCCACATCATTTTCCTCCATTAGCTTGACCAGGAACTGATTTAGGCCAGACTCCTAAGCCCTCTCAGCCTTCAACTGGGCTACCTCCGCTACCAGTCTGAGGTTTTGCTGCTCGTCTAGTGCTTGCTCCTGGCGAGCCTGTTGCGTCTGCTGGCTGAGGATAAACTGAACCAACAGTTCCTCCATGGTAATCTCCATACGCTCAACCTCACGGCACCCAAAGCTACTGTATTCTCCACCATATGTGGTCAACGTGGGGTGTTGGGTTGAGCGTGCAGAGATGGACACAGAGGCAGTGAAGTTCTAGTCAGAAAACACGACTTTACAAAAAATAAACAGAACACCAAAACAACTTATGGTTGGCTGGATCCTTCTCATGTTCAGCTCCGTGCTTCTGGGAGCTTCGTTCCCATCTGTAGGCTCACTCCTTGCCTCTCTCTTTGTCCACCGGTTATGTGGCCTGGACAGCTGGTTGGCACTCTCCTTTAATTACCTCTACTTGGGGCCATCAGCGTTGGGGCGCCCAGCCCATGTACTCCCAGCAGAGTTTAGCCAACGTCACGGCACGTACCTCCCCTCTATCACCAACCACCAGGGTAGACCTCCCGGGATACCACAGTATGTATTGATATGTAGGCTACATGTGCCTTTTTTAAATGTATGTAGTTCTGTCCTTGACCTATTCTTGTCTATGGATGTTCTGTCATGTGTGGTAAACCGTGGGGTGTTGGGTTGAGCGTGCAGAGATTGACACAGAGACAGGGAGGCTTTAGTCCGCAAAAACAACTTTACTAAGACAGAAAATAAATATACCAAAGAAATAACTTGCTCGGTCGTCCTTCTCTCTCTTAACTGGTGTCCGTCTCTCTCCCTTCTCCCTCACGGTGTGCCATCGTGCTCCTTTTATTTAGCCTCCGCGGCCGGTTGGCACTTTCCTCTAATTACCTCCACTTAGCTGTCCGTGTCGGGGTGCCCAGCTCCCGTATTCCCAGCAGAGGGAGCCAACGTCGCCTCACGTACCTCCCCTCTATTACCATCCCCCGGGGTAGACCTCCTGGGATACCACACATGTTTTATGTGGACTGTTGGAAGAGTAGTTGCCTCTTTTGCAAACAGCTAACCAGGATCTTAATAAAATACCAAATACCAAAATACCATCTTATGGATTGTATTGTGGTATTGTTTTGATTGTTTTGTTATTGATGTTTTGATATTGATGTTCATAACTGTCAAGCCAAATCATTCTGATTCATTTTGGGTTTAAAGTAAAAGAAAAATGTCTGTGATCTGAAAGTGACAATTGACACATTTTCTTCTTCTTCCTAACCAAAATGTAAAGATAATTTTCCTTCTCCTAGGTGTCTGTGGCATTGCTGGAGTGTCTGTCTTTGCCAACCTAATCGTGTCCAGCTTCCGGTTCACCACCTATGCAGACAGTGGATATGGAGGAGAAGGAGTACTGGGAGGACTTGGAGGATCTCTCACTCCCAGGTACATTAACTGCAACATGAGAAGGATTCACTTCTCCCAAATGGCACCCTATCCTTTAGAGTCTGGTCAAAAGTAGTGCACTATGTAGGGAATAGTGTCATTTAGGAGGCTGCTGGAATCAATCATAATGTCAAGTAATTTTTAGTGTGTCAGTGTATCACTTCTGTTTTTCAGGTACACCTTTGGCACCGCCCTCTTTGTGGGGTGGATAGGCGGGGCTGTGTTGGTCATAGGAGGAGTTATGATGTGTATTGCCTTCAGAGGGATGATTCCATCAAAGGAGAAGCGACAAGGGTAAATTCCATTTTATCCACCAGAAAATTAGAGTTCTAAGCTAGAACCATGCTCTTCATCCTCTTTCTTATTCTTACTCACAAATATGAATAATAATTATACATTTATTTGAATAATTTCATTTTCTTTCTGTCCTCAGTTATGGGGTGGCCTACAAAGCTGCGTCCCAACACACAACAGTGTACAAGGATGACGCGAAACCCAGACTCGCCTATGACGAGTCTTTCAGAGCCCAGATTATGAATGGAAGACACTCCAACCAGCAATATGTGTGAAGAATATAATATTATGTACTAGTTAGAGGTTTTCTGAAACTAAACAATACTATTTTGATATTTCAATGACAATCCCGTGCAGCTCTAAGGGGCTTAGAAGATTGCATAGAGGGTTGCTATGAAGGAAAACCTTTTTCAGGTTTGATTAGTTATTTTTGTACTTGGATCTCTCTTATATTTTGGGCTCCCGAGTGGCGCAGTGGTCTAAGGCACTGCAACTGAGTGCTAGAGGCATCACTACAGGCCCTGGTTCGATTCCAGGCTGTATCACAACCGGCCATGATTGGGAGTCCCACAGAGCAGCGCACAATTGGCCCAGCGTCGTCCAGGATAGGGTTTGGCCATCATTGTAAATAAGAATTTTTTCTTAACAGACTTGCCTAGTAAATATAAATATATTCTGTGTTTTGGGATTTGTTATTCGGCATTTAAGGGGACAATATTGTAATTTTCTAATGCATATTAAAAGTAAACAGAATTTCAAAATACTATACTTGTCTTTTTATACTCTTATGCAGCATTAAATATACAGACAAAATGCTGATAAACAACACATTTTCTCATGTTAATGATTAATTTGGAGAAATATATTATTAATGTATGAATGCATTTGCATAAAATAACCCACAAACAGTAACTCTGGAACTGTACAAGCTAGAAACACCAAACCAACTTTCACATGTGCATGCTACTCTAACTTCAAATTCTTTAAACCTTTTATTAACTATACACATTTGCATAAATTAGCATCATATAATTCACCAACAGTAATTCTTGAACAGTTCAAGCTAGAGACACCAAACCAAATTTGACATGTTCAGGCATTTTTTTTAATCGACTATAACTTTTCTAATTTGCATAGATTAGCATAAAATAATCCACCGACAGTAACTCTTGAACCATTCAAGCTAGATACACCAAACCAACTTTCATATATTCAGGCTATGATAACTTTTCATCTACCTACGTTTTCAACCATAATCCGTCAATATTACTATAGCGTATTTCAAAACCATATATACTTTAACCATAATCCGTCACTATTACTATAGCGTATTTCAAAACCATATATACTTTAACCATAATCCGTCACTATTACTATAGCGTATTTCAAAACCATATATACTTTAAAACAAGCTAGCAAACACACCACATTTTCTTCAGGAAATGTACTTTTCAGTGATCACTGTTAGCCTAAAGAGTTTTTTTACAAGCTCTTCGCTACACCCGCAATAACATCAGCTAAACACGTGTATGTAACCAATAAAATGTTATTTGATTTGAGTTTATTTATTAGAACTACAGCTAGCTATCAGTAGGTATACATAAAAACCTATTCTACATAGTTCTTTAACTACCACAAAAATAATTTTAAAAGGCTGTCATTACCACATGATCCACCATCATATTCCTCTCCCCAGATAATAGCCTAAAACTGTATAATCATTGGATCATTATTTAACTCAAATCAAATGTAATTTACACTGTATGTTTTACAAAAGTACACATTTTTACATTTTGTGTCAGGCCTGTACTAAATTTAGTTGTTTGCATTTTTTTTTACATTGTTAAAGGAGTAAGTGGTTTGTAAGTTGTCAGTGCTTTCTGAATATTGTCCTGGTCACATTTTGTATATTTAAAAACATATTTATACGTAAATATTTATAAGTATAATATACTGTATTATACTTGGTACATTTTGAGTGAGTAATTTAGTCCCATTTACTACAATTTAAATACTCTAGAGTGTTTTGAGTGAATTATCTTTATCTTGAAAATGCTCAGTGATCTACAGAGGTATTCTAGAATTCTATTGGGTCTAAAAAGTTCAAACAAGCCCCACCAATTGTACTTCATGTACAATTACCATCTAGTTACTATTTTAAACGCTGCTTCTCCTTTTCTGTAATGCAACTTTCCACACAAATCAGCTACTTTGACCACGTTGCCAACAACTAAGACAAAGTTAAAAACGAAGGCCGTCATTGTTCAAAATAATTTGTTCTTAACAAAACTACTGATCAAAACCATACAACTACTGACCACACAACTACTGATCAAAACACCACAGCTACTGACCATAACTACTGACCACAACAACTGAACACCACTCCTGACCACAACCACACAACTACTGATCACATCTACTGAACACTACTGACCATATCTACTGAATCATACACGTACTAAAAAAAACTACTGACCACAACTACTGACTAAGACTACTGACCATACACCACAACTATTGTCCAAATAACTTCTGACCACAATTACTGAGCACTACTGACCACAAGCCACACGACTGACCACAACTACTGATCACATCCACTTACACAAATACTGACCACAACCACACAACTACCTAACCACACACCTATTTAACAAAACTACTGATGACTAGTACGCACCACAAACACACACCTACTGACCACAGCTAATGACACCACAACTACTGACCACAACCACACAACTAATGACCACAACCACACATACTGACCACAACTACTGACCACAATTACTGACCAGAGCCACACAACTACTGACCTTAAACAACCAAATATTGACCACACAAAACTACTACTACTGCTTTAAACCCCCTGCTATAATGTGGATAAAGATTTACTTGTCCAATAGAACACAGAGGGTGTTCTTTATTGGAAGCCTCTCAAACATTATCCAGGTAGAATCAGGAATTCACAGGGTAGCTGTTTAGGCCGCTTGCAGTTTTTCAATATTTACTAACAACATACCACTGGCTTTGAGTAAGGCGGATGACTCAACACTATACACGTCAGATACTAAGCAACTACTAAAATGACTACAACACTTAACAAAGAGCTTCAGTTAGTTTCAGAATGGGTAGCAAGGAATAAGCTAGTCCTAAATATTTCCAAAACTAAAAGCATTGTATTTGGGACAAATCATTAAAAAAACACTAAACCTCAACTATGTCTCATAATGAATAATGTGGAAATTGAGCATGTTGTGGTAACTAAACTGCTTGGAGTAACCCTGGATTGTAAATTGTCATTGTCAAAACATATTGATACAACAGTAGTAGTTTGTCCATAATAAAGCGTTGCTCTGCCTTCTTAACAACAATATCAACAGGGCAGGTCCTACAGGCCCTAGTTTTGTCGCACCTAGACTACTGTTCAGTAGTGTGGTCAGGTGCCACAAAGAGGGACTTGGGAAATTGCAGTTGGCTCAGAACAGGGCAGCACGGCTGGCCCTTAATTAAAACGCAGAGAGCTGACATTAATGACATGCATGTCAATCTCTCATGGCTCAAAGTGGAAGAGAGATTGACTTCATCATTACTTGTTTTTGTAAGAGGTGTTGACAAGCTGAATGTACCGAGCTATCTGTTTAAAATACTAGTACACAGCTTGGACAATCATGCATACCCCACAAGACATGCTACCAGAGGTCTCTTCACAGTCCCCAAGTCTAGACCAGACTATGGGAGGTGTAAGGTACTACATAGAGCCATGACTACATGGAACTCTATTCCACATCAGGTAACTGATGCAAGCAGTTTTAAAAAGCAGGTAAAAATACACCTTATGGAACAACAGGGACTGTGAAGAGACATACACAATGGTACAGACATATTCATACGCACACATTGTGATATTGTTGTATTCAACATTTTATGTTGTGGATATGTGGTTGTGTAGGGATGTTATATGATGTACTGTTTTATCTTTTGCTCATTCAGTACCAACAGAATTTACTGTTTTATATTTTGTTTTATATGTAATGTGGATGCTTTGGTGTGTTTGGACCCCAGGAGGAGTAGCTGCTGCCTTGGCAACAGCTAATGGGGATCCCTAATGAATACAAAATACAAATACGCTAAACTAACGTTCACATGTTACAGGCTATCCTATCCTATGAACCAACCTACCAATCAATTTATCAATCAATCAATATTTTAATCTACCTGCTTTTTCAACTATAACCAGTCAACCCCATTACTACTGCAGACACAACCACTACTATAACTTGTTTAAAAACCATGAATAAATCATACATTACCCATCCAAAGTGATTGCATCTGTTGTTGAAGTACATTAGATCAGTAAAGCTACAGTACTCTAGCAATAGTCAAGCTGCTAAGATGCCCAGACCGGGCATTCCCACTGATTGACCTCAGTCACAGGTGCAACACACACACTCAGCGGGTTAATGGAAGTTAATGAGACCTAATGGAGTGTACTGTAATATGGGATGATGTCGACTTCAGTCCCTTTGGAAACACTTTGAAGTTTGTACAAATGTTAAGATAATGTATGCGACTATAACATAATTGATATGGTAGGAGGAAGTCCAAAGAAAAACCAACTGGATTCTTTTTTTGGGGGGGAGATCCCATGCTCTTACAATGGAAAGCTATGGGGCATATGCAATTCTAGCTCCCAGATTGCAATTCCTATGGCTTCCACTAGATGCCAACAGTCTTTGTTCAAGGTTTCAGGCTTGTTTCTTCCCAAACGAGGAAGAATTTTGAGATTTAGTACTGGGAGTCAGAGTTGGAAATCAGTCTGTGCGCGCGACGAAGAGGCTACATTTTCTTTCCTATTGAACATACTTCGTTCCGTATGAAAGATTATAGTTTAATTACATTTTAGGGTACCTGAGGATTAAATAGAAATGCATTTTGACTTGTTTTAACAAAGTTTAGAGGTAGCTTTTTGGATTCCTTTCTCAGCATGTTGAACGAGTGGATTACTCAAATCGATGGTGCCAACTAAACTGACTTTTTGGGAAATAAAGAAGGATTTTATCTAACAAAACAACCATGCATGTTGTAGCTGGGACACTTTGGATTGCAAATCAGAGGAAGATTTTCAAAAAGTAAGTGAATATTTAATCGCTATGTGTGATTTTATGAAGCCTGTGCTTACGCTGTAAAGCCTATTGTAAATCGGACAGTGCAGTTAGATGAACAACACCTTAAGCTTTTAACCAATACAACACACTTGTATGAACCTAAATGTTTAATATCCATAAAAATTGTAGACCTCCACAAGTCTGGTTCATCCTTGGGAGCAATTTACAAATGCTGAAGGTACCACGTTCATCTGTATAAACAATAGTACGCAAGTATAAATACCATGGGACTACGCAGCCATCATACCGCTCAGGAAGGAGATGCGTTGTGTCTCCTAGAGATTAATGTAATTTGGTGTGAAAAGTGCAAATCAATCCCAGAACAACAGCAAAGGACCTTATGAAGATGCTGGAGGAACAGGTACAAAAGTATCTATATCCACAGTAAAACAAGCCCTATTTCAACATAACCTGAAAGGCCGCTCAGCAAGGAAGAAGCCACTGCTCCAAAACCCCCATAAAAAAGCCAGACTATGGTTTGCAACTGCACATGGGGACAAAGATTGTATTTTTTGGAGAAATGTCCTCTGGTCTGATGAAATAAACATAGAACTGTTTGGCCATATTGACCATTGTTATGTTTGGAGGAAAAATGGGGAGGCTTGCAAGCCTAAGAACACCATCCCAACCATGAAGCACGGGGGTGGCAGCATTGTGCTGTGGCGGTGCTTTGCCACAGGAGGGACTGGTGCACTTCACAAAATAGATGGCATTATGAGGTTGGAAAATTATGTGGATATATGAAGCAACATCTCAAGACATCAGTCAGGAAGTTAAAGCTTGGTCACAAATGGGTCTTCCAAATGAACAATAACCCCAAGTATGCTTCCAAAGTTGTGGCAAACAAAGCCTTGACCTCCAGCCTATAGAACATTTGTGGGCAGAACTGAAAAAGCATGTGTGAGCAAGGAGGCCTACAAACCTGACTCAGTTACACCAGCTTTGTCAGGAGGAATGGGCCAAAATTCACCCAACTTATTGTGGGAAGGTTGTGGAAGGCTACTCAAAACGTTTGACCCAAGTTTAAACAATTTAAAGGCAATGCTACCAAATACTAATTGAGTGTATGTAAACTTCTGACCTACTGGGAATGTGATGAAAGAAATAAAAGCTGAAATAAATCATTCTCTCTACTATTATTCTGACATTTCACATTCTTAAAATAAATTGGTGATCCTAACTGACCTAAGACAGGGGATTTTTACAAGGATTAAATGTCAGGAATTGTGAAAACTGAGTTTAAATGTAGTTGGCTAAGGTGTATGTAAACTTCCGACTTCAACCGTATCACATCTGACTATAGTTTTGACACAGCCAGATCAACAGTCCAGACAGTAGTATATATAATAGTATCACTTGCATATAGTTGAACATTTTTAACAGATTGGCCAATGGTGATTATATAAATAGTGAAGAGAACAGGTCCCAAAATCAACCTTTATGTACTTCAAAAAATTCATACTTAACCCCATCAATCATGATGGCCTGAGTTCTGTCACTAAGGTAATCATGAAACAGGCATCAGAGCTCAGGCATATCAAGGACAATTTATTCAATAAATAACATAATCAACAGTATCAAATGCTTTTGACAGGTCCACAAACAAAGCAGCACTTTTAATTTTAGTGTTTAAAGCATTGACAAGATCATGAACAACTAAAGTTTTTAATTTAAAAAATATATATATATATTTATTTATATATATATATTTCACCTTTATGTAACCAGGTAGGCTAGTTGAGAACAAGTTCTCATTTGCAACTGCGACCTGGCCAAGATAAAGCAAAGCAGTTCGACACATACAACAACACATGGAATAAACAAACAGAAAATCAATAATACAGTAGATAAAGTCTATATACAGCATGTGCAAATGAGGTAGGATAAGGGATGTAAAGGCAATAAATAGGCCATGATGGCGAAGTAATTACAATATACCAATTAAACACTGGAACAGTAGAATGTGCAGACGATGAATGTGCAAGAGGAGTTACTGGGGTGCAAAGGAGCAAGATAAATGAAGGAATACAGTGTGGGAATGAGGTAGTTCGAAGGGCTATTTACAGATGGGCTATGTATAGGTGCAGTGATCTGTGAGCTGCTCTGACAGCTGGTGCTTAAAGCTAGTGAGGGAGATAAGAGTCTCCAGCTTCAGTGATTTTTCCAGTTTGTTCCAGTCATTGGCAGCAGAGAACTGAAAGGAGAGGCAGCCAAAGGAGGAATTGGCTTTGGGGGTGACCAGTGAGATATACCTGCTGGAGCGCGTGCTACGGGTGGGTGCTGCTATGGTGACCAGTGAGCTGAGATAATGCGGGGGCTTTACCTAGCAAAGACTTGTAGATGACCTGGAGCCAGTGGGTTTGGCAAAGAGTATGAAGCAGGGGCCAGCCAACAAGAGCGTACAGGTCGCAGTGGTGGGTAGTATATTGGGCTTTGGTGACAAAATGGATGGCACTGTGATAGACTGCATCCAATTTGTTGAGTAGAGTGTTGGAGGCTATTTTGTAAATGACATCGCCGAAGTTGAGGATCGGTAGGATGGTCAGTTTTATGAGGGTGTGTTTGGCAGCATGAGTGAAGGATGCTTTATTGCGAAATAGGAAGACGATTCTAGATTTAATTTGGGATTGGAGATGTTTAATGTGAGTCTGGAAGGAGAGTTTAAAGTCTAACCAGACACCTAAGTACTTGTAGTTGTCCACATATTCTAAGTCAGAACCGTCCAGAGTAGTGATGCTGGACAGGCGGGCGGGTGCGGGCAGCGATCGGTTGAAGAGCATGCATTTGGTTTAACTTGCATTTAAGAGCAGTTGGAGGCCACGGAAGGAGAGTTGTATGGCATTGAAGCTCGTCTGGAGGTTAGTTAACACAGTGTCCAAAGAAGGGCCAAAGGTATACAGAATGGTGTCGTCTGCGTAGAGGTGGATCAAAGAATCACCAGCAGCAAGACCGACATCATTGATGTATACAGAGGAGAGAGTCGGCCTTAGAATTGAACCCTGTGGCACCCCCATAGGAACTGCCAGAGGTCCGGACAACAAGCCCTCCGATTTGACACACTGAACTCTATCAGAGAAGTTGGTGTTGGTGAACCAAGCAAGGAAATCATTTGAGAAACCAAGGCTGTTGAGTCTGCCAATAAGAATGTTGTGATTGACAGAGTCAACAGCCTTAGCCAGGTCGATGAATACGGCTGCACATTGAAAGTCAATATATATAAAACATATTTAAATAAATAAAAAAATCTCTTATCGATCGCGGTTATGATATCGTTTAGGATCTTGAGTGTGGCTGAGGTGCACCCATGACCAGCTCGGAAACCAGATTGCATAGCGGCATGGGGATGCTTTAATAGTGTTATGCCCTGTCCTAAACCATGATTGGTTTACATTCAAAATACATTTATCTGGAAAAAAAGGAACAAAGTTGTACATTTGCCAAGGATTCTAGAATCTTAGCTAGACAAGGAAACCTTGAAAAGGGGAGATAATTATTAAGATCACTACTATCTCCACCACTATGGAGTGGTAGCACAAGAGCTGATTTCCAAACTTTTGGAGTACTGTCTTTCTTGATAATGTTTAATAAAACATTTTAGGTTATTGAGCCAACAATGATTGGCGCTGCACACTTAAGCAGCCCGGGATCCAAGTGGTTACCCCCTGTGGATTTATTGTTGTCTATTGCTAGCAAAGCATCCAGGACTTTTTTTGTAAATAGCCTAAAAGAAAAGCTTTGACTATAATTTCTCTGATCATTCAGCAAGTTTCACCAATCAGCATTCAGCCTAATATTATTGTGTATAGGCTTAGAAGTTCTTTCAAAGAGAACCCGCTGAAATAAAATGGTGATTAAATGCATCACTGATGACACTTTTTCCGTAATGATGCCAGTGTCTAAATTAATTTGTTGTGGCAGACAGGAGGAAGAGGATCTCTTTAGGGATTTGACAGTTTTCCAAAATGATACACAATGATTCCTCAGTTGCTTAAATCTTGCCAGCCTAAGCCTCTGTTCCTGGCCTTGGCCCAAGCATCATCTCTATTATCCCTACTATGAATGACTTCTACAATAATAATAATTTTGGAATGGACCAGGCATTCAATCCACCTTTAACCCTTTTTTTATGGTAGCGGTAACACCCGGGGTGTAGTGGAGGAAGAAGTCAGGCGCAGGAAGCAGAGAGTTCAGGGTAGCGCTACTTTATTTTCACCAAAACGGTGAATCGACGCGAACCCAAACAAATGCCCCAAACACGGGGAACTTAAACAGTCAAGCAAAATACAAAATACACGGACAACCGTGACCTACAGCCGTGTACAACATGTACACTGAAAACAATCCCGCAAAACCAGCAGGGGGAGGACAGTACTCCCCTGACGCGCCGACACCAGCCTCGAGGGCGACCCGGAGGGCGAGGCGCGTGGCGATCCGGATGGAGGCTATGGATATCCCTTAACAGTGACGGGTCCAAGATGTCCCCCACTGGTACCCAGCATCTCTCCTCCGGACCATACCCCTCCCAGTCCACGAGGTACTGCAGTCCCCTCACCCGGCGTCTTGAGTCTAGAATGGCCCGTAATCGTGTATGCCGGGGACCCCTCGATGTCCAAAGGGCGCGGAGGGACCTCCGGAACCTCATCGTCCTGCAGGGGAGGAGAGACACATGAAACGAGGGGTTGCGGTTAGTGGTGGCGGTCAGCGCTCCTCTTCTGCCATCCACTGGCTTGTTTGAGGGATTCCTGGACGGTGCTCCAGGTCTCCTTGGAGCACTGCACCCACTCCTCCACCGCAAGAGCCTCGGTCTGACTCAGATGCCAAGGTGCCAGGACCGGCTGGTAGCCCAACACACACTGAAACGGTGATAGGTTCGTCGAGGAATGACGGAGTGAGTTTTGGGCCAACTCCGCCCATGGGACGTACCTAGATACCTAGGTACCTAGTCCTGGCAATAAGACCATAGAAACCTACCCACCTCCTGGTTCACTCTCTCCACCTGCCCATTTCTCTCGGGGTGATAACCGGAGGTCAGGCTGACCGAGACCCCCAGACGCTCCATGAACGCCCTCCATACCCGGGACGTGAATTGGGGACCCCGATCAGAAACAATGTCCTCCGGGCACCCTGTAGTGCCGGGAGACGTGTGTAAATAACGCCTCCGCAGTCTGTAGGGTTGTAGGGAGACCGGGTAACGGGAGGAGACGGCAGGACTTAGAAAACCGATCCACAACCACCAAAACCGTAGTGTTCCCCTGAGACGGGGGGAGATCGGTCAGGAAATCCACTGATAAGTGAGACCATGGCCATTGTGGACCGGGGACAGGTTGTAACTTCCCTCTAGGAAGATTCCTAGGAGCCTTACTCTGGGCGCACACCGAGCAGGAAGAGACATAAACCCTAATGTCCCTAGCCAAGTTGGGCCACCAATACTCCCCCCGGAGGCCCCGCACTGTCCTCGCCACCCCAGGATGCCCCGAGGAGGGTAGGGTGTGGGCCCACCGAATCAGTTGGTCCCGAACAAGCGGCACGTACTTACGCCCAGCCAGACACTGAAGAGGCGCAGACTCCGCCCGTAACGCCCGCTCGATGTCCGAGTCCACCTCCCATACCACTGGTGCCATCAGCCTCGAGGCAGGAAGGATGGGAGTAGGCTCGGTGGACCGGTCCTCTGTGTCATAGAGACGGGACAGCGCGTCGGCCTTTATGTTTAGGGAGCCTGGTATATATGACAGAGTGAACCTAAATCGGGTGAAGCACATGGCCCACCTTGCCTGACGTGGATTCAGTCTCCTTGCTACCCAAATATACTCCAGATTCTGGTGGTCGGTCCAGATGAGAAAGGGGTGCTTAGCCCCCTCAAGGCAGTGTTTCCAGACCCTCAGGGCCTTGACCACCGCTAACAACTCCTGGTCCCCCACATCATAGTTACGCTCCGCCGGACTGAGCTTCCTTGAAAAGAAAGAGCAGGGGCGGAGTTTTGGTGGCGTACCCGAGCGCAGTGATAGCCTCGGACGCGTCCACCTCCACTATGAATGCTAGAGAGGGGTCCAGGTGCGTCAACACTGGTGCATCCGTGAACAGCGCCTTCAACCTATTGAAGGCTCTGTCCGCCTCTGCCGACCACCGCAAACGCACCAGCCCCCCCTTCAGCAGTGAGGTAATGGGGGCCGCTACCTGGCCAAAACCCCGGATAAACCTCTGGTAGTAATTGGCAAACCTCCTTCACCGTGGTAGAAGTCGGCCAATTACGCACAGCCTTAATGCGGTCACACTCCATCACCACCCCCAAGGTGGAAATGCGATAACCCAGGAAGGAGACGGCTCGTTTGGAGAACACACACTTCTCAGCCTTGACGTATAGGTCATGCTCCAGCAGGCTACCAAGCACCTTGCGTACGAGAGACACATAAGCAGCGCGGGTGGCGGAATAGATCGGAATATCATCGATATAGACAACCACGCCCTGCCCGTATAGGTCCCTGAGAATCTTGTCTACAAAGGATTGAAAGACGGCTGTAACATTCTTTAACCCAAACGGCATGACGAGGTACCCATAGTGGCCCGATGTGATACTAAACACGGTTTTCCACTCGTCTCCATCCCGAATACGCACCAGACTATACGCGCTCCTGAGATGTGAAATGATTTATCACACAATCCCCCTGTCGATGAGGTGGTAATTTAGTCGCTCTCTTCTTACTGAAAGCGATTGCCAAATCGGAATATTCAGGGGGGATGCTCACCGTGGAACCCTGGTCTGGACTCTCCACCGACGTCGCACCGATGGAATCTCCCAGACACCTTCCAGAACACTCCTCTGGCCACCCCTGGAGAACCCCCTGTGTCCACGAAATCTTAAGATTGTGACTAGCCAGCCAGGGAATCCACAGCACCACTGGAAATGCAGGCGGATCGATAATGAACAGACTAATTCGCTCCCTATGATTCCCCTGCGTCACCATGTCCAGTGGAACTGTGGCCTCCCTGATCAACCCTGACCCTAACGGCCGGCTGTCTAGGGAGTGCACGGGGAAGGGAGAATCTATCAGCACGAGCGGAACACCCAGCTTGAAGGCGAGTCCGCGATCCATAAAGTTCCCAGCTGCACCTGAATCGACTAGCGCATTATGCTGGGAAGAGGGGGAAGAAATCAAGACGGGTGAGCAATGGGTAGAGACTTCCATTGCGCTAGAGTTAGGACACCATTTACTGTTGATGAAAAGGCATACACCTCCTCCTGTCAATTTTCCTGAATCCAATGTCCTGTCCGCTCGGTGAATGGAGAATCCATCGAGTTGGATTGCCATGGGGGCAAGGCCAAGTGTTTTTAGGACGGACAAGGCCCCTGACTGTTTTGATAGAGCCATAATATTTTGACTGCTGAGTGACATAGGGACAAATTAGTGTGGTTTTAAAGGTAATATTTTTGTTCGTAGATGTCATTTGTATAGATTTCATGTCAAAAGTATTTTTATTGTATTACCTTTTGTTAAAGTCGTTTTTTTACATGTGAATGTCAGACAACGTAATGTATTTGTTTTCATAGTCAACATAGTTTTTTCCTTAAATATTGGATATCATTTTAGAATGTACATTCAGTGAAATGTTGCTGATACATCAACACCAAATGTGAAAAGAGATATAGGTCTTTACATTGATTTATGAAATTGACAAACTGTCTTTCCCTTCAATTGATTGTGATGACAACAAAACAATATTGGTCTAAGCTATTGTATTTGTTGTAGATGCAGTGCAATGGAAATGGTATACTGAACAGTCATAGCAAGTTGGATGTGTTTACAATATAACTCCTCTGTCAAGCTGAAGGTGTTTTTGGCACTGACATATTTTTTTTAAATCGTTTTTTTTATTTCATAATTCACCATGAAAAGTGATGGCCATTAAATGTATCTTATTAGAGGGCTCTTTTTGCAAATGAAAAATGTATCAGAGACCATCTTTGAATGCACAATTGGATTTATTACAATTTGAGTGGTCAATAATGTTGTAGGTTTCATCTCAGTGATGTGAAATTACATATTTTCTGATATAAAAATTACAGTGTCTGCTCCACCACAGCACTACATGCACTGCTCAGAGCAGCGACAGGCCACATGGGCTTCTGCCTTCTCCATCAGGTCCACACTCTTCTCATAGATGCTGCTCAGACCTTCAGAGCGGTTCAGGTTGGAATCTGTAATAGGAAAGAAAGTAAGAAATTAGGAACTGCAGATCAGTATTTATTGGATACATCAGAACAGTATGGTGTCTTCAGTAAAACAGTTGTCCATTATAGACTCACCGACAGGCAGGCAGTGGAAACCGATGGTGATGGGGTGGTCCTCACTGGGAGGCATCCAGGCAGACAGCGCAGCACAGGCTCAACAGAGTAGCATTTGGACTCCCTGTCATCAACCATCACCTGCTTCTCCAGCTTCACAGACTCGAGCTTCATGAGACATTCTGACATAGAGAGGTACAGTAATAATATGTTAACTAAATGAACTGACATTTGTAATGCAGCATAAGCGTTAGGCTAAGACTTACCAGACGCATCACGGCAGCTATCAGAAGGAAGCACCCAGGAATGGGCAAAGCTGACTGAGCTCTTGGTCAGGCGGCCACTGGGTGTACGGTACTCCTGTCTGTCTTCGCCATCAGCCTTTCCACAGAGTCCACAGGTCTGTCCCTTCATCCAGTCCACAACTTTAATCTGAGTGCCAAAATCACACAACAACTTAGAACAACTGTAGCTTATGTATTAGTACCCTTTAAACAAGTAATACGCTATTCATACATTTAATGATACAGTATTATTGATATCATGACATAAGATTCCAATCACCTTCCATGAGTTCCTATCAAAGTAGACTTTTTGGAGACCATGGCTTGGGGCATAGAGAGACACACCTTCACCCTTTTGTTTGATCTTGATAGAACCTTAGGCAAGAAAATAAACAATGTTGTAGTTTATGGATGAGGCCATTTTCTTTGATCTTATTACTGCAGTACATTAGATTATTCTAGTTATTGTGATGTTGATAAATAAGGTTGAAGGAGCATGAGAAACCTGAGGGGTCAATGTATGGGAGGTTGTCTTTGGAAATTTCCATTCCATTGACCTTCACTATCACATCATTGTCCTCAGGGTACAGGTCAACATCACTGGAAGTGTCAAAGATAATATTTCATACATTGTTATTGATGGAACTAAGAAATATATTTGTGTCAAAAGCAATTGTTTTCAAAAACAATACTCACATGTCAGAGATTTTCACATTGATGTGGTTTTGTTCAGATGTGTGATCCTTCTTCAGCAGAACCATGAATTTGAGCTCTATGGTGCAATCCTGAGCCAAAACTTGGTAGCAGGAGAGAGGCATCTTGATCTTGTACTTCCTGTTGTTAAATGTTGTCAATGTGTCTCTGACCATGCTACATTTAACTGGAAAACAACAGTGTTAATTTATACCTTCCTTGCCTTTTTCAACGTTGTACTGTGACATTGTTTTTTTTTTGTGTTTTTTATTGTTTCTGCTTACCTGCGTTGACTTCAGAAAACAAGTAGTGGATTTTGTTAACAATGTTGTCATCAAAGGGAGAAAGATCAGTCATAGACTCAATGGGCAGAGAACAGGGGAGGTTCACACCCAGTTTATACAGTGTCATCTGTGATTTAGATACACACATCCTCATCAGAAACATTCAACCAAGAAGAGAAGTCTGGAGAAATAAAACAGCAGAAAATGCTATTGTGCGAAAAACAATGTTCCTCACCTTGGGTGTATTCAGAATGACATCCAGGGTCCTTTCAGATGTTGCAACCACAGTGCATTGAATCTGTTTCTCACTATTTTTGTCTTTTTGCATTGGAACCAAGTCAGCCAGGTAATATGGGATGTACCCAGGGATGAATTCAGACACGCTAGAAGAGATAAGGTTACACAAATCAGAAGTTGTTCTTGATTTGTTCTGTATCATTATTCAGCTATCACTAGTAAATAACAAATGAGTAACCATACATCCTAACATAGCGCCAAACAGCCTTGGGAACCTTGGGGAGTCTGTCCCAAGACAACCTCAGACGAACTGCAGGGCTTGGACCAACAAGACCAGTCTCAGCAGTGATGAAGGTGTTATAATCCTTGCACTCTGCACCCCAAGCAATCTTGGCCTAATTAGGAGAACAAAATAAAGTGTACATTTTTTTAGTATACCTTAGATGTTATTGCTACCCATGGTACAACCTAAACATTAAAAAAACGATCAGAAAACTTATATTGTAGCACCATTTACAAGATATTTGATCTTACAGTGACTTTGTGTTTGCTGAGCAGAACACCATCAGCACACAGTTTCCAGTTGTCGTTCTCATCAAGGGCAGCCATAATGATCTGCAGTCTGAAAGTAGCTTTGTTCAAGTAAGCAGTAACCTGGTATCCCTCTATCTTATTGTCAGCTCTCACTAAACGGAAGAGGATGATCACCTTAGGGGCAAGTTTATTGCCAAGGAATTTGTCCTGAGAAGAGAAACACATTTTAAATCTGAATTCAACTCTGCGCTCTTTCCCAATGGCACACAATGAAAGAGATGATAATCTGGACTCAAGTTATGATGGTGAAGTGTCACCTGCTTGTAGATGGCATGGAAGCTAGAGGCACTGCTCTTGCTTCTGGAGATGACATTAGAGGTGGCTTGAGAGTACTGCAAACAAACAGCAAAACCCAGGGTATTTATGGAAAAACTTTTATACAAACATTTATTTTTGTCAACCATACCGTAGATGAAAATTCCAAAAATATTGTACCTTGTGATTCTTTTTGAATTTGCGGTCGTAAGGCTGGTCGGGGCCGTCAGGCTATTTGGGTAAAAATACCAATTACATTCAATAAATTCTCTTCACATTTTTAACATCTATGTATGTTTGCAACAGGTCTGTGCCTTGTTTGTCAACTCCATAAATATCTGACTCAAAGAGTTTTGTGAGAAACAGTAGCCTTACCTCGGAGATGCGGGAGCTGGAGGAGCTGGAAGAGCTGCTGCTCTCTGATTTCTTGGATCTAGGGCGGGAACTACTAGAACTAGAGCTGCTGGAACTAGAGGAATCTCTGGTGCCGTTCTTCAGATCAGGCACCAGAATTTTCTTGAGCTTCAACAGTACAGTTTTTCCCTCGGGAGCTTCCTCCTCTTCGTTCATGGTGATGACTTTGATAATCTTTTCTGCAGCCTTGGGTCCAACTTGCACTTCAAACTCCAGCCTCTCAATGGCGGGTTCAGATGCTGCTAAAAATGGAATGCATTATAAATAGCTAAACAAATTGTTGCATGTATATGCTGAACTTGGCTTATTACCAAATGAATGCTTACATGGTTTCACAGAAATAAGGACTGAATGCTTTCCAATCATGTTGTAGAAAAGAGTGTTTCTGATGAAGGCAGCACTCTCTGAGGCAAATTCAAAGCATGCTTTGACTCCAAGCCTTTCGACACAGATTGTCTCCTCAAGATTGACTACAATTGCCTTAATGATGGGCTTGAAGTTGGATGGCAAATCAGAAGAGATGATCTCAGAAGATCTTGACTGAAAAAATGATATAAATTCACAAAATGTATCAAATATCTGGGGTCTGTGGTTAATAATTTCTGATTTGCAATGCTTATGTGGATTTAGTTTTGAACAAGTATTTCATACAAACTCACCAAACTTCCAGCAAAAGAGGCAGCAGAGGCTGCAATCATAGATGTGAACTTATCCCTGGACTGCTGTGCGCTTCTTGCTACTCCTTGGGCAGGAATCAAGGGAGTTATTCTCTCGGCTGGGACATCCTCCACATTTCTTGCCACAGCAAAGGTCTCAATGCTGTTTGAAGGAACATAGATCTCAAGAAATCTGTAGTGTGGCAGCCGTGTTAAAAAAATATGAACTTAATATAAACAGCTATTACATCCTCTTTTCTGACCAAGAAAAAGATTGCCCTTACTGTGCGACAGCAATATGCTCAGGAGGGGAAACAGGGAGCGCTTCAAACTTGAAGTTGCCATTAGCGATGTCAAGCTGTGCTGCAAATTTTGCAGGGACAATTGTGCGGACCTTAGCTCTTGCCATAATAGCAGCCTGGATGAATGCAGTGTTCACTCCCATCACAGCAAATGTATGCATGACAATGCTACAGGAAGAGGAGACATTTGTTAAATTTACCAAGATTTGTGGTATCATCAGAAAATATTGGTCTTATACCTACCTTGGTCTAACTTCGGCGTGTAGCTCAATGTTTGTTTTCAATAGCTGGGCAGCATGGAAGGTTTCAGGCAGAGCAGGTGTCAGAGTGGCACGGACTATGAACATAAAGATAAAAGCACATTCATATGGGAGATCAGAGATCTAGCGAAGAACTACTAATTACTAAGCAAGAACTATTATGATATAGTTACCTTTGACGTATGCTTTAGCGACAGCAGCGGTGTAGTAACTGAGCTCCATGGGCAAACCAACAGCGGTGGGGAAGATGCGGCGCACCTCTGCAGCCAGCAGGGGCTTAACATACTGGAAAGTTGCTCCAGCCAACAGTGCCTTCAAGGCATTTTTTCCCAAAGCGTGTGCAGAAGGACTGTTGGCAAGCTGTGGGATATTATTAGGTTTAGCTGTTTTGTCCCTCAACTGTGAATGTTTTATGAATACTTTTGGAGACTATTAAGTTATATCATCTGTTGTACCTGAAGTGCCTGATCGATGATGGACTTGTCGATGTTGGCAAAGGCAATTTCCTGTCCAAAGAACTTCACATATATGGAGGCTAGGGGCTTTCTTGTGTCTAGGGACCTCCAGTCAGACAGCTGTGGATAGATGAGTAAAGCAAACCTGATTGATCAATTTAATTTTAAAAATCCACGGGGATTGAAGCAATTTAAGATAAATGTGTAACGTAGTGATCGTTGATACTTACAGCCTTAATGACACGCCTCATCTTGGTGATCCTGTCAGCATTTTCAGGAGCTGGGGGTAATTTCAGAAGAGCCTCCTGGATTCCCTCAGTTCTCACTCCAACCTAAGGGGAAAACATTAAGCTTGGACAGTTAAAAAGTGTTTTAAATGTTCTCAATCATTATCATTTCAAGGAACTTTGAAAAAACGCCTTTACCTCAAGAACATCAGCAGCTGCTCCAGCAAAGTAGGTGCGAGCTTTGGCCACGACAGTTCTGGGGAAAAGGGTGGCAGCATCGTTGATGAAGAAAGCACTGGCAGCAGCACCAATCCTCAGGGAATCTTTAAAATGGGGAAAAATGACTGTTTAATGATTGACTTTGTTGATGTTTAGTGAATGATGCTAATGGGCCAGTCGTTGCAAGCCAAGGAAGATAAGAGGAGGACCTTACTGGAATAGGCATCCAGGTGGATGGCTTGACTGAAGTGGCAGCTCAATCTTCTAAATTTGGTGCTGAGCATCTTGACAGCAACATTGCAGGCAGCAGCACTAAAATGAAGGAATAGCAACTATGTTATTAAATCTGATTCCATAGATATTGAGAGAGATGTAATGACATGTAAAGGTGAAAGAGTGCTCTTACACTGAGGCAAAGTCAGGGGCGGTGCTCCTGGTCAGGGACTTCATGTGAGAGTAGGTGAAGCTAGCCACCTGCAGATTTTTCTCTGTTTTCAGAATGCTAGCTAAAATAATCACCAGGCCCATTGGGGGCTTTGTCTCAAACAGAACAATGCAGGCAAGCATGCGGAGCTCTGGGTGGAGAGCCTTGTCCATGAACAACTGCACAGCAACTTCCTGGACCTATTTCACAACAATAATGCAGAGATTTGAATGGACTTCGCCAATGAGAATGATGATGTTGTCATTTGAAATTTAATGGAGGGACTGTACTCACCATTCTAGGCTCCCTCTTAGCAATGTTCCTCAGGGCCAAGACTGCATCAGCCTGGACTCTCAGGGGCAGAGCAGCAGCTGCAGTTCCAAACACGGGCAGGAGCTTTGTGATTGGTTTAATGCTAGCAGGATGGCCAGCATTACCCAGAGCTTTAAGAACCATGGAGAGTTCCTCAAATTTGCTATTAGCAACAGCCTGAACAGCAAGTTCGTGGATGGGCTGTGGGAAGACATGTACAGTAGATATGTTTGAATAACCTCAATCAGTAGATCATCATATACATGAGATGACATCTACCTCTTTGAAGAGTATCTCAATAGCACTGACTTTGCTGATAAACCTTTTTTGAGGGAAAAAATACTTGATACGATTGTGATATGTTGTTATCTCACCTATCTATCGTAAGAGCATCTATCTGTTAAGTGACTCAAATGTAAATGATTATAGGAAAATACATCCAGTTTACCTTCACAAGTTCAGCGGGGCAGTTGGGATATTGAACACAGTATTTGGAAACCATGGTACCATAACCAAGCATGGCGATCTCACGTAGAACTGGGTGTGTCTGAATCTTGTGGTTGAAAGCCAGGCTCTGGTGGTGAAAAAGGTATTGTTTTGAGTCATCTTTATATAATTTCTTACAAAATATTGAAGAGATAGGACAGTGTAGAAGGAGTAAAGTGGGTCCAGGATTCGCAACTGGACGGTTGCGAGCACATATGTAACCAGCTTCAAAAAGCTAGGCATATGTCGCACATCACTACTTCACAGGAGATGCATTTGCAGTTTATTCTTTCAGAAATGCCTCCTGGAACATGTGAACTGTCATGTGCCTTCATAACAAACTTGTATGCCATCTGTAAATATGAATACAATTGTTAAATTAGGAGCCTAGTTGGTTTAGCCATGGAAAAATACCTTCCCGCTAGCCATGATTGGCTGAGATAATGAATGGGCTAATGAATGGGCTGGACATGCCGAGAGATGAGTTTGTGTTGGTCTGCTATGTAGCACGCTTCTGTCTATAACATGAGCTGCTCGGTATATGTCAATAATCCTTGCTACAGTGGCTTTTTTGAAAGATATAATGCTAGCCATGGAGATCTGCAAATGTGTTGCTACTGCGCTCAACAACATTGTTGCCCAGAATTTATTAGGTGCTATCGACAAAGATTAGTGGGAAAAAGTTGTGATGGACTACTTTCTTTCACACAGTCAGTGTGAACCGAAGTGACTTGACACAACAACGGGCCCAACAAGCTGTAGCTTGCTACAAAACAAACAGAAAAGACACACTGCCATGAAGTGTTCATCCATGTATGCTGGTAAGAGTGTAGCTACATTCTCAGATATTACAAGTTTCAAATTTAGTCAGAAAGTCATTTTCATTGCAAGTTCAAGCGTACTGTTAGCTAGCTAGCAAATGTTAGCTTGCTGGCTTGCTAGCTAACGGCACGTGTATGATCTTTGTAGTAATATTATTTGTATCTCAGAAAGCCACTTGTAATTGCTGATTACGGCCATCGATTGTATTACATGAACATGTGTACATGTCCAGACAATAGTAACCATCCACTTAGCTACAAGTGGTTGGGGGTGGTTATATAATTTATTTCACATGACCCATCAGTTTTGGACAAGTGTCTGGGTAAACATAATGTATAATTATAAAATAATTATAAAATATTTTTATCTGGACACTTTCAAAGTCAGATTAGGATATAGGCCAAGGACTAGATAAAGTGCATTTTTAACTGGAGTTTTCCCTATTTTAGGCTACTACTTTCACCACTTTTAGTCTTGAAATCTTTGGTTGTTTACTACACTATCTTACTCACTCTGTTTAGCTCATGGTCTCACATGTGAATCCTTAAAGAGATGGGTGGGGCTAGGGCTTTAGAGGGTGTGAAAAGGTGTTGACGGTAGTGGTGTTAACCACTAGACCACCTCATGCTACAATTTTTAGTCATCTTAATGAGGAAATCTATAAGAATGCTTAAACATCATTTAAAGGTTTACTTACTTCAACAAGCTTGACAGTCTCCAGATCAGCAGCCACCATATGCACAGCGGCAACCAGAGCCTGGGCAGCCTCAAAAATAGTGATGTCACCAGCCAAAAACTTCTCCTTGATGAATCTCACAGCCACTGATCTTCCGATGGAGGGGACAGCATCCAGGATCCAGTGTCTGAAAAAAAAAGGTTTTCTGTCATTGTGTCTTTGTTTGAGCAATTGAGCAAGAAAAAAAATTACCTGTAAGCTGGTTTGGCCTTGAACTCAGCCCAGATGGCATTAATAGTCTCAGAGCTTGCCATGCGCAGGAGCTGAATAAACTGCATAAACTTAAGAGGAGCATCTTCATGGACCTGTGCCGTGTTGTATGTGACCAGATGATTCAGGATCTTCACAGCCTAAACAATTATAATGAAGTGTTTGTATTAAACCTTTGTTATCTGTGGCTTTACATATTGTCAGGCTTATGTATCAAATAATAGATAGAGTCATTGAGTCACTGTACCTGAGCACGTGCGTTGCTGATCTTAAGGAGCTGAATGGGCATCTGGAGAATCTCAGTGGCAAACTCATACCGGATGGATCCACGTTGAACATAGTTATCATCAGGGACAATAATTGGAGCCTTCTTGATCTCAACGAAAGTCAACATTTGTCTGTGAAAGGTAGTTCATGGGAAACTGTTAAACCTATAAGCTTAATAAAATGAAAATGTTTTCCTTTTATACCACAAATCAGTCAACATACTTTGCTTCCATTTGGGCAGCTCCTGACATCTCATTGAATGGTGTGAACTGATGGAGCTCAGTAACAGTGGCCTCCAAGATCAGAGCACCATTGTCAGCGGGCTTCATGAGGTAGTTGTAAGTGGCAGCTCCCATCAGGGCCTCCCCTCTCTGTTTAGACAAAACACAGAGTTGTATTGTCATGTGAAGTGTTTCTGGTTATGTTTTTCCAACCCCCAAAATAGATACTTATGCTCATACCTGCCGGCACTCTACACACTTCTCTGTGTAAGCCAGACCAAAGTCCTTCATGATTCTCTGCTGGCAGTTATTGAGATCTTTGCTCTTGGTCAAATGGATGCGCTCTGCCTTGGCATCTTCCCTGATCACATAGTGGGTCTTGCACACTCCCTGAGCTCCAGCCTAACACAAAAGAGAGCATGAGTGAGGAACTCAAACATTGCTTACTGAAACATGTTTTGCATCTATATATGAACATATACAAGTTTTACCTCCTGCAACTCATAGACGTTTTGTGTCTTCTTGATGTTGAGCTGAAGAATGTTCAGGATACCTCTATGGACATTCAGCACTGTTTCAGAGACAGCAGTGGGGGCAAATACCTTACCCACAACACCCTTGGCATACTCAAACTTGATGGGAATCGAGAACTGAGCAGCCAGGGCTGAAGTGAGTTTTGCAGCTGGGACGAAAGGATCGTTGGGCCACACACCACTGTACTCAAAGATCTCAGGGTTCACAAGCTACAAGAAGATATCAATTGATGTATTAGTCAATGTAATGGACATCACATTAGGATATTGTTTGTGTGGGAACTTCATGTATAATAAATACCTTCAGCAAGTAGGTATTCTCTGCAACTGCACTGATATGAACTTTGCTGATTACTTTTACTCCAGCTCTAGCCAGACCCTCCTCAGGCAGACCACCCAGGAGCAGTGCCTCATACTTGTACACATAGGTCTTACTGGCAGCAAAATCAGGGGCTGTAATAACAATCAAAACATATTTGATGATCTTGTGATCTGAGAACTGGTTTTACTTAATTTATTCAACTAGAAAAAATGCAGAAGTGAAACTACCTAATAAACATAAGTAAAAATCCATAAAAATAATATGTACTTACCAAAGTTAACAGATTGACTCGCTACAAGATAAAACAAAAATTATTGTCACAATATGTTACTGAATGTTTTTCAAAAAATGTCATAGATACAGAATTGTACATTTCAATATTTACATAACTTAGTTATATTTACATGAAGTTAGTTATAATATCTGCACTAGAATAAGACAGAAAAACTGTACTTACCCACAAGGGCTAGAGTCAGTGCAAGTACTACTGCTCTCATGGCCAGTGTGATGTGAGGAACAACAGTCCCAGTCCACCTTTTAAAGAAGTGCTCTATCGACAAAAACAATCGTAACAAAATATATAATTAACTAATGTTTCATAAGTTGAGATCAGTATGTGCTCATAATAAAGCCTGTTGAGTTGGTTATCACTAGTTCTGAGGTGGCCACATACACCCGTAGGTTAGGTTAACCTGCCCCACTGCCATTTAGCCCTTTACAGATCAATGTCCATCTAAGTCAGTTATTTAATGAAAATTATCTGGAGAATCACGTGTTGTTTTATCCAACAAGTTATGTGTACTACAACCTTCATTTTTCTTTAAATATTACATTAGTTATTTTTCTCTATTTATCTGATAGACTGCATCCAATTTGTTGAGTAGAGTGTTGGAGGCTATTTTGTAAATGACATCGCCGAAGTTGAGGATCGGTAGGATGGTCAGTTTTACGAGGGTGTGTTTGGCAGCATGAGTGAAGGATGCTTTGTTGCGAAATAGGAAGCCGATTCTAGATTTAATTTGGGATTTGAGATGTTTAATGTGAGTCTGGAAGGAGAGTTTACAGTCTAACCAGACACATAGGTATTTGTAGTTGTCCACATATTCTAAGTCAGAACCGTCCAGAGTAGTGATGCTGTGGGGGCAGCGATCGGTTGAAAAGCATGCATTTGGTTTAACTTGCATTTAAGAGCGGTTGGAGGCCACGGAAGGAGAGTTGTATGGCATTGAAGCTCGTCTGGAGGTTAGTTAACACAGTGTCCAAAGAGGGGCCAAAGGTAGACAGAATGGTGTCGTCTGTGTAGAGATGGACCAAAGAATCACCAGCAGCAAGTCCGACATCATTGATGTATACAGAGAAGAGAGTCGGCCCTAGAATTGAACCATGTGGCACCCCCATAGAGACTGCCAGAGGTCTGGACAACAAGCCCTCCGATTTGTCACACCAAACTCTATCAGAGAAGTAGTTGGTGAACCAAGCAAGGCAGTCATTTGAGAAATCAATGCTGTTGAGTCTGCCAATAAGAATGTTGTGATTGACAGAGTCGAAAGCCTTAGCCAGGTCGATGAATACCGCTGCACAGTAATGTCTCTTATCGATGGCGGTTATGATATCGTTTAGGACTTTGAGCGTGGCTGAGGTACACCCATGACCAGCTCTGAAACAGGAATTCAATAGCGGAGTGGGGATGCTTTAATAGTGTTATGCCCAGTCCTCAACCCTGATTGGTTTACATTCAAAATACATTTATTTGGAAAAAAAGGAGCAAAGTTGTACATTTGCCAAGGATTCTAGAATCTTAGCTAGACAAGGAAGCCTTGAAAAGGGGAGATAATTATTAAGATCACTACTATCTCCACCACTATGGAGTGGTAGCACAAGAGCTGATTTCCATACTTTTGGAATACTGTCTTTCTTGATAATGTTTAATAAAACATTTTAGGTTATTGAGCCAACAATGATGGGCGCTGCACACTTAAGCAGCCCGGGATCCAAGTGGTTACCCCTATGGATGTATTGTTGTCTATTGCTAGCAAAGCATCCAGGACTTTTTTGTAAATAGCCTAAAAGAAAAGCTTTGACTATAATTTCTCTGATCATTCAGCAAGTTTCCCCTATCAGCATTCAGCCTAATATGATTGTGAATAGGCTCAGAAGTTCTTTCAAAGAGAGCCCGCTGAAATAAAATGGTGATTAAATGCATCACTGACGACATTTTTTCTGTAATGAGGCCAGTGTCTAAATTAATTTGTTGTGGCAGACAGGAGGAAGAAGATCTCTTCAGGGATTTGACAGTTTTCCAAAATGATACACAATGATTCCTCGGTTGCTTAAAAGCTTGCCAGTCCAGGCCTAAGCCTCTGTTCCTGGCCTTGGCCCAAGCATCATCTCTATTATCCCTATTATGAATGACTTCTATAGTAATAATAATTTTGGAATGTACCAGGCATTCAATCTACCTTTAACCCTTTTTTTTTACGGTAGCTGTAACACCCGGGGTGTAGTGGAGGAAGAAGTCAGGCGCAGGAAGCAAAGAGTTCAGGGTAGCGCTACTTTATTTGCACCACAACGGTGAAACAACGCCAACCCAAACAAATGCCCCAAACACGGGGAACTTAAACAGTCCAGCAAAATACAAAATACACGGACAACCGTGACCTACAGCCGTGTACAACATGCACACTGAAAACAATCCCGCACAACCAGCAGACGGGCCGGCTGGTAAATGAAGCCCAACCAATTATCCTAAACTAAACACAGGTGAAACTAATAAACAGAAAAGGGGGAAAAGGGATCAGTGGCAGCTAGTAGGCCGGTGACGACGACCGCCGAGCGCCACCCGAACAGGAGGGGGAGTCACCTTCGGTAGGAGTTGTGACAGTAGCATGATTATCCACAATAGTAAATATTCTGCAAAAAGGATCAAAGCTAAATTAGGTTCAGGGATAGCTGAAATACAATCAAGGTCAACAATATAAAGATCATGTAAAAAAGCCTGTTCACTGAAACTTTTTAAGGTCCTCTTTGTGATGACACAAGTCTTAGTTTTGTATTCTCACATCTCTCACATAAACAACTGGGCAATGGTCACTGTCTTGACACCAGTTGAACTAGGTAACTCCTCGAGTTCACAAAGGTTAGCCGAGGGAGGACGGGACCCCTATAACAGATATGAATACATTTTTCACCAGACAAAGGCTTATAGACAGTAGCTCACATTTTTGGGCAAGGGAAATGGATTTCAGTAAAGAGACAGAGAAAATATTTTTTAATAAGTATGGCCACTCCACTACCTCTACCTGTCTGTCAGCTCTGAACACATTATAACCCTCAATATGTATATCAGAGTCCAGAATGTCCGCAGAGATACAAGTTTCAGTCAATACCAGCATGCCCATATGTCTGCATAGCCCATATCTTGATGTAATCTAGTTTAGGAAGTAAGCTCCTGCTGTCCATATGCATCAACCCAAGTCCTTTACAATCTTTACATTTTTAAAGTCACATGGAGTCTACAACTCAAACAAGCTATGCTCAATAGGCAGTTTCAGGTCCGGTCTGATGGTTGATGTTCATACAGTTTTTATGGCTATACGCTTGGTACACCTGTATTTGGGGAGATTCTCCCATTCTTCTCTGCAGATCCTCTCAAGCTCTGTCAGGTTGGCTGCACAGCTATTTTCAAGTTTCTCCAGAGATGTTTTATTGGGTTCAAGTCTGGGCTCTGGCTGGTTCACTCAAGGACATTAAGAGACTTGTCCCGAAGCCACTGCTGCGTTGTCTTGGCTGTGTGCTTAGGGTTGATGTCCTGTTGGAAGGTGAACCTTCAACCCCAGTCTGAGGTCCTGAGTGCACTGGAGCAGATTTTCACCAAGGATCTCTCTGTACTTTGCTCTGTTCATCTTTCCCTCAACCCTTACTAGTCTCCCATTCCCTACTGCTTAAAAACATCCCCAAAGCTTGATGCTTCCAGCACCATGCTTCCCCATAGGGATGGTGCCAGGTTTCCTCCAGATGTGACACTTGCCATTCAGGCCAAAGAGTTCAATGTTGGTTTCATCAGACACGATAATCTTGTTCTCATGGTCTGAGAGTCCTTCAGGTGCCTTTTGGCAAACTCCGAGTGCCTTATAATGAGGAGAACTTCCGTCTGGCCACTCTACCATGAAGGCCTGATTGGTGGAGTGCTGCAGAGATGGTTGTCCTTCTGGAAGGTTCTCCTATCTCCACAGAGGAACTCTGGAGCTATGTCAGAGTGACCATCGGGTTCTTGGTCACATCCCTGAGTAAGGCCCCCCTCCTCCGATTGCTCGAATCTTGGTGGTTCCAAACTTCTTCAATTTAAGAATGATGGAGGCCACTGTGTTCTTGGGTACCTTCAATACTGAAGAAATGTTTTGGTACCCTTCCCCAGATCTGTGCTTTGACATAATCGTGTCTCAGAGCTCTACTGATAATTCCTTCAACCTCATGTCTTGTTTTTTGCTTTGACATACACTGTCAACTGTGGGACCTTATATAGACAGGTATGTGCCTTTTCAAATCATGTCCAATCAATTGAATTTACCACAGGTGGACTCCAATCAAGTTGTAGAAACATCTTAAGTATGATCAATGGAAACAGGACGCACCTGAGCTCAAATTCGAGTCTCATAGCAAACCATCTGAATCCAAGGCTTTTGATTGGGGAAGCAGCAAACCTTTACTGTGGGGACAACGTCGTCGATGCATTTCCTATTGAAGCCGGTAATGGAGGTGGTTAGCTCATCAATGCTATTGGCTTAGCTCATCAAGGCTATATTCTAGTCAGCACTAGCAAAGCTGTCCTGTAGCATAGCCTCCGATTCAGAGGACCATTTCTCAATGCAGCGCATCATGGGTACTTCCTCTTTGAGGTTTTGCTTGTAGACAGGAAGCAGAAGTATAGAGTCATGATCTGATTTGCCAAAAGGGTGATGAGGAAAGGCCTTGTATGCTTGCTTGTGGCTAGAGTAGCATTGGTCTTTATCCCCCCTTGTGGCGTAGGAGTTGTGTTGATGGAAGTTGGGGATTATGTGTCTTAGTGACTAGGAACTTAATGACTAGGAACTAACAAGGAAAGCAGCCTCCGGGGGCATGGTTTCCTGCCTGTTTTTCTTATCCTGAGATTGAACATATAAAGCAATCACGATAACAGCTGAAACCTCTCTCGGGGGTAGAATGTTTGGCATTTGTCCATCAAGTATTCCAAGACGGGTGAGCAATGGGTAGAGACTTCCATTGCGCTAGAGTCAGGACACTATTTACTGTTGATGAAGAGGCATACACCTCCTCCTGTCAATTTTCCTGAATCCAATGTCCTGTCCGCTCGGTGAATGGAGAATCCATCGAGTTGGATTGCCATGGGGGCAAGGCCAAGTGTCTTTAGGACGGACAAGGCCCCTGACTGTTTTGATAGAGCCATAATATTTTGACTGCTGAGTGACATAGGGACAAATTAGTGTGGTTTTAAAGGTAATATTTTTCTTCGTAGATGTCATTTGTATAGATTTCATGTCAAAAGTATTTTTATTGTATTACCTTTTGTTAAAGTCGGTTTTTTACATGTGAATGTCAGACAACGTAATGTATTTGTTTTCATAGTCAACATAGTTTTTTCCTTAAATATTGGATATCATTTTAGAATGTACATTCAGTGAAATGTTGCTGATACATCAACACCAAATGTGAAAAGAGATATAGGTCTTTACATTGATTTATGAAATTGACAAACTGTCTTTCCCTTCAATTGATTGTGATGACAACAAAACAATATTGGTCTAAGCTATTGTATTTGTTGTAGATGCAGTGCAATGGAAATGGTATACTGAACAGTCATAGCAAGTTGGATGTGTTTACAATATAACTCCTCTGTCAAGCTGAAGGTGTTTTTGGCACTGACATATTTTTTTAAATCGTTTTTTTAATTTCATAATTCACCATGAAAAGTGATGGCCATTAAATGTATCTTATTAGAGGGCTCTTTTTGCAAATGAAAAATGTATCAGAGACCATCTTTGAATGCACAGTTGGATTTATTACAATTTGAGTGGTCAATAATGTTGTAGGTTTCATCTCAGTGATGTGAAATTACATATTTTCTGATATAAAAATTACAGTGTCTGCTCCACCACAGCACTACATGCACTGCTCAGAGCAGCGACAGGCCACATGGGCTTCTGCCTTCTCCATCAGGTCCACACTCTTCTCATAGATGCTGCTCAGACCTTCAGAGCGGTTCAGGTTGGAATCTGTAATAGGAAAGAAAGTAAGAAATTAGGAACTGCAGATCAGTATTTATTGGATACATCAGAACAGTATGGTGTCTTCAGTAAAACAGTTGTCCATTATAGACTCACCGACAGGCAGGCAGTGGAAACCGATGGTGATGGGGGTGGTCCTCACTGGGAGGCATCCAGGCAGACAGCGCAGCACAGGCTCAACAGAGTAGCATTTGGACTCCCTGTCATCAACCATCACCTGCTTCTCCAGCTTCACAGACTCGAGCTTCATGAGACATTCTGACATAGAGAGGTACAGTAATAATATGTTAACTAAATGAACTGACATTTGTAATGCAGCATAAGCGTTAGGCTAAGACTTACCAGACGCATCACGGCAGCTATCAGAAGGAAGCACCCAGGAATGGGCAAAGCTGACTGAGCTCTTGGTCAGGCGGCCACTGGGTGTACGGTACTCCTGTCTGTCTTCGCCATCAGCCTTTCCACAGAGTCCACAGGTCTGTCCCTTCATCCAGTCCACAACTTTAATCTGAGTGCCAAAATCACACAACAACTTAGAACAACTGTAGCTTATGTATTAGTACCCTTTAAACAAGTAATACGCTATTCATACATTTAATGATACAGTATTATTGATATCATGACATAAGATTCCAATCACCTTCCATGAGTACTTATCAAAGTAGACTTCTTGGAGACCATGGCTTGGGGCATAGAGAGACACACCTTCACCCTTTTGTTTGATCTTGATAGAACCTTAGGCAAGAAAATAAACAATGTTGTAGTTTATGGATGAGGCCATTTTCTTTTATCTTATTACTGCAGTACATTAGATTATTCTAGTTATTGTGATGTTGATAAATAAGGTTGAAGGAGCATGAGAAACCTGAGGGGTCAATGTATGGGAGGTTGTCTTTGGAAATTTCCATTCCATTGACCTTCACTATCACATCATTGTCCTCAGGGTACAGGTCAACATCACTGGAAGTGTCAAAGATAATATTTCATACATTGTTATTGATGGAACTAAGAAATATATTTGTGTCAAAAGCAATTGTTTTCAAAAACAATACTCACATGTCAGAGATTTTCACATTGATGTGGTTTTGTTCAGATGTGTGATCCTTCTTCAGCAGAACCATGAATTTGAGCTCTATGGTGCAATCCTGAGCCAAAACTTGGTAGCAGGAGAGAGGCATCTTGATCTTGTACTTCCTGTTGTTAAATGTTGTCAATGTGTCTCTGACCATGCTACATTTAACTGGAAAACAACAGTGTTAATTTATACCTTCCTTGCCTTTTTTAACGTTGTACTGTGACATTGTTTTTTTTGTGTGTTTTTTATTGTTTCTGCTTACCTGCGTTGACTTCAGAAAACAAGTAGTGGATTTTGTTAACAATGTTGTCATCAAAGGGAGAAAGATCAGTCATAGACTCAATGGGCAGAGAACAGGGGAGGTTCACACCCAGTTTATACAGTGTCATCTGTGATTTAGATACACACATCCTCATCAGAAACAGTCAACCAAGAAGAGAAGTCTGGAGAAATAAAACAGCGGAAAATGCTATAATGGGAAAAACAATGTTCCTCACCTTGGGTGTTTTCAGAATGACATCCAGGGTCCTTTCAGATGTTGCAACCACAGTGCATTGAATCTGTTTCTCACTATTTTTGTCTTTTTGCATTGGAACCAAGTCAGCCAGGTAATATGGGATGTACCCAGGGATGAATTCAGACACGCTAGAAGAGATAAGGTTACACAAATCAGAAGTTGTTCTTGATTTGTTCTGTATCATTATTCAGCCATCACTAGTAAATAACAAATGAGTAACCATACATCCTAACATAGCGCCAAACAGCCTTGGGAACCTTGGGGAGTCTGTCCCAAGACAACCTCAGACGAACTGCAGGGCTTGTACCAACAAGACCAGTCTCAGCAGTGATGAAGGTGTTATAATCCTTGCACTCTGCACCCCAAGCAATCTTGGCCTAATTAGGAGAACAAAATAAAGTGTACATTTTTTTAGTATACCTTAGATGTTATTGCTACCCATGGTACAACCTAAACATTAAAAAAACGATCAGAAAACTTATATTGTAGCACCATTTACAAGATATTTGATCTTACAGTGACTTTGTGTTTGCTGAGCAGAACACCATCAGCACACAGTTTCCAGTTGTCGTTCTCATCAAGGGCAGCCATAATGATCTGCAGTCTGAAAGTAGCTTTGTTCAAGTAAGCAGTAACCTGGTATCCCTCTATCTTATTGTCAGCTCTCACTAAACGGAAGAGGATGATCACCTTAGGGTCAAGTTTATTGCCAAGGAATTTGTCCTGAGAAGAGAAACACATTTTAAATCTGAATTCAACTCTGCGCTCTCTCCCAATGGCACACAATGAAAGAGATGATAATCTGGACTCAAGTTATGATGGTGAAGTGTCACCTGCTTGTAGATGGCATGGAAGCTAGAGGCACTGCTCTTGCTTCTGGAGATGACATTGGAGGTGGCTTGAGAGTACTGCAAACAAACAGCAAAACCCAGGGTATTTACGTAAAAACTTTTATACAAACATTTATTTTTGTCAACCATACCGTAGATGAAAATTCCAAAAATATTGTACCTTGTGATTCTTTTTTTGAATTTGCGGTCGTAAGGCTGGTCGGGGCCGTCAGGCTATTTGGGTAAAAATACCAATTACATTCAATAAATTCTCTTCACATTTTTAACATCTATGTATGTTTGCAACAGGTCTGTGCCTTGTTTGTCAACTCCATAAATATCTGACTCAAAGAGTTTTGTGAGAAACAGTAGCCTTACCTCGGAGATGCGGGAGCTGGAGGAGCTGGAAGAGCTGCTGCTCTCTGATTTCTTGGATCTAGGGCGGGAACTACTAGAACTAGAGCTGCTGGAACTAGAGGAATCTCTGGTGCCGTTCTTCAGATCAGGCACCAGAATTTTCTTGAGCTTCAACAGTACAGTTTTTCCCTCGGGAGCTTCCTCCTCTTCGTTCATGGTGATGACTTTGATAATCTTTTCTGCAGCCTTGGGTCCAACTTGCACTTCAAACTCCAGCCTCTCAATGGCGGGTTCAGATGCTGCTAAAAATGGAATGCATTATAAATAGCTAAACAAATTGTTGCATGTATATGCTGAACTTGGCTTATTACCAAATGAATGCTTACATGGTTTCACAGAAATAAGGACTGAATGCTTTCCAATCATGTTGTAGAAAAGAGTGTTTCTGATGAAGGCAGCACTCTCTGAGGCAAATTCAAAGCATGCTTTGACTCCAAGCCTTTCGACACAGATTGTCTCCTCAAGATTGACTACAATTGCCTTAATGATGGGCTTGAAGTTGGATGGAAAATCAGAAGAGATGATCTCAGAAGATCTTGACTGAAAAAATGATATAAATTCACAAAATGTATCAAATATCTGGGGTCTGTGGTTAATAATTTCTGATTTGCAATGCTTATGTGGATTTAGTTTTGAACAAGTATTTCATACAAACTCACCAAACTTCCAGCAAAAGAGGCAGCAGAGGCTGCAATCATAGATGTGAACTTATCCCTGGACTGCTGTGCGCTTCTTGCTACTCCTTGGGCAGGAATCAAGGGAGTTATTCTCTCGGCTGGGACATCCTCCACATTTCTTGCCACAGCAAAGGTCTCAATGCTGTTTGAAGGAACATAGATCTCAAGAAATCTGTAGTGTGGCAGCCGTGTTAAAAAAATATGAACTTAATGTAAACAGCTATTACATCCTCTTTTCTGACCAAGAAAAAGATTGCCCTTACTGTGCGACAGCAATATGCTCAGGAGGGGAAACAGGGAGCGCTTCAAACTTGAAGTTGCCATTAGCGATGTCAAGCTGTGCTGCAAATTTTGCAGGGACAATTGTGCGGACCTTAGCTCTTGCCATAATAGCAGCCTGGATGAATGCAGTGTTCACTCCCATCACAGCAAATGTATGCATGACAATGCTACAGGAAGAGGAGACATTTGTTAAATTTACCAAGATTTGTGGTATTAATGATGTCATCAGAAAATATTGGTCTTATACCTACCTTGGTCTAACTTCGGCGTGTAGCTCAATGTTTGTTTTCAATAGCTGGGCAGCATGGAAGGTTTCAGGCAGAGCAGGTGTCAGAGTGGCACGGACTATGAACATAAAGATAAAAGCACATTCATATGGGAGATCAGAGATCTAGCGAAGAACTACTAATTACTAAGCAAGAACTATTATGATATAGTTACCTTTGACGTATGCTTTAGCGACAGCAGCGGTGTAGTAACTGAGCTCCATGGGTAAACCAACAGCGGTGGGGAAGATGCGGCGCACCTCTGCAGCCAGCAGGGGCTTAACATACTGGAAAGTTGCTCCAGCCAACAGTGCCTTCAAGGCATTTTTTCCCAAAGCGTGTGCAGAAGGACTGTTGGCAAGCTGTGGGATATTATTAGGTTTAGCTGTTTTGTCCCTCAACTGTGAATGTTTTATGAATACTTTTGGAGACTATTAAGTTATATCATCTGTTGTACCTGAAGTGCCTGATCGATGATGGACTTGTCGATGTTGGCAAAGGCAATTTCCTGTCCAAAGAACTTCACATATATGGAGGCTAGGGGCTTTCTTGTGTCTAGGGACCTCCAGTCAGACAGCTGTGGATAGATGAGTAAAGCAAACCTGATTGATCAATTTAATTTTAAAAATCCACGGGGATTGAAGCAATTTAAGATAAATGTGTAACGTAGTGATCGTTGATACTTACAGCCTTAATGACACGCCTCATCTTGGTGATCCTGTCAGCATTTTCAGGAGCTGGGGGTAATTTCAGAAGAGCCTCCTGGATTCCCTCAGTTCTCACTCCAACCTAAGGGGAAAACATTAAGCTTGGACAGTTAAAAAGTGTTTTAAATGTTCTCAATCATTATCATTTCAAGGAACTTTGAAAAAACGCCTTTACCTCAAGAACATCAGCAGCTGCTCCAGCAAAGTAGGTGCGAGCTTTGGCCACGACAGTTCTGGGGAAAAGGGTGGCAGCATCGTTGATGAAGAAAGCACTGGCAGCAGCACCAATCCTCAGGGAATCTTTAAAATGGGGAAAAATGACTGTTTAATGATTGACTTTGTTGATGTTTAGTGAATGATGCTAATGGGCCAGTCGTTGCAAGCCAAGGAAGATAAGAGGAGGACCTTACTGGAATAGGCATCCAGGTGGATGGCTTGACTGAAGTGGCAGCTCAATCTTCTAAATTTGGTGCTGAGCATCTTGACAGCAACATTGCAGGCAGCAGCACTAAAATGAAGGAATAGCAACTATGTTATTAAATCTGATTCCATAGATATTGAGAGAGATGTAATGACATGTAAAGGTGAAAGAGTGCTCTTACACTGAGGCAAAGTCAGGGGCGGTGCTCCTGGTCAGGGACTTCATGTGAGAGTAGGTGAAGCTAGCCACCTGCAGATTTTTCTCTGTTTTCAGAATGCTAGCTAAAATAATCACCAGGCCCATTGGGGGCTTTGTCTCAAACAGAACAATGCAGGCAAGCATGCGGAGCTCTGGGTGGAGAGCCTTGTCCATGAACAACTGCACAGCAACTTCCTGGACCTATTTCACAACAATAATGCAGAGATTTGAATGGACTTCGCCAATGAGAATGATGATGTTGTCATTTGAAATTTAATGGAGGGACTGTACTCACCATTCTAGGCTCCCTCTTAGCAATGTTCCTCAGGGCCAAGACTGCATCAGCCTGGACTCTCAGGGGCAGAGCAGCAGCTGCAGTTCCAAACACGGGCAGGAGCTTTGTGATTGGTTTAATGCTAGCAGGATGGCCAGCATTACCCAGAGCTTTAAGAACCATGGAGAGTTCCTCAAATTTGCTATTAGCAACAGCCTGAACTGCAAGTTCGTGGATGGGCTGTGGGAAGACATGTACAGTAGATATGTTTGAATAACCTCAATCAGTAGATCATCATATACATGAGATGACATCTACCTCTTTGAAGAGTATCTCAATAGCACTGACTTTGCTGATAAATCTTTTTTGAGGGAAAAAATACTTGATACGATTGTGATATGTTGCTATCTCACCTATCTATCGTAAGAGCATCTATCTGTTAAGTGACTACAATGTAAATGATTATAGGAAAATACATCCAGTTTACCTTCACAAGTTCAGCGGGGCAGTTGGGATATTGAACACAGTATTTGGAAACCATGGTACCATAACCAAGCATGGCGATCTCACGTAGAACTGGGTGTGTCTGAATCTTGTGGTTGAAAGCCAGGCTCTGGTGGTGAAAAAGGTATTGTTTTGAGTCATCTTTATATAATTTCTTACAAAATATTGAAGAGATAGGACAGTGTAGAAGGAGTAAAGTGGGTCCAGGATTCGCAACTGGACGGTTGCGAGCACATATGTAACCAGCTTCAAAAAGCTAGGCATATGTCGCACATCACTACTTCACAGGAGATGCATTTGCAGTTTATTCTTTCAGAAATGCCTCCTGGAACATGTGAACTGTCATGTGCCTTCATAACAAACTTGTATGCCATCTGTAAATATGAATACAATTGTTAAATTAGGAGCCTAGTTGGTTTAGCCATGGAAAAATACCTTCCCGCTAGCCATGATTGGCTGAGATAATGAATGGGCTAATGAATGGGCTGGACATGCCGAGAGATGAGTTTGTGTTGGTCTGCTATGTAGCACGCTTCTGTCTATAACATGAGCTGCTCGGTATATGTCAATAATCCTTGCTACAGTGGCTTTTTTGAAAGATATAATGCTAGCCATGGAGATCTGCAAATGTGTTGCTACTGCGCTCAACAACATTGTTGCCCAGAATTTATTAGGTGCTATCGACAAAGATTAGTGGGAAAAAGTTGTGATGGACTACTTTCTTTCACACAGTCAGTGTGAACCGAAGTGACTTGACACAACAACGGGCCCAACAAGCTGTAGCTTGCTACAAAACAAACAGAAAAGACACACTGCCATGAAGTGTTCATCCATGTATGCTGGTAAGAGTGTAGCTACATTCTCAGATATTACAAGTTTCAAATTTAGTCAGAAAGTCATTTTCATTGCAAGTTCAAGCGTACTGTTAGCTAGCTAGCAAATGTTAGCTTGCTGGCTTGCTAGCTAACGGCACGTGTATGATCTTTGTAGTAATATTATTTGTATCTCAGAAAGCCACTTGTAATTGCTGATTACGGCCATCGATTGTATTACATGAACATGTGTACATGTCCAGACAATAGTAACCATCCACTTAGCTACAAGTGGTTGGGGGTGGTTATATAATTTATTTCACATGACCCATCAGTTTTGGACAAGTGTCTGGGTAAACATAATGTATAATTATAAAATAATTATAAAATATTTTTATCTGGACACTTTCAAAGTCAGATTAGGATATAGGCCAAGGACTAGATAAAGTGCATTTTTAACTGGAGTTTTCCTATTTTAGGCTACTACTTTCACCACTTTTAGTCTTGAAATCTTTGGTTGTTTACTACACTATCTTACTCACTCTGTTTAGCTCATGGTCTCACATGTGAATCCTTAAAGAGATGGGTGGGGCTAGGGCTTTAGAGGGTGTGAAAAGGTGTTGACGGTAGTGGTGTTAACCACTAGACCACCTCATGCTACAATTTTTAGTCATCTTAATGAGGAAATCTATAAGAATGCTTAAACATCATTTAAAGGTTTACTTACTTCAACAAGCTTGACAGTCTCCAGATCAGCAGCCACCATATGCACAGCGGCAACCAGAGCCTGGGCAGCCTCAAAAATAGTGATGTCACCAGCCAAAAACTTCTCCTTGATGAATCTCACAGCCACTGATCTTCCGATGGAGGGGACAGCATCCAGGATCCAGTGTCTGAAAAAAAAAGGTTTTCTGTCATTGTGTCTTTGTTTGAGCAATTGAGCAAGAAAAAAAATTACCTGTAAGCTGGTTTGGCCTTGAACTCAGCCCAGATGGCATTAATAGTCTCAGAGCTTGCCATGCGCAGGAGCTGAATAAACTGCAGATACTTAAGAGGAGCATCTTCATGGACCTGTGCCGTGTTGTATGTGACCAGATGATTCAGGATCTTCACAGCCTAAACAATTATAATGAAGTGTTTGTATTAAACCTTTGTTATCTGTGGCTTTACATATTGTCAGGCTTATGTATCAAATAATAGATAGAGTCATTGAGTCACTGTACCTGAGCACGTGCGTTGCTGATCTTAAGGAGCTGAATGGGCATCTGGAGAATCTCAGTGGCAAACTCATACCGGATGGATCCACGTTGAACATAGTTATCATCAGGGACAATAATTGGAGCCTTCTTGATCTCAACGAAAGTCAACATTTGTCTGTGAAAGGTAGTTCATGGGAAACTGTTAAACCTATAAGCTTAATAAAATGAAAATGTTTTCCTTTTATACCACAAATCAGTCAACATACTTTGCTTCCATTTGGGCAGCTCCTGACATCTCATTGAATGGTGTGAACTGATGGAGCTCAGTAACAGTGGCCTCCAAGATCAGAGCACCATTGTCAGCGGGCTTCATGAGGTAGTTGTAAGTGGCAGCTCCCATCAGGGCCTCCCCTCTCTGTTTAGACAAAACACAGAGTTGTATTGTCATGTGAAGTGTTTCTGGTTATGTTTTTCCAACCCCCAAAATAGATACTTATGCTCATACCTGCCGGCACTCTACACACTTCTCTGTGTAAGCCAGACCAAAGTCCTTCATGATTCTCTGCTGGCAGTTATTGAGATCTTTGCTCTTGGTCAAATGGATGCGCTCTGCCTTGGCATCTTCCCTGATCACATAGTGGGTCTTGCACACTCCCTGAGCTCCAGCCTAACACAAAAGAGAGCATGAGTGAGGAACTCAAACATTGCTTACTGAAACATGTTTTGCATCTATATATGAACATATACAAGTTTTACCTCCTGCAACTCATAGACGTTTTGTGTCTTCTTGATGTTGAGCTGAAGAATGTTCAGGATACCTCTATGGACATTCAGCACTGTTTCAGAGACAGCAGTGGGGGCAAATACCTTACCCACAACACCCTTGGCATACTCAAACTTGATGGGAATCGAGAACTGAGCAGCCAGGGCTGAAGTGAGTTTTGCAGCTGGGACGAAAGGATCGTTGGGCCACACACCACTGTACTCAAAGATCTCAGGGTTCACAAGCTACAAGAAGATATCAATTGATGTATTAGTCAATGTAATGGACATCACATTAGGATATTGTTTGTGTGGGAACTTCATGTATAATAAATACCTTCAGCAAGTAGGTATTCTCTGCAACTGCACTGATATGAACTTTGCTGATTACTTTTACTCCAGCTCTAGCCAGACCCTCCTCAGGCAGACCACCCAGGAGCAGTGCCTCATACTTGTACACATAGGTCTTACTGGCAGCAAAATCAGGGGCTGTAATAACAATCAAAACATATTTGATGATCTTGTGATCTGAGAACTGGTTTTACTTAATTTATTCAACTAGAAAAAAATGCAGAAGTGAAACTACCTAATAAACATAAGTAAAAATCCATAAAAATAATATGTACTTACCAAAGTTAACAGATTGACTCGCTACAAGATAAAACAAAAATTATTGTCACAATATGTTACTGAATGTTTTTCAAAAAATGTCATAGATACAGAATTGTACATTTCAATATTTACATAACTTAGTTATATTTACATGAAGTTAGTTATAATATCTGCACTAGAATAAGACAGAAAAACTGTACTTACCCACAAGGGCTAGAGTCAGTGCAAGTACTACTGCTCTCATGGCCAGTGTGATGTGAGGAACAACAGTCCCAGTCCACCTTTTAAAGAAGTGCTCTATCGACAAAAACAATCGTAACAAAATATATAATTAACTAATGTTTCATAAGTTGAGATCAGTATGTGCTCATAATAAAGCCTGTTGAGTTGGTTATCACTAGTTCTGAGGTGGCCACATACACCCGTAGGTTAGGTTAACCTGCCCCACTGCCATTTAGCCCTTTACAGATCAATGTCCATCTAAGTCAGTTATTTAATGAAAATTATCTGGAGAATCACGTGTTGTTTTATCCAACAAGTTATGTGTACTACAACCTTCATTTTTCTTTAAATATTACATTAGTTATTTTTCTCTATTTATCTGATAGACTGCATCCAATTTGTTGAGTAGAGTGTTGGAGGCTATTTTGTAAATGACATCGCCGAAGTTGAGGATCGGTAGGATGGTCAGTTTTACGAGGGTGTGTTTGGCAGCATGAGTGAAGGATGCTTTGTTGCGAAATAGGAAGCCGATTCTAGATTTAATTTGGGATTTGAGATGTTTAATGTGAGTCTGGAAGGAGAGTTTACAGTCTAACCAGACACATAGGTATTTGTAGTTGTCCACATATTCTAAGTCAGAACCGTCCAGAGTAGTGATGCTGTGGGGGCAGCGATCGGTTGAAAAGCATGCATTTGGTTTAACTTGCATTTAAGAGCGGTTGGAGGCCACGGAAGGAGAGTTGTATGGCATTGAAGCTCGTCTGGAGGTTAGTTAACACAGTGTCCAAAGAGGGGCCAAAGGTAGACAGAATGGTGTCGTCTGTGTAGAGATGGACCAAAGAATCACCAGCAGCAAGTCCGACATCATTGATGTATACAGAGAAGAGAGTCGGCCCTAGAATTGAACCATGTGGCACCCCCATAGAGACTGCCAGAGGTCTGGACAACAAGCCCTCCGATTTGTCACACCAAACTCTATCAGAGAAGTAGTTGGTGAACCAAGCAAGGCAGTCATTTGAGAAATCAATGCTGTTGAGTCTGCCAATAAGAATGTTGTGATTGACAGAGTCGAAAGCCTTAGCCAGGTCGATGAATACCGCTGCACAGTAATGTCTCTTATCGATGGCGGTTATGATATCGTTTAGGACTTTGAGCGTGGCTGAGGTACACCCATGACCAGCTCTGAAACAGGAATTCAATAGCGGAGTGGGGATGCTTTAATAGTGTTATGCCCAGTCCTCAACCCTGATTGGTTTACATTCAAAATACATTTATTTGGAAAAAAGGAGCAAAGTTGTACATTTGCCAAGGATTCTAGAATCTTAGCTAGACAAGGAAGCCTTGAAAAGGGGAGATAATTATTAAGATCACTACTATCTCCACCACTATGGAGTGGTAGCACAAGAGCTGATTTCCATACTTTTGGAATACTGTCTTTCTTGATAATGTTTAATAAAACATTTTAGGTTATTGAGCCAACAATGATTGGCGCTGCACACTTAAGCAGCCCGGGATCCAAGTGGTTACCCCCTATGGATGTATTGTTGTCTATTGCTAGCAAAGCATCCAGGACTTTTTTTGTAAATAGCCTAAAAGAAAAGCTTTGACTATAATTTCTCTGATCATTCAGCAAGTTTCCCCTATCAGCATTCAGCCTAATATGATTGTGAATAGGCTCAGAAGTTCTTTCAAAGAGAGCCCGCTGAAATAAAATGGTGATTAAATGCATCACTGACGACATTTTTTCTGTAATGAGGCCAGTGTCTAAATTAATTTGTTGTGGCAGACAGGAGGAAGAAGATCTCTTCAGGGATTTGACAGTTTTCCAAAATGATACACAATGATTCCTCGGTTGCTTAAAAGCTTGCCAGTCCAGGCCTAAGCCTCTGTTCCTGGCCTTGGCCCAAGCATCATCTCTATTATCCCTATTATGAATGACTTCTATAGTAATAATAATTTTGGAATGTACCAGGCATTCAATCTACCTTTAACCCTTTTTTTTACGGTAGCTGTAACACCCGGGGTGTAGTGGAGGAAGAAGTCAGGCGCAGGAAGCAGAGAGTTCAGGGTAGCGCTACTTTATTTGCACCACAAAGGTGAAACAACGCCAACCCAAACAAATGCCCCAAACACGGAGAACTTAAACAGTCCAGCAAAATACAAAATACACGGACAACCGTGACCTACAGCCGTGTACAACATGTACACTGAAAACAATCCCGCACAACCAGCAGACGGGCCGGCTGGTAAATGAAGCCCAACCAATTATCCTAAACTAAACACAGGTGAAACTAATAAACAGAAAAGGGGGAAAAGGGATCAGTGGCAGCTAGTAGGCCGGTGACGACGACCGCCGAGCGCCACCCGAACAGGAGGGGGAGTCACCTTCGGTAGGAGTCGTGAGAGTAGCATGATTATCCACAATAGTAAGTCATCTGCAAAAAGGATCAAAGCTAAATTAGGTTCAGGGATAGCTGAAATACAATCAAGGTCAATCATATAAAGATCATGTAAAAACGCCTGTTCACTGGAACTTTTTAAGGTCCTCTTTGTGATGACACAAGTCTTAGTTTTGTATTCTCACATCTCTCACATAAACAACTGGGCAATGGTCACTGTATTGACACCAGTTGAACTAGGTAACTCCTCGAGTTCAATGGTTAGCCGAGGAAGAACGGGACCCCTATAACAGTTATGGATACATTTTTTCACCAGACAAAGGCTTAAAGACAGTAGCTCACATTGTTGGGCAAGGGAAATGGATTTCAATAAAGAGACAGAGAAAATATGTTTTAATAAGTATGGCCACTCCACTACCTCTACCTGTCTTTCAGCTCTGAACACATTATAACCCTCAAAATGTATATCAGAGTCCAGAATGTACGCAGCGATACAAGTTTCAGTCAATACCAGCATGCCCATATGACTGCATAGCCCATATCTTGATGTAATCTAGTTTATGAAGTAAGCTCCTGCTGTCCATATGCATCAACCCAAGTCCTTTACAATCTTTACATTTTTAAAGTCACATGGAGTCTACAACACAAACAAGCTATGCTCAATTGGCAGTTGCAGGTCCGGTCTGATGGTTGATGTTCATACAGTTGGTATGGCTATAAGCTTGGCACACCTGTATTTGGGGAGATTCTCCCATTCTTCTCTGCAGATCCTCTCAAGCTCTGTCAGGTTGGCTGCACAGCTATTTTCAAGTTTCTCCAGAGATGTTTTATTGGGATCTCTCTGTACTTTGCTCTGTTCATCTCTCCCTCAACCCTGACTAGTCTCCCATTCCCTAGTGCTTAAAAACATCCCCACAGCATGATGCTTCCACCACCATGCTTCCCCGTAGGGATGGTGCCAGGTTTCCTCCAGATGTGACACTTGCCATTCAGGCCAAAGAGTTCAATGTTGGTTTCATCAGACACGATAATCTTTTTCTCATGGTCTGAAAGTCCGTTAGGTGCCTTTTGGCAAAATCCAAGTGCCTTTTAATGAGGAGAACTTCCGTCTGGCCACTCTACCATGAAGGCCTGATTGGTGGAGTGCTGCAGAGATGGTTGTCCTTCTGGAAGGTTCTCCTATCTCCACAGAGGAACTCTGGAGCTCTGTCAGAGTGACCATCGGGTTCTTGGTCACATCCCTGAGTAAGGCCCCCCTCCTCCGATTGCTCGAATCTTGGTGGTTCCAAACTTCTTCCATTTAAGAATGATGGAGGCCACTGTGTTCTTGGGTACCTTCAATGCTGAAGAAATGTTTTGGTACCCTCCCCCAGATCTGTGCTTTGACATAATCCTGTCTCGGAGCTCTACTGACAATTCCTTCAACCTCATGGCTTGTTTTTTTACTCTGACATACACTGTCAACTGTGGGACCTTATATAGACAGGTATGTGCCTTTCCAAATTATGTCCAGTCAATTGAATTTACCACAGGTGGACTCTAATCATGTTGTAGAAACATCTTAAGTATGATCAATGGAAACAGGATGCACCTGAGCTCAATTTTGAGTCTCATAACAAACCATCTGAATCCAAGGCTTTTGATTGGGGAAGCAGCGAACCATCACTGTGGTGACAATGTCGTCGATGCATTTCCTATTGAAGCCGGTAACGGAGGTGGTTAGCTCATCAATGCTATTGTCTTAGTCCCGGAATATATTCTAGTCAGCGCTAGCAAAGCTGTCCTGTAGCATAGCCTCCGATTCAGAGGACCATTTCTCAATGCAACACATCATGAGTACTTCCCCTTTGAGCTTCTGTTTGTAGACAGGGAGCAGGAGTATAGAGTCATGATCTGATTTGCCAAAAGGCTGATGAGGAAAGGCCTTGTATGCTTGCTTGTGGCTAGAGTAGCATTGGTTTTATCGCCCCTTGTGGCATAGGAGTTGTGTTGATGGAAGTTGGGAATATGTGTCTTAAATGACTAGGAATTTAATGACAAGGAACTTAATGACTAGGAACTTAATGACTAGGAACTAACAAGGAAAGCAGCCTCCGAGGGCATGGTTTCCTGCCTGTTTTTCTTATCCTGAGATTGAACATATAAAGCAATCACGATAACAGCTGAAAACTCTCTCGGGGTTAGAAAGTTTGGCATTTGTCCATCAAGTATTCCAAGACGGGTGAGCAATGGGTAGAGACTTCCATTGCGCTAGAGTCAGGACACCATTTACTGTTGATGAAGAGGCATACACCTCCCCTGTCAATTTTCCTGAATCCAATGTCCTGTCCGCTCGGTGAATGGAGAATCCATCGAGTTGGATTGCCATGGAGGCAAGGCCAAGTGTTTTTGGACGGACAAGGCCCCTGACTGTGTTTTGATAGAGCCATAATATTTTGACTGCTGAGTGACAAGTTAGTGTGGTTTTTAAGGTAATGTTTTTGTTTGTAGATGTCATTTGTATAGATTTCATGTCAAAAGTATTTTTATTGTATTACCTTTTGTTAAAGTCATGTAGTTTTATACATTTGAATGTCAGACAACGTAATGTGTTTGTTTTCATAGTCAACATAGTTTTTTCTTAATTAACCTGTTATGGTTGCAATCCCGATACCGGGATCGATATGACAACTACCAGTGAAAATAGAGGGCGCCAAAAGTCAAAACACAGAAATCTCATAATTACAATTCCTAAAACATACATGTGTCTTATATCATTTTAAATCTATTTTCGTTGATAATCCCACCAAAGTGTCCGATTTCAAATAGGCTTTTCAGCGAAAGCACTACAAACGATTATGTTAGGTCTCCACCAAACCACAATAAGCAGACATTTTCCAGCAAAATATAGCCTTCACAAACACCAGAAATAAAGATAAAATGAATCACTAACCTTGAATTATCTTCATCAGATGACACTCATAGGACTTCATGTTACACAATACATTTTGTTTGATAAAGTTCATATATATATTTCTAAAAATCTGAGTATAATTACATTGGCGCGTTAGATTCACTAGTTCCAAAAACATCAAGTGATTTTGCATAGCCACATCACTCAACAGAAATACTCATCATAAATGTAGATGATAATATAGTTATACACATGGAATTATAGATATACCTCTCCTTAATTCAACCGCTGGGTCAGATTTTTTTTTAAACGGAAAAAGAAATGCATGCAATAATCTGAGCTCAGATTTCTGACTTCCTGTTTTGACTTCAACTCAGGATTTTGCCTGCCAATATGAGTTCTGTTATACTCACAGACATCATTCAAACAGTTTTAGAAACTTCAGAGTGTTTTCTATCCAATGCTAATAATACTATGCAAATATTAAAAACTATGACAGAGTAGCAGGCCGTTTGGTATGGGCACCTTTTCATCCAAGCTACTCAATACTGCCCCTGCAGACATAAACAATTTAATATTGAATATCATTTTAGAATGTGCATTCAGTGAAATGTTGCTGATACACCAACACCAAATGTGAAAAGAGATATAGTTCTTTACATTGATTTATGAAATTGACAAACTGTCTTTCCTTTCAATTGATTGTGATGACAACAAAACAATATTGGTCTAAGCTATTGTATTTGTTGTAGATGCAGTGCAATGGAATTGGTATACTGAACAGTCATAGCAAGTTGGATGTGTTTACAATATAACTCCTCTGTCAAGCTGAAGGTGTTTTTGGAACTGACGTCTTTTTAAATTTAAAAAAAAAAGTGATTGCCATTAAATGTATCTTATTAGAGGGCTCTTTTTGCAAATGAAAAATGTGGAAAATGTATCCTGAGACCATCTTTGAATGCACAGTTGGATTTATTACAATTTGAGTGGTCAATAATGTTGTAGTTTCATCTCAGTGATGTGAAATTACATATTTTCTGTTATAAAAGTTACAGTATCTGCTCCACCAGAGCACTAAATGCACTGCTCAGAGCAGCGACAGGCCACATGGGCTTCTGCCTTCTCCATCAGGTCCACACTCTTCTCATAGATGCTGCTCAGACCTTCAGAGCGGTTCAGGTTGGAATCTGTAATAGGAAAGAAAGTAAGAAATTAGGAACTGCAGATCAGTATTTATTGGATACATCAGAACAGTATGGTGTCTTCAGTAAAACAGTTGTCCATTATAGACTCACCGACGGGCAGGCAGTGGAAACCGATGGTGATGGGGGTGGTCCTCACTGGGAGGCATCCAGGCAGACAGCGCAGCACAGGCTCAACAGAGTAGCATTTGGAATCCCTGTCATCAACAATCACCTGCTTCTCCAGCTTCACAGACTCGAGCTTCATGAGACATTCTGACATAGAGAGGTACAGCAATAATATGTTAACTAAATGAACTGACATTTGTAATGCAGCATAAGCGGTAGGCTAAGACTTACCAGACGCATCACGGCAGCTATCAGAAGGAAGCACCCAGGAATGGGCAAAGCTGACTGAGCTCTTGGTCAGGCGGCCACTGGGTGTACGGTACTCCTGTCTGTGTTCGCCATCAGCCTTTCCACAGAGTCCACAGGTCTGTCCCTTCATCCAGTCCACGACTTTAATCTGAGTGCCAAAATCACACAACAACTTAGAACAACTGTAGCTTATATTTTGGTAGCCCTTTAAACAAGTAATACGCTATTCATACATTTAATGATACAGTATTATTGATATTATGACATAAGATTCCAATCACCTTCCATGAGTTCCTATCAAAGTAGACTTCTTGGAGACCATGGCTTTTGGCATAGAGAGACACACCTTCACCCTTCAGACCGATCTTGATAGAACCTTAGGCAAGAAAATAAACAATGTTGTAGTTTATGGATGAGGCCATTTTCTATTATCCTATTACTGCAGTACATTAGATTATTCTAGTTATTGTGATGTTGATAAATAAGGTTGAAGGAGCATGAGAAACCTGAGGGGTCCTCGTATGGGAGGTTGGCTTTGGAAATTTCCATTCCATTGACCTTCACTATCACATCATTGTCCTCAGGGTACAGGTCAACATCACTGGAAGTGTCAAAGATAATATTTCATACATTGTTATTGATAGAAATATATTTGTGTAAAAGCAATTGTTTTCTAAAACAATACTCACATGTCAGAGATTTTCACATTGATGTGGTTTTCTTCAGATGCGTGATCCTTCTTCAGCAGAACCATGAATTTGAGCTCTATGGTGCAATCCTGAGCCAAAACTTGGTAGCAGGAGAGAGGCATATTGACCGGGTACTTCCTGTTGTTGAATGTTGTCAATGTGTCTCTGACCATGCTACATTTAACTGGAAAACAATAGTGTTAATTTATACCTTCCTTGCCTTTTTTAACGTTGTACTGTGACATTGTTTTGTTTATTAGTTTTTTATTGTTTCTGCTTACCTGCGTTGACTTCAGAAAACAAGTAGTGGATTTTGTTAACAATGTTGTCATCAAAGGGAGAAAGATCAGTCATAGACTCAATGGGCAGAGAACAGGGCAGGTTCACACCCCGTTTATACAGTGTCATCTGTGATTTAGATACACAAATCCTCAACAGTCAACCAAGAAGAGAAGTCTGGAGAAATAAAACAGCAGAAAATGCTATTGTGGGAAAAACAATGTTCCTCACCTTGGGTGTTTTCAGAATGACATCCAGGGTCCTTTCAGATGTTGCAACCACAGTGCATTGAATCTGTTTCTCACTATTTTTGTCTTTTTGCATTGGAACCAAGTCAGCCAGGTAATATGGGATGTACCCAGGGATGAATTCAGACACGCTAGAAGAGATAAGGTTACACAAATCAGAAGTTGTTCTTGATTTGTTCTGTAACATTATTCAGCTATCACTAGTAAATAACAAATAAGTAACCATACATCCTAACATAGCGCCAAACAGCCTTGGGAACCTTGGGGAGTCTGTCCCAAGACAACCTCAGACGAACTGCAGGGCTTGGACCAACAAGACCAGTCTCAGCAGTGATAAAGGTGTTATAATCCTTGCACTCTGCACCCCAAGCAATCTTGGCCTAATTAGGAGAACAAAATAAAGTGTACATTTTTTTAGTATACCTTAGATGTTATTGCTACCCATGGTACAACCTAAACATTTAAAAAAACGATCAGAAAACGTATATTGTAGCACCATTTACAAGATATTTGATCTTACAGTGACTTTGTGTTTGCTGAGCAGAACACCATCAGCACACAGTTTCCAGTTGTCGTTCTCATCAAGGGCAGCCATAATGATCTGCAGTCTGAAAGTAGCTTTGTTCAAGTAAGCAGTAACCTGGTATCCCTCTATCTTATGGTCAGCTCTCACTAAACGGAAGAGGATGATCACCTTAGGGGCAAGTTTATTGCCAAGGAATTTGTCCTGAGAAGAGAAACACATTTTAAATCTTAATTCATCTCTGCGCTCTCTCCCAATGGCACACAATGAAAGAGGTGATAATCTTGACTCAAGTTATGATGGTGAAGTGTCACCTGCTTGTAGATGGCATGGAAGCTAGAGGCACTGCTCTTGCTTCTGGAGATGACATTGGAGGTGGCTTGAGAGTCCTGCAAACAAACAGCAAAACAAAGCATCAGGGTATTTACGGAAATACTTTTCTACAAACGTTTATTTTTGTCAACCATACCGTAGATGAAAATTCCTCAATATTGTACCTTGTGATTCTTTTTGAATTTGCGGTCGTTGGGGTCGTAAGGCTGGTCGGGGCCGTCAGGCTATTTGGGTAAAAATACCAATTACATTCAATAAATTCTCTTCACATTTTTAACATCTATGTATGTTTGCAACAGGTCTGTGCCTTGTTTGTCAACTCCATAAATATCTGACTCAAAGAGTTTTGTGAGAAACAGTAGCCTTACCTCGGAGATGCGGGAGCTGGAGGAGCTGGAAGAGCTGCTGCTCTCTGATTTCTTGGATCTAGGGCGGGAACTACTAGAACTAGAGCTGCTGGAACTAGAGGAATCTCTGGTGCCGTTCTTCAGATCAGGCACCAGAATTTTCTTGAGCTTCAACAGTACAGTTTTTCCCTCGGGAGCTTCCTCCTCTTCGTTCATGGTGATGACTTTGATAATCTTTTCTGCAGCCTTGGGTCCAACTTGCACTTCAAACTCCAGCCTCTCGATGGCGGGTTCAGATGCTGCTAAAAATGGAATGCATTATAAATAGCTAAACAAATTGTTGCATGTATATGCTGAACTTGGCGTATTACCAAATGAATGCTTACATTGTTTCACAGAAATAAGGACTGAATGCTTTCCAATCATGTTGTAGAAAAGAGTGTTTCTGATGAAGGCAGCACTCTCTGAGGCAAATTCAAAGCATGCTTTGACTCCAAGCCTTTCGACACAGATTGTCTCCTCAAGACCGACTACAATTGCCTTAATGATGGGCTTGAAGTTGGATGGCAAATCAGAAGAGATGATCTCGGAAGATCTTGACTGAAAAAATGATATAAATTCACAAAATGTATCAAATGTCTGGGGTCTGTGGTTAATAATTTCTGATTGGCAATGCTTATGGGAATTTAGTTTTGAACAAGTATTTCATACAAACTCACCAAACTTCCAGCAAAAGAGGCAGCAGAGGCTGCAATCATAGATGTGAACTTATCCCTGGACTGCTGTGCGCTTCTTGCTACTCCTTGGGCAGGAATCAAGGGAGTTATTCTCTCGGCTGGGACATCCTCCACATTTCTTGCCACAGCAAAGGTCTCAATGCTGTTTGAAGGAACATAGATCTCAAGAAATCTGTAGTGTGGCAGCCATGTTAAAAAAATATGAACTTAATGTAAACAGCTATTACATCCTCTTTTCTGACCAAGAAAAAGATTGCCCTTACTGTGCGACAGCAATATGCTCAGGAGCGGAAACAGGGAAAGCTTCAAACTTGAAGTTGCCATTAGCGATGTCAAGCTGTGCTGCAAATTTTGCAGGGACAATTGTGCGGACCTTAGTTCTTGCCATAATAGCAGCCTGGATGAATGCAGTGTTCACTCCCATCACAGCAAATGTATGCATGACAATGCTACAGGAAGAGGAGACATTTGTTAAATTTACCAAGATTTGTGGTATTAATGATGTCATCAGAAAATATTGGTCTTATACCTACCTTGGTCTAACTTCGGCGTGTAGCTCAATGTTTGTTTCCAATAGCTGGGCAGCATGGAAGGTTTCAGGCAGAGCAGGTGTCAGAGTGGCACGGACTATGAACATAAAGATAAAAGCACATTCATATGGGAGATCAGAGATCTAGTGAAGAACTACTAATTACTAAGCAATAACTATTATGATACAGTTACCATTGATGTATGCTTTAGCGACAGCAGCAGCGTAGTAACTGAGCTCCATGGGCAAACCAACAGCGGTGGGGAAGATGCGACGCACCTCTGCAGCCAGCAGGGGCTTAACATACTGGAAAGTTGCTCCAGCCAACAGTGCCTTCAAGGCATTTTTTCCCAAAGCGTGTGCAGAAGGACTGTTGGCAAGCTGTGGGATGTTATTAGGTTTAGCTGTTTTGTCCCTCAACTGTGAATGTTTTATGAATACTTTTGGAGACTATTAAGTTATATCATCTGTTGTACCTGAAGTGCCTGATCGATGATGGACTTGTCGATGTTGGCAAAGGCAATTTCCTGTCCAAAGAACTTCACATATATGGAGGCTAGAGGCTTTCTTGTGTCTAGGGACCTCCAGTCAGACAGCTGTGGATAGATGAGTAAAGCAAACCTGATTGATCAATTTAATTTTAAAAATCCACAGGGATTGAAGCAATTTAAGATAAATGTGTAATGTAGTGATTGTTGATACTTACAGCCTTAATGACACGCCTCATCTTGGTGATCCTGTCAGCATTTTCAGGAGCTGGGGGTAATTTCAGAAGAGCCTCCTGGATTCCCTCAGTTCTCACTCCAACCTAAGGGGCAAACATTAAGCTTGGACAGTTAAAAAGTGTTTTAAATGTTCTCAATCATTATCATTTCAAGGAACTTTGAAAAAAACGCCTTTACCTCAAGAACATCAGCAGCTGCTCCAGCAAAGTAGGTGCGAGCTTTGGCCACGACAGTTCTGGGGAAAAGGGTGGCAGCATCGTTGATGAAGAAAGCACTGGCAGCAGCACCAATCCTCAGGGAATCTTTAAAATGGGGATAAATGACTGTTTAATGATTGATTTTGTTGATGTTTAGTGAATGATGCTAATGGGCCAGTCGTTGCAAGCCAAGGAAGATAAGAGGAGGACCTTACTGGAATAGGCATCCAGGTGGATGGCTTGACTGAAGTGGCAGCTCAATCTTCTAAATTTGGTGCTGAGCATCTTGACAGCAACATTGCAGGCAGCAGCACTAAAATGAAGGAATAGCAACTATGTTATTAAATCTGATTCCATAGATATTGAGAGAGATGTAATGACATGTAAAGGTGAAAGAGTGCTCTTACACTGAGGCAAAGTCAGGGGAGGTGCTCCTGGTCAGGGACATCATGTGAGAGTAGGTGAAGCTAGCAACCTGCAGATTTTTCTCTGTTTTCAGAATGCTAGCTAAAATAATCACCAGGCCCATTGGGGGCTTTGTCTCAAACAAAACAATGCAGGCAAGCATGCGGAGCTCTGGGTGGAGAGCCTTGTCCATGAACAACTGCACAGCAACTTCCTGGACCTATTTCACAACAATAATGCAGAGATTTGAATGGACTTCGCCAATGAGAATGATGATGTTGTCATTTGAAATTTAATGGAGGGACTGTACTCACCATTCTAGGCTCCCTCTTAGCAATGTTCCTGAGGGCCAAGACTGCATCAGCCTGGACTCTCAGGGGCAGAGCAGCAGCTGCAGTTCCAAACACGGGCAGGAGCTTTGTGATTGGTTTAATGCTAGCAGGATGGCCAGCATTACCCAGAGCTTTAAGAACCATGGAGAGTTCCTCAAATTTGCTATTAGCAACAGCCTGAACAGCAAGTTCGTGGATGGGCTGTGGGAAGACATGTACAGTAGATATGTTTGAATAACCTCAATCAGTAGATCATCATATACATGAGATGACATCTACCTCTTTGAAGAGTATCTCAATAGCACTGACTTTGCTGATAAACCTTTTTTGAGGGAAAAAATACTTGATACGATTGTGATATGTTGCTATCTCACCTATCTATCGTAAGAGCATCTATCTGTTAAGTGACTCAAATGTAAATGATTATAGGAAAATACATCCAGTTTACCTTCACAAGTTCAGCGGGGCAGTTGGGATATTGAACACAGTATTTGGAAACCATGGTACCATAACCAAGCATGGCGATCTCACGTAGAACTGGGTGTGTCTGAATCTTGTGGTTGAAAGCCAGGCTCTGGTGGTGAAAAAGGTATTGTTTTGAGTCATCTTTATATAATTTCTTACAAAATATTGAAGAGATAGGACAGTGTAGAAGGAGTAAAGTGGGTCCAGGATTCGCAACTGGACGGTTGCGAGCACATATGTAACCAGCTTCAAAAAGCTAGGCATATGTCGCACATCACTACTTCACAGGAGATGCATTTGCAGTTTATTCTTTCAGAAATGCCTCCTGGAACATGTGAACTGTCATGTGCCTTCATAACAAACTTGTATGCCATCTGTAAATATGAATACAATTGTTAAATTAGGAGCCTAGTTGGTTTAGCCATGGAAAAATACCTTCCCGCTAGCCATGATTGGCTGAGATAATGAATGGGCTAATGAATGGGCTGGACATGCCGAGAGATGAGTTTGTGTTGGTCTGCTATGTAGCACGCTTCTGTCTAATACATGAGCTGCTTGGTATATGTCAATAATCCTTGTTACAGTGGCTTTTTTGAAAGATATAATGCTAGCCATGGAGATCTGCAAATGTGTTGCTACTGCGCTCAACAACATTGTTGCCCAGAATTTATTATGTGCTATCGACAAAGATTAGTGGGAAAAAGTTGTGATGGACTACTTTCTTTCACACAGTCAGTGTGAACCGAAGTGACTTGACACAACAACGGGCCCAACAAGCTGTAGCTTGCTACAAAACAAACAGAAAAGACACACTGCCATGAAGTGTTCATCCATGTATGCTGGTAAGAGTGTAGCTACATTCTCAGATATTACAATTTTCAGATTTTGTCAGAAAGTCATTTTCATTGCAAGTTCAAGCGTACTGTTAGCTAGCTAGCAAATGTTAGCTTGCTGGCTTGCTAGCTAACGGCACGTGTATGATCTATGTAGTAATATTATTTGTATCTCAGAAAGCAACTTGTAATTGCTGATTACGGCCATCGATTGTATTTCATGAACATGTGTACATGTCTAGACAATAGTAACCATCCACTTAGCAAGATGTGGCTGGGGGTGGTTATATAATTTATTTCACATGACCCATCAGTTTTGGACAAGTGTCTGGGTAAACATAATGTATAATTATAAAATAATTATAAAATATTTTTATCCGGACACTTTCAAAGTCAGATTAGGATATAGGCCAAGGACTAGATAAAGTGCATTTTTAACTGGAGTTTTCACTATTTTAGGCTACTACTTTCACCACTTTTAGTCTTGAAATGTTTGGTTGTTTACTACACTACCTTACTCACTCTGTTTAGCTCATGGTCTCACATGTGAATCCTTAAAGAGATGGGTGGGGCTAGGGCTTTAGAGGGTGTGAACGATGCCAAATAGGTTTAAACGCAGAAGGTCTCCAGTAGGTGTAGGGAAAAATTCAAGGGACATTTTCTCAAAAGTTAGGTTACAAGTTGACCAACTTTCAAAGCAGAATTACTTTCACATTGTTCCTCAACCGTGTATGATATACCGTTTTGTAGATCTGAGTCTCTACTTTAAATAATAAAAACACCAAATGTTGCTACATAAAACTGAATCGAGGCTCTGGGTCACATATGTTTGAAGGTAGTGGTGTTAACCATCCACCTTGCTACAATTTTTAGTAATCTTAATGAGGAAATCTATAAGAATGCTTAAACATCATTTAAAGGTTTACTTACTTCAACAAGCTTGACAGTCTCCAGATCAGCAGCCACCATATGCACAGCGGCAACCAGAGCCTGAGCAGCCTCAAAAATAGTGATGTCACCAGCCAAAAACTTCTCCTTGATGAATCTCACAGCCACTGATCTTCCGATGGAGGGGACAGCATCCAGGATCCAGTGTCTGAAAAAAAAATGTTTTTCTGTCATTGTGTCTTTGTTTGAGCAATTGAGCAAGATTTTTTTTTACCTGTAAGCTGGTTTGGCCTTGAACTCAGCCCAGATGGCATTAATAGTCTCAGAGCTTGCCACGCGCAGGAGCTGAATAAACTGCAGAAACTTAAGAGGAGCATCTTCATGGACCTGTGCCGTGTTGTATGTGACCAGATGATTCAGGATCTTCACAGCCTAAACAATTATAATGAAGTGTTTGTATTTAACCTTTGTTATCTGTGGCTTTACATATTGTCAGGCTTATGTATCAAATAATAGATAGAGTCATTGAGTCACTGTACCTGAGCACGTGCGTTGCTGATCTTAAGGAGCTGAATGGGCATCTGGAGAATCTCAGTGGCAAACTCATACTGGATGGATCCACGGTGAACATAGTTATTATCAGGGACAATAATTGGATCCTTCTTGATCTCAACGAAAGTCAACATTTGTCTGTGAAAGGTAGTTCATGGGAAACTTTTAAACCTATAAGCTTAATAAAATGAAAATGTTTTCCTTTTGTACCACAAATCAGTCAACATACTTTGCTTCCATTTGGGCAGCTCCTGACATCTCATTGAATGGTGTGAACTGATGGAGCTCAGTAACAGTGGCCTCCAAGATCAGAGCACCATTGTCAGCGGGCTTCATGAGGTAGTTGTAAGTGGCAGCTCCCATCAGGGCCTCCCCTCTCTGTTTAGACAAAACACAGAGTTGTATTGTCATGTGAAGTGTTTCTGGTTATGTTTTTCCAACCCCCAAAATAGATACTTATGCTCATACCTGCCGGCACTCTACACACTTCTCTGTGTAAGCCAGACCAAAGTCCTTCATGATTCTCTGCTGGCAGTTATTGAGATCCTTGCTCTTGGTCAAATGGATGCGCTCTGGCCTGGCATGTTCCCTGATCACATAGTGGGTCTTGCACACTCCCTGAGCTCCAGCCTAACACAAAAGAGAGCATGAGTGAGGAACTCAAACATTGCTTACTGAAACATGTTTTGCATCTACATATGAACATATACAAGTTTTACCTCCTGCAACTCATAGACGTTTTGTGTCTTCTTGATGTTGAGCTGAAGAATGTTCAGGATACCTCTATGGACATTCAGCACTGTTTCATAGACAGCAGTGGGGGCAAATACCTTACCCACAACACCCTTGGCATACTCAAACTTGATGGGAATCGAGAACTGAGCAGCCAGGGCTGAAGTGAGTTTTGCAGCTGGGACGAAAGGATCGTTGGGCCACACACCACTGTACTCAAAGATCTCAGGGTTCACAAGCTACAAGAAGATATCAATTGATGTATTAGTCAATGTAATGGACATCACATTAGGATATTGTTTGTGTGGGAACTTCATGTATAATAAATACCTTCAGCAAGTAGGTATTCTCTGCAACTGCACTGATATGAACTTTGCTGATTACTTTTACTCCAGCTCTAGCCAGACCCTCCTCAGGCAGACCACCCAGGAGCAGTGCCTCATACTTGTACACATAGGTCTTACTGGCAGCAAAATCAGGGGCTGTAATAACAATCAAAACATATTTGATGATCTTGTGATCTGAGAACTGGTTTTATTTAATTTATTCAACTAGAAAAAAATGCAGAAGTGAAACTACCTAATAAACATAAGTAAAAATCCATAAAAATAATATGTACTTACCAAAGTTAACAGATTGACTCGCTACAAGATAAAACAAAAATAATTGTCACAATATGTTACTGAATGTTTTTCAAAAAATGTCATAGATACAGAATTGTACATTTCAATATTTACATAACTTAGTTATATTTACATGAAGTTAGTTATAATATCTGCACTAGAATAAGACAGAAAAACTGTACTTACCCACAAGGGCTAGAGTCAGTGCAAGTACTACTGCTCTCATGGCCAGTGTGATGTGAGGAACAACAGTCCCAGTCCGCCCTTTAAAGAAATGCTCTATCGACAAAAACAATCATCACAAAATATATAATTAACTAATGTTACATAAGTTGAGATCAGTATGTGCTCATAATAAAGACTGTTGAGTTGGTTATCACTAGTTCTGAGGTGGCCACATACACCCGTAGGTTAGGTTAACCTGCCCCACTGCCATTTAGCCCTTCACAGGTCAATGTCCATCTAAGTCAGTTCTTTAATGAAAATTATCTGGAGAATCACGTGTTGTTTTATCCAACAAGTTATGTGTACTACAACCTTCATTTTTCTTTAAATATTACATTAGTTATTTTTCTCTATTTATCTGATAGACTGCATCCAATTTGTTGAGTAGAGTGTTGGAGGCTATTTTGTAAATGACATCGCCGAAGTCGAGGATCGGTAGGATGGTCAGTTTTACGAGGGTGTGTTTGGCAGCATGAGTGAAGGATGCTTTGTTGCGAAATAGGAAGCCGATTCTAGATTTAATTTTGGATTTGAGATGTTTAATGCGAGTCTGGAAGGAGAGTTTACAGTCTAACCAGACACCTAGGTATTTGTAGTTGTCCACATATTCTAAGTCAGAACCGTCCAGAGTAGTGAAGCTGTGCGGGCAGCGATCGGTTGAAAAGCATGCATTTGGTTTAACTTGCATTTAAGAGCAGTTGGAGGCCACGGAAGGAGAGTTGTATGGCATTGAAGCTCGTCTGGAGGTTAATTAACACAGTGTCCAAAGAGGGGCCAAAGGTATACAGAATGTTGTCGTCTGTGTAGAGATGGACCAAAGAATCACCAGCAGCAAGTCCGACATCATTGATGTATACAGAGAAGAGAGTCGGCCCTAGAATTGAACCCTGTGGCACCCCCATAGAGACTGCCAGAGGTCTGGACAACAAGCCCTCCGATTTGTCACACCGAACTCTATCAGAGAAGTAGTTGGTGAACCAAGTAAGGCAGTCATTTGAGAAACCAAGGCTGTTGAGTCTGCCAATAAGAATGTTGTGATTGACAGAGTCGAAAGCCTTAGCCAGGTCGATGAATACCGCTGCACAGTAATGTCTCTTATCGATGGCGGTTATGATATCGTTTAGGACCTTGAGCGTGGCTGAGGTACACCCATGACCAGCTCTGAAACCAGATTGCATAGCGGAGTGGGGATGCTTTAATAGTGTTATGCCCAGTCCTCAACCCTGATTGGTTTACATTCAAAATACATTTATTAGGAAAAAAGGAGCAAAGTTGTACATTTGCCAAGGATTCTAGAATCTTAGCTAGACAAGGAAGCCTTGAAAAGGGGAGATAATTATTAAGATCACTACTATCTCCACCACTATGGAGTGGTAGCACAAGAGCTGATTTCCATACTTTTGGAATACTGTCTTTCTTGATAATGTTTAATAAAACATTTTAGGTTATTGAGCCAACAATGATGGGCGCTGCACACTTAAGCAGCCCGGGATCCAAGTGGTTACCCCCTATGGATGTATTGTTGTCTATTGCTAGCAAAGCATCCAGGACTTTTTTTTGTAAATAGCCTAAAAGAAAAGCTTTGACTATAATTTCTCTGATCATTCAGCAAGTTTCCCCTATCAGCATTCAGCCTAATATCATTGTGAATAGGATTAAAAGTTCTTTCAAAGAGAGCCCGCTGAAATAAAATGGTGATTAAATGCATCACTGATGACATTTTTTCTGTAATGAGGCCAGTGTCTAAATTAATTTGTTGTGGCAGACAGAAGGAAGAAGATCTCTTTAGGGATTTGACAGTTTTCCAAAATGATACACAATGATTCCTCGGTTGCTTAAAAGCTTGCCATTCCGGACCTAAGCCTCTGTTCCTGGCCTTGGCCCAAGCATCATCTCTATTATCCCTATTATGAATGACTTCTATAATAATAATAATTTTGGAATGTACCAGGCATTCAATCTACCTTTAACCCTTTTTTTTACTGTAGCTGTAACGCCCGGGGGCGTTTGGAGAACACACTTCTCAGCCTTGACGTATAGGTCATGCTCCAGCAGTCTACCAAGCACCTTGCGTACCAGAGACACATGCGCGGCGCGGGTGGCGGAATAGATCAAAATATCATCGATATAGACAACCACGCCATGCCCGTGCAGGTCCCTGAGAATCTCGTCTACAAAGGATTGAAAGACGGCTGGAGCATTCTATAACCCAAACGGCATGACAAGGTATATATAGTGGCCCGACATGGTACTAAACACGGTTTTCCACTCGTCTCCATCCCGAATACGCACCAGACTATCCGCGCTCCTGAGATCCAGTTTTGTGAAAAACTGTGCTCCGTGAAATGATTCCACCGCCGTATGGATGAGAGGTAGTGGGTAACTAAACCCCACTGTGATGGCATTTAGACCTCTATAATCAATGCACGGACGGAGAGCTCCCTCCTTTTTCTTCACAAAAAAAGAAACTCGAGGAGACGGGTGAGATGGAAGGCCGAATGTAGCCCTGCCCCAGAGATTCCGTGACATATGTCTCCATAGCCAACGTCTCCTCCTGGGACAATGGGTACACGTGACTCTTGGGAAGCGCAGTGTTTACCTAGAGATTTATCGCACAATTCCCCTGTCGATGAGGTGGTATTTAGTCGCTCTCTTCTTACTGAAAGCGATTGCCAAATCGGAATATTCAGGGGGGATGCGCACCGTGGAACCACGAAATCTTAGGATAGTGACTAGCCAGCCAGGGAATCCCCAGCACCACTGGAAATGTAGGCGAATCGATAATGAACAGACTAATTCGCTCCCTATGATTCCCCTGCGTCACCATGTCCAGTGGAACCGTGGCCTCCCTGACCAACCCTGACCCTAACGGCCGGCTGTCTAGGGAGTGCACGTGGAAGGGAGAATCTATCGGCACGAGCGGAACACCCAGCTTGATGGCGAGTCCGCGATCCATAAAGTTCCCAGCTGCAACTGAAGCGCATTATGCTGGGAAGAGGGGGAAAAAATCAAGACAAAAACCCCTGACACCCCGCCGCCGCTCCATGATAGTCCCTCGGGAGTGCAAGTCGGAGAGCGCTGGAGCCGGATGGCGAGGGAGGAGAAGGGGGATCCAGAGCTGGAGGAACCGAAGGTGGAGAGAAGAGATCACTCCTCTCCCATCGGTCCATTCTCTCCATCATCTGGTCCATCGCGGATCCGATCCGATGGAGGACGGTGGTATGGTGGAGGACATGTTCCTCCATCGATGAGAGGGGTTTAGCAGCTGCTCCCCGCTAACTCCATTCTTTAATGGTGCGGGATTCTTTAACGCCCGGGGTATAGTGGTGTCACGATCGTCGTATGAAGCGGACCAAAATGCAGCGTGGTATGTGTTCATGATGATTTTTTAATTAAAGAAAGCACTGAACACTGAATACAAACTATACAAAACAATAAACGAATAACGACCGTGAAGCTATAATGAGAACTGTTCTGACACAAGCAACTAACATAGACAATCACCCACAAACAAACAGTGAAACCCAGGCTACCTAAGTATGATTCTCAATCAGAGACAACTAATGACACCTGCCTCTGATTGAGAACAATACTAGGCCGAAACATAGAAATCCCCAAATCATAGAAAAACAAACATAGACTGCCCACCCCAACTCACGCCCTGACCATACTAAATAATGACAAAACAACAGAACTAAAGGTCAGAACGTGACAGTACACCCCCCCCCAAAGGTGCAGACTCCGGCCGCAAAACCTTAACCTATAGGGGAGGGTCTGGGTGGGCGTCTGTCCGCGGTGGCGGCTCTGGGGCGGGACGTGGACCCCACTTCACCACAGTCTTTCTCCGCCTCATCGTCCGCCTCCGTGGCCTCCTAAACACGGCGACCCTGCTAAATGGCCCCACTGGACTGAGGGGCAGCTCGGGACTGAGGGGCAGCTCGGGACTGAGGGGCAGGGCAGACTGGAGACTCCGGCAACGCTGGAGAGGAGGAAGGCTCCGGCAGCGCTGGACAGAGGAGCTCTGGCGCCTCTGGACTGAGGGGCTCTGGCGCCTCTGGACTGAGGGGCGGAAGCTCTGGCAGCGCTGGACGGAGGAGCTCTGTCGCCTCTGGACTGAGGGGCTCTGTCGCCTCTGGACTGAGGGGCTCTGTCGCCTCTGGACTGAGGAGCTCTGGCGCCTCTGGACTGAGGGGCTCTGGCGCCTCTGGACTGAGGGGCTCTGGCGCCTCTGGACTGAGGGGCTCTGGAGCCACCAGAGCTTCCGTCCCTCAGTCCAGAGGAGCCAGAGGAGCCAGAGCCCCTCAGTCCCGAGCTGCCCCTCAGTCCCGAGCTGCCCCTCAGTCCCGAGCTGCCCCTCAGTCCCGAGCTGCCCCTCAGTCCCGAACTGCCCCTCAGTCCAGAGGCGCCAGAGCCCCTCAGTCCAGAGGCGCCAGAGCCCCTCAGTCCAGAGGCGCCAGAGCCCAATACATTTTTGGTGCTGCCTCTCGGGCTTCCACCCGCTCTGCCGTGGCAGCTCCTCATAATGCCGCCTCTCTGCTTTCGCTGCCTCCAGCTCGGCTCTCGAGCGGCAATATTCCCCTGGCTCTGCCCAGGGTCCTTTCCCGTCCAGGATCTCCTCCCAAGTCCACTTCTCCAAATAGTGCTGCCTCTCCCATTGCTGCTGCTGTTGCTCCTGCTGCTTCTCGTGCTGCACCTGTTGCTTCTCCTGCTGCTGCTTTTGCTGCTACGTCTGTTTACCACGTCGCTTGGTCCTTGGTTGGTGGGTGATTCTGTCACGATCGTCGTATGAAGTGGACCAAAATGCAGCGGGGTATGTGTTCCTGATGATTTTTTAATTAAAGAAAGCATTGAACACTGAATACAAACTATACAAAACAATAAACGAATAATGACTGTGAAGCTATAATGAGAACTGTGCTGACACAAGCAACTAACGTAGACAATCACCCACAAACAAACAGTGAAACCGAGGCTACCAAAGTATGATTCTCAATCAGAGACAACTAATGACACCTGGCTCTGATTGAGAACCATACTAGACCGAAACATAGAAATCCCAAAATCATAGAAAAACAAACATAGACTGCCCACCCCAACTCACGCCCTGACCATACTAAATAATGACAAAACAACAGAAATAAAGGTCAGAACGTGACAAGTGGAGGAGGAAGTCAGGTGCAGGAAGCAGAGAGTTCAGGGTAGCTCTACTTTATTTGCACCACAACGGTGAAACGACGCCAACCCAAACAAATGCCCCAAACACGGGGAACTTAAACAGTCCAGCAAAATACAAAATACACGGACAACTGTGACCTACAGCCGTGTACAACATGCACACTGAAAACAAACCCGCGAAACCAGCAGGCAGGCCGGCTGGTAAATAAAGCCCAACCAATTATCCTAAACTAAACACAGGTGCAACTAATAAACAGAAAAGGGTGAAAAGGGATCAGTGGCAGCTAGTAGGCCAGTGACGACGACCGCCGAGCGCCACCCGAACAGGAGGGGGAGTCACCTTCGGTAGGAGTTGTGACAGTAGCATGATTATCCACAATAGTAAATATTCTGCAAAAAGGATCAAAGCTAAATTAGGTTCAGGGATAGCTGAAATACAATCAAGGTCAACAATATAAAGATCATGTAAAAAAGCCTGTTCACTGAAACTTTTTAAGGTCCTCTTTGTGATGACACAAGTCTTAGTTTTGTATTCTCACATCTCTCACATAAACAACTGGGCAATGGTCACTGTCTTGACACCAGTTGAACTAGGTAACTCCTCAGGTTCACAAAGGTTAGCCGAGGGAGGACGGGACCCCTATAACAGATATGAATACATTTTTCACCAGACAAAGGCTTATAGACAGTAGCTCACATTTTTGGGCAAGGGAAATGGATTTCAGTAAAGAGACAGAGAAAATATTTTTTAATAAGTATGGCCACTCCACTACCTCTACCTGTCTGTCAGCTCTGAACACATTATAACCCTCAATATGTATATCAAAGTCCAGAATGTCCGCAGAGATACAAGTTTCAGTCAATACCAGCATGCCCATATGTCTGCATAGCCCATATCTTGATGTAATCTAGTTTAGGAAGTAAGCTCCTGCTGTCCATATGCATCAACCCAAGTCCTTTACAATCTTTACATTTTTAAAGTCACATGGAGTCTACAACTCAAACAAGCTATGCTCAATAGGCAGTTTCAGGTCCGGTCTGATGGTTGATGTTCATACAGTTTTTATGGCTATATGCTTGGTACACCTGTATTTGGGGAGATTCTCCCATTCTTCTCTGCAGATCCTCTCAAGCTCTGTCAGGTTGGCTGCACAGCTATTTTCAAGTTTCTCCAGAGATGTTTTATTGGGTTCAAGTCTGGGCTCTGGCTGGTTCACTCAAGGACATTAAGAGACTTGTCCCGAAGCCACTGCTGCGTTGTCTTGGCTGTGTGCTTAGGGTTGATGTCCTGTTGGAAGGTGAACCTTCAACCCCAGTCTGAGGTCCTGAGTGCACTGGAGCAGATTTTCACCAAGGATCTCTCTGTACTTTGCTCTGTTCATCTTTCCCTCAACCCTTACTAGTCTCCCATTCCCTACTGCTTAAAAACATCCCCAAAGCTTGATGCTTCCAGCACCATGCTTCCCCGTAGGGATGGTGCCAGGTTTCCTCCAGATGTGACACTTGCCATTCAGGCCAAAGAGTTCAATGTTGGTTTCATCAGACACGATAATCTTGTTCTCATGGTCTGAGAGTCCTTCAGGTGCCTTTTGGCAAACTCCGAGTGCCTTATAATGAGGAGAACTTCCGTCTGGCCACTCTACCATGAAGGCCTGATTGGTGGAGTGCTGCAGAGATGGTTGTCCTTCTGGAAGGTTCTCCTATCTCCACAGAGGAACTCTGGAGCTATGTCAGAGTGACCATCGGGTTCTTGGTCACATCCCTGAGTAAGGCCCCCCTCCTCCGATTGCTCGAATCTTGGTGGTTCCAAACTTCTTCAATTTAAGAATGATGGAGGCCACTGTGTTCTTGGGTACCTTCAATACTGAAGAAATGTTTTGGTACCCTTCCCCAGATCTGTGCTTTGACATAATCGTGTCTCAGAGCTCTACTGATAATTCCTTCAACCTCATGTCTTGTTTTTTGCTTTGACATACACTGTCAACTGTGGGACCTTATATAGACAGGTATGTGCCTTTTCAAATCATGTCCAATCAATTGAATTTACCACAGGTGGACTCCAATCAAGTTGTAGAAACATCTTAAGTATGATCAATGGAAACAGGACGCACCTGAGCTCAAATTCGAGTCTCATAGCAAACCATCTGAATCCAAGGCTTTTGATTGGGGAAGCAGCAAACCTTTACTGTGGGGACAACGTCGTCGATGCATTTCCTATTGAAGCCGGTAATGGAGGTGGTTAGCTCATCAATGCTATTGGCTTAGCTCATCAAGGCTATATTCTAGTCAGCACTAGCAAAGCTGTCCTGTAGCATAGCCTCCGATTCAGAGGACCATTTCTCAATGCAGCGCATCATGGGTACTTCCTCTTTGAGCTTTTGCTTGTAGACAGGAAGCAGAAGTATAGAGTCATGATCTGATTTGCCAAAAGGGTGATGAGGAAAGGCCTTGTATGCTTGCTTGTGGCTAGAGTAGCATTGGTCTTTATCCCCCCTTGTGGCGTAGGAGTTGTGTTGATGGAAGTTGGGGATTATGTGTCTTAGTGACTAGGAACTTAATGACTAGGAACTAACAAGGAAAGCAGCCTCCAGGGGCATGGTTTCCTGCCTGTTTTTCTTATCCTGAGATTGAACATATAAAGCAATCACGATAACAGCTGAAACCTCTCTCGGGGGTAGAATGTTTGGCATTTGTCCATCAAGTATTCCAAGACGGGTGAGCAATGGGTAGAGACTTCCATTGCGCTAGAGTCAGGACACTATTTACTGTTGATGAAGAGGCATACACCTCCTCCTGTCAATTTTCCTGAATCCAATGTCCTGTCCGCTCGGTGAATGGAGAATCCATCGAGTTGGATTGCCATGGGGGCAAGGCCAAGTGTCTTTAGGACGGACAAGGCCCCTGACTGTTTTGATAGAGCCATAATATTTTGACTGCTGAGTGACATAGGGACAAATTAGTGTGGTTTTAAAGGTAATATTTTTGTTCGTAGATGTCATTTGTATAGATTTCTTTTCAAAAGTATTTTTATTGTATTACCTTTTGTTAAAGTCGGTTTTTTACATGTGAATGTCAGACAACGTAATGTATTTGTTTTCATAGTCAACATAGTTTTTTCCTTAAATATTGGATATCATTTTAGAATGTACATTCAGTGAAATGTTGCTGATACATCAACACCAAATGTGAAAAGAGATATAGGTCTTTACATTGATTTATGAAATTGACAAACTGTCTTTCCCTTCAATTGATTGTGATGACAACAAAACAATATTGGTCTAAGCTATTGTATTTGTTGTAGATGCAGTGCAATGGAAATGGTATACTGAACAGTCATAGCAAGTTGGATGTGTTTACAATATAACTCCTCTGTCAAGCTGAAGGTGTTTTTGGCACTGACATATTTTTTTTAAATCGTTTTTTTAATTTCATAATTCACCATGAAAAGTGATGGCCATTAAATGTATCTTATTAGAGGGCTCTTTTTGCAAATGAAAAATGTATCAGAGACCATCTTTGAATGCACAGTTGGATTTATTACAATTTGAGTGGTCAATAATGTTGTAGGTTTCATCTCAGTGATGTGAAATTACATATTTTCTGATATAAAAATTACAGTGTCTGCTCCACCACAGCACTACATGCACTGCTCAGAGCAGCGACAGGCCACATGGGCTTCTGCCTTCTCCATCAGGTCCACACTCTTCTCATAGATGCTGCTCAGACCTTCAGAGCGGTTTAGGTTGGAATCTGTAATAGGAAAGAAAGTAAGAAATTAGGAACTGCAGATCAGTATTTATTGGATACATCAGAACAGTATGGTGTCGTCAGTAAAACAGTTGTCCATTATAGACTCACCGACAGGCAGGCAGTGGAAACCGATGGTGATGGGGGTGGTCCTCACTGGGAGGCATCCAGGCAGACAGCGCAGCACAGGCTCAACAGAGTAGCATTTGGACTCCCTGTCATCAACCATCACCTGCTTCTCCAGCTTCACAGACTCGAGCTTCATGAGACATTCTGACATAGAGAGGTACAGTAATAATATGTTAACTAAATGAACTGACATTTGTAATGCAGCATAAGCGTTAGGCTAAGACTTACCAGACGCATCACGGCAGCTATCAGAAGGAAGCACCCAGGAATGGGCAAAGCTGACTGAGCTCTTGGTCAGGCGGCCACTGGGTGTACGGTACTCCTGTCTGTCTTCGCCATCAGCCTTTCCACAGAGTCCACAGGTCTGTCCCTTCATCCAGTCCACAACTTTAATCTGAGTGCCAAAATCACACAACAACTTAGAACAACTGTAGCTTATGTATTAGTACCCTTTAAACAAGTAATGCGCTATTCATACATTTAATGATACAGTATTATTGATATCATGACATAAGATTCCAATCACCTTCCATGAGTACTTATCAAAGTAGACTTCTTGGAGACCATGGCTTGGGGCATAGAGAGACACACCTTCACCCTTTTGTTTGATCTTGATAGAACCTTAGGCAAGAAAATAAACAATGTTGTAGTTTATGGATGAGGCCATTTTCTTTTATCTTATTACTGCAGTACATTAGATTATTCTAGTTATTGTGATGTTGATAAATAAGGTTGAAGGAGCATGAGAAACCTGAGGGGTCAATGTATGGGAGGTTGTCTTTGGAAATTTCCATTCCATTGACCTTCACTATCACATCATTGTCCTCAGGGTACAGGTCAACATCACTGGAAGTGTCAAAGATAATATTTCATACATTGTTATTGATGGAACTAAGAAATATATTTGTGTCAAAAGCAATTGTTTTCAAAAACAATACTCACATGTCAGAGATTTTCACATTGATGTGGTTTTGTTCAGATGTGTGATCCTTCTTCAGCAGAACCATGAATTTGAGCTCTATGGTGCAATCCTGAGCCAAAACTTGGTAGCAGGAGAGAGGCATCTTGATCTTGTACTTCCTGTTGTTAAATGTTGTCAATGTGTCTCTGACCATGCTACATTTAACTGGAAAACAACAGTGTTAATTTATACCTTCCTTGCCTTTTTTAACGTTGTACTGTGACATTGTTTTTTTTGTGTGTTTTTTATTGTTTCTGCTTACCTGCGTTGACTTCAGAAAACAAGTAGTGGATTTTGTTAACAATGTTGTCATCAAAGGGAGAAAGATCAGTCATAGACTCAATGGGCAGAGAACAGGGGAGGTTCACACCCAGTTTATACAGTGTCATCTGTGATTTAGATACACACATCCTCATCAGAAACAGTCAACCAAGAAGAGAAGTCTGGAGAAATAAAACAGCGGAAAATGCTATTGTGGGAAAAACAATGTTCCTCACCTTGGGTGTTTTCAGAATGACATCCAGGGTCCTTTCAGATGTTGCAACCACAGTGCATTGAATCTGTTTCTCACTATTTTTGTCTTTTTGCATTGGAACCAAGTCAGCCAGGTAATATGGGATGTACCCAGGGATGAATTCAGACACGCTAGAAGAGAAAAGGTTACACAAATCAGAAGTTGTTCTTGATTTGTTCTGTATCATTATTCAGCCATCACTAGTAAATAACAAATGAGTAACCATACATCCTAACATAGCGCCAAACAGCCTTGGGAACCTTGGGGAGTCTGTCCCAAGACAACCTCAGACGAACTGCAGGGCTTGGACCAACAAGACCAGTCTCAGCAGTGATGAAGGTGTTATAATCCTTGCACTCTGCACCCCAAGCAATCTTGGCCTAATTAGGAGAACAAAATAAAGTGTACATTTTTTTAGTATACCTTAGATGTTATTGCTACCCATGGTACAACCTAAACATTAAAAAAACGATCAGAAAACTTATATTGTAGCACCATTTACAAGATATTTGATCTTACAGTGACTTTGTGTTTGCTGAGCAGAACACCATCAGCACACAGTTTCCAGTTGTCGTTCTCATCAAGGGCAGCCATAATGATCTGCAGTCTGAAAGTAGCTTTGTTCAAGTAAGCAGTAACCTGGTATCCCTCTATCTTATTGTCAGCTCTCACTAAACGGAAGAGGATGATCACCTTAGGGTCAAGTTTATTGCCAAGGAATTTGTCCTGAGAAGAGAAACACATTTTAAATCTGAATTCAACTCTGCGCTCTCTCCCAATGGCACACAATGAAAGAGATGATAATCTGGACTCAAGTTATGATGGTGAAGTGTCACCTGCTTGTAGATGGCATGGAAGCTAGAGGCACTGCTCTTGCTTCTGGAGATGACATTGGAGGTGGCTTGAGAGTACTGCAAACAAACAGCAAAACCCAGGGTATTTACGGAAAAACTTTTATACAAACATTTATATTTGTCAACCATACCGTAGATGAAAATTCCAAAAATATTGTACCTTGTGATTCTTTTTGAATTTGCGGTCGTAAGGCTGGTCGGGGCCGTCAGGCTATTTGGGTAAAAATACCAATTACATTCAATAAATTCTCTTCACATTTTTAACATCTATGTATGTTTGCAACAGGTCTGCGCCTTGTTTGTCAACTCCATAAATATCTGACTCAAAGAGTTTTGTGAGAAACAGTAGCCTTACCTCGGAGATGCGGGAGCTGGAGGAGCTGGAAGAGCTGCTGCTCTCTGATTTCTTGGATCTAGGGCGGGAACTACTAGAACTAGAGCTGCTGGAACTAGAGGAATCTCTGGTGCCGTTCTTCAGATCAGGCACCAGAATTTTCTTGAGCTTCAACAGTACAGTTTTTCCCTCGGGAGCTTCCTCCTCTTCGTTCATGGTGATGACTTTGATAATCTTTTCTGCAGCCTTGGGTCCAACTTGCACTTCAAACTCCAGCCTCTCAATGGCGGGTTCAGATGCTGCTAAAAATGGAATGCATTATAAATAGCTAAACAAATTGTTGCATGTATATGCTGAACTTGGCTTATTACCAAATGAATGCTTACATGGTTTCACAGAAATAAGGACTGAATGCTTTCCAATCATGTTGTAGAAAAGAGTGTTTCTGATGAAGGCAGCACTCTCTGAGGCAAATTCAAAGCATGCTTTGACTCCAAGCCTTTCGACACAGATTGTCTCCTCAAGATTGACTACAATTGCCTTAATGATGGGCTTGAAGTTGGATGGCAAATCAGAAGAGATGATCTCAGAAGATCTTGACTGAAAAAATGATATAAATTCACAAAATGTATCAAATATCTGGGGTCTGTGGTTAATAATTTCTGATTTGCAATGCTTATGGGGATTTAGTTTTGAACAAGTATTTCATACAAACTCACCAAACTTCCAGCAAAAGAGGCAGCAGAGGCTGCAATCATAGATGTGAACTTATCCCTGGACTGCTGTGCGCTTCTTGCTACTCCTTGGGCAGGAATCAAGGGAGTTATTCTCTCGGCTGGGACATCCTCCACATTTCTTGCCACAGCAAAGGTCTCAATGCTGTTTGAAGGAACATAGATCTCAAGAAATCTGTAGTGTGGCAGCCGTGTTAAAAAAATATGAACTTAATGTAAACAGCTATTACATCCTCTTTTCTGACCAAGAAAAAGATTGCCCTTACTGTGCGACAGCAATATGCTCAGGAGGGGAAACAGGGAGCGCTTCAAACTTGAAGTTGCCATTAGCGATGTCAAGCTGTGCTGCAAATTTTGCAGGGACAATTGTGCGGACCTTAGCTCTTGCCATAATAGCAGCCTGGATGAATGCAGTGTTCACTCCCATCACAGCAAATGTATGCATGACAATGCTACAGGAAGAGGAGACATTTGTTAAATTTACCAAGATTTGTGGTATTAATGATGTCATCAGAAAATATTGGTCTTATACCTACCTTGGTCTAACTTCGGCGTGTAGCTCAATGTTTGTTTTCAATAGCTGGGCAGCATGGAAGGTTTCAGGCAGAGCAGGTGTCAGAGTGGCACGGACTATGAACATAAAGATAAAAGCACATTCATATGGGAGATCAGAGATCTAGAACTACTAGAAGAAGAACTACTAAATACTAAGCAAGAACTATTATGATATAGTTACCTTTGACGTATGCTTTAGCGACAGCAGCGGTGTAGTAACTGAGCTCCATGGGTAAACCAACAGCGGTGGGGAAGATGCGGCGCACCTCTGCAGCCAGCAGGGGCTTAACATACTGGAAAGTTGCTCCAGCCAACAGTGCCTTCAAGGCATTTTTTCCCAAAGCGTGTGCAGAAGGACTGTTGGCAAGCTGTGGGATATTATTAGGTTTAGCTGTTTTGTCCCTCAACTGTGAATGTTTTATGAATACTTTTGGAGACTATTAAGTTATATCATCTGTTGTACCTGAAGTGCCTGATCGATGATGGACTTGTCGATGTTGGCAAAGGCAATTTCCTGTCCAAAGAACTTCACATATATGGAGGCTAGGGGCTTTCTTGTGTCTAGGGACCTCCAGTCAGACAGCTGTGGATAGATGAGTAAAGCAAACCTGATTGATCAATTTAATTTTAAAAATCCACGGGGATTGAAGCAATTTAAGATAAATGTGTAACGTAGTGATCGTTGATACTTACAGCCTTAATGACACGCCTCATCTTGGTGATCCTGTCAGCATTTTCAGGAGCTGGGGGTAATTTCAGAAGAGCCTCCTGGATTCCCTCAGTTCTCACTCCAACCTAAGGGGAAAACATTAAGCTTGGACAGTTAAAAAGTGTTTTAAATGTTCTCAATCATTATCATTTCAAGGAACTTTGAAAAAACGCCTTTACCTCAAGAACATCAGCAGCTGCTCCAGCAAAGTAGGTGCGAGCTTTGGCCACGACAGTTCTGGGGAAAAGGGTGGCAGCATCGTTGATGAAGAAAGCACTGGCAGCAGCACCAATCCTCAGGGAATCTTTAAAATGGGGAAAAATGACTGTTTAATGATTGACTTTGTTGATGTTTAGTGAATGATGCTAATGGGCCAGTCGTTGCAAGCCAAGGAAGATAAGAGGAGGACCTTACTGGAATAGGCATCCAGGTGGATGGCTTGACTGAAGTGGCAGCTCAATCTTCTAAATTTGGTGCTGAGCATCTTGACAGCAACATTGCAGGCAGCAGCACTAAAATGAAGGAATAGCAACTATGTTATTAAATCTGATTCCATAGATATTGAGAGAGATGTAATGACATGTAAAGGTGAAAGAGTGCTCTTACACTGAGGCAAAGTCAGGGGCGGTGCACCTGGTCAGGGACTTCATGTGAGAGTAGGTGAAGCTAGCCACCTGCAGATTTTTCTCTGTTTTCAGAATGCTAGCTAAAATAATCACCAGGCCCATTGGGGGCTTTGTCTCAAACAGAACAATGCAGGCAAGCATGCGGAGCTCTGGGTGGAGAGCCTTGTCCATGAACAACTGCACAGCAACTTCCTGGACCTATTTCACAACAATAATGCAGAGATTTGAATGGACTTCGCCAATGAGAATGATGATGTTGTCATTTGAAATTTAATGGAGGGACTGTACTCACCATTCTAGGCTCCCTCTTAGCAATGTTCCTCAGGGCCAAGACTGCATCAGCCTGGACTCTCAGGGGCAGAGCAGCAGCTGCAGTTCCAAACACGGGCAGGAGCTTTGTGATTGGTTTAATGCTAGCAGGATGGCCAGCATTACCCAGAGCTTTAAGAACCATGGAGAGTTCCTCAAATTTGCTATTAGCAACAGCCTGAACAGCAAGTTCGTGGATGGGCTGTGGGAAGACATGTACAGTAGATATGTTTGAATAACCTCAATCAGTAGATCATCATATACATGAGATGACATCTACCTCTTTGAAGAGTATCTCAATAGCACTGACTTTGCTGATAAATCTTTTTTGAGGGAAAAAATACTTGATACGATTGTGATATGTTGCTATCTCACCTATCTATCGTAAGAGCATCTATCTGTTAAGTGACGCAAATGTAAATGATTATAGGAAAATACATCCAGTTTACCTTCACAAGTTCAGCGGGGCAGTTGGGATATTGAACACAGTATTTGGAAACCATGGTACCATAACCAAGCATGGCGATCTCACGTAGAACTGGGTGTGTCTGAATCTTGTGGTTGAAAGCCAGGCTCTGGTGGTGAAAAAGGTATTGTTTTGAGTCATCTTTATATAATTTCTTACAAAATATTGAAGAGATAGGACAGTGTAGAAGGAGTAAAGTGGGTCCAGGATTCGCAACTGGACGGTTGCGAGCACATATGTAACCAGCTTCAAAAAGCTAGGCATATGTCGCACATCACTACTTCACAGGAGATGCATTTGCAGTTTATTCTTTCAGAAATGCCTACTGGAACATGTGAACTGTCATGTGCCTTCATAACAAACTTGTATGCCATCTGTAAATATGAATACAATTGTTAAATTAGGAGCCTAGTTGGTTTAGCCATGGAAAAATACCTTCCCGCTAGCCATGATTGGCTGAGATAATGAATGGGCTAATGAATGGGCTGGACATGCCGAGAGATGAGTTTGTGTTGATCTGCTATGTAGCACGCTTCTGTCTATAACATGAGCTGCTCGGTATATGTCAATAATCCTTGCTACAGTGGCTTTTTTGAAAGATATAATGCTAGCCATGGAGATCTGCAAATGTGTTGCTACTGCGCTCAACAACATTGTTGCCCAGAATTTATTAGGTGCTATCGACAAAGATTAGTGGGAAAAAGTTGTGATGGACTACTTTCTTTCACACAGTCAGTGTGAACCGAAGTGACTTGACACAACAACGGGCCCAACAAGCTGTAGCTTGCTACAAAACAAACAGAAAAGACACACTGCCATGAAGTGTTCATCCATGTATGCTGGTAAGAGTGTAGCTACATTCTCAGATATTACAAGTTTCAAATTTAATCAGAAAGTCATTTTCATTGCAAGTTCAAGCGTACTGTTAGCTAGCTAGCAAATGTTAGCTTGCTGGCTTGCTAGCTAACGGCACGTGTATGATCTTTGTAGTAATATTATTTGTATCTCAGAAAGCCACTTGTAATTGCTGATTACGGCCATCGATTGTATTACATGAACATGTGTACATGTCCAGACAATAGTAACCATCCACTTAGCTACAAGTGGTTGGGGGTGGTTATATAATTTATTTCACATGACCCATCAGTTTTGGACAAGTGTCTGGGTAAACATAATGTATAATTATAAAATAATTATAAAATATTTTTATCTGGACACTTTCAAAGTCAGATTAGGATATAGGCCAAGGACTAGATAAAGTGCATTTTTAACTGGAGTTTTCCCTATTTTAGGCTACTACTTTCACCACTTTTAGTCTTGAAATCTTTGGTTGTTTACTACACTATCTTACTCACTCTGTTTAGCTCATGGTCTCACATGTGAATCCTTAAAGAGATGGGTGGGGCTAGGGCTTTAGAGGGTGTGAAAAGGTGTTGACGGTAGTGGTGTTAACCACTAGACCACCTCATGCTACAATTTTTAGTCATCTTAATGAGGAAATCTATAAGAATGCTTAAACATCATTTAAAGGTTTACTTACTTCAACAAGCTTGACAGTCTCCAGATCAGCAGCCACCATATGCACAGCGGCAACCAGAGCCTGGGCAGCCTCAAAAATAGTGATGTCACCAGCCAAAAACTTCTCCTTGATGAATCTCACAGCCACTGATCTTCCGATGGAGGGGACAGCATCCAGGATCCAGTGTCTGAAAAAAAAAGGTTTTCTGTCATTGTGTCTTTGTTTGAGCAATTGAGCAAGAAAAAAAATTACCTGTAAGCTGGTTTGGCCTTGAACTCAGCCCAGATGGCATTAATAGTCTCAGAGCTTGCCATGCGCAGGAGCTGAATAAACTGCAGATACTTAAGAGGAGCATCTTCATGGACCTGTGCCGTGTTGTATGTGACCAGATGATTCAGGATCTTCACAGCCTAAACAATTATAATGAGGTGTTTGTATTAAACCTTTGTTATCTGTGGCTTTACATATTGTCAGGCTTATGTATCAAATAATAGATAGAGTCATTGAGTCACTGTACCTGAGCACGTGCGTTGCTGATCTTAAGGAGCTGAATGGGCATCTGGAGAATCTCAGTGGCAAACTCATACCGGATGGATCCACGTTGAACATAGTTATCATCAGGGACAATAATTGGAGCCTTCTTGATCTCAACGAAAGTCAACATTTGTCTGTGAAAGGTAGTTCATGGGAAACTGTTAAACCTATAAGCTTAATAAAATGAAAATGTTTTCCTTTTATACCACAAATCAGTCAACATACTTTGCTTCCATTTGGGCAGCTCCTGACATCTCATTGAATGGTGTGAACTGATGGAGCTCAGTAACAGTGGCCTCCAAGATCAGAGCACCATTGTCAGCGGGCTTCATGAGGTAGTTGTAAGTGGCAGCTCCCATCAGGGCCTCCCCTCTCTGTTTAGACAAAACACAGAGTTGTATTGTCATGTGAAGTGTTTCTGGTTATGTTTTTCCAACCCCCAAAATAGATACTTATGCTCATACCTGCCGGCACTCTACACACTTCTCTGTGTAAGCCAGACCAAAGTCCTTCATGATTCTCTGCTGGCAGTTATTGAGATCTTTGCTCTTGGTCAAATGGATGCGCTCTGCCTTGGCATCTTCCCTGATCACATAGTGGGTCTTGCACACTCCCTGAGCTCCAGCCTAACACAAAAGAGAGCATGAGTGAGGAACTCAAACATTGCTTACTGAAACATGTTTTGCATCTATATATGAACATATACAAGTTTTACCTCCTGCAACTCATAGACGTTTTGTGTCTTCTTGATGTTGAGCTGAAGAATGTTCAGGATACCTCTATGGACATTCAGCACTGTTTCAGAGACAGCAGTGGGGGCAAATACCTTACCCACAACACCCTTGGCATACTCAAACTTGATGGGAATCGAGAACTGAGCAGCCAGGGCTGAAGTGAGTTTTGCAGCTGGGACGAAAGGATCGTTGGGCCACACACCACTGTACTCAAAGATCTCAGGGTTCACAAGCTACAAGAAGATATCAATTGATGTATTAGTCAATGTAATGGACATCACATTAGGATATTGTTTGTGTGGGAACTTCATGTATAATAAATACCTTCAGCAAGTAGGTATTCTCTGCAACTGCACTGATATGAACTTTGCTGATTACTTTTACTCCAGCTCTAGCCAGACCCTCCTCAGGCAGACCACCCAGGAGCAGTGCCTCATACTTGTACACATAGGTCTTACTGGCAGCAAAATCAGGGGCTGTAATAACAATCAAAACATATTTGATGATCTTGTGATCTGAGAACTGGTTTTACTTAATTTATTCAACTAGAAAAAAATGCAGAAGTGAAACTACCTAATAAACATAAGTAAAAATCCATAAAAATAATATGTACTTACCAAAGTTAACAGATTGACTCGCTACAAGATAAAACAAAAATTATTGTCACAATATGTTACTGAATGTTTTTCAAAAAATGTCATAGATACAGAATTGTACATTTCAATATTTACATAACTTAGTTATATTTACATGAAGTTAGTTATAATATCTGCACTAGAATAAGACAGAAAAACTGTACTTACCCACAAGGGCTAGAGTCAGTGCAAGTACTACTGCTCTCATGGCCAGTGTGATGTGAGGAACAACAGTCCCAGTCCACCTTTTAAAGAAGTGCTCTATCGACAAAAACAATCGTAACAAAATATATAATTAACTAATGTTTCATAAGTTGAGATCAGTATGTGCTCATAATAAAGCCTGTTGAGTTGGTTATCACTAGTTCTGAGGTGGCCACATACACCCGTAGGTTAGGTTAACCTGCCCCACTGCCATTTAGCCCTTTACAGATCAATGTCCATCTAAGTCAGTTATTTAATGAAAATTATCTGGAGAATCACGTGTTGTTTTATCCAACAAGTTATGTGTACTACAACCTTCATTTTTCTTTAAATATTACATTAGTTATTTTTCTCTATTTATCTGATAGACTGCATCCAATTTGTTGAGTAGAGTGTTGGAGGCTATTTTGTAAATGACATCGCCGAAGTTGAGGATCGGTAGGATGGTCAGTTTTACGAGGGTGTGTTTGGCAGCATGAGTGAAGGATGCTTTGTTGCGAAATAGGAAGCCGATTCTAGATTTAATTTGGGATTTGAGATGTTTAATGTGAGTCTGGAAGGAGAGTTTACAGTCTAACCAGACACATAGGTATTTGTAGTTGTCCACATATTCTAAGTCAGAACCGTCCAGAGTAGTGATGCTGTGGGGGCAGCGATCGGTTGAAAAGCATGCATTTGGTTTAACTTGCATTTAAGAGCGGTTGGAGGCCACGGAAGGAGAGTTGTATGGCATTGAAGCTCGTCTGGAGGTTAGTTAACACAGTGTCCAAAGAGGGGCCAAAGGTAGACAGAATGGTGTCGTCTGTGTAGAGATGGACCAAAGAATCACCAGCAGCAAGTCCGACATCATTGATGTATACAGAGAAGAGAGTCGGCCCTAGAATTGAACCATGTGGCACCCCCATAGAGACTGCCAGAGGTCTGGACAACAAGCCCTCCGATTTGTCACACCAAACTCTATCAGAGAAGTAGTTGGTGAACCAAGCAAGGCAGTCATTTGAGAAATCAATGCTGTTGAGTCTGCCAATAAGAATGTTGTGATTGACAGAGTCGAAAGCCTTAGCCAGGTCGATGAATACCGCTGCACAGTAATGTCTCTTATCGATGGCGGTTATGATATCGTTTAGGACTTTGAGCGTGGCTGAGGTACACCCATGACCAGCTCTGAAACAGGAATTCAATAGCGGAGTGGGGATGCTTTAATAGTGTTATGCCCAGTCCTCAACCCTGATTGGTTTACATTCAAAATACATTTATTTGGAAAAAAAGGAGCAAAGTTGTACATTTGCCAAGGATTCTAGAATCTTAGCTAGACAAGGAAGCCTTGAAAAGGGGAGATAATTATTAAGATCACTACTATCTCCACCACTATGGAGTGGTAGCACAAGAGCTGATTTCCATACTTTTGGAATACTGTCTTTCTTGATAATGTTTAATAAAACATTTTAGGTTATTGAGCCAACAATGATTGGCGCTGCACACTTAAGCAGCCCGGGATCCAAGTGGTTACCCCTATGGATGTATTGTTGTCTATTGCTAGCAAAGCATCCAGGACTTTTTTGTAAATAGCCTAAAAGAAAAGCTTTGACTATAATTTCTCTGATCATTCAGCAAGTTTCCCCTATCAGCATTCAGCCTAATATGATTGTGAATAGGCTCAGAAGTTCTTTCAAAGAGAGCCCGCTGAAATAAAATGGTGATTAAATGCATCACTGACGACATTTTTTCTGTAATGAGGCCAGTGTCTAAATTAATTTGTTGTGGCAGACAGGAGGAAGAAGATCTCTTCAGGGATTTGACAGTTTTCCAAAATGATACACAATGATTCCTCGGTTGCTTAAAAGCTTGCCAGTCCAGGCCTAAGCCTCTGTTCCTGGCCTTGGCCCAAGCGTCATCTCTATTATCCCTATTATGAATGACTTCTATAGTAATAATAATTTTGGAATGTACCAGGCATTCAATCTACCTTTAACCCTTTTTTTTTACGGTAGCTGTAACACCCGGGGTGTAGTGGAGGAAGAAGTCAGGCGCAGGAAGCAGAGAGTTCAGGGTAGCGCTACTTTATTTGCACCACAAAGGTGAAACAACGCCAACCCAAACAAATGCCCCAAACACGGAGAACTTAAACAGTCCAGCAAAATACAAAATACACGGACAACCGTGACCTACAGCCGTGTACAACATGTACACTGAAAACAATCCCGCACAACCAGCAGACGGGCCGGCTGGTAAATGAAGCCCAACCAATTATCCTAAACTAAACACAGGTGAAACTAATAAACAGAAAAGGGGGAAAAGGGATCAGTGGCAGCTAGTAGGCCGGTGACGACGACCGCCGAGCGCCACCCGAACAGGAGGGGGAGTCACCTTCGGTAGGAGTCGTGAGAGTAGCATGATTATCCACAATAGTAAGTCATCTGCAAAAAGGATCAAAGCTAAATTAGGTTCAGGGATAGCTGAAATACAATCAAGGTCAATCATATAAAGATCATGTAAAAACGCCTGTTCACTGGAACTTTTTAAGGTCCTCTTTGTGATGACACAAGTCTTAGTTTTGTATTCTCACATCTCTCACATAAACAACTGGGCAATGGTCACTGTATTGACACCAGTTGAACTAGGTAACTCCTCGAGTTCAATGGTTAGCCGAGGAAGAACGGGACCCCTATAACAGTTATGGATACATTTTTCACCAGACAAAGGCTTAAAGACAGTAGCTCACATTGTTGGGCAAGGGAAATGGATTTCAATAAAGAGACAGAGAAAATATGTTTTAATAAGTATGGCCACTCCACTACCTCTACCTGTCTTTCAGCTCTGAACACATTATAACCCTCAAAATGTATATCAGAGTCCAGAATGTACGCAGCGATACAAGTTTCAGTCAATACCAGCATGCCCATATGACTGCATAGCCCATATCTTGATGTAATCTAGTTTATGAAGTAAGCTCCTGCTGTCCATATGCATCAACCCAAGTCCTTTACAATCTTTACATTTTTAAAGTCACATGGAGTCTACAACACAAACAAGCTATGCTCAATTGGCAGTTGCAGGTCCGGTCTGATGGTTGATGTTCATACAGTTGGTATGGCTATAAGCTTGGCACACCTGTATTTGGGGAGATTCTCCCATTCTTCTCTGCAGATCCTCTCAAGCTCTGTCAGGTTGGCTGCACAGCTATTTTCAAGTTTCTCCAGAGATGTTTTATTGGGATCTCTCTGTACTTTGCTCTGTTCATCTCTCCCTCAACCCTGACTAGTCTCCCATTCCCTAGTGCTTAAAAACATCCCCACAGCATGATGCTTCCACTACCATGCTTCCCCGTAGGGATGGTGCCAGGTTTCCTCCAGATGTGACACTTGCCATTCAGGCCAAAGAGTTCAATGTTGGTTTCATCAGACACGACAATCTTTTTCTCATGGTCTGAAAGTCCTTTAGGTGCCTTTTGGCAAAATCCAAGTGCCTTTTAATGAGGAGAACTTCCGTCTGGCAACTCTACCATGAAGGCCTGATTGGTGGAGTGCTGCAGAGATGGTTGTCCTTCTGGAAGGTTCTCCTATCTCCACAGAGGAACTCTGGAGCTCTGTCAGAGTGACCATCGGGTTCTTGGTCACATCCCTGAGTAAGGCCCCCCTCCTCCGATTGCTCGAATCTTGGTGGTTCCAAACTTCTTCCATTTAAGAATGATGGGGGCCACTGTGTTCTTGGGTACCTTCAATGCTGAAGAAATGTTTTGGTACCCTCCCCCAGATCTGTGCTTTGACATAATCCTGTCTCGGAGCTCTACTGACAATTCCTTCAACCTCATGGCTTGTTTTTTTACTCTGACATACACTGTCAACTGTGGGACCTTATATAGACAGGTATGTGCCTTTCCAAATTATGTCCAGTCAATTGAATTTACCACAGGTGGACTCTAATCATGTTGTAGAAACATCTTAAGTATGATCAATGGAAACAGGATGCACCTGAGCTCAATTTTGAGTCTCATAACAAACCATCTGAATCCAAGGCTTTTGATTGGGGAAGCAGCGAACCATCACTGTGGTGACAATGTCGTCGATGCATTTCCTATTGAAGCCGGTAACGGAGGTGGTTAGCTCATCAATGCTATTGTCTTAGTCCCGGAATATATTCTAGTCAGCGCTAGCAAAGCTGTCCTGTAGCATAGCCTCCGATTCAGAGGACCATTTCTCAATGCAACACATCATGAGTACTTCCCCTTTGAGCTTCTGTTTGTAGACAGGGAGCAGGAGTATAGAGTCATGATCTGATTTGCCAAAAGGCTGATGAGGAAAGGCCTTGTATGCTTGCTTGTGGCTAGAGTAGCATTGGTTTTATCGCCCCTTGTGGCATAGGAGTTGTGTTGATGGAAGTTGGGAATATGTGTCTTAAATGACTAGGAATTTAATGACAAGGAACTTAATGACTAGGAACTTAATGACTAGGAACTAACAAGGAAAGCAGCCTCCGAGGGCATGGTTTCCTGCCTGTTTTTCTTATCCTGAGATTGAACATATAAAGCAATCACGATAACAGCTGAAAACTCTCTCGGGGTTAGAAAGTTTGGCATTTGTCCATCAAGTATTCCAAGACGGGTGAGCAATGGGTAGAGACTTCCATTGCGCTAGAGTCAGGACACCATTTACTGTTGATGAAGAGGCATACACCTCCCCCTGTCAATTTTCCTGAATCCAATGTCCTGTCCGCTCGGTGAATGGAGAATCCATCGAGTTGGATTGCCATGGAGGCAAGGCCAAGTGTTTTTGGGACGGACAAGGCCCCTGACTGTGTTTTGATAGAGCCATAATATTTTGACTGCTGAGTGACAGAGGGACAAGTTAGTGTGGTTTTTAAGGTAATGTTTTTGTTTGTAGATGTCATTTGTATAGATTTCATGTCAAAAGTATTTTTATTGTATTACCTTTTGTTAAAGTCATGTAGTTTTATACATTTGAATGTCAGACAACGTAATGTATTTGTTTTCATAGTCAACATAGTTTTTTCTTAATTAACCTGTTATGGTTGCAATCCCGATACCGGGATCGATATGACAACTACCAGTGAAAATAGAGGGCGCCAAAAGTCAAAACACAGAAATCTCATAATTACAATTCCTAAAACATACATGTGTCTTATATCATTTTAAATCTATTTTCGTTGATAATCCCACCAAATTGTCCGATTTCAAATAGGCTTTTCAGCGAAAGCACTACAAACGATTATGTTAGGTCTCCACCAAACCACAATAAGCAGACATTTTCCAGCAAAATATAGCCTTCACAAACACCAGAAATAAAGATAAAATGAATCACTAACCTTGAATTATCTTCATATGACACTCATAGGACTTCATGTTACACAATACATTTTGTTTGATAAAGTTCATATATATATAAAAAAAAATCTGAGTTTACATTGGCGCGTTAGATTCACTAGTTCCAAAAACATCAAGTGATTTTGCAAAGCCACATCACTCAACAGAAAAACTCATCATAAATGTAGATGATAATATAGTTATACACATGGAATTATAGATATACCTCTCCTTAATTCAACCGCTGTGTCAGACTTTTTAAAAATGGAAAAAGAAATGCATGCAATAATCTGAGCTCAGATTTCTGACTTCCTGTTTTGACTTCAACTCAGGATTTTGCCTGCCAATATGAGTTCTGTTATACTCACAGACATCATTCAAACAGTTTTAGAAACTTCAGAGTGTTTTCTATCCAATACTAATAATACTATGCAAATATTAAAAACTATGACAGAGTAGCAGGCCATTTGGTATGGGCACCTTTTCATCCAAGCTACTCAATACTGCCCCTGCAGACATAAACAATTTAATATTGAATATCATTTTAGAATGTACATTCAGTGAAATGTTGCTGATACACCAACACCAAATGGGAAAAGAGATATAGTTCTTTACATTGATTTATGAAATTGACAAACTGTCTTTCCTTTCAATTGATTGTGATGACAACAAAACAATATTGGTCGAAGCTAATTGTATTTGTTGTAGATGCAGTGCAATGGAATTGGTATACTGAACAGTCATAGCAAGTTGGATGTGTTTACAATATAACTCCTCTGTCAAGCTGAAGGTGTTTTTGGAACTGACGTCTTTTTAAATTAAAAAAAAAAAGTGATTGCCATTAAATGTATCTTATTAGAGGGCTCTTTTTGCAAATGAAAAATGTATCAGAGACCATCTTTGAATGCACAGTTGGATTTATTACAATTTGAGTGGTCAATAATGTTGTAGTTTCATCTCAGTGATGTGAAATTACATATTTTCTGTTATAAAAGTTACAGTATCTGCTCCACCAGAGCACTAAATGCACTGCTCAGAGCAGCGACAGGCCACATGGGCTTCTGCCTTCTCCATCAGGTCCACACTCTTCTCATAGATGCTGCTCAGACCTTCAGAGCGGTTCAGGTTGGAATCTGTAATAGGAAAGAAAGTAAGAAATTAGGAACTGCAGATCAGTATTTATTGGATACATCAGAGCAGTATGGTGTCTTCAGTAAAACAGTTGTCCATTATAGACTCACCGACGGGCAGGCAGTGGAAACCGATGGTGATGGGGGTGGTCCTCACTGGGAGGCATCCAGGCAGACAGCGCAGCACAGGCTCAACAGAGTAGCATTTGGAATCCCTGTCATCAACAATCACCTGCTTCTCCAGCTTCACAGACTCGAGCTTCATGAGACATTCTGACATAGAGAGGTACAGCAATAATATGTTAACTAAATGAACTGACATTTGTAATGCAGCATAAGCGGTAGGCTAAGACTTACCAGACGCATCACGGCAGCTATCAGAAGGAAGCACCCAGGAATGGGCAAAGCTGACTGAGCTCTTGGTCAGGCGGCCACTGGGTGTACGGTACTCCTGTCTGTGTTCGCCATCAGCCTTTCCACAGAGTCCACAGGTCTGTCCCTTCATCCAGTCCACGACTTTAATCTGAGTGCCAAAATCACACAACAACTTAGAACAACTGTAGCTTATATTTTGGTAGCCCTTTAAACAAGTAATACGCTATTCATACATTTAATGATACAGTATTATTGATATTATGACATAAGATTCCAATCACCTTCCATGAGTTCCTATCAAAGTAGACTTCTTGGAGACCATGGCTTTTGGCATAGAGAGACACACCTTCACCCTTCAGACCGATCTTGATAGAACCTTAGGCAAGAAAATAAACAATGTTGTAGTTTATGGATGAGGCCATTTTCTATTATCCTATTACTGCAGTACATTAGATTATTCTAGTTATTGTGATGTTGATAAATAAGGTTGAAGGAGCATGAGAAACCTGAGGGGTCCTCGTATGGGAGGTTGGCTTTGGAAATTTCCATTCCATTGACCTTCACTATCACATCATTGTCCTCAGGGTACAGGTCAACATCACTGGAAGTGTCAAAGATAATATTTCATACATTGTTATTGATAGAAATATATTTGTGTAAAAGCAATTGTTTTCTAAAACAATACTCACATGTCAGAGATTTTCACATTGATGTGGTTTTCTTCAGATGCGTGATCCTTCTTCAGCAGAACCATGAATTTGAGCTCTATGGTACAATCCTGAGCCAAAACTTGGTAGCAGGAGAGAGGCATATTGACCGGGTACTTCCTGTTGTTGAATGTTGTCAATGTGTCTCTGACCATGCTACATTTAACTGGAAAACAATAGTGTTAATTTATACCTTCCTTGCCTTTTTTAACGTTGTACTGTGACATTGTTTTGTTTATTAGTTTTTTATTGTTTCTGCTTACCTGCGTTGACTTCAGAAAACAAGTAGTGGATTTTGTTAACAATGTTGTCATCAAAGGGAGAAAGATCAGTCATAGACTCAATGGGCAGAGAACAGGGCAGGTTCACACCCCGTTTATACAGTGTCATCTGTGATTTAGATACACAAATCCTCAACAGTCAACCAAGAAGTGAAGTCTGGAGAAATAAAACAGCAGAAAATGCTATTGTGGGAAAAACAATGTTCCTCACCTTGGGTGTTTTCAGAATGACATCCAGGGTCCTTTCAGATGTTGCAACCACAGTGCATTGAATCTGTTTCTCACTATTTTTGTCTTTTTGCATTGGAACCAAGTCAGCCAGGTAATATGGGATGTACCCAGGGATGAATTCAGACACGCTAGAAGAGATAAGGTTACACAAATCAGAAGTTGTTCTTGATTTGTTCTGTAACATTATTCAGCTATCACTAGTAAATAACAAATAAGTAACCATACATCCTAACATAGCGCCAAACAGCCTTGGGAACCTTGGGGAGTCTGTCCCAAGACAACCTCAGACGAACTGCAGGGCTTGGACCAACAAGACCAGTCTCAGCAGTGATAAAGGTGTTATAATCCTTGCACTCTGCACCCCAAGCAATCTTGGCCTAATTAGGAGAACAAAATAAAGTGTACATTTTTTTAGTATACCTTAGATGTTATTGCTACCCATGGTACAACCTAAACATTTAAAAAAACGATCAGAAAACGTATATTGTAGCACCATTTACAAGATATTTGATCTTACAGTGACTTTGTGTTTGCTGAGCAGAACACCATCAGCACACAGTTTCCAGTTGTCGTTCTCATCAAGGGCAGCCATAATGATCTGCAGTCTGAAAGTAGCTTTGTTCAAGTAAGCAGTAACCTGGTATCCCTCTATCTTATGGTCAGCTCTCACTAAACGGAAGAGGATGATCACCTTAGGGGCAAGTTTATTGCCAAGGAATTTGTCCTGAGAAGAGAAACACATTTTAAATCTTAATTCATCTCTGCGCTCTCTCCCAATGGCACACAATGAAAGAGGTGATAATCTTGACTCAAGTTATGATGGTGAAGTGTCACCTGCTTGTAGATGGCATGGAAGCTAGAGGCACTGCTCTTGCTTCTGGAGATGACATTGGAGGTGGCTTGAGAGTCCTGCAAACAAACAGCAAAACAAAGCATCAGGGTATTTACGGAAATACTTTTCTACAAACGTTTATTTTTGTCAACCATACCGTAGATGAAAATTCCTCAATATTGTACCTTGTGATTCTTTTTGAATTTGCGGTCGTTGGGGTCGTAAGGCTGGTCGGGGCCGTCAGGCTATTTGGGTAAAAATACCAATTACATTCAATAAATTCTCTTCACATTTTTAACATCTATGTATGTTTGCAACAGGTCTGTGCCTTGTTTGTCAACTCCATAAATATCTGACTCAAAGAGTTTTGTGAGAAACAGTAGCCTTACCTCGGAGATGCGGGAGCTGGAGGAGCTGGAAGAGCTGCTGCTCTCTGATTTCTTGGATCTAGGGCGGGAACTACTAGAACTAGAGCTGCTGGAACTAGAGGAATCTCTGGTGCCGTTCTTCAGATCAGGCACCAGAATTTTCTTGAGCTTCAACAGTACAGTTTTTCCCTCGGGAGCTTCCTCCTCTTCGTTCATGGTGATGACTTTGATAATCTTTTCTGCAGCCTTGGGTCCAACTTGCACTTCAAACTCCAGCCTCTCGATGGCGGGTTCAGATGCTGCTAAAAATGGAATGCATTATAAATAGCTAAACAAATTGTTGCATGTATATGCTGAACTTGGCGTATTACCAAATGAATGCTTACATTGTTTCACAGAAATAAGGACTGAATGCTTTCCAATCATGTTGTAGAAAAGAGTGTTTCTGATGAAGGCAGCACTCTCTGAGGCAAATTCAAAGCATGCTTTGACTCCAAGCCTTTCGACACAGATTGTCTCCTCAAGACCGACTACAATTGCCTTAATGATGGGCTTGAAGTTGGATGGCAAATCAGAATAGAGGATCTCGGAAGATCTTGACTGAAAAAATGATATAAATTCACAAAATGTATCAAATGTCTGGGGTCTGTGGTTAATAATTTCTGATTGGCAATGCTTATGGGGATTTAGTTTTGAACAAGTATTTCATACAAACTCACCAAACTTCCAGCAAAAGAGGCAGCAGAGGCTGCAATCATAGATGTGAACTTATCCCTGGACTGCTGTGCGCTTCTTGCTACTCCTTGGGCAGGAATCAAGGGAGTTATTCTCTCGGCTGGGACATCCTCCACATTTCTTGCGACAGCAAAGGTCTCAATGCTGTTTGAAGGAACATAGATCTCAAGAAATCTGTAGTGTGGCAGCCGTGTTAAAAAAATATGAACTTAATGTAAACAGCTATTACATCCTCTTTTCTGAACAAGAAAAAGATTGCCCTTACTGTGCGACAGCAATATGCTCAGGAGCGGAAACAGGGAAAGCTTCAAACTTGAAGTTGCCATTAGCGATGTCAAGCTGTGCTGCAAATTTTGCAGGGACAATTGTGCGGACCTTAGTTCTTGCCATAATAGCAGCCTGGATGAATGCAGTGTTCACTCCCATCACAGCAAATGTATGCATGACAATGCTACAGGAAGAGGAGACATTTGTTAAATTTACCAAGATTTGTGGTATCATCAGAAAATATTGGTCTTATACCTACCTTGGTCTAACTTCGGCGTGTAGCTCAATGTTTGTTTCCAATAGCTGGGCAGCATGGAAGGTTTCAGGCAGAGCAGGTGTCAGAGTGGCACGGACTATGAACATAAAGATAAAAGCACATTCATATGGGAGATCAGAGATCTAGTGAAGAACTACTAATTACTAAGCAATAACTATTATGATATAGTTACCTTTGACGTATGCTTTAGCGACAGCAGCAGCGTAGTAACTGAGCTCCATGGGCAAACCAACAGCGGTGGGGAAGATGCGACGCACCTCTGCAGCCAGCAGGGGCTTAACATACTGGAAAGTTGCTCCAGCCAACAGTGCCTTCAAGGCATTTTTTCCCAAAGCGTGTGCAGAAGGACTGTTGGCAAGCTGTGGGATGTTATTAGGTTTAGCTGTTTTGTCCCTCAACTGTGAATGTTTTATGAATACTTTTGGAGACTATTAAGTTATATCATCTGTTGTACCTGAAGTGCCTGATCGATGATGGACTTGTCGATGTTGGCAAAGGCAATTTCCTGTCCAAAGAACTTCACATATATGGAGGCTAGGGGCTTTCTTGTGTCTAGGGACCTCCAGTCAGACAGCTGTGGATAGATGAGTAAAGCAAACCTGATTGATCAATTTAATTTTAAAAATCCACAGGGATTGAAGCAATTTAAGATAAATGTGTAATGTAGTGATTGTTGATACTTACAGCCTTAATGACACGCCTCATCTTGGTGATCCTGTCAGCATTTTCAGGAGCTGGGGGTAATTTCAGAAGAGCCTCCTGGATTCCCTCAGTTCTCACTCCAACCTAAGGGGCAAACATTAAGCTTGGACAGTTAAAAAGTGTTTTAAATGTTCTCAATCATTATCATTTCAAGGAACTTTGAAAAAAACGCCTTTACCTCAAGAACATCAGCAGCTGCTCCAGCAAAGTAGGTGCGAGCTTTGGCCACGACAGTTCTGGGGAAAAGGGTGGCAGCATCGTTGATGTAGAAAGCACTGGCAGCAGCACCAATCCTTAGGGGATCTTTAAAATGGGGATAAATGACTGTTAATGATTGATTTTGTTGATGTTTAGTGAATGATGCTAATGGGCCAGTCGTTGCAAGCCAAGGAAGATAAGAGGAGGACCTTACTGGAATAGGCATCCAGGTGGATGGCTTGACTGAAGTGGCAGCTCAATCTTCTAAATTTGGTGCTGAGCATCTTGACAGCAACATTGCAGGCAGCAGCACTAAAATGAAGGAATAGCAACTATGTTATTAAATCTGATTCCATAGATATTGAGAGAGATGTAATGACATGTAAAGGTGAAAGAGTGCTCTTACACTGAGGCAAAGTCAGGGGAGGTGCTCCTGGTCAGGGACATCATGTGAGAGTAGGTGAAGCTAGCAACCTGCAGATTTTTCTCTGTTTTCAGAATGCTAGCTACAGTAATCACCAGGCCCATTGGGGGCTTTGTCTCAAACAAAACAATGCAGGCAAGCATGCGGAGCTCTGGGTGGAGAGCCTTGTCCATGAACAACTGCACAGCAACTTCCTGGACCTATTTCACAACAATAATGCAGAGATTTGAATGGACTTCGCCAATGAGAATGATGATGTTGTCATTTGCAATTTAATGGAGGGACTGTACTCACCATTCTAGGCTCCCTCTTAGCAATGTTCCTGAGGGCCAAGACTGCATCAGCCTGGACTCTCAGGGGCAGAGCAGCAGCTGCAGTTCCAAACACGGGCAGGAGCTTTGTGATTGGTTTAATGCTAGCAGGATGGCCAGCATTACCCAGAGCTTTAAGAACCATGGAGAGTTCCTCAAATTTGCTATTAGCAACAGCCTGAACAGCAAGTTCGTGGATGGGCTGTGGGAAGACATGTACAGTAGATATGTTTGAATAACCTCAATCAGTAGATCATCATATACATGAGATGACATCTACCTCTTTGAAGAGTATCTCAATAGCACTGACTTTGCTGATAAACCTTTTTTGAGGGAAAAAATACTTGATACGATTGTGATATGTTGCTATCTCACCTATCTATCGTAAGAGCATCTATCTGTTAAGTGACTCAAATGTAAATGATTATAGGAAAATACATCCAGTTTACCTTCACAAGTTCAGCGGGGCAGTTGGGATATTGAACACAGTATTTGGAAACCATGGTACCATAACCAAGCATGGCGATCTCACGTAGAACTGGGTGTGTCTGAATCTTGTGGTTGAAAGCCAGGCTCTGGTGGTGAAAAAGGTATTGTTTTGAGTCATCTTTATATAATTTCTTACAAAATATTGAAGAGATAGGACAGTGTAGGAGTAAAGTGGGTCCAGGATTCGCAACCAGACGGTTGCGAGCACATATGTGACCAGCTTCAAAAAGCTAGGCATATGTCGCACATCACTACTTCACAGGAGATGCATTTGCAGTTTATTCTTTCAGAAATGCCTCCTGGAACATGTGAACTGTCATGTGCCTTCATAACAAACTTGTATGCCATCTGTAAATATGAATACAATTGTTAAATTAGGAGCCTAGTTGGTTTAGCCATGGAAAAATACCTTCCCGCTAGCCATGATTGGCTGAGATAATGAATGGGCTAATGAATGGGCTGGACATGCCGAGAGATGAGTTTGTGTTGGTCTGCTATGTAGCACGCTTCTGTCTAATACATGAGCTGCTTGGTATATGTCAATAATCCTTGTTACAGTGGCTTTTTTGAAAGATATAATGCTAGCCATGGAGATCTGCAAATGTGTTGCTACTGCGCTCAACAACATTGTTGCCCAGAATTTATTATGTGCTATCGACAAAGATTAGTGGGAAAAAATTGTGATGGACTACTTTCTACACACAGTCAGTGTGAACCGAAGTGACTTGACACAACAACGGGCCCAACAAGCTGTAGCTTGCTACAAAACAAACAGAAAAGACACACTGCCATGAAGTGTTCATCCATGTATGCTGGTAAGAGTGTAGCTACATTCTCAGATATTACAATTTTCAGATTTTGTCAGAAAGTCATTTTCATTGCAAGTTCAAGCGTACTGTTAGCTAGCTAGCAAATGTTAGCTTGCTGGCTTGCTAGCTAACGGCACGTGTATGATCTATGTAGTAATATTATTTGTATCTCAGAAAGCAACTTGTAATTGCTGATTACGGCCATCGATTGTATTTCATGAACATGTGTACATGTCTAGACAATAGTAACCATCCACTTAGCAAGATGTGGCTGGGGGTGGTTATATAATTTATTTCACATGACCCATCAGTTTTGGACAAGTGTCTGGGTAAGCATAATGTATAATTATAAAATAATTATAAAATATTTTTATCCGGACACTTTCAAAGTCAGATTAGGATATAGGCCAAGGACTAGATAAAGTGCATTTTTAACTGGAGTTTTCACTATTTTAGGCTACTACTTTCACCACTTTTAGTCTCGAAATGTTTGGTTGTTTACTACACTACCTTACTCACTCTGTTTAGCTCATGGTCTCACATGTGAATCCTTAAAGAGATGGGTGGGGCTAGGGCTTTAGAGGGTGTGAACGATGCCAAATAGGTTTAAACGCAGAAGGTCTCCAGTAGGTGTAGGGAAAAATTCAAGGGACATTTTCTCAAAAGTTAGGTTACAAGTTGACCAACTTTCAAAGCAGAATTACTTTCACATTGTTCCTCAACCGTGGGGTATGATATACCGTTTTGTAGATCTGAGTCTCTACTTTAAATAATAAAAACACCAAATGTTGCTACATAAAACTGAATCGAGGCTCTGGGTCACATATGTGTTGAAGGTAGTGGTGTTAACCACTAGACCACCTCATGCTACAATTTTTAGTAATCTTAATGAGGAAATCTATAAGAATGCTTAAACATCATTTAAAGGTTTACTTACTTCAACAAGCTTGACAGTCTCCAGATCAGCAGTCACCATATGCACAGCGGCAACCAGAGCCTGAGCAGCCTCAAAAATAGTGATGTCACCAGCCAAAAACTTCTCCTTGATGAATCTCACAGCCACTGATCTTCCGATGGAGGGGACAGCATCCAGGATCCAGTGTCTGAAAAAAAAATGTTTTTCTGTCATTGTGTCTTTGTTTGAGCAATTGAGCAAGATTTTTTTTTACCTGTAAGCTGGTTTGGCCTTGAACTCAGCCCAGATGGCATTAATAGTCTCAGAGCCTGCCACGCGCAGGAGCTGAATAAACTGCAGAAACTTAAGAGGAGCATCTTCATGGACCTGTGCCGTGTTGTATGTGACCAGATGATTCAGGATCTTCACAGCCTAAACAATTATAATGAAGTGTTTGTATTTAACCTTTGTTATCTGTGGCTTTACATATTGTCAGGCTTATGTATCAAATAATAGATAGAGTCATTGAGTCACTGTACCTGAGCACGTGCGTTGCTGATCTTAAGGAGCTGAATGGGCATCTGGAGAATCTCAGTGGCAAACTCATACTGGATGGATCCACGGTGAACATAGTTATTATCGGGGACAATAATTGGATCCTTCTTGATCTCAACGAAAGTCAACATTTGTCTGTGAAAGGTAGTTCATGGGAAACTTTTAAACCTATAAGCTTAATAAAATGAAAATGTTTTCCTTTTGTACCACAAATCAGTCAACATACTTTGCTTCCATTTGGGCAGCTCCTGACATCTCATTGAATGGTGTGAACTGATGGAGCTCAGTAACAGTGGCCTCCAAGATCAGAGCACCATTGTCAGCGGGCTTCATGAGGTAGTTGTAAGTGGCAGCTCCCATCAGGGCCTCCCCTCTCTGTTTAGACAAAACACAGAGTTGTATTGTCATGTGAAGTGTTTCTGGTTATGTTTTTCCAACCCCCAAAATAGATACTTATGCTCATACCTGCCGGCACTCTACACACTTCTCTGTGTAAGCCAGACCAAAGTCCTTCATGATTCTCTGCTGGCAGTTATTGAGATCCTTGCTCTTGGTCAAATGGATGCGCTCTGGCCTGGCATGTTCCCTGATCACATAGTGGGTCTTGCACACTCCCTGAGCTCCAGCCTAACACAAAAGAGAGCATGAGTGAGGAACTCAAACATTGCTTACTGAAACATGTTTTGCATCTATATATGAACATATACAAGTTTTACCTCCTGCAACTCATAGACGTTTTGTGTCTTCTTGATGTTGAGCTGAAGAATGTTCAGGATACCTCTATGGACATTCAGCACTGTTTCAGAGACAGCAGTGGGGGCAAATACCTTACCCACAACACCCTTGGCATACTCAAACTTGATGGGAATCGAGAACTGAGCAGCCAGGGCTGAAGTGAGTTTTGCAGCTGGGACGAAAGGATCGTTGGGCCACACACCACTGTACTCAAAGATCTCAGGGTTCACAAGCTACAAGAAGATATCAATTGATGTATTAGTCAATGTAATGGACATCACATTAAGATATTGTTTGTGTGGGAACTTCATGTATAATAAATACCTTCAGCAAGTAGGTATTCTCTGCAACTGCACTGATATGAACTTTGCTGATTACTTTTACTCCAGCTCTAGCCAGACCCTCCTCAGGCAGACCACCCAGGAGCAGTGCCTCATACTTGTACACATAGGTCTTACTGGCAGCAAAATCAGGGGCTGTAATAACAATCAAAACATATTTGATGATCTTGTGATCTGAGAACTGGTTTTACTTAATTTATTCAACTAGAAAAAAATGCAGAAGTGAAACTACCTAATAAACATAAGTAAAAATCCATAAAAATAATATGTACTTACCAAAGTTAACAGATTGACTCGCTACAAGATAAAACAAAAATAATTGTCACAATATGTTACTGAATGTTTTTCAAAAAATGTCATAGAAACAGAATTGTACATTTCAATATTTACATAACTTAGTTATATTTACATGAAGTTAGTTATAATATCTGCACTAGAATAAGACAGAAAAACTGTACTTACCCACAAGGGCTAGAGTCAGTGCAAGTACTACTGCTCTCATGGCCAGTGTGATGTGAGGAACAACAGTCCCAGTCCGCCTTTTAAAGAAATTTTCTTTCGACAAAACAATCGTAACAAAATACATAATTAACTAATGTTACATAAGTTGAGATCCGTATGTGCTCATAATAAAGCCTGTTGAGTTGGTTATCACTAGTTCTGAGGTGGCCACATACACCCGTAGGTTAGGTTAACCTGCCCCACTGCCATTTAGCCCTTTACAGATCAATGTCCATCTAAGTCAGTTCTTTAATGAAAATTATCTGGAGAATCACGTGTTGTTTTATCCAACAAGTTATGTGTACTACAACCTTCATTTTTCTTTAAATATTACATTAGTTATTTTTCTCTATTTATCTAACCACTAAATAAAAATGTACACAAAGGCTCTTGTACTTTAGAAGTAGAACCCAGTAGAGATAAGTAGCAACACAATGCTAAATAAAATATATTGTCTAGGTTTGGATCAGTACATGTATGATCAATTCTAATATGTTAGAGAATGTGATAAATTAGAATACTAGTAATGTCAAAACCCAACGAGTTTTGGCACTTGAACATGGGTCAGCCATTGGTCCAAGCTTGTCCTCAACACTATTGAAGTCCTTGAACAAGTATTTGTAATTCAGATGAACCAACCATGTGTCAACAATGGTCAGCTTGACCTAGAGATAAGACTCTGCCATCTTGTCAGTCAATGACACTGAATATGCAGGCCTACAACAGGTTTGTTGTTCGATCCAGATGTTAAATTCGATTGAAATATTAATGTGTCAATTTTATAAAAATGTTTGGACAGTGAGACATTTGTTGTTGTTTTGGCTCTGTACTCCAGCAATTTTGATTTGAAATGATACTATGATGGAGGTTAAAGTGCAGACTGTCAGCATTAATCTGAGGGTATTTTCATCCATAATGAGTAAACCGTTTAGAAATTTGAGTAAATCATTTGGAAATTACAGCACTTTTCACATACCACCCCCCAACGCATCAAACTTGACCTTCATTAGTTAGGGTTAGATTTAAAATCTATTTTCAAGAAGAGAAATTGTGGAAATGGGCAGGGTTTAGCCATAATTATGACTTTGTGGCAGCGTTAACCAGTGACGACCAGGGGGAATGATGGCAAATACTTTACTCAGTAAGGTCACTCCCATAGAATTCTATGGTCACTCCAACTAAGGCTAACTATGAATGGCTGATATCCCAGGCTGATATGTGCTGTGTTCGGGACGACTTTACACCAAGAAACACTTACCCCGATGAAAGCTCCCAACATAAGGAAATTGAAAGTGGCTTTTACTGTAACCAAGTTGCTCCTTAGTTCCTCAGTACACAAACCCATACACAACAACATAACGAGCCATATCGTGCAGTACTGGGCCCAGTCAGGTCTTTGACACATTCACTCACTCCCACGCTGAAAGATCAGCCACAAAATGTTGGTACCATTATAACAGGTTCTGAACAGGCCCTGGTCTCCAGCATGGGAACAGAAAAACATGGGAACAAATCATCTTGGCTCTGATACACACACCCAAACACAAGCTTTGGAGGTCCATCTCTCCATTTAAATATCTCTCACACCCTACAATAACCTGTGGATCATGAGAGAACCTTCATAAATTAGCAGAATATTAAAAAACTATTTATTGACACCTCATGTAGTGTCCTGTAATACTTTGTTTGAAGTGAGACACCTTCAGTCATTCATAACACATCCATAAATACCCTATCCGTCACACCCTGATCTGTTTCTCCTGTCTTTGTGCTTGTCTCCACCCCCTTCCAGGTGTCGCCCATCTTCCCCATTATCCCTGGTGCATTTATACGTGTGTTCTCTCTTTGTCTGTCACCAGTTCGTCTTGTCTCGTCAAGCCTACTAGTGGTTTTCACGTACTCCTGTTTTCACTCTAGTCCCTGTTTTCCCGGTTTTGACCATTCTGACTGCCCTGACCCTGAGCCTGCCTGCCGTTCTGTACCTCACGGACTGACCTCTGCCTGCCCTGGACCTGTCGTTTGCCTGCCCCCTTTTTTGTAAATAAACGTTTGATATTTTGAACTCCATCTGGGTCTTATCCTGAGTCGTGATAGTACAAACTGGCCATGACGGACCCAGCAGACTTGGACCAGCTCCACCACGCTGTCTCCTCCCAAGGAGCCACCATTGGAAGGCACAAGGAGTTGCTTCGTGGTCTTATGGAAGGTTTTGCATTGGATACATTGCTGGAGCAATTCCGCGGGTTGTCTGTTAGGCAGCCTACCACGAATGTAACTTCCCAGCCCCTCAGTAACCCGACTGTCAGCAGCGCGTCTCTCCCGGCCACCCCGGCTTCCTGAGAACCCTGCTTACCTCCTCTGGAACGCTTCGCTGGAAAGTCGGGAACCTGTCAGGTGTTTCTCGCTCAGTATTCCCTCATCTTCTAGCTGCAGCCCTCCTCCTTTCCCTCGGACTGCTCGAAGAAAGCATACCTCACCACGCTGATGTCCGTTGGACATATGCAGTGGATTTCCGTACATTTGTGGCTGAGAGTGCCTGGAACCCGGAATCGTTGTTCGCCACATCCCTGCATGGATTATCGGAGGAGGTTAAAGATGAGTTAGCAGCCCGGGAACTACCAACAGATCTCAACTTGCTCATCGCCTTGACCATCTGGATCGATGGGTGGCTACGGTAACGTAGGAAGGAGAGGTCTGATTTCACCTCGCCTCCGAGGCATCCCGGAAATCTCCGACGTCTCTGTTTCCTAGAGAATCCGAGGTTACCCGAGATTTCCAGAGAGTCTCCGAAGTCTGACGAATTGCCTCTTCCCGAGCCGATGCAACTAGGTAGAGCTAGGTTGTCTCCAGCCGAATGTTTACGCAGGCTTAAGATGAAGAGTTGCCTGTATTTCGGGACTACTGGTCATTTCGTGTCCTCATGTCCACTAAAAGACCAGGCTCACCAGTAGGGCTGAGCACTCTGGTGGGCCATACGGAGAACTTTCCCTCTCCCCTTACTCGTACCCCTCTCCATGCTATTCTGCTGGGGAACTAGTCGAAATCTCTTCGGGTACTCATCGACTCTGGGGCCGATGAGAGTTTTATGGACGCCACCTTGGCGTCTGAGCTGGGCATCCCCACTCAGCCCCTTTCCATTCCCAAGGACGTTAGAGAGCTGGATGGGCGCTCAGTAGGCAGGGTCACCCACAATACCACTCCCATCAACCTACGAGTGTCAGGGAATCACGGCGAGGCTATCCAATTCATGATTATTAAGTCTCCACAGGTTCCCATGGTATTGGGATTCTCTTGGCTCCAGCGACACAATCCCCTCATCGACTGGACTGCTGGTGCCATCATGGGCTGGAGCCCATTCTGTCATGCCCACTGCCTGAAGTCGGCGCAGCCTGCCCCGCGACGTCTTCCTGTGGGCTTGGAAGTTGCCCTGGACCTCTCCGCCATTCCCACAGAGTACCAGGACCTCCGGGAATTTTTCATTAAGGCTCGGGCCACTTTGATTCCTCCGCATCGATTTCCTGTGCATTGACTACCAGGACCTCAATAACATCACGGTTAAGAACTGCTACCTGCTACCGCTCATTACATCAGACTTCGAGTCGCTCCAGGGGGCTTGCGGAACGCCTACCACCTGGTGCAGATACGGGAACGGGACGAGTGGAAGACTTCAACACGGCCAGCAGTCACTACGAATATCTGGTCATGCCATTTGGTCTAACCAACGCTCCTGCTGTGTTCCAGGCCTTGGTTAACGATGTGCTCTGCGACATGTTCAACCGGTTCGTCTTCGTCTACCTCGATGATATCCTCGTTTTCTCCTGCTCAGCCCAAGAACATGTGAGTCACATCCGACAGCGCCTCCTGGAGAACCAGCTTTTTGTGAAAGTGGAAAAGTGTGAATTCCATCGCTGCACCATTCCCTTCTTTGGTTACATCATCGCTGCAGGGAATGTACAGATGGATCCCGGAAAGGTGAGAGAGGTGGTGGATTGGCCCCAACCTACATCCAGAGTGCAGCTGCAATGCTTCCTGGGTTTTGACTATTTTTTTGCCGCTTTATCCGGGGCTACAGCACCCTGGCTCCCTGTCTGCACTCACCTTTGCCAAGGTTCCGTTCACATGGTCCCTAGCTGACCGGGCATTCCGGGACCTCAAGCACCGCTTCACTACAGCTCACATATTAGTTCACCCTGACCCGTCCCGTCAGTTTGTGGTGGAGGCTGACGCGTCGGATGTCAGACTGGGTGCTGTCCTGTCCCAGCAGGTCCTGCACTGGACCTCAAGCTGCATCCCTGTGCCTTCTTCTCCCATCCTGGGGAAATCCGAAACCTGAAAAAACTAAACTGAATTTGGGAGGGGGAGAAACTGAATTAGGCAAAACATTTAAAAAGATTTTAAAAAGGCCCTACCAACGTTTTTTTTACTATATATGACTGCACTTTAGAGTGTGTGTCATCCTGCAGCACAGCATTCTGGGGAATGTTGAGGTCAGGTCAGATATTGGCATTGCACCGAAGTTGGAAAGAGCTTGGGCCATCCTATAAATATTTTAGAGTAATATAATACAATATATACAATTTAGCAGACACTTTTATCCAAAGTGACTTATAGGTGGTCCCAGGAATAGAATCCACTATCCATTTCTTTGTGTGTTTTTTATCCTGTCACTGCAATGCTCTACCAAGATGCACAACAAGGTTATACATGTTTGAACCCTCAATTTAATATGATTTATAAAGCCTTTATTAAGCGGTGCTTATTCCACCCTTTATAAAACACAAGCTTATATCATATTTGACAAAGTATGTTATGTCACATTTGACATGGGTGGTTATGTCACATACCACATGTATGGACCCTTTATAGAGCATGACATACAACGCTCTAACCACAGACTCACACATACACACGGACACACACACGGACACACAAACACATGCATATTGACACCACACCCACACATCACTCACACTCTTCACGTACACTGCTGCTACTCTCTGTTTATTATCTATATTATCTATTATCTATGCATATCTATGTCACTTTACCCCTACCTACATGTACATATTACCTCAATTACCGACTAACACGTACCCCTGCACATTGACTCGGTACCTCGTTATTATTATCTTTATTATGTTACAATATGTCCTTTAGCAAATATTTCTTACTAAGTTTTTTAGATCTCTGCATTGTTAGTTAAGGGCTCAAAAGTAAGCATTTCATGGGAAGGTCTACCTACACCTGTTGTATTCAGCTTATGTCACATACAATTTGATTTGATATTCTGAACACATTCTCTCAATATATTCAATTGAGTATGTCAACAAAATTCAAAATATCTCGAACAGTCGCCCAAGCATGAGTTTTCTTTATGTGCGTGATGTCAGAATGCACTCACTTTCCTAAATGTGATTGTTATACGCAACAGGAAAGTTGCCACGCTGCCCTCAAATCAAAGCATGCTGCTTGCTAATTATCTGTTTCAACTGGTCAATTTAAAATTATTTTCTAACAAGTTTATTTTCTAACAACATTTTGAATTCAGGTGTAATCCACCTCCTAATTAATTCAGATAAGAAGTAGCCCATTTCACTGTTGCAGACAATTTATGTTTGAGGCTTTACTGAGAATGACAAACTTCTCTCTTTGAGGAGAGCCCAAGCACTCCCCTAGTGTTTCCCCAGGTCAAGTATGAAGACATTGCGCATCTCTAGTCAGAACAGGCCATGCACAAACATTTTCCGCTTTCATTGTTGTTTTCCTTACAAATAATAACTTTGGTCATTTCTGGGTTCCTATCAAAGTAAATGCCTTATTTTTGTGTTGTTTTTTCTACTGTCATCATAAGGAATTCAGCTGCTGTTATCTTAGCTGCCATGCATCTCTTTTCTAAGCAGCATTACATTCCTCCCTTGTGCTCACTAGAGATGTGATACATTGTAAAGTTTTTTTGTCAGCGCAACCTGTTGTTTAGACTGGTTTATGGAATGAGTTTGGCTGTGGATGTGTTCCATGTGATGTTTGGATAGTGAAGTTCACATTTATCTTTTACAGTAAAATAGAGTTGTGAAGATCTTTATTTCCCATCAGTACAAAACATTGTTTAGATGCTTTTCAGACAACAATGTTGTTTAGACGTATTTGTCGCATCATACGTTCTGTTGCTACTGTTACTATCACATATTTGCGGTGGTATGCTGCAGAGACCACTCAGCAATGATCACAAATATGTGATCCTGCGCATCAATGGTTTAAAACTCATAGTGGCCGTCGACAGCCTTTCTTTAAATTACTTACAGTGACTGCGAACGGTGTTGTTTTTCTAACAATAATATCTGTGTCAAAATTAACTTGCAAACAACCTGTTGTCGTATTTGTGTGTCTGTTGTCATAAGCCAGAAACCGTAAACAGTGTGTGCTGTCAGTTGACTTTTCAAAGTTCATTACTCAAAATGACAGCGCCGAAGCGGACATGACTTTTCATTGTGAAAGAGGCTGTAACTATGTTGGTTGGTGATACCGATTCGGACACATCCTTGCACTTTGAAAAGCAATGAGGTCGAGTTGAGTGAAATAAGTTAACAGCAGATATATGATATGTGTTTTGTCGATGTTTGATGCTGTGAAATTTGGAGAATAGCTCTGAGATTAGCACATCCTGTCAAGATCATTTGGTTGGTACAGGCGAGCACTTCAGGAATGGAGCTCAAATTACTGTGCTCTGTCTCATGGAAATAGCTGCAGTGTTTGGCTGTATATAGTCAGCTAAGTAGTTGGTTGTTTTGTCCTGTTTCTACCGATGTAATTCAAATAGAAAGGTACCAAGCTGTTTTCTATAGCTAGCTAGTTAGTCTGTCAGGCAAGAAAAGTTGTGTGTAGTGGTAAAATTGGGCTGCGCTCACATAGCGTCACAAAGCTCGCCAGCCAGCCATCTAGTTTTTTTCTCACAAACCCTAATCTTTACAACGTTATGTCCTCAATCTGAGCAGTTTATTTTTGGATGCAAAGACATTCACAGAATTAGCAACAGCATAACACAATTCCCATCCAAATCCTAGCACTAAGTGAGGAAAGAGTGAGCTAACACAAGCGGTCATATTTAGCTAATCCTCAGCTGATAGAAACCATAATATTCTGTAAAACGATGTTGGAGACAGTTTATGGTAGAGAAATCAACATGACATTTTCTGTTAACAGCTCTGGTGGACATGCTTGCAGTCAGCATGCCAATTGCACGCTCCCTCAAAACTTGAGACATCTGTGGCATTGTGTTGTGTGACAAAACTACACATTTTAGAGTAGCCTTTTATTGTTCCCAGCACAAGCTGCACCTGTGTAATGATCATGCAGTTTAATCAGATTTTTTATATGCCACACCTGTCAGGTTGATGTATTATCTTGGCAAAGGAGAAATGCTGACTAAACAGGGATGTAAACACATTTGTGCACAACATTTGAGAGAAATATGTTTTTTTTTTGTGCAAATGGAACATTTCTGAGATCTTTTCTTTCAGCTCATGAAACATGGGACCAACACTTTACATATTGCATTCTGTTCAGTGTATAATATATTATACTTATGAATGTTATTTACATGAGCACAGAAAATGTGACCATACTCTCTTTCATTCATATATCATTAATGCTATTTAGGGCTACATGTATATAGTATTTGCAACCATCAACAGCTATTGTTTCAATTCAATCCAGGGTTAAAATAGAAACAGATTTAAAATGTAATATATTTAGTGATATCTCATTGTGTTTGGTTGTCAACGCAACCAAATATCACCATTTGAATGATATGTATCTTCTGCTTGGATAGTTCCATCTCTGCCACTGACTTAGTCTAGCTTTAATTTGTTTTCAAATTAATTATTGAAATGTTGGGTTGACGTCTCCATCTCAACCAAATATCTATCTTAAAGAATAGGAATAAATCAAATCAAACGTTATTTAAAGTGAATTTGATTTAGTCGTAACTACATTTTTGGTTGAGACGGAGACATGAATTCAAAATAACAATTATTAATTTGTAGACAAACTGGAAGTAAAACCAGACAGAGGCACAGATGGAAGTATCCAAGCATTAGATACATCTCCTTCAAATGTTGATAATTGGATGCAACCAAATACAATTCAGTATCACTTTGGAAATTGAATAAATAGCCTATTACATTGAATGTTGGATTCACTTTTCCAATTCAACCAAAAATAACAGTTAAAGAATGTAATTAAGCCAGTGGCTCAGATGGAACTATTCAAGAAGTAGATACATCTCCTTTAAATATTCATATTTAGTTGCGTTGTCATCCAAACACAATTCAATTTTACTTTTGTAGTGCAGTAAATAGCCTAAAGTTCTAAATCTAACAAACTAATGTAATATTCATCCTTAAAATGAGTAACGCATCTATGGCCACATTGAGGTCACTGAAACTATAAAGGTCTTCTTATGTAATCACATAAAACGTGCATGTTCAAGTTAGCATCCATAGGTAGTCGCAGGTCTGTTGGGATCTTCACAATTGCTGTGATAATCTACGCAGAATCTCGAAGGGCATTGATCACTTACACCATGCACTTTCAACTGCAATCCAGGTAATTTGGTTCTACTATTAGAATAAGGACAGGGATAAGTAACACATGATCTGTTTTATAAATAAACAAAATATCTTACATTGTATTCCAATTTGAACTTTACTGTGCTTTTAAATGGTTGGAAATGCAGTGATAGACATTTGGGTGACAACTAAACCAATAATCTGACATTGTTTTTTCATTGGAATTTGGTTGTGCTTTTAGATGGTTGAAAGCATAGTGATACACACTGGAAATTCAGCTAACTTTTGACTGTCTTTTTGAGTGAGTGAATATAGGTTGAAATCTTATTGATCAACGTCTCAACCAAATACAGTGGGGCAAAAAAGTATTTAGTCAGCCACCAATTGCAAGTTCTCCCACTTAAAAAGATGAGAGAGGCCTGTAATTTTCATCATAGGTACACGTCAACTATGACAGACAAAATGAGAAAAAAATCCAGAAAATCACATTGTAGGATTTTTAATGAATTTATTTGCAAATTATGGTGGAAAATAAGTATTTGGTCACCTACAAACAAGCAAGATTTCTGGTTCTCACAGACCTGTAACTTCTTCTTTAGGAGGCTCCTCTGTCCTCCACTCGTTACATGTATTAATTGCACCTGTTTGAACTTGTTATCAGTATAAAAGACACCTGTCCACAACCTCAAACAGTCACACTCCAAACTCCACTATGGCCAAGACCAAAGAGTTGTCAAAGGACACAAGAAACAAAATTGTAGACCTGCACCATGCTGGGAAGACTGAATCTACAATAGGTAAGCAGCTTGGTTTGAAGAAATCAACTGTGGGAGCAATTATTAGGAAATGGAAGACATACACGATCACTGATAATCTCCCTCAATCTGGGGCTCCACGCAAGATCTCACCCCGTGGGGTCAAAATTATCACAAGAACGGTGAGCAAAAATCCCAGAACCACACAGGGGGGACCTAGTGAATGACCTGCAGAGAGCTGGGACCAAAGTAACAAAGTCTACCATCAGTAACACACTACGCCGCCAGGGACTCAAATCCTGCAGTGCCAGACGTGTCCCCCTGCTTTAGCCAGTACATGTCCAGGCCCGTCTGAAGTTTGCTAGAGAGCATTTGGATGATCCAGAAGAAGATTGGGAGAATGTCATATGGTCAGATGAAACCAAAATATAACTTTTTGGTAAAAACTCAACTCGTCATGTTTGGAGGACAAAGAATGCTGAGTTGTATCCAAAGAACACCATTCCTACTGTGAAGCATGGGGGTGGAAACATCATGCCTTGGGGCTGTTTTTCGGCAAAGGGACCAGGACGACTGATCCGTGTAAAGGAAAGAATGAATGGGGCCATGTATCGTGAGATTTTGAGTGAAATCCTCCTTCCATCAGCAAGAGCATTGAAGATGAAATGTGGCTGGGTCTTTCAGCATGACAATGATCCCAAACACACTGCCCGGGCAACGAAGGAGTGGCTTCGTAAGAAGCATTTCAAGGTCCTGGAGTGGCCTAGCCAGTCTAGTTGAAGTGGACCTATGATGAAAATTACAGGCCTCTCTCATCTTAAGTTGGAGAACTTGCACAATTGGTGGCTGACTAAATACTTTTTTGCCCCACTGTATGCTGAAGTAGTTTATGTGTCGGGGGCTAGGGTCAGTCTGTTATATCTGGAGTATTTCTCCTGTCTTATCCAGTGTCCTGTCTGAATTTAAGTATGCTCTCTCTAATTCTCTCTCACTTTCTCTCTTTTTCTTTCTCTCTTTCTTTCTCTCTCTCAGAGGACCTGAGCCCTAGGACCATGCCTCAGGACTACATGGCCTGATGACTCCTTGCTGTCCAGCGTGCACCTGGCCGTGCTGCTGCTCCAGTTTCAACTGTTCTGCCTGTGGCTATGGAACCCTGACCTGTTCACCGGACGTGCTACCTGTCCCAGACCTGCTGTTTTCAACTCTCTAGAGACAGCAGGAGCGGTAGAGATACTCTGAATGATCGGCTATGAAAAGCCAACTGACATTTACTCCTGAGGTGCTGACCTGTTGCACCCTCGACAACCACTGTGATTATTATTATTTGACCCTGCTGGTCATCTATGAACATTTGAACATCTTGGCCATGTTCTGTTATAATCTCCACCTGGCACAGCCAGAAGAGGACTGGCCACCCCTCATAGCCTGGTTCCTCTCTAGGTTTCTTCCTAGGTTCTGGCCTTTCTAGGGAGGTTTTCCTAGCCACTGTGCTTCTACACCTGCATTGTTTGATGTTTGGGGTTTTAGGCTGGGTTTCTGTACAGCACTTTGTGACATCAGCTGATGTAAGAAGGGCTTTATAAATAAATTGGATTTGATTTGATGACCAAAAGTATGTGGACAACTACTAGTCGAACATCTCATTCCAAAATCATGGGCATTAATATGGAGTTGGTCCCCCTTTGGTGCTATAACAGCCTCCACTCTTCTGGGAAGGCTTTCCACTAGATATTGGAACATTGCTGCAGGGACTTGCTTCCATTTAGCCTCAAGAGCATTAGCGAGGTCGGGCACTGATTGTGGGTGATTAGGCCTGGCACGCTGTCAGCATTCCAATTCATCTCAAAGGTGTTTGATGGGGTTGAGGTCAGGGCTCTGTGCAGGCCAGTCAAGTTCTTCCACACCGATCTTGACAAACCATTTCTGTACGGACCTCGCTTTGTGCAAGGGGGCATTGTTATGCTGAAACAGGTGTTAGGTTCTGAACACACAGAGTAAAACCTCACAGACAACTAGAAAAAGCTGAAAGCAAGTTTATTCACCCACTGTGTCATACAGCTGCAAAGACAACGCATGATTACACAAGCAGATATATTTATATCCTCCTACTAGGCGGAGTCAACTCCTTGCACATCTCGGCAGCCAATACAGCTCTGTTGCTAGTCAGGAACTTAATTGATTCCTCTCACTGGTGCATTCATGGCCCTGCCTGACGCTAGAATCTTTGTGTGCTTGGAAGTATATGTGTGTAAAATAGGACAGTTTCTTCTCTCTTCATCTGACCTGACCTCAGACCGAATTCCTCGCTCCTCCCAAATCAGCGACTATCCTACCTTATCAGTGACTGAAACCAGACTGTTGCCCTTTGCCTCCCTCCTTAGGATCCATGATATTTAACATGTATTGACAGAATGTTAACTTTCTGCACTCCCCCTTGTCTCACTAAGTAACTTTCCATACACCTAGTTCTTTCCACCCTCCATTGACCCTAACATATACATTCCTTATACATCTAACATAATCAATAAGTTCTGGTATGGCAACATGAATACATATGTTGCATTCGGAAAGTATTCAGACACCTTACTTTTTCCAAATTCTTTTACATCAGAGCCTTATTCTTAAATGTATTAAATTGCCCCGCCCCCCCCCCTCATCAATCTACACATAATAGCTCATAATGACAAAGCAAAAACGGTTTATTTTTAATTTTCGCTAAAAATTAAGTATTTAAAACTGAAATATCGCATTTACATAAGCATTCAGACCCTTTACCCATTAGTTTGTTGAATCACCTTTGGCAGCGATTACAGCCTCAAGTCTTCTTGGGAATGATGCTACAAGCTTGGCACACCTGTATTTGAAGAGTTTTTCCCATTCCTCTCTGCAAATCCTCTCAAGCTCTGTCAGGTTGGATGGCGAGCGTTGCTGCACAGCTATTTTCAGGGCTCTCCAGAGATGTTCAAGTCCGAACGCTGGCTGGGCCACTCAAGGACATTTGGAGACTTTTCCCAAAGCCACTTGCGTTAGAGTGGCTTGAGTGGCTTGGAAGTCCCTGCCACTGAAAAACAACCCCACAGTATGATGCTGACACCACCATGCTTCACCGTAGAGATGGTGCCAGGTTTCCTCCAGACGTAACACTTGGCATTCAGGCCAAAGAGTTCAATCTTGGTTTCATCAGACCAGGGAATCTTGTTTCTCATGGTCTGAGAGTCTTTAGGTGCCTTTTGGCAAACTCCAAGCAGACAAGTGCCTTTTACTGAGGAGTGGCTTCTGTCTGGCCACTCTACCATAAAGGCCTGATTGGTGGAGTGCTGCAGAGATGGTTGACCTTCTGAAAGATTCTAATTGTTTTGTCCATTTTAGAATAAGGCTGTAACGTAACAAAATGTGGGAAAAGTCCATGGGTCTGAATACTTTCTGAAGCAACTGTATATTTCAAGCTAGAATCCAACACAGGAAAGAGCCTTCCCAAACTGTTGCCACAAAGTTGAAATCACAGAATCATCTAGAATGACATTGTACTGTATGCTGTAGCGTTAAGATTTCCCTTCAGTGGAACTAAGAGGCCTAGCCCGAACCATGAAAAACAGCCTTAGACTGTTATTCATCCTCCACCAATCTTTACAGTTGGGACTATGCATTGGGGCAGGTAGCGTTCTCCTGGCATCCGTCAAACCCGGATTTGTGCGTCGGACTACCAGATGGTGAAGCGTGATTCATCACTTCAGAGAACGCGTTTCCACGGCTCCAGAGTCCAATGGCAACGAGCTTATACAACTCTAGCCGATGCTTGGCATTACGCATGGTGATCTTAGGCTTCTGTGGAAACACATTTCATGAAGCTCCTGACGAACAGTTCTTGTGCTGATGTTGCTTCCAGAGGCAGTTTGGAACTTGGTAGTGAGTGCTGCAATCGAGGACAGATGATTTTTATGTGTTGTGCTCTTCAGCACTCAGCGTTCCTGTTCTGTGAGCTTGTGTGGCTTACCACTTTGTGGCTGGGCCGTTGTTGCTCCTAGACGTTTCCACTTCACAATAAAGGCATTTACAGTTGACCGGGGCAGCTCTAGCACGACAGACATTTGACAAACAGACTTGTTAGAAAGGTGACATCCTATGACGGTGCCACGTTGAAAGTCACTGAGCTCTTTAGTAAGGCCATTCAACTGTCAATGTTTGTCTATGGAGATTGCATGGCGGTGTACTCGATTGTATAAACCTGTCAGCAACGGTGTGGCTGAAATCCCTGAATACACATTTAAAAGGAGAGTTCACATACTTTTGTATATATAGTGTATATATTAAGCAATGCAACCACTGCTCGAAATGGCAGTTATCATAATCCCCACAACAGCCATGATTCAGAACATCTTAACCTCAGTGATTTACAAACTTGTCCCTGGTTTGGAAAATAAAAAGGTTCAATGGAACACTCAATGTGATATATGTATTTTAATTGGCAAAAGACATGTATAGGCAATAGACCACCGATAAAACATGTAAACATTCCTCCAATTAATGACATTCAATTCAATAATATGTAATAATTATTGTTGTTTCAATATATACAATTGTCTTTCTGGATTGCTATCATTTTGGGAACCTAACATTGCACTGGGTACATGTAACACAAATAGTTTAATTCACAGAGCTATTCAAACAATTAAACTCATTAACTCAAAATTAATTATCGGATTAATCTAAAATCATAGACAGGCCTTTTTACTGTCAGGCCTTTAGGTCCTATAGCGGCCATCAAACAGCCTTTCTTTAAATTACTATAGCGGCCTCGAACGCTCAAATTTTTCGACCAATATTATCTGTGTCAATATCGCAAAATTAACTTGCTAACAACTTGTTGTCATATTTATGTGGCGGTTGTCATCAACCGGAAACAGGGTATGCTGTCATTTGACTTAAAAAAGAAAAAGAAAACATTACTCAAAATGACGCCGCCGATGAGGCCACGACTTTTCACTGTGGAAGAGGCTGTATCTATATTGGTTGGTGATACGAATGTGTTCACGTCCTTGCACTTTGAAAAGCGATGGTGTCGAGGTGAGTGAAATAAGCAAACAGAAGATTAACAGTACCAGTCAAAAGTTTGGACACACCTACTCATTCAAGGGTTTTTCTTTATTTTTTACTATTTTCTACATTGTAGAATAACAGTGAAAGACATCAAAACTTTTGACTGGTACTGTTTAAATGTAATTTTTAATCAAAATCAAATATCTAAATGATCCTTGGTATGACCATCTTAAAACAATTCCACATTTAGCTTTGTCAAAAATGTTATGTAAGTATGACTGCAGGCCTATGCTACTATCTGGTGGGTCCATTAGAGCTGGAGTGAATATTGTTTACCAATTATACAGCTAATTTCCTGTAATTTTACCATGTTTATGTGTGTTCATGTGATGAATCTGAGTTACTCAAACATTGCAACAAAACAAAAACGTTAGCTGACATGGGCTAGTTGATATGGACATTTCTGACCAGTCCTAAAGAGCTCTAAGGTCTGCAATGACTGACATGACAAGAGAAAAACTGATGGTGCACTACCAAATTTCGAAATTGGACATTTTGAAACTTTCATGAGTAAGTCTGATTGAGTCTGATTCTACGTCCCCTCCCTGCAGAGGGTGATTGTCCTATCTTCAGTTGGACTTCTATTGGAGAAGGGCATCTATGCTACTGTAGTTGCTACTTCTTCAGGGACAACTCTTAGCATTGAATTGACATTAAAAAAAACTAGGAGCTTCCCTTGCATTTCAGTAACTCATGGCAGTCTCTCACACCTGTGGCTTAAGTTAGGGTTATGCCTCCCCCTACTGGAGACACTAGTATGGACCAGTGGTTCAGTCAAAATGGTTTTGGTTGTGTTTTGCAGGGAGTCCAGTCAGAAGAGAACAACATGTCCATTTCCCTGGGAACATGTCCATTTCCCTGGGAAAATGCCGGACTTGGTGGAATCTGCGGTCAGCTCATACTGAGTGTTTCTGGCCAGCTGACCAATGTACTGCTTGAGTTTGGTTCAGTTGTATCTGGTATGGGTTTATGGATTTCCATTAAAGTTTTTTGTTAAAAGCTATATTTTGACTATTTATTTATCTTGAAATATCCCTAGCATGTGTGATTGTTTTGCAAAAAATGTGATGTTGTTTATAAATAACATGTTAATAATATTGTTATATGATGGATCCATATACAAAGTATACTTACAAAGTATCCTAATTTAGATTATTATTACAATACAAAGAGTATTCACTGTTAATACAAACTAGTATTGCTATTTTAGAGTTTCTTATAATTTTGCATGATATTGTCCACTTTGGATGAAATCCATTCATGTGATTGAACATGTGAACCAAACTGATTTACATAATATAATCCATTGGAATTGTACATTCACAATTAAAATACAGAACAAACCACACTGGTCCCTCATGTGACCTTTACAAGAATGAGCAGTCAATTTGACCATTGAAAACCTTGGATACATTTAAATTACAAGGATGAGTTGACAAAAATGTGTTTGAATGTTGGTCAGGTCAGAACAAAGTGACATATTAGTGACACCATGTTTATTCACATGAAAGGAGACAGTGTGGGTGTTTCCTCAAAATGTTGCAATTTGAAGTTGAATTATGAAGAAAAAATACTTCAACGATAGACTGTATTATAAAGTAATCATAGAAAATGTTGTTTGTATGTGAAAATTTAAAAAAATATATAACTTCACTCGGCAACTCAGGAACATTCACTGTCTTCTTGGTAACAACTCCAGTCCAAAACTCCCCAGTCCAATTACAATTATACCCATAACATGACACGGCTTGCTTGAAAATATGGAGAGTGATACTCAGTAATGTGTTGTATTGGATTTGCCCCGAACATAACACTTTGCCACAGTTTTTGCAGTATTACTTTAGTGCATTGTTGCAAACTGGGTGGATGTTTTCAAATATTTGTATTCTTTACAGGCATCCTCTATCAATTAGGTTAGTATTGTGGAATAACTACAATGTTGTTGATCCATTCTCAGTTTTCTCCTATCACAGCCATTAAACTCTGTAACTGTTTTAAAGTTACCAGTGGTTTCCTTCCTCTCCGGCAACTGAGTTAGGATGGACACCTGTATCTTTGTAGTAACTTAGTATATTGATACACCATCCAAAGTGAAATTAATAACTTCACTGTGCTCAAAGGGATAGTCTGCTATATTTTTAGGTGCCCTTAGCGAGGCATTGAAAAACCTCCCTAGTCTTTGTGGTTGAATCTGTTTTTGAAATTCACCGCTCAACTGAGGGACCTTGCAGATAATTGTATGTGTGGGGTACAGAGATGAGGTAGTCATTAAACAATTATGTTTAACACACAAGTTAGTGAGTTAGTGAGTCCATGCAACTTGTTAAGCATATTTTTACTCATAGGCCATAACAAAAGGGTGGAATACTTATTGACTCAAGACATTTCAGCTTTTCATTTTTTATTAATTTTATACATTTCAAAAAACATATAATTCCACTTTGATATTATGGGGTATTGGATATAGGCCAATGACACCCCAAAATCACGATTTAATCCATTTAATTCAGGCTGAATTAATTTAATTCAGGCTGTAACATAGAAACCCCCAAGGGGTGTGAATACTTTCTGAAGGCACTGTAGTTTTGCTTGAGAATTGTTCCTGACATAACATCATTAGGAATAAAGAATATACATTTGTAAGGTTATACATTTAGATGTGGGTAATGCTGTTAAGAGTAAGCATTCTGACAATGACAGAATTATAATTATTTTAGATTCATGCAAATATCCTGAAAATGGCTTAACTAACAATTACAACATAAAAATAGTTATTGTCAACAATTTATTAAGATAGAATGGAAATGCAAAGGTGAACGACACATTTTTTGTAGGTTGGACATTGATCTTTTCAACACGAAAGGCAGGGTGACATCTGAAAGGCAGATTGACATCTAATCAAATTTCTACAATCTGAGCCAAATAACAACAAATCAACTTGGCCATGCTATCCATTTTTGTTAATGATATACTTATGAAACAGGCATGGTTAGCAAAAGTTTTGTTTTAAAAGTCTCGGACTGTTGTTCCTAATATTCCACCGGCCATGAGAGTGGTTGTCCTTGCACTGACTCTAGCCCTTGTACATTGCTTTTGAGATATATAATTTTGAAAGAAATGTAATTTTGACATTCGGATTAATTTGAAATAGTATGTAGTGAATGCAAACTGAATAATGTCTTTCTTTTTCTTTCCATCGTATAGCGAGTCAATATTTTAACTTTGGTAAGTTATGTTACATTAGGAATTTGTACTTATTATAAGTACAAGGCTCTTCACAAGGCTCTTCACCCAGAGCTCCGTATGATTGCCACCTTTGTGCTTTTCGAAACAAAGCTTCCCATGACTCTGGCAACTACTCTTGCAGATGCAGTAGCAAAGGATGCCAATCTGCAGGTCGCTAGCTTTGTCAACTCTCTCATGAAGGCCATGACCAAGTGCACCACCCCTGACTTTACCCCAGTGTAAGAGCACTCTTCAATTTCTCAATACATGTCGTCTAGATTTGCATCTGCATTTGAATCTAATTGCATTGTATTTTCCCATTTTAGTGCTGCTGCCCGCAACGTTGCATTCAAGATCCTAAGCCCAAAATTTGACTGAGCTTCCGTTTCAGCAAAGCCACCCACCTGGATTATTAGCATTGTAAAAGCCTCATGAACTGAACTCCTACAATCGTAATGGTTTTGGGGTGCCCATGGAGCTCAGCTTCAGGCTGCCGTAGCAACTGTCAATCGTATGTGCTCACCAACAAGAATGTAATGAAGCAGTAATGCTGTTGTTGTTTTAATTCATCTTGGGTTTCATAGACACATTAGCTATATTCATCCATTCCCATTTTCATAGTGCAAGCCACCATAGTCCCAGCTCATGAAGACCAGGCTGCATCACATCCGGCCGTGATTGGGAGTCCCATAGGGCGGCATACAATTGGCCCAGCATCCACCGGGTTTGGCCAGAGTAGGGCGTATTTGTAAATAGGAATTTGTTCTTAACTGACTTGCCTAGTTAAATAAAGGTTAAATATATATATATATATATATATTTTTTTTTAAAGACAAACATTCAGCTGCAGGCCAAGTTTACACCAAGGTGCATACAATACCAGTCAAAAGTTTGGGCACACTTACTCATTCAAGGGTTTTTCTTTATTTTTACTATTTTCTACACTGTTCTACACTTTTATAACTAGAACAGGTAGTAAAAAATCAAAAAATGGATTTACTAGCATTACATATTCCATGGTTCTATAGCAACCTGCAAGAAAAAGTTAATTTGTGGAATTTCTCTTTCCTGCTGAATAATGAAGATAGCCCTATTTGGTAAAAGACCAAGTCTATATTATGGCAAGAACAGCTCAAATGCATACATTTAAACTGTCTTCCACTGCTAGTGTTGAGACCCTTGCATTGGCAAGAAACATGGAAGACATCGCAGCTGTAAAAATCACACTAATGATTCCTGTTACCAAATATGTATCACAGCTGTCAAAGGAGATATTCCCATCTAAGATTGCATCTTCTATGATTGGTAGTTTGGTAAGATTAATATTCTATTTTGACACTACTTTTCAGCAGCCATTTCTTCTTGTAGTAATGACCTCTAATCTCTTTCCCGTCTTGTCTTTTTTTCAGTCAAGGTCATCTGAAATCACTTACAATGATATACCTTCCAACTTCATGCCCAAGAATGAATGTGTGCTAAATCCAAATTCTTCGGAATCAAGGCATGTGCTGAGATTGAATCTCACACGGAACCCAAACCGGCTGCGCGCTTGCGCCATCGTGTGCAAATATTTTGTCCCCCTACACCAAACGTGATCACAACACGCAGGTTAAAATATCAAAATAAACTCTGAACCAAATACATTAATTTGGGGATAGGTCGAAAAGCAATAAACATGTATGGCAATTTAGCTAGTTAGCTTGCTAGCTAATTTGTCCTATTTAGCTAGCTTGCTGTGGCTAGCTAATTTGTCCTGGGATATAAACATTGAGTTGTTATTTTACCTGAAATGCACAAGGTCTTCTACTCCGACAATTAATCCACACATAAAACGGCCAACCGAATCATTTCTAGTCATCTCTCCTCCTTCCAGGCTTTTTCATCTTTGAAATGATATGGTGATTGGTATCTACACTTTTACCATGACAACCGGCAAAACATTTCGTCTTTCAATCACCCACGTGGGTATAAACAATAAGGAGATGGCACGTGGGTATTTTCAAGCTGTTTAAAGGCAGTCAACTTATTGTATGTACACTTCTGACCCACTGAATTATAAGCGAAATAGTCTGTCTGTAAACAATTGTTGGAAAAATGACTTGTGTCATGCACAAAGTAGATGTCCTAACCGACTTGCCAAAACTATACTTTGTTAATTAACAGGACATTTGTGACATTTGTACCTGCTTCTATAAACCAATGAGATGGGAGAGGCAGGACTTTCAGCACGATCTGCGTCAGAAATAGAAAGGAGTTCTATTTTAGCCCTTGGCATCGCAGACGCTTGTTGGTGCGCACGATCAGTGTGGGTGCAATAATTGAATAACATGGATTTCTAAATGTATTTTGCGATGCTCGCGCACGCGACGTGTCCGGTCTGGTCTGCATGTCAGAGCGCTGCTTTCATCAGAAACTGTCCTCTCTATGCATGGATTGGGAAACACTCAGTCCTTGTTGATGTGTCACCAGGCAAGATATATTCATGATTTACATCCAATACACAATTATCAATACAATTAAAAAAATGAAATTATCTTAGAGAAGCAATTGTATCTATATTTCTTTGCAGGCAGCTTCTGGTCCAGTCATTGAGTGAGTACAAATTGGGACCCAAGGCCACAGTAAAGATAATCAAAGTCAACACCATGACTGAAGAGAAAGAAGCTCCAGAGGGAAAAACTGTCCTGTTGAAGCTCAATAAAATCCTGGTACTTGGTCTGAAGTGTGGTAGCAGATCTTCCCCCAGTTCTAGCAGCTCTCTCTCCAGCAGTTGTCATTCCATCCGTTTTCCTCCAAATCCATATCCTCATCTTCTCGTGCCAAGAGTAAGATCATTGATGTGAATGCATCTCCAAATCAGCAAGAGGTCTAAGACAATCCGTAGCAGCAGTAGCGAGAGCAGCAGCAGCAAAAGCAAACTGAGCTCCAGCTCCTCTATGTCCTGTACCTCCAAATACAGCTCTTCCAGCTCCCGCATCTGAAGGGTGAGGCAGAACTTTCAAGCAGTTACCTAAATTACTCTATTTTCACTGCTCTTCCTATTACAGGAGGAAGTAATTGACATTAAGTTTTCCAAGAACCACGTCCACCGGGTAATGTTTATATAATGCACATACAATATGTGCAGCTATTAGTGATGCTTGATGATATTAAACCTGAGTTGGTATACTTATTTTGCTTGCAGCATCCAAACTCTAAAGTAAGAACCTCCAGCAGAATCTACAAATGGGTAAAACTTCTATATCACAACTGGGGCTGTGTATACTTACTCTCCATTGCTGACAATGGGAGTGAGTACAATAATGAACTGTGTCTTTTCAGGCCAAATACCTTCGCAATGCTGTTGCCCCAGCCGTGACCATCCTCATCCGTGCAGAAAGAGCTGACAATGACGGGCAGGGATACCAGATTGCTACTTACTTGGACAAAGCTACTTTTAGACTGCAAATCATCCTGTCTAACCTTGCTCCAAATGACAACTGGAGAATTTGTGCTGACAGTGTTCTTCCGAGCAACCACAAAGTCATGGTAAGACTAAAGGCCATGTCTCCAATGCCACTGTACTGTAATGTCGCATTGCTTCATTCTGTACTGCTTGAGGTCATAGCGAACATAATAAAATAAACACATCATTTTGTTTCTGTCTCAGGCTAAGTTTGCCTGGGGTGTAGAGTGCAAGGAATTTGAGACTGAAATCACAGCCGAGACTGGTCTTGTGGGTCTAGACCCTGCATTCCGTGTGAAGCTGACATGGGACAAACTTCCCCATGGCCTGAAGCGCTACATAAAGAAATACAGTTACTCACTTCATTATAAAGACACATTTCTAGGCTTTACTTTGCTCTAGTATTTACTAAACTGTATGAAATAGTGCTCAACTAACTATTTTCAATAAGTCAATACAATAAATGAAAATGCCTTTGAAATGTTTCAGGTTGGTTGAGTACCTCCCTAGTGCGTCTCTCTATGCAGGAATGAGCCAGGCAACCGCCAAGAACAGTGTTAAGCAAATCAAATTGACTGTGGCTGTTGCCTCTGAGAGAACTCTGAATGTCATTCTGAAAACACCAAAGGTCAGTACTCTTAGGCCTATTTTTTTTTACTGAAGTTCACACTTTTCTCTTCGGTCTCTGATCAACTACATGTTTTCCAAAGCCAGCGCAGGTGAGAAGAGGCCAATATAATTGTTACAAAAACAAAATGGCAAACTGTGTAATGAATGGTGTTATGATTCTTATTTTTCTTGACTCCAGCTGAATGCAGCAGGGTCAGAGGCACACTGACCACATTCAACAACAGGAGATACAAAAACGAGATGCCCCTCTCTTGCTACCAAGTTTTGGCTCAGGATTGCACCACAGAGCTGAAATTCATGGTTCTGCTGAAGAAGGATAACCTTCATGAACAAAACCACATCATTGTGATAATCTCTGACATGTGAGTACAGCAAATATACAGTATGCTTTTTGTTTACAATTGTCCAAAATACTGTGGAGCATTAAAACATGCTAAGCCATAGCAATGCATTTTCAAAAGCTGACTCATCTTTGGCAGACAGTTGAGATGCCATGTACATTTTCTGAGCTTCATTTGGAATTGCATTCCCTTTTTACAATTGATTACAATTATTCCAGTGATATTGACATGTACCCCAAGGACAATGACGTATTGGTGAAGGTCAATGGAATGGAAGTTCCCATCAACAACCTCCCATACCCAGCACGCCACAGGTTTCTTAATATGTCTAATAAAATCAAAACCATCTATTTTCACATTAACTTAGTGTTGGATGTTTTTCAATTCACTTCACAAAAACTCACAATGATTTTAATCTTCTGGCTTGTAGGTTCCATCCAGATCAGACAGAAATCTCAGGGCCTGTCTCTCTTTGCCCCTAGCCATGGTCTCCAGGAGGTTTACTTTGATAAGAACACATGGATGGTGATTATAAGTTTAAACTCATGTGTTCTTCCACTGGATATATTTACAGACACACATACATACACACAAATATATATTGCCAAGAGTGTGCAAAGCTGTCATCAAGGCAAAGGGTGGCTACTTTGAAGAATCTCAAATTTGTGATATATTTTGATTTGTTTAACACTTTTTTGTTACTACATGATTCCATATGTGTTATTTCATAGTTTTGATGTCGTCACTATTATTCTACAATGTAGAAAAAAGTACAATTAAAGAAAAACTATTGAATGAGGTATGTCCAAACCTTTGACTGGTAATGTCAATACACTACCATTCAAAAGTTTGGGGTCACTTAGAAATGTCCTTGTTCTTGAAAGAAAAGCACATTTTTTGTCCATTAAAATAACATCAAATTGATCAGAAATACCAGTCTCAACGTCATCAGTGAAGAGGCAACTTCAGGATGCTGGCCTTTCATAGAATATCTACGCCTATTCGGGCGGCAGGGTAGCCTAGTGGCTTGCCTAGTTAAATAAAAAATGTAGATATTCCATTTTTTTTATCAGCCGTTTAACCATCTCCAATAGTCATTTACAACATTAACAATGTCTACACTGTATTTCTGATCAATATGATATTATTTTAATGGACAAAAAAAAAGCTTTTCTTTTAAAAAAAAAAAGAACATTTCTAAGTGACCCCAAACTTTTGAACAGTAGAAATATACAGTTGAATTCAGAAGTTTACATACACCTACATACATAGCCAAATGCATTTAAACTCAGTTTTTTTCTGACATTCCTGACATTTAATCCTAGTAAAAATTCCCTGTCTTAGGTCAGTTAGGATCACCACTTTATTTTAAGAATGTGAAATGTCAGAATAATAGTAGAGAGAATTATTTAGTTCAGCTTTTATTTCTTTCATCACATTCCCAGTGGGTCAGAAGATTCGATACACTCAATCAGTATGTGGTAGCGTTGACTTTAAATTGGTTAACTTGGGTCAAACGTTTCGAGTAAGCCTTCCACAAGCTTTCCACAATAAATTGGGTGAATTTTGGCCCATTCATCCTGACAAGGCTGGTGTAACTGAGTCAGGTTTGTAGGCCTCCTTGCTCACACACGCTTTTTCAATTCTGCCCACAAATGTTCTATAGGGATGAGGTCAGGGCTTTGTGATGGCCACTCCAATACCTTGACTTTGTTTTCCTTGAGCCATTTTGCCACAACTTTGGAAGTATGCTTGTGGTCATTGTCCATTTGGAAGACCCACAAGCTTTAACCTCCTGACTGATGTCTTGAGATGTTGCTTCAATATATCCACATAATTTTCCTGCCTCATGAAGCCATCTATTTTGCGAAGTGCACAAGTCCCTCCTGCAGCAAAGCACCACCACAACATGATGCTGCCACACCCGTGCTTCAAGATTGGGATTGTGTTCTTCGGCTTGCAAGTCTCCCCCTTTTCCTCCAAACATATTGATGGTCATTATGGCCAAACAGTTCCATTTTTGTCAGACCACAGGACATTTCTCTAAAAATTATGATCTTTGTCCCCATGTGCAGTTGCAAACCGTAGTCTGGCTTTTTTATGGCAGTTTTGGAGCAGCTGCTTCTTCCTTGCTGAGCGGCCTTTCAGGTTATGTCGATATAGGACTCGTTTTACTGTGGATATAGATACTATTGTACTCCAGCATCTTCACAAGGTCATTTGGGATTGATTTGCACTTTTTGCACCAAAGTACATTCATCTCTAGGAGACAAAGCGCGTCTCCTTCCTGAACGGTAAGATGGCTGTGTGGTCCCATGGTGTTTATACTTGCGTACTATTGTTTGTACAGATGAACGTGGTACCTTCAGGCGTTTGGAAATCACTCCCAAGCATGTACCAGACTTGTGGAGGTCTAGCATTTTATTTCTGAGGTCTTGGCTGATTTCTTTTAATTTTCCCAATGATGTCAAGCAAAGAGGCACTTAGTTTGAAGGAAGGCCTTGAAATACATCCACAGGTACACCTCCAATTGACTCAAATGATGTCAATTAACCTATCAGAAGCTTCTAAAGCCATGACATCATTTTCTGGAATTTTCCAACCTGTTTAAAGGCACAGTCAACTTAGTGTATGTAAACTTCTGACCCACTGGAATTATGATACAGTGAATTATAAGTGAAATAATACGTCTGTAAACAATTATTGGAAAAATGACTTGTGTCATGCACAAAGTAGATGTCCTAACCGACTTGCCAAAACTATAGTTTGTTAACAAGAAATTTGTGGAGTGGTGGAAAAACAAGTTTTAATGACTCCATCCTAAGTGTATGTAAACTTCCGACTTCAACTGTACATATGAATTGTGTAAAACAGTATGTAAACATTATTGAAGTGACCAGTGTTCCATGACTATGTACATAGGGCAGCAACCTCTATGGTGCATGGCAAAGTAACCAGGTTGTAGCTGGCTAGTGACAGTGACTAAAGTTCTGGGCAGGGTACAGGTCCGAGGCCGGCTAGTGGTGAATATTTAACAGTCTGATGGCCTTGAGATAGAAGATGAAATAGAACTGCACCACCCTCTGGAGAGCCCTGCAGTTGCGGACGGTGCTGTTACCGTACCAGGCAGTGAAACAGCACCACAGGATGTTCTCAACGGTGCATCTGAAAAACTTTGTGAGGATCTTAGGGGCCAGGCACCACTCCTCCAGGGCCCTCACCTCCTCCATGTAGGCTTTCTTGTCGTCATTGGTAATCAGGCCTACCACTGTTGTGTCATCTGCAAATGTACTGATTGTGTTGCAAACATGCGTGGCCCCGAGGGGGCTGAGCACAAACACTTGTGTTGAGGATCAGTGTAGTGGAGGTGTTGTTGCCTACCTTCACCACCTGGAGGTGACCCGTCAGGAAGTCCAGGACCCAGTTGCATTAGGTGTGTTTCAGACCCAGGGCCCCGAGCTTAATGATGAGCTTGGGACAAAGGGTCTAATTCAGGAAAGTCGTATTTCTTGTCGAAATGCTGGTGAGTTACCACCGCTCAATATCCAAAAGTTAATTACGGCTGTATGTAATAGTGTAAAGGACGTTCTGAGCTAATAATGTGATAAATAACACACACAAGAAACAAAATAATGCAAAGTTGCTTAGGAGCCATGAACAGGGCGACCATGTCTACCGGCGTCATCTTGCACCGCTAATGCATTATGTCGATGGCAATTTGAATGCACAGAGATTCCGTGATGAGATCCTGAGGCCCATTGTTGTGCCATTTATCCGCTGCCATTACCTCATGTTTCAGCATGTTGCAAGTGTTTGTATACAATTCCTGGAAACTGAAAATGTTCCAGTTATTCTTTGGCCTGCATACTCACCAGACATGTCACCCATTGAGCGTGTTTGGGATGCCCTGGATCGACGTGTATGACAGCGAATTCTAGTTCCGGCCAATATTCAGCAACTTCTCACAGCCATTGAAGAGGAGTGGGACAACATTCCACAGGCCATGGTCAGCCTGATCAACTCTATGCGAAGGACGGTGTGTCGCGCTGCATGAGGGAAATGGTGGTCACTTCAGATACAGACTGGTTTTCTCATCCATGCCCCTATTTATTCTTTTAAGGTATCTGTGACTAACAAATCCTTATGTGTATTCCCAGTTATTTGAAATCCATAGATTAGGGCCTAATGTAACTCAGTAAAATCTTTGAAATGGTTGCATGTTGCATTTATATTTTTGTTCAGTATATAACCACTGATCATTACTCTAGGTATAGTAAATACCAATCTGATTCTGAGTATACCGCCTGGCATAAGGCTACATTAATTTTCAAGATGAGTAAAACAAGTACATTTGGAAGTATTCAATATAGTAAGTCTTTACCTGCCCTCATTCAACTTCTCTACCCCAACGAAACAGCTGGTAGTCGCTAGGCAACTAGGCTGTGTGTGTCTAACCTGAGATAGGAACTATTGAAGTGGGAACAAGTAAGTGCGATTTTGCTATAAAATTTGAACATGCTAATGCTGTTTGGGCAATACTAAAGAAACCTAACAACCAGGTCACTAATTTGACTGATAGACCTGGTATTTGCAACTTCCTTAAAAGGAGGCTAAACACGGAATAACACCTATTGGGTGTGTGGGACCTCTGCCTACCCCTATTTGCCTTAAGTGTGCAGTATTTGGCTCAGTGTTGCACTTTTATCCCAGACAATGCGGACAACATCACTGACTTGACCTCCCACATTAAAATAAGAAATTGAAAAGCTAAAGCAGCCCGAAGAGTGGGGATGGAATTTGTTTGGTGGCTAAGGAGGAGCATGTAACATACATGTATAGGAATTGGGATTTTGCAAGATATACTGTTTGTGCTCTTCCTGTTCACTTGCTTTTAGTAATTTAGCATAAAATCGTTCCTCCACTGCAGTTTGTATTAATCACTCAAGAAGAACTACATGATGTCTCTGCTTTGGCAGAGGTGTGTCCCTTTAGTGAGGAAGGAGACTGCCCATTAGGCAGTGATAGTGCTTATTGCCATAGAAATGACCCTGACCTTTATAAAATATTTTCTATGTAACTCTCCATTTAGAATGTTCAATTAAATGTCTAAAACCCTATCTGACAGTGTATCAGGTATACAAAGGTTGGTTATGCTTATGGAACACCAAAGCATAAAAGGGGCAATTGATGGGGTAAAATGGTTTTGTTACATGCCATGTAAATGCTTGAGTTGAATATTACTATATGTACTATTTACTATTATTTGTCTACTGCTGTAGAGTACACTCTTCATATGGTGCACAAATGAGTTATTTGTTATTGGCACCTCATCTTTAGCGCACTAAAATGTCCAACCAGGCTAAATTCTTGTTCTGTCTGTTTGGGCTCTAAATATCTTATCTTAGACACATAAACTGTGAGAAATGGTTAGAACCTGTTCTTGTTTGTGTAATGGGAGTGGAGCCAAATTCTCATTATCTCTCATGTAAGCTTGCCTGCACCTATAGAGGGGTAAGCAGTTATTTGTGTAGTTGAAGTATATAAATGATTGTGTAATTCTGTACATTTCACTTCATCCTGAGTATGAACTTCCCTGCAATTTCTTGAATAAACTCTTATAAAGGAGTTCTGCCTGATTCCTCAATCAAGTTTTCCTCAACATTACATGAATGTTCTTTCCTCAAATTTGAAATCAGCTTTCTGAGTATCTATGGAGGGCTGTTTTAAAATTAAGCACAATCCATAAAAAAATATAGTTTTAATTTGAATTCTAGCTATAATATAAATATCAGCAGATTACATTGCCTTCAGAAAGTACGCATACCCCTTGACTTATTCCACATTTTGTTGTGTCGGACTTCAAAATTAATTTAAAAAATATATATATTCTCACTGATCTACACACAATACCCCATAATGACAAAGTAAAAACATGTTTTAGAATTTTGGGAAAATGTATTGAAAATTAAATATCTACTTTGCATAAGTATTCACACCCCTAAGTCAATACTTTGGAGAAGCACCTTTGGCAGCAATTACAGCTTTGACGATTTTAGCATGTACATCTTGGTGGGGCAAACCCAAAAATGTGGGATGCATGCCAGCAAAGCCACTTCACAACACTAAACAATACATTAGTTGCACTATGACGGTGACAAATGGTGCCACAATGTGTTAGGGTCTACATAAATCTGTTAGGGCCTACACCAGAGTCCCAACATCTTACCACTGCTAAACCTGTCTGGCAGCAAAACAGTTCAGCCTCATTTACAGCCTTTAAAACAACATAGCTGATATGGCAGACTTGCTTAAGCAAATGTGATTTCTACTGACAATTGAGATGTACAAATTATGGCATAAGGGAACGACAAACGGATGAGGCCATCCGTAATTTTGATTAAGACATTAATGAGCAAGCGACGACGGACATAGTCAATATAACTATTTGTTTAGCACTTTTGAAATGTACAGCGACAGAATTCAGAACATGGGTCGTTCTTACAGTGTACTCCCCTGTACCAGTCAGAACCATAGAATAAATAAATGGGGTGTGTAAACAGACAGTAAAGCTCTTACAATATTTGATGATAACATTTCTCTCAAACAGGTTATAGGCTATTTGTGCACCACCAAGTTAGAACAGTAGGCAAAATAAAGAGGTGAAAATAGACCAAATGATTAGGGTGAGGCAGATTAACGCCGTTTGGGTCTTTGCGTGTCAAAAAAGATACACGTCATATAACACTATTTGACGCGTTAAATAAGCTTTTAATTTGACACGTCAAAAACACAGATCAATTATAGAATGTTGTGTGTGCTGAATTTGCACGTGCAAGCCAAGCACCACAACTACTAACGTTATGTGTTTACAATACCATGTTGGTGAAAATAGACCAAATTATTAGGATGAGGAACATGGGCTACTAACAGCTTACTACACAACATACACTTAGTATTAATTTCTTAGCTACAGTATACATTTCTCCCATGCATATTACATCATTTATGAAGCAGCACTCAATACATTTCTTGGACTTGTGAAGGTGGCACAGCTGTCACGTCCTGACCATAGAGAGCACTTGGTGCTCTATGGTGTTGTAGGTCAGGGCGTGACTAGGGGGTGTTCTAGTTAATATATTTCTATGTTTGGGTTTGAGTATGGTTCCCAATTAGAGGCAGCTGATTATCGTTGTCTCTAATTGGGGATCATACTTAAGGTGTCCCTGATCCCACCTGCATTTGTGGGATATTGTTTTAGTTAGTGCCTATGTGCGTGCCGTACTTCACGTTCGTTTGATGTTTTGTTGTTTTTGTTGTTTCACTGTGAATTAAAATGATGTGGAACTCAACTCACGCTGCGCCTTGGTCCGCTCTGTACGACGATTGTGACAGCAGCGGTCCTTTGTAGGCAAATTTTGTCATCAAAGTCTGACATTCTCTGGATTTATGGTGGGAACTCTGAAAAGAAACACAGCCACTCCATTGAATAGCAGGCTAACGTTTGTGGTTTCTTTGCAACACTTACAGTTAGCCACTGATTCCTTCCAAACGACTCATTGTTGAATTAGTGATTTCCGACTTGTTGTGTAATCATTATGTACAATGGCCGATGAGCACCGAGCACATTATATCTATAATTTCTCTTCATTATTTCCCTTAACATGTTTTCGGTTCTATTTCTCAGAGTAAAACACTGAATGGACATTATGAAAGCTGAACCAAGTTTAATTATTTCGAGGGTCAATACAGCTGCAAACATGTTTACACTACCACAAGTATATGTACTCCAATTTAGGCACTCCTCCTTCTCTCCATTCTTTACATATTTTATGGTTTGACAGGAAGACGAAGTAATAGGGTAATAAACAATAATTTTTCCCTTAAGGGGATCTGACCTGACCTCAACCCCTCATTTGTCTAATCCACAGATGTCCATCTGTATCCCCTATAGCAATCCTGTGACTTCCTCCCGTCCAACCAGCACATTCCGAAGCCATCTGGCTCCTACAGATAACCATTAACTTCTGATGTTAAAACCATTCTCTATCACCCCTCAGATACTATAGTCTTACTTCTGATGTGTCATGTCTCTAGGATAGCGATGTTCCAAGTTTAACCCAGAATCCAACATATGACAAGGATTAAAAAGGATTTTCCAGTAGATTGTTGACTTGATGACAACTGATGGTGACTGCTAGCTAAGACTTTGAAAGTAAGATGTTGACATGATCAGTCCAATCAAAGAAACTGTAGATATAACGTGATTTGATGTCATTCTATCTGTGGCCAATGACCTTGAGCCTTCTTGGATGGGGACTTCTAATATAATGAGGGGCTAACATTTTCGAGCTCACCTTAGAAGTGACAAACTGAGCCAATCATGACAGGAAACTGAGCCAATCAAGCGCCAAGCTCTGCATTTTCTGCTGGCTAGCCCCATCACAACAGACAGCACTGAGTTAGGCTGAGACACCTGCATTTTGGAGCTGCCTTACTCAAGAAAGCAAAAAAGAGACCATGTTTGTATGCGGCTTTACTAACTCAATTTTTTTTTTTTACATTGTTTCTAAACTGATATGTTCCAAAATAACAAGCAAAACAGGCTCAGCCCCACCTGTTCTGAATGACAGGTTGGCACTGGTGTGAATACTTTCTTAAAGCACTGTGTAAATCAGTTATTGGGAAATATTTCCATTCTAAAATCTGAATCAGTATCAGATCCAAAAGTCCTATATCTGTTGATTTGACCATGTATTAACCATGTTGTGTGGTTAATGTGTGGTCTATCTGTGTTCAGAGGGAGCTGGATTGCAGAAGGCAGACAGCAGAGAGCGGTGGTGGTGTTGGCACTGTTACTACCTACCTGACAGGTAAAATTACATCACTTCTACAAGAAAACACTCATCCGATGTTAGGATGAAACAGTCAGAGGTCACCAAGCGCAACATAGCTTCAGCATGTAAATCAGCTAGAAAGATGTGTCGGCATCGAGTAATTGTCTCTGGCCCCCCTCCCAGTTAGGGGGATTGATGAGCTCTACAGCAGTCTCACAACTCAATAGCTGGTTGAAAACTGTTTTCTGCCCCTCCCAAAAGATAGAATTTGTAGATAAGTGACGGACTAGCTGGAGTGACGGACTCCATCCTAGCTGGAGGGGTGCTCTCATTTTATGTACCAACATAGACAGGGCTCTAACTCCTCTAGCTCCACAATGAAATAGGGTGCAGGGCAGCAGGCTGTTAGCCAGCCTGCCAGCTTAGTGGAGTCTGCCACTAGCACAGTCAGTGTAGTCAGCTCAGCTATCCCCATTGAGACCGTGTCTGTGCCTCGACCTAGGTTGGGCAAAACTAAACGTGGCGGTGTTCGCCTTAGCAATGTCACTAGGATAAAGACCTCCATTCCTGCCATTATTGAAAGAGATCGTGATACCTCACATCTCAAAATAGGGCTACTTAATGTTAGATCCCTTACTTCAAAGGCAATTATAGTCAATGAACTAATCACTGATCATAACCTTGATGTGATTGGCCTGACTGAAACATTGCTTAAGCCTGATGAATTTACTGTGTTAAATGAGGCCTCACCTCCTTGTTACACGAGTGACCATATCCCCCGTGCATCCCGCAAAGGCGGAGGTGTTGCTAACATTTACGATAGCAAATTTCAATTTACAAAAAAAAATGGCGTTTTCGTCTTTTGAGCTTCTAGTCATGAAATCACTTTTTATAGCTACTGTTTACAGGCCTCCTGGGCCATATACAGCGTTCCTCACTGAGTTCCCTGAATTCCTATCGGACCTTGTAGTCATAGCAGATAATATTCAAATTTTTGGTGATTTTAATATTCACATGGAAAAGTCCACAGACCCACTCCAAAAGGCTTTCGGAGCCATCATCGACTCAGTGGGTTTTGTCCAACATGTCTCTGGACCTACTCACTGTCACAGTCATACTCTGGACCTAGTTTTGTCCCGTGGAATAAATGTTGTGGATCTTAATGTTTTTCCTCATAATCCTGGACTATCGGACCACCATTTTCTTCTGTTTGCAATCGCAACAAATAATCTGCTCAGACCCCAACCAAGGAGCATCAAAAGTCGTGCTATAAATTCTCAGACAACACAAAGATTCCTTGATGCCCTTCCAGATTCCCTCTGCCTACCCAAGGACGTCAGAGGACAAAAATCAGTTAACCACCTAACTGGGGAACTCAATTTAACCTTGCGCAATACCCTAGATGCAGTTGCACCCCTAGAAACTAAAAACATTTGTCATAAGAAACTAGCTCCCGGGTATACAGAAAACACCCGAGCTCTGAAGCAAGCTTCCAGAAAATTGGAATGAAAATGGCGCCACACCAAACTAGAAGTCTTCCGACTAGCTTGGAAGACCAAGAAAATATAAAAAACTTTCGGCCTATATCGAATCATCCATTCCTCTCAAAACTTTGAAAAAGCTGTTGCACAGCAACAGACAAACAATATATACGAAATGCTTCAGTCTGGTTTTAGACCCCATCATAGCACTGAGACTGCACTTGTGAAGGTGGTAAATGACCTTTTAATGGCGTCAGACCGAGGCTCTGCATCTGGCCTCGTGCTCCTAGACCTTAGTGCTGCTTTTGATACCATCAATCACCACATTATTTTGGAGAGATTGGAAACCCAAATCGGTCTACACGGACAAGTTCTGGTCTGGTTTAGATCTTATCTGTCGGAAAGATATCAGTTTGTCTCTGTGAATGGTTTGTCCTCTGACAAATCAACTGTAAATTGTGGTGTTCCTCAAGGTTCCGTTTTAGGACCACTATTGTTTTCACCATATATTTTACCTCTTGGGGATGTCATTCGAAAACATAATGTTAACTTTCACTGCTATGCGGATGACACACAGCTGTACATTTCAATGAAACATGGTGAAGCCCCAAAATTGCCCTCGCTAGAAGCCTGTGTTTCAGACATAAGGAAGTGGATGGCTGCAAACTTTCTACTTTTAAACTCGGACAAAACAGAGATGCTTGTTTTAGATCCCAAGAAACAAAGAGATCTTCTGTTAAATCTGACAATTAATCTTGATGGTTGTCCAGTCATCTCAAATAAAACTGAAGGACCTCGGCGTTACTCTGGACCCTAATCTCACTTTTGACAAACATATCAAGACTGTTTCAAGGACAGCTTTTTTTCTCCATCTACGTAACATTGCAAAAATCAGAAAGTTTCTATCCAAAAATTATGCAGAAAAATGAATCCATGCTTTTGTTACTTCTAGGTTAGACTACTGCAATGCTTTACTTTCCGGCTACCTGGATAAAGCACTAAATAAACTTCCGTTAGTGCTAAATATGGCTGCTAGAATCCTGACTAGAACCAAAAAATGTGATCATATTACTCCAGTGCTAGCCTCCCGACACTGGCTTCCTGTTAAGGCAAGGGCTGATTTCAAGGTTTTACTGCTAACCTACAAAGCATTACATGGGCTTGCTCCTACCTTTCTTTCTGATTTGGTCCTGCCGTACGCTATGGTCACAAAACGCAGGCCTACTAATTGTCCCTAGAATTTCTAAGCAAACAGCTGGAGGCAGGGCTTTCTCCTATAGAGCTCCATTTTTATGGAATGGTCTGCCTACCCATGTGAGAGACGCAGACTCGGTCTCAACCTTTAAGTCTTTACTGAAGACTCTTCTCTACAGTGGGTCATGTGATTGAGTGTAGTCTGGCCCAGGAGTGTGAAGGTGAACGGAAAGGCTCTGGAGCAACGAACCGCCCTTGCAGTCTCTGCCTGGCCGGTTCCCCTCTCTCCACTGGGATTCTCTGCCTCTAACCCTATTACAGGGGCTGAGTCACTGGCTTACTGGTGCTCTTTCATGCCGTCCCTAGGAGGGGTGCGTCACTTGAGTGGGTTGAGTCACTGACGTGATCTTCCTGTCTGGGTTGGCGCCCCCCTTGGGTTGTGCTGTAGCGGAGATCTTTGTGGGCTATACTTAGCCTTGTCTCGGGATGGTAAGTTGGTGGTTGACGATATCCCTCTAGTGGTGTAGGTGCTGTGCTTTGGCAAAGTGGGTGGGGTTATATCCTTCCTGTTTGGCCCTATCCGGGGGTATCATCGGATGGGGCCACAGTGTCTCCTGACCCCTCCTGTCTCAGCCTCCAGTATTTATGCTGCAGTAGTTTATGTGTTTCTTTCAAAAACAAGGACATTTCTAAGTGACCCCAAACGTTTGAACGTTAGTGTGTGTGTGGTGTGCATGGATGCATCCACGCAGATACGCATTTAGACAATTGCCTTGAGACAGATTATGTACAGTGGTTCATCCTTTAAAAGTTGCAGAGTACTGCAGCACAGCTTGCGTGGTGCCACAGAACTCTATGGCAACCACTGTTACTATTAGTGGTACTATTTACCACCAGAGGGCATCTTTAAATCTCTCTCTGAGAACCTGAGCCCTTGGACCAGGCCTCAGGACTACCTGGCATGATGACTCCTTGCTGTCCCCAGTCCACCTGGTCGTGCTGCTGCTCCAGTTTCAACTGTTCTGCCTGCGGCTATGGAACCCTGACCTGTTTGCCGGACGTGCTACCTGTCCCAGACCTGCTGTTTTCCACTCTCTAGAGACAGCAGGAGCAGTAGAGATACTCTTAATGATCAGTTATGAAACGCCTATTGACATTTACTCCTGAGGTGCTGACTTGCTACACCCTTGACAACTAATGTGATTATTATTATTTGACCATGCTGGTCATTTATGAACATTTGAACATCTTGGCCATGTTCTGTTATAATCTCCACCCGGCACAGCCAGAAAAGGACTGGCCACCCCTCATAGCCTGGTTCTTCTCTAGGTTTCTTCCTAGTTTCTTCCTAGGCCTTTCTGTGTCGTTTTTCCTAGCCACCGTGCTTCTACACCTGCATTGCTTGCTGTTTGGGGTTTTAGGCTGGGTTTCTGTACAGCACTTTGAGATATCAGCTGATGTAAGAAGGGCTATATAAATACATTTGATTTGATCCAGAAGTGGCGCTCCTAGTGGAACTTTAATGCAGGCATACTTAAATCCGTTTTACCTCATTTCTACCAGCATGTCACGTACAACCAGAGGGGGAAAAAACTCTAGATTCATGTACATACTACCTCAATTGGCCCGACCAACCAGTGCTCCCGCATATTGGGTAACCGGGCTGAATTGTGTCCCGCCACCCACCACCCGCCAACCCCTCTTTTATGCTACTGCTACTCTCTGTTCATCATACAGTATATGCATGCTCACTTTAACCAGATCTACATGTACATACTACCTCAATCAGCCCGACTAACCGGTGTCTGTATGTAGCCTCGCTACTTTTATAGCCTCGCTACTGTATTATAGCCTAGCTACTGTTATTTTTCACTGTCTTTTTACTGTTGTTTTTTACTTCTTTACTTACCTATTGTTTACCTAAAACCTTTTTTGCACTATTGGTTAGAGCCTGTAAGTAAGCATTTCAATGTAAGGTCTACCTGTTGTATTCGGCGAACGTGACAAATAAACTTTGATTTGATTTGAGTTGCCGAGCAACAGCTTTTTCTAAAAAACTTGAGGAATGGGAGATTCGATATAGGCCGATAGTTTTTTACATTTTCTGGGTCCAGTTTGGCTTTTTTCAAGAGAGGCTTTATTACTGCCACTTTTAGTGAGTTTGGTACACATCCGGTGGATAGAGAGTCGTTTATTATGTTCAACATAGGAGGGCCAAGCACAGGAAGCAGCTCTTCCAGTAGTTTAGTTGGAATAGGGTCCAGTATGCAGCTTGAAGGTTTAGAGGCCATGATTATTTTCATCAATGTGTCAAGAGATATAGTATTAAATAAAAAAACTTGAGTCTCTCCCTTGATCCTAGGTCCTGGCGGAGTTGTGCAGACTCGGGGCATCCAAGCTTTGTAGAAAGACGCAGATTTAAAGAGGAGTCCATCATTTTCTTTCTAATGATCATGATCTTTTCCTCAAAGAAGTTCATGAATTTATCTCTGCTGAAGTGAAAGCCGTCCTCTCTTGGGGAATGCTGCTTTTAAATACATTTTGGATTGTTCTTATTTTCCTCAATTAAGTTTGAAAAATAGGATGATCGAGCAGCAGTGAGGGCTCTTTGATACTGCACGGTACTGTCTTTCCAAGCTAGTCAGAAGACTTCCAGTTTGGTGTAGCGCCATTTCCGTTTGAATTTTCTGGAAGCTTGCTTCAGAGCTCGGGTATTTTTTGTATACCAGGGAGCTAGTTTCTTATGACAAATTATTTTTGTTATTATGGGTGTGACTGCATCTAGGGTATTGCGCAAGGTTAAACTGAGTTCCTCAGTTAGGTGGTTAACTGATTTTTGTACTCTGATGTCCTTGGGTAGGTAGAGAGAGTCTGGAAGGGCATCTAGGAATCTTTGGGTTGTCCGAGAATTTATAGCATGGCTTTTGATGATCCTTGGTTGGGGTCTGAGTAGATTATTTGTTGCGATTGCAAATGTAATAAAATGGTGGTCAATAGTCCAGGATTATGAGGAAAAACATTAAGATCCACAACATTAAGATCCACAATATTCCCCATTTGCACATGGCTACTAGGCTACACTGCTTGAAAATGTACATTTACGGGTTGAACACTTCAGTTTACAATTCACAATTTGGGAAATTTGCGGGCCAGTGTCCAGCCGTGTATGACCCTACACAAGTCCCTTATATCTCTGATAACGGACCACTTTTGTGCACGGACATGTACGGGTGAGTATATGTGCAGAAATGGTTCAGTAAATCCCCTGAAACTACCACCCACGTCCACCCACGTACCAAGACACATCTTGAAATTCCAGTGCACGTTTGACATCAGTTGCATTACATCTCCGTCCACGTCCGCCAAATTCTCTCCCATAAATGTCAGTTAATGACTGTGCACTTTTTCAAGGTTGTGCATGCTTATTTGCCCCACTGAATGCTAATGCTAGTCATTGCTAGCTTGCCTTAGTGGCTGTCACTGGTATATTAAAAGCACAATTAATTATTAAATGAATTAATCATTACAGTGAATTATGAATGAACAAGTACATGTTTTATTATTTGTTATTATTATTTAATATCACAAATCCGGGTTCCTACACCCTTTCAGAAATCAAATTTGAGCACCACTATCAAGGTTTTCCCAGCACCTCACGACTTAGGTATACTAATCGATAAACATCTCTTAGATCCTTGAATAAAACACACAAATCCACTTAATCATTTCTTGAAGGACGATAATTAACTTCAGATGAGCAGGAAAATGCGGGTAATAGTATTTGCATTTATGCTAAGCAGGGCCCGAAACTAAAGTAACTCCCATGGAGGCTCGCCCTGGGTCAAGCTGGATGAGTCCTGCCAGTGATCTGCTTAATTATTCTTTCATTAATCTTTTCATTTCGAATGTGGTGCTTACCTGCTTACATGGGTGGCAACAGGTAACCCCAGATGAAGGATATGCAGTTGAAGTCTGAAGTTTACATACACTTAGGTTGGAGTCAATAAAACTTGTTTTTCAACCACTCCACAAATTTCTTGTTAACAAACCATAGTTTTGGCTAGTCGGTTAGGACATCTACTTTGTGCATGAAAAAATCATGAAATCATTTGAGTCCATTGGAGGTACACCTGTGGATGTATGTCAAGGCCTACCTTCAAACTCAGTGCCTCTTTGTTTTGACACCATTGGTAAAATCAAAAGAAATCAGCAAAGACCTCAGAATTGTTTTTTTAGACCTCCATAAGTCTGGTTCATCCTTGGGAGCAATTTCCAAACACCTGAAGGTAACACCTTCATCTGTACAAACAATAGTACGCAAGTATAAACACCATGGGACCACGCAGCCATCATACTGCTCAGGAAGGAGACGCGTTCTGTCTCCTAGAGATGAATGTACTTTGGTGCAAAAAGTGCAAATCAATCCCAGAACAACAGCACAGGACTTTGTGACGATGCTGGAGGAACAGGTACAAAAGTATCTATATCCACAGTAAAACGAGTTCTATATTGACATAACCTGAAAGGCCGCTCAGCAAGGAAGAAACCACTGCTCCTAAACCGCCATAAAAAGCCTGACTACGGTTTGCAACTGCACGTGGTGACAAAAATAGTACTTTTTGGAGAAATGTCCACCCTGTCTGATGAAACAAAAATAGAACTGTTTGGCCATAATGACCATTGTTATGTTTGGATGAAAAAGGGGGAGGCTTGCAAGCGGAAGAACACCATCCCAACCGTGAAGCACGGGGGTGGCAGCATCATGAAGTGGGGGTGCTTTGCTGCAGGAGAGACTAGTGCACTTCACAAAATAGATGACATCCTGAGGCAGGAAAATCTTGTGGATATTGTGGTAAACCGTGGGGCGTTTGGTTGAGCGGGCAGAAACTGACACAGAGACAGGGAGGCTTCAGTCCGCAAAAACAACTTTACTAAGACAGAAAAAAAACATAACAAGAAAATCACTGAGGTTTGGCTTGGTCCTCCTTCTGTCCTTTCGCTTGGTGTCGGTCTCTCCCCGTTCTCTCTTGCGGTGTGCCACCGTGCTCCTTTTATTTGGCCAACGTCGCCTCACGTACCTCACCTCTATTACCATCCCCCTTGGTAAACCTCCTGGGACACCACAATATATTGAAGCAACATCTAAAGACATCAGTCAGGAAGTTAAAGCCTGGCGGACCATGCACAAGCTCCACCACAGTCTGGATTTCAATTCTTGATCACAGACCACACCAAGTTTGCCCCCAACTGGTGCTTCGGCCTCATCAAGCAGTGCTTCTGAAAAAACAGAATTAACACTTTGTCTGAGATTGCTGGTGTTACGAAGGTCAGCACTGTGACAGGGGTCAACATCCCACAGTTGGTTGGACTGGAGGATGATACGGTGCTGGTGGAAAGCTATGGCTGGCAACAACACCTGACTCCGTATTTCAGGCAGCTGCCACAGATCAAGTAGTACCAGCACTTCAGGTGAAAATAATTTTCCTTGCATTGTATGAAGTTATTTTTCTTATATAAACTTGGGAGAATTGATGTGAATTGAGGTGAATTGATGTTGTGCAAGATTGTAATGTCTTCTGATTTTTGTTGTTGTTATTCCCTGTTTTATAGCTTCGGTGCTCTGGAGCCTGGTGTTGTTGTCGCCAAGGAGCATTCGGACTGCTGACATCCTTCCTCCAATTGATGGTCTGCATGTATAAGCACCACCTGGACTGGACACAGCTTGACAAACTTATCTTTTTGAGAAGATCAGGGAGTTTTGCAATGAAGAGTCTGTGGACATCACATGCCCTGCACCAAAGTCAAGGGCAGGACAGAAACAGGCTCTCCGAATGTAGATTCCCTTGTTCATGCGTGGTTCGGACAGACCTCTCATCAGCACTATCAGCAGTGCCTCTATTCAAATGACTCTCTCCTAATACAAACGCCATACGTTGCTACTACAATTTTTTTATGTATCCTGCTGCTCAGCCACTTTATCCCTGATTGTATGCATATAACTACCTCGTCATTGATATTGATATTGTTCATGTACATGATATATATTTTATTTATATTGACACTATCTACTTCTGATATTGCTACTATGCAAGTAACCATTTTGCTGTGCCGTTTACACCTTCCGTAGAGACCCATCCACTTAGCTTAATATTAATACATAAAATGAATATTGATATGTGTGGTCGTAACATGATTTTGTGACATACCACAACAATATCATGTGACCGTATCAAGTGTCCACCACATAAATATATGGCGCATGCATCTGTTTATGTACTGTACATGTGCACCTCACTCACTTTCAACTCAGGTTGCATGGCCTTAACTTATGTATGGAATACTATGTGATACATGCGTATGTAACTGTGTATATAAGATATGCTAATGTACTGGTGTGATGGTATTTGGGCAGTGGTGTAAAGTACTTCAGTAAAAATACTTTCAAGTAATACTTAAGTTTTTGGGGGGGGTATATGTACATTACTTAACTATTTATATTTTTGCCAACTTTTACTTTTACTTCACTACATTCCGAAAGAAAATAATGTACTTTATTCTTTATACGTTTTCCCCAACACCCAAAATGACTTGTTACACTTGTTTGCACACACTGTTTTTAGATTTCTTCTATTGTGTTATTGACTGTACCTTTGTTTATTCCATGTATAACTCTGTGTTGTTTGTGTCGCACTGCTTTGCTTTATCTTGGCCAGGTCGCAGTTGTAAATGAGAACTTGTTCTCAACTAGCCTACCTGTTTAAATAAAGGTGAAATAAAAAATTATAAACATTTTGACAGGACATTTGTCCAACTCATTAAATAGCATATATATATTTCTTCACTATAAATCATTATAGTCTATAAATTGCGCATATAGGCTGTGACTTAGTTAGAATTAAATACAAAATGAAACAAAAAATGGCCTATTGTATAGATTAGAGATCAGATGTTTTGTTTATAAATACTTTGCTACAATGACACACTTAGTTACAGTATCTACCCATCTCATTCCTTTAATTTAGCATGTGCACGTAGTAAGCATACCATCATGCTTTTGGGATATGTATCTTTTCAGATTTCACAATGGTTTTTACATCACCGGACTCCCTCCTGCGTGTTTTGTAAGTTTCTTTATGAAAATATTTAGCGAACTCCATTACAGTTGCTAAAGGAATCTCGCTCCACACTCCAGTCAAATTGGGCATGCTCTGTTCCTCATTCAGCTCTGCTCACATATTCTGACACAAATGCACTTTTCCTCTCATCATTTGCTGCTCCGTTTGTTATTTACTCATATTATTATCTATCCTGATGCCTAGTCACTTTACCCTGCCTTAGTGTACATACCTCAAATACCTTGTACTTCTGCATATTGATATGGTACTGGTCTCCCTGTAAATAGCTCCATTCTTGTGCATACTTGTATATTTCTTGTGTTACTATTATATTATTAAACTCTGCGTTGTTGGGAAGGGATTGTAAGCAAACATTTCACTGTGAAGTCTACACCAGTTGTATTCGGCGAATGTGACAAATACAATTTCATTTCATTGATTTGATACAGAACTAGTTATTGGTTTATGGCCACAGCGTGACACTCTTTCGGGTCAGATAGGAAATGTGAGTCCCAACTGCTCCCCTCCCATTGTCTGGAGCCTCAAGGAAGCAGTCCCTGCCCTAACGCCTGACCATTTTTAATAGGTCATGAGATGAGCCAACTGCGGAGCACAGAGCCAATCTTTCCTTTTTCCATAGTACCACTGAACCAGTAGGGACAATGTAGTGTGGGTGGCGAAGGAAAACTGTTGGCAAAATGTAATTATATTTCATGAGTCATTTTGCTCGTTTTATTGTAGTCAGACTTCATGCTGTATTTCTCTCAACAGAAAATTTGAGTCATGCATAACACATTCAAGGTCATTCTGTTTCTCTGTAAAACATTGGAACAGACCAAATAAGGTGTTTACATTTCTTGTAACACAAAAACATAATGTGGGCCAATTATAGTTAAAGTCGGAAGTTTACATACACTTAGGTTGGAGTAATTAAAACTCATTTTTCAACCACTCCACAAATTTCTTGTCAACAAACTATAGTTTTAGCAAGTTGGTTAGGACATCTACTGTGTTCATTACACAAGCACTTTTTCCAACAATTGTTTACAGAGAGATTATTTCACTTATAATTCATTGTATCACAATTCCAGTGGGTCAGAAGTTTATATACACTAAGTTGACTGTGCCTTTAAACAGCTTGGAAAATTCCAGAAAATTATGTCTTGGCTTTAGAAGCTTCTGATAGGCTAATTGCCATAATTTGAGTCAATTGGAGGTGTACCTGTTGATGTATTTCAAGGCCGACCTTCAAACTCAGTGCCTCTTTGTTTGACATCAGCAGCATACCACCCTGTATACCACTGCTGGCTTGCTTCTGAAGCTAAGCAGGGTTGGTCCTGGTCAGTTCCTGGATGGGAGACCAGATGCTGCTGGAAGTGGTGTTGGAAGGCCAGTAGGAGGTGCTCTTTCCTCAGGTCTAAAAAAAATATCCCAATTCCCCAGGGCAGTGATTGGGGGTGCTGTCTTTCGGATGGGACGTTAAACCGGTGTCCTGACTCTCTGATGTCATTAAAGATCCCATGGCACTTATTGTAAGTGTAGGAGTGTTAATCCTGGTGTCCTGGCTAAACTCCCAATCTGGCCCTCAAACCATCATGGTAACCTAATAATCCCCAGTTTACAATTGGCTCACTCATCCTCTCCCTGTAACGATTCCCCAGGTTGTTGCTGCAAATGAGAACGTGTTCTCAGTCAACAAAAAGTGCAAATCAATCCCAGAACAACAGTAAAGGACCTTTGAAGATGCTGGAGGAAACAGGTACAAATGTATCTATATCCACAGTAAAACAAGTCCTATATTGACATAACCTGAAAGGCTGCTAAGGAAGAAGCCACTGCCATAAAATAGCCAGACTATGGTTTGCAACTGCACATGGGGACAAAGATTGTACTTTCTGGAGAAATGTCCTCTGGTCTGATGAAACAAAAATAGAACTGTTTGGCCATAATGACCATCGTTATGTTTGGATGAAAAAGGGGAGACTTGACTCTAGTGGGAGCCTTGGGAAGTTGGACCCCAATTGGACCCCATAGACACTGTGCATTCAATAGGGAATGAGTTGAAAAACTACAAATCTCAGATTTCCCATTTCCTGGTTCGATTTTCAGGTTTTTGCCTGTCATATGAGTTCTGTTATACTCACAGACATCATTCAAACCGTTTTAGAAACTTCATAGTGTTTTCTATCCAAATCTACTAATTATATGCATATTATTTTATGGCTGTTTAGCAGGCAGTTTAATTTGGGCACGCTTTTCATCAAAAATTCCCAATGCTGTCCCCTACCCTAGAGAGGTTAAACAATTTAAAGGCAATGCTACCAAATACAAATTAAGTGTACGTAAACCTCTGACCCACTGGGAATGTGATGAAAGAAATAAAAGCTGAAATAAATCATTCTCTCTACTATTATTCTGACATTTCAGATTCTTAAAATAAAGTGGTGATCCTAACTGACCTAAGACAGGAAATTGTTACTAGGATTAAATGTCAGGAAATGTGAAAAACTGAGTTTAAATGTATTTGGCTAAGGTGTATGTAAACTTACAACTTCAACTGTACATGTTTGCTTCAAAAGATGCTTTCTTGACACAGCTTCTTGTTTCACCACCCAAAATGTGAGAAGACTGCAGTGCAGAGATGGCCGAGGGCTCCCTCGTAGTGAAAATGACTAAGCTGAGGAATGCGAACAAAGTCTGAGGACAAGTCCAGCGAGCCAACTCCTTCACCACCAACATTACCATCATCAAACCTGTCCCTACCAACTAACTCCGCAACTATCAAACTCGGTTGCCATAGGAAACCGGTAGATGTCTTCACCAAGCGCAGGCATCCTCTGAAAGCTAGAGACTTGATGCTTGTAAATTTTACTTTTCAAGCGATTTAAGAAAAACAATTACTTGTTATGTGTTGTGTACCACAATTAGGCCAAGTAAGGCCTACATCTAAAATGAAATAAACCGCTCCTAAATTAATCAACAACAGCTCCGTAACAGTATGATAGAAGTGGGGGCATCCTGTTATCAGCAGAGTATCAATCTGGTATGATTTTGCAAAAAGATATGCCTCACAATACATGATGCCTCAGTGAATACATTGCATTCAACTGGGGGGAAGATTAACCTCACACTATTGATGTCTAGAGCAATGCATCAAGGATATGATGCATAAGTGAGTACATTGCATTCAATGGGAGGAAATAATCATTGCACTGTGGAGACAGACAAACTAATCCCACAATCTCCTCTCTTTCTTCTTTCTCTCCCTCCCTCCGTCTCTCTACCTCTTTATCCCCCTCCTTCTCTTCTCTCTCCCTCCCCCTTCTTTCACCCCTTCAACCTCTAACCCCTCTCTCACTTCCTGCCTCCCTCCATCTCACCCTTTCTCCCTCCTCTCTATCTCTCAATCTCATGCATGTAAATTATGCACATGATGCCTTTCTCTAGGAATCCATATTGTGTTGTTACTCTCACCCCCATTGAATGCAATGTTTAATGTCTTGTGAAGCCTATATTTTTTGTCAATTGTACCACTTTGATGCTTTTTAATGATTTCATCATATCCATGTGGAGAAATGGAAAGAAGTGAAACATTTCAGAGCTTTATTTTCCAATTCGTTTTTCCAATGTATCAGTGTATCAAGCACCTCCAAGAGGTTTTAGCATTTACAATTAATGAGAGATTTCCTGACTTCAAAGGACTGAAGAGGAAGGGAGCACACAACATTGGTTTGTTCTAGACAACATCTCTTCCTTCCTCTCCGTTAGAAAAGTGTCAGAGTGAGACATTCAGATGTTTTTTCCTTCGAACATTTGACCCAGAACCAGACCTGGGATAACTATAGTTTTAACTATGCTTTGTGGAAATGAACTATGTTTCCAGGGGAACAAATAGTTACTTTAGGGGTGACTACAACTATTTGAAAACAGATCTCCAAAAAATGACTACTTCTGAAAACTATTTGAATACAGTTCTCAGGAAGTGACAACTTTTCTGAAACTATTGGATTGGCTGTATCTGGAACTGCATGTTGAAGATAGAAATATAATGAATAGAGCACACACAACCTCCTACACTATTCCAATCTATCTGAACATCATATTTGAACTACACAATACATTTCAATTTTTGTGCATGTCAATATTCCTGAATGTCCATTGCCTCAGGTGTACATAATCAAATCAAACCAATGATATGTTGTACACATTAGTATAATAAGTTGTGATGCTCAACTACTGTATGACTCTTTCAACATGCCATTGAAAAGGTTGAAAGCTGCAACTCATTTTATGATACCTGAAAATACTGCAGAGTAATTCAAAGGCATTTGCAAACATTGCAAATAGCAAGTTGAATGCTTAGCAAAAACAACTTTGAAACTCTTTGTCCATTTGAGGGTAAGTGTTCTTGTTTAAACACACACTATACCATTTTAAAGGGATAGTTTTATTCAGAATACAAACTAACATGATTGCCCACCTAACTTGGCTGTAGTTGATTGAAGAAGGCAGTGATGGGATATTTAGTTTCCTTTAGACACATAATAGCCATATCTTGTTACTGTTAGTATTCTCAACAACTCTTAACATTCAACTGTCATTGTGCCTCTGGAGCAACATTTCATTAGCATACATAATACTTTGGTAATTGCATAGCAATGAGCTGAGAGTTTGCGTAACTACTGCACACAAGGGGAATGGTGGCTGTTCCTTATTCCAATTGTAATAACTCCATTATTATGCAATTAAAAAGCCATTTCCAAAGTCCTATGTAACAACAATGTTGCTATTGTAATAATCACACATTTACTACACATATATAAGAACTTGATGTCAAGTGTTACTGTATTACTCATTATGAAAATACATTTCTTAGTCATTTTGAAGCTGCAAAAGTGGTCTACTCTAATGTTTCAGTGATTCCATGTCCCTAATTTATTTCATATTCAGCTATATGCTATATTAAGAATCATATCTACGTAGATGTAGTTGTTGCACCACTAAATTACATTTTCTCTGGTAAACACAATAGATTTTGGTTCCACATTTAAGTCACCAGTTCATATTCCTTATCTCATCATTTTGTTATGTGTGACTCAGATGTTTGGCATGAGACTTTCTCCTCACCGCCCATAATCTGTTTCTGTCTGTTTCCCACACAAAGAATAGGGTAATTTTGGTTTTAACAGTGTCAAATAACAATAAATAAAACCACCAGCTGAGTGTTATTTCATGCCTTATCTTCAAATGCACACTTGGTATAGAAACATGAGACAAAAGGCTTTATCGTTTTGCATGTATGGTTGTTTTTAAACACAACTAGACTCTGTTGATAGAAATATGCTATCATTCTAGGGCATAGTGGTGGCATATTTTTTTTTAACAATGGCAAATTGACCGATATTTCAACACATAGCACATGGCTATTCATTATGACAGTGCATTGTGATGTGTGTAATGTCTGACAAGAAACAGTGAAACACCATTCCATACAATGAAATTTGGTATCATTAGAAAATGTGGTGTTATGGAGACGGTTGTCACGAATACCACCGAAGGTGGCTCCCCTTCCTGCTCGGGTGGCGCTCGGCGGTCGTCGTCGCCGGTCTATTAGCTGCAACCGATCCCTTTTTCCTTTTCGTTTGTTTTTGTCTAATTGTTTTCACCTGTTCCTTGTTGTGGTTTTGGGATGGGTGTTATTTAAGTTTGTTTTGCCAGCTGGTGTTTGTGCGGGCTTGTTGGTTGTTAGGTTTGGTGATGTTTTGGGTTTTCGCTGTCCAGTGTTTGTATCTAGGTTTTGGGTTGGTTTAGCGCCAGTGTTTTGGGCCTTCACCCATGTTTTGGACCTGTTACGATTTGAAGGACATTAAAGCGATTTCCCATTCATTTCGCTCTCTGCATCTGACTCCTCACTCATTTCACTCACCCGTCATTACAACGGTTTAGACGGTCTACCCCCAGCAGGCATTTCACCCAAAGCCCTTCCTTGTTTTTTTTGATTTCATTTAGTCTAAATTAATTTACATAATGTTTCTTTTGTTTGTGTTGCGGCCACTCTATCCTGTTGTATTGTTTGGTTTGGAATTAGGCCTATACAATGCTAATTAGCAAATATACTGTTATTACTCATGAGAACTCAAAAGTATATATGTTAAAATCCTAGTCAATGTCTGCTTTAGAAATAGTTATGAGCATTTTGTGTGCAGGTGTTTTGCCTGTGTTTATAAACTGGGTAGTTTGGATACTGCATTCCTGCCGTGTGTATCTCAGACAATACAGCATGGGTATGACACAAAAATACTTCTTTACTGTTCTGAGTGTTACATTCCCCAGGAAGAAACCAAAAATTGTCACTCAAACAGAAGGGAGAACTAACAAGGAGTCATTAACAACAACCTAAATGAAACAGTTGTGGCTCTAGAAGGGGTTATGAAACACACTCATGGGAGTGTCCACTGAAAGTTGACTACCAACAACAACTGGGACCTAAAAGACACCCACCATGAGTGCCCACTAAATAAAGGATAGTTTTTAAAAAATCACATAGGGAGAGCAAACTTAAGGTGTTAACCCTCTACATCTCTCAAGGGTCAGTCCGTCTTAAATATAATATGTGCTATGTGCTGGCACAGTTGTAACACATATTGACTAACGAGGTGACACCAATCAGTGCGCCAAATGTGCTAATGTGCTAACATCAAACCTCAAAACATAAATGCAATAACAAATGCATGTAACACTATGATATTTGTGTTTGTATTTGTAGTTATTATATTAGTATAACAGAACTCATAGGGCAGGTAAACTTCCAAACAGGAAGTGGAAATTCTGGGGCTGGTTGATTTTCCACTCATCGCCTATTCACATCCCAGTAAGATATGGATCTGTTCGCACTTCCTACGCCTTCCACTAGATGTCAACAGTCAGTAGAACGTGGAATGAAGCCTCTGGTGTGATGTGGGACCGGATGGGAAGGGAATGAGTCAGTGGTCTGGCAGAATGCCAGTTCCTGGTTACGCACATTACTCTTGATATCGCCATGCGTTCCATTACGCTGTAGACCAAAACGAATGCTCCGGTTGGAACGTTAATGGATATATATAATAATAACATCATGAAGATTCATTCTCTACTTAGTTTGACCAGTTTATTCAACCTGAAATATAACTTTTTGAAGTTTTCGTCCGAGTTCGCCTGGACCGGCGCCATCTTTTGGACATGTGAGCTAAACGTGCTAGCAAAAGTAGTTAATTGGACACTAGTAATGGACATTATCGAACAAAACAACGATTTATTGCGGAACTAGGATTCCTGGCACTGCATTCTGATGAAAGATAAATCAAATACAATGGAATATTTATGATGTAATTTCGTATTTCTGTTGACTCCAACACGGCGGAGAAATGTTGTGTATTTCTGACCGCGTCTCAGATTATTGCATGGTATGCTTTTTTCGTAAAGTTTTTAAAACATCTGACACAGCGGTTGCATTAAGAACAAGTGTAATTATATGTAAAACATGTATCTTTCGTCAAAGTTTATGATGAGTATTTCTGTTATTTGACATAGCTCTCTGTAATTACTCCGGATATTTTGGAGGCATTTCTGAACATGGCGCCAATGTAAACCGAGATTTGTGGATAGAAATATGCATATTATCGAACAAAACATACATGTATTGTGTGACATGATGTCCTATGAGTGTCATCTGATGAAGATTATCAAAGGTTAGTGATGAATTTTCTCTATTTCTACTTTTGCGACTATCTTTGGCTGGGAAAAGTGTTTTTTGGATTTGGTTGTGATCTAACATAAATATATGTTGTGTTTTCGCTGTAAAACATTTTAAAAATCGGACACGATGGGTAGATTAACCTGTAGTGACACCCCATCCCGTGAACGGGACCGTTGTCATCATTTGACACTAATTAGCATAACACAACGGACATACATTTTCCTAGAAAATATTCCTATCCATGAAAATCACAAGTGAAATATATTGGAACACAGCTTAGCCTTTTGTTAATCACCCTGTCATCTCAGATTTTCAAAATATGCTTTACAGCCAACGCTAGACAAGCATTTGTGTAAGTTTATCATAGCCTAGCATAGCATTATGCCTTGCTAGCAGCAGGCAACCTTGTCACGGAATTCAGAAAAGCAATTAAATTAAATCGTTTACCTTTGATGAACTTTTCACTCACGAGACTCCCAGGTAGACAGCCAAAGTTCATTTTTTCCCAAAAGATTATTTTTGTAGGCGAAATAGCTCCATTTGTTCTTCACGTTTGGCTGAGAAATCCCCCGGAAATTGCGGTCACCACAACGCCAAAAAATATTCCAAATTAGCTCCATAATATCGACAGAAACATGGCAAACGTTGTTTAGAATCCATCCTCAAGGTGTTTTTCTAATATCTATTCGATAATATATCCGTCGGGACAATTAGTTTTTCACTAGGACCGATTGGAGTAATGGCTACCTCTGTATTTTAAGCAAGAATCTCTCTCGGAGCCACCATGTGACCACTTACGCAATGTGGCCGCCTACGGCTATTCTTCAACAGAAATGCGTAAAACTACGTCACAATGCTGTAGACACCTTGGGGAATACGTAGAAAGCGTAAGCTCGTTGATGGTACATTCACAGCTGAGTCATTGGAACGCAGCGCTTTCAAAACCTGGGGCACTTCCGGATTGGATTCTTCTCAGGCTTTCGCCTGCAACATCAGTTCTGTTATACTCACAGACAGTATCTTTACAGTTTTGGAAACGTTAGAGTGTTTTCTATCCAAAGCTGTCAACTATATGCTTATTCTAGCATCTTTTCCTGACAAAATATCCTGTTTAAAATGGGAACGTTTTTTTTCCAAAAATGAAAATACTGGACCCTAACACCAAGAGGTTAACAAGATGTTTATCTTTCATTTGCTGTATTAGATGTGTGCGAAAGTTAAATTTATAATGTGCGAAAGTTAAATATTTTTGAATTTCCCACGCTGCATTTTCAGCAGAATGTTGGGGGGGTTCCGTTAGCGGAACGTGTGTCCTAGACAGGTTTTTAACAGCTAACATTTCAATGGCAATAATAAATAGATATGCTGATAGTGGACAACCTTGTTTTACTCCTCAAGAGAGTTTAAAACTTTCTGAGATGTAGCCATTATTTACTATTTTACACCTAGGGTTACTATACATAACTTTAATCCTCCGAGGTGAGGATTTACAGATTTACTCCCGTGTACATCTGTGTCACGGCTGGCGTCCGCCCCTAAATATAGACCCAATGCCCGCGACACACGTTCTCTTTCATTTTCTCAGCGGACGTCCATATGGTTTGAGGTACACATTTTCTGAAGTTCACTTGGTAAGTCACGGGTAAGTGTAATATCTTATCGGAGTTACTCCATCATATGGTGCTGTTTTCACTGCTTGGATATTAAACCGACTAGGTAATATTGCAGTTGGTGTAAAACAAAAACAAAAAAATAATAAATCAAATCCATTACATGGTTGCTGTTTCTTTGTCTGCCTGCTTTTCCTACACATGTCTTCCCCATTTTTTTGCAGAGGTACTGGGCAATATATTCCTCACCGGGTTCCTATTCCCCCAAGCGGGTCACGACATAAGCTCTCCCAGGGGGTTTCGATCCCTGCTCCGTGGCCTTGTTGGCTTGGCTGAGCTCATGGCTGAGCTTATGGCTTCCCTTTATGAATTCTGTATGCACTGCCTGGGTTTGAGCCACAGTAAGCTGTTAGTCCCTCTACTGGGCCTAGTGTCCCTCCCAGGAAGCATAGCCGGAGCCACCACAGGCAGAGCCCATCTGCTGCCAGTCCTGGACAGGGGAAGTAGTCGGACCGCTGAGACCACCTTGAATGGAGGGCGTTTGCCCTGCATCAGGAGGTTGATAGCTTCGATGGCTATTCCCTGTTGGCCAGTGATAGGCTGTTCCTGGGGGACGATGCTGGCACTGTTCACCACCGTGAGCAGGGCTACCAGGCTGACAGGCCATCAGAAGCCAGCAACGGGGCTTCATTGCCCCCAGCGGCTTGAGAGGTTATGAGGAGCCTACTCACTCAGGTAGCCACTGCACTGGACATCAAACTGGTGGACAGTGATGACTCTCCATCTGTCCCCATCTCTACTGAGTTCCGCAAGGCCTTGCAGGAGAGTACACAGGAGTAAATCTGTAAATCCTCACCTCGGATGTATCCCTCCGCTGCGGAGTGATACCAATTTATTGGAGTGATCCATATAGCTCACATAACCATGGTTACATGCGTAACCTTTGTTATGGTACCTATTCTATTAGCATTGTTTTGTGCGTAATGTCCAAATCATCCTGAAGTATTTACATTTGATTGTGTATTTCAACAAAGTCACTTATAGACAATTTGGGCATAATGCATGGAAAATACTAATATAAGTATCATAACTTTCATGGGAGTTGTGCTACAAATTATAAAAGTTTAGCATTTGGAAACAGTGCCAGGGAAACTAAAACAAAGCATAGATTTCTGTCATACCTTGTCCAACATATAAAGTGTTACCAATAATCCTTTTAATTTTGGACTTGCACCAGTGTGTTTTTTTTTCAATCTTTCTGAGCATTTTCCTAAACAATTTTGCCAACCTTAATTGTATATCACCCATCATTTAATGAACCTACAACGAATTTTGCAGGCTAAAGTGTAGGGTACGTTTACTTACATTTTCCATCAAATTTGTTTGGAAGACCCTATACCCCAAAAGTCCTCATTTAATTCTACATGCATGTAAATGAACTGATAATGTGACAGGAGAATATAATACAATGAATCAGTCCAACTTGGCCAAATTGACTTTCCATGCAACTCAGCCAGTGAAATGGTCCACCACTGGGAACTTATCAAAGGGATGAAGAGTGAATTAATAGCATGCAGGAAACCATTACTTTCATTTTCCATATTAAAACATTTACAGTATAAGATATTCATATTCCTTAATTCAATTACTTAGCAGCTTCAGAGTGGCTTAGTGGCTATCATCCTCTTGAGTGCTAGTCTGGAGATCATCTGAATAAAATGAATGAAAAGATGCGTAAATACTGATGCAAGTTAGTCGAGTGCATTGAAATCAGTGTTACATTTGTAGGAAGACATCTCTGGAATTTTTGTACAGTGTCCTAGAAAAAGAGGGTGTTGTCCTTCACTGAAGTCAATGTTGTTCAGCTAGTGTTTCTGTTTCTTTTGAGAACAATGTCCTTGTGGTTTTGTAAAATGGCCACCCCAGATGCACAATAACATTACTACTTAAAGAACACTTAGTATTGAGATGGAGTTGAAAGAAAAAGCCACCAAATTGCAAATCATAAATTGTAAGAATGTATACTCTTATACTACAGCTACAATAACTTTAATTAGGAAGCCAGACTATACTGGTTAATAAGCATTCTCTTATGCTGTTGATTAGACTCCATTGTCATGGGACGGTGGCGTGTTCCCAGTATAATGTTTGTGAAAGCTGATTAAAGATCAGGACAGGAAGGGTCAGGTTTAGGGAAACAGGAAAACTGACGCAAGGAAATGGACCACGTCACCAGCCACAGAGTTTCAGCTAAAAGTATTTCTGTCCCAAAGCAAGTATGGAGTCTTTGCTCAAGTCCCAGATGAAACTTGTACTTTTAGCAGGTAAGTGAGTCTATCCATTCTTCTGTCATATAGTATGCACTGTAGCATAGCAGATCCCTTGAACATGGTACAAATACACATATGTTCTTTGCCATTTCCGTTATGTGTATGTGGGATTTACCAGAGAAAATAATCAGGATGCATGGCGGGATATTTTTTATCCCAAATTCCAGGTCTCCTGGCCTTTTAGTGATCATAGTTGCATAGATATAATTAGGAACTTTGCAGTTGTGCGAGTCCATTTCAATATCAGTCAAACATTACTTCTGAGTAGTTTATTGATGTTGAGTAGGCTTACATATGATTTTTGTCTTTCTGTTATTATATTACCATTTGCTGCAAATGTAATCATTCTTAGTCATAATATGATTGTATGCAACATTCAATACATACCATAGTTCATGGTACCATTGTTCCTTCCATATTGATGAGTTAATGCTGATCTGGTAGTAAACTTTTTTCACATATTTTAATCAATTCACAAAGCAAATGTATTCTATTTTTATCTCATAGCATGGCTTTCCAGTGTTATAGACCCATGCAGATTTTATGACATTTGTCATACATGCCATCAACTTGCCTCGTGTAAAACCCTGAATGGATCCAATAATGCCTGTTACTGCAACCGTGGATATACTGGCGATGGAACCAAGTTTTGTAATGGTAAATATAAGTTCTAGATTTTTTACAAACCTATACAGAACAAGTTTAATTAGGCCTATGGAATACATAGCACTTAAAGGGACATTACACTCAGGTTGAGACCTGATAGGTAGTCTAATGCCTCAACCCCCAAATAAATGAAAAAAATAGGCTCTATTTTAGGCAATATTGGGTGATTATCCTTGCATTAATTCAGGGTTAAAAGGGTGTATATTACTGGTCTGTAAAGTAAAGTTGCATGATAATGTCTGCGGCTAAAGGCACAATCCGATATTTGTGTTTTAGTCAAACAACAGCCACCTGGTTGGCTGTAAAGCTGAGGGGATGTAGGATTTTATCCATAGTTCATAGAGGATGCAAGGACTGAGAGAGTCCATACGATCAACAGGATTTTGCATAGTGTTTTTTTGAGGCTATTCTTTGTTTACAAAGACTCAAATGGACACCATTAATATAACAATGGAAAAGTTGGGATAAAACGGTTGTACTAAGCTCATTTGGGATTTAGAAGTTATATTATTCAAGCATATATATTATTACATGAGATAACCATCGAAACTTTTAAATCAACACGTTTAACACCAACACAAGAAGTATTAGCTTTTAACACTCAGAGTTTTTGTAACTCTAGGTGAAAATATTCATGGCCAACACTGGTTATTGTTGCATTCAATCTACACTGGTGTAAAGTGTGAAAAACACTCCAACATTTGACTACCTTTTAACACTAGGAGTAAACTTGAATCATAATCAGCTGATTGTACTTGGATCCTTACTGCATACATGTATGTACTGCTTCACATAGATGGAAAACTTTCAGCCGGTGGTACCCATTTGTCTTATATCTTTCAACAGCAGGCGTACTACCATCATCAGGTCTGCAGGTTTGCAAAAATGAACACTTTCTCTGTCCTGTTTTACAATGTTAAGGCTGGAATTTAATTTACACACTGTCTTTGTTTACAAATTACTGCCTGAGAACACTTGCTATTCTTAAAATTTGAAGAATCTACAGTACCTGTGAGAGGAGTCCACTTTGTGGTAATTCAACGTTTACCCAAAACCAATGAGCCAAAACCAATCTGTAATTTAATTTGCATAAGTACAGCAATGCAGGTTCAATTGAATTGAACCCGGGGTTCATCTGTCCATGTGGACTGGAAGTTACCCAAATCTAATTGGAAATATACACTTAGTATACAAAACATCAGAAACACATTCCTAATATTGAGTTCCACCCCCTTTTGCCCCCAGAACAGCCTCAATTTGTTGGGGCATGGACTACAAGGTGTCGAAAGCGCTCCACAGGGATGCTGGCGACATGGCGACTAATGCACTGTTGTGTCAAGTTGGTTGGATATCCTTTGGGTGGTAGACCATTCTTGATACACACAGGAAACTGTTAGGCGTGAAATACCCAACAGTGATGCAGTTCTTTACACACTCAAACCGGTGTGCCTGGCACCTACTACCATTCCCCATTCAAAGGCACTTTCATCTTTTGTCTTGCCATTTCACACTCAACGGCACACATACACAATCCATGTCTCAATTGCCTCAAGGATTAAAACTCCTTCTTTAGCTACACACCCAGTGCAAATACATTAGGACATAAATTCAATCAAAAAGGGCTTATTTTTCGACAGCATCGCTTTTAAGTAGAACAACACTTGACATACATGTATTCCCATGGTAGAAATGGTCAGATTGAGAATTGAGAAGAAAAGTATATCAACAAATTTAGCCGTTTTCGTGGCAAAAAAATGTTCTAGACATGTTAGCAAAGGAAGTTAGCCAACAAATAATAACATACTCAGCAGTGAACACAGATTTTTAACAGTGTCACTAAAAATAACTGTCTCACTAATTCCTTATTATGTACTTAGTATTTTTATGCTGCATTTTGTGAATCAGGGCTTCCTTGTAAAAGGGACATTGGTCTCAATGGAACTTCCCTGAATAAATTAAGGTTTAATGACATGCTGAAGAAAGGTTAGACAGCTAACATATTGTTAGGGTAACAAACAATTTGGCCAGTTTGTTTAGCTCCAATATTGACTTAACTTTATTACATACACTGATTGTACAAAATATTAGGAACACCACTTCTTTCCATGACATAGACTGACCTATGATCCCTTATTGATGTCACCTGTTAAATCCACTTAAATCAGAGTAGATGAAGGGTAGGAGACAGGTTAATTTTAAGGATAGGACCGTTTTTTTTCAATTTTCACCTAAAATGACATACCCAAATCTAACTGCCTGTAGCTCAGGACCTGAAGCAAGGATATGCATATTATTGATACCATTTGAAAGGAAACCCGTTGAAGTGTGTGGAAATGTGGAATTAATGTAGGAGAATATAACACATTAGATCTGGTAAAAGATAATAGAAAGAAAAAAACATGCATTTTTTTTGTACCGACATCTTTGAAATGCAAGAGAAATGTCATAATGTATTATTACAACCCAGGCACAATTTAGATTTTGGCCACTAGAAGGCAGCAGTGTGTGTGCAAAGTTTTAGACTGAACCAATGAACCATTGCATATCTATTTAAACTGCTGTATCAAGACTGCCCAAATGTGCGTATTTGGTTTATTAATACATTTTCAAGATCATAATTTTGCACTCTCCTCAAACAATAGCACGGTATTTTTTTACTGTAAATTGGACCGTCCAGTTAGATTAACAAGAATGTAAGCGGTCTGCCCATATCAGATATGTCTACATCCTGGGGAAAGTTCTTGTTACTTACAACCTATGCTAATCACATTAGCCTATGTTAGCTCACCCGTCCCATGGGGTGGACACCGATCCCATAGAGGTTAATTAGCACCTTATGGGCACCATCCTCTCAGGCAACTAGCACAGTTATTGTAAACCTGTTTCAATCATGAATCATTCCTAGTGGGTTTTTCCCCCCAACCTATCTACCCTATTGAAATTGTAAACATCAAAGTGTGTTTATCATAACAAAAGGACTGAAATGTGAAAAATGATTGCTCCTGTTGAAAGTGGTCAAATTGTTTTATTGCTCAAGTTTGTCTGTCAGCCAACATTGTTGCATTTAGGTTTGTGGGGCACTTTTGCTTAGTATTCATATTTCCTTATCTGATCATAATCATGGGGGTTTACATATTCAAGGGCCCGATGTAAATGAAACTGTGGTAATATAAACATACAGTAAATGGCTTCTACATGGAAATACAGTACAAATATGGGTTTTTGAGAATTTAATTTTGAACAATATATCACTTCATTAATATAGAGCAGAATTGATGGCCCCATTAAATAAAATATTCCTACTCTAAATTTAAAGATAGTCCATAATTTTAAGGTACATTATAATTTTTGCTCCCAATGAAATGCTCTTAGATTCTCTAAATCAGACCTCATTCATTTTATTCTAGAGAATAGATATGAGTGGGGAACTGTCCCTTTAAGACAGTCAACTTGAGTACGTAATTTTGTTTATATCCCTAATGCATATTCATTTTGCTACCATTGTACTGTGAAATCCTATTGAGCTACCCATAGGCTACTCAGAGAAAATGGAAGCCAGTCATTGTCATTGTGGAACACTTTCCTACACAGTGTTTGTGTTAACAATGGCGGTTCAGAGGTCTGGAATCTTAAGGTCATATTTCATCCTGAATATTGTCACCTCCCTTTCTCAGAACTAAGGATATCCCTTCCCGGACAGGCTTTGTACACAAGGTACAGTGGGGGAGGAAGACCAGTATATTCATCATAACTAGACAGATGAACACAACAATTGAAAGTCCTATCGGATCACTTCCAATAAACACTGTGAATAGCTCATGCAGGTGTGTTTTGATGTGAACTGGCATGGTGAATATCTGACGGTTGCCAGATTTTACAAACCAGTTACAACCAGGATGAACTGTGTGCACAGCAAGCTATATCAATGTAGTTAACTTGTATGGGGTCGTAGTAACGTTCCTTGTAAATCTAACTATGACTTATCTCAGTAATGTTTGAATAATAACCCCTTGTTGATACAGTTAATACTGATAAACAGCTCCTATCCCAAGGCCATCAAATTGTTAAACAGCCACCACCCTTCCCTCTGCCCAGTACCCTACTCTGCCCCTCAGTAACAATCACTAGCCAGCTACGACGGGTATTCTACCCTGCACCGTAGGGACCTGTGCACTATGTACATAGTCATTGATCACTGGTCACGTTACCATACCTACCGCTGTAAAAAAAAAAAAAAAAAAAAAAAAAAATGGTATTATTGTGCTTGTTGACATTTACTACATTGATTGATAGGTTTCAGGGAACATAAGCATTTCGCTGCACCCGCCATAACACCTGCTAAACTGTGTACGCAGCATCTACAATTGAAATTTATTTTGTTTCTGTGTCCTTCTTCCATCATAACAGACGACAATGAATGCCAAAATGTCACTAATATCTGTGGAAACAACAGCAACTGTACCAATACAGAGGGCAGCTACTACTGCACCTGTGCCTCAGGATACACTTCAACCGGGCTGAATCACTTTCAACCAAATGACGGGACAGAATGCACTGGTATTATATATATATATTTATTTATATAGTACCAGTCAAAAGTTTGGACACACCAACTCATTCAAGGGATTTTCTTTATTTTGCTATTTTCTACATAGTATAAGAACAGTGAGGACATCAAAACTATGAAATAACACATATGGCATCATGTAGTAACCAGAAAAAGTGTTAAACAAATCAAAATATATTTTAGATTCTTCAAAGTAGCCACCCTTTGTCTTGATGATAGCTTTGCACACTCCTGGCCTTCTCTCAACCAGCTTCATGAGGAATGCTTTTCCAACAGTCTTGAAGGAGTTCCCACATCTCAAAATGGCTTGAGGTCGGGTGATTGTGGAGGCCATGTCATCTGATCCAGCCCTCCATCACTCTCCTTGGTCAAATAGCTCTTACACAGCCTGGAGGTGTGTTGGGTCATTGTCCTGTTGAAAAACAAATGATAGTCTGACTAAGCGCAAACCAGATGGGATGGCGTATCAATGCAGAATGATGTGCTTTGAATTCTAAATAAATCACTAACAGTGTCACCAGCAAAGCACCCCCACACCATCACACCTCCTCTTCCATGCTTCACGGTAGGAACCACACATAACGGAGATCATCCGTTCACCTACTCTGCGTCTCACAAAGACACGGCGGTTGGAACCAAAAATCTCAAATTTGGACTCATCAGACCTAAGGACAGATTTCCACCGGTCTAATGCCCATTGATCGTGTTTCTTGGCCCAAGCAAGTCTCTTCTTGTTATTGGTGTCCTTTAGCAGTGGTTTCTTTACAGCAATTCAACCATGAAGGCCTGATTCACGCAGTCTCTTCTGAACAGTTCATGTTGAGATATGTCTGTTACTTGAAATCAGTGAAGCATTTATTTGGGCTGCAATCTGAGGTGCAGTTCACTCAAATTAACTTATCCTCTGCAGCAGAGGTAACTCTGGGTCTTCTTTTCCTGCACCGGTCCTCCTGAGAGACAGTTTCATTAAAGCGCCTAATGGTTTTTGCCACTGTACTTGAAGAAACTATAAAAGTTAAATGTTTTCCCATATTCTTAAAGTACCGATGGTCTGTCATTTCTCTTTGCTTATTTGAGCTGTTCTTGCCATAATATGGACTTGGTATTTTACCAAATAGGGCTATGTTCTGTATACCAACCATTCCTTGTCGCAACACAGCCGATGGGCTCAAAAGCATTAAGTAGGAAGGAAATTCCACAAATTAACTTTTAACAAGACACACCTGTTAATTTAAATGCATTCCAGGTGAATACCTCATGAAGCGGGTTGAGAGAATGCCAAGTGTGTGCAAAGCTGTCATCAAGGCAAAGTTGGCTAATTTGAAGAATCTAAAATCTAAAATATATTTTGATTTGTTATGTGTTTGATATGTGTTATTTCTACAATGTAGAAAATAGAAAAAATAAAGGAAAAACCCTGGAATGAGTAGGGGTGTCCAAACTTTTGACTGGTACATTCAGAAAGTACTCAGACTACTTAACTTTTTCCAAATGTTGTTACGTTACAGCCTTATTCTAAAATTGATTAAATTGTTTTTTTCCCCTCTCATCAATTACACACAACACTCCATTACAACAAAGCAACAACTGTTTTTGCAATTTAAAAAATATAAAAATACAGAAATATGACATTTACATGAGTTTTCAGACGCTTTAATCAATACCTTGTTGAAGCACCTTTGGCAGCGATTACAGCCTTGAGTCTTCTTGGGTATGACACTACAAGTATGGCCCACCTGTATTGGGGAGTTTGTCCAATTATTCCCTGCAGATCCTCTCAAGCTCTGTTAGCTTGGATGGGGAGCGTTGCTGCACAGCTATTTTCAGGTTCAAGTTTGGGCTCTGGCTGGGCCACTCAAGGACATGCAGAGACTTGTGCCGAAGCCACCCCTGCATTGTCTTGGCTGTGTGCTTGTCCTGTTGGAAGGTGAACCTTCAGCCCAGTCTGAAGTCTCGAGCAGGTTTTCATCAAGGATTTCTCTGTACTTTGCTCCATTCATCTTTCCCTTGTTCCTGACAAGTCTCCCAGTCCCTGCCACTGAAAAACACCAACACAGCATGATGCTGCCACCACCATTCTTCACCGTAGGGATGGTGCCAGGTTTCCTCAAGACGTGACGCTTGGCATTCAGGCCAAAGAGTTTAACTTGGTTTCATCAGACCAGAGAATCTTGTTTCTCGTGGTCTGAGAGTCTTTAGGTACCATTTGGCAAACTCCAAGTGGGCTGTCATGTGCCTTTTAATGAGGAGAGCTTCCGTCTGGCCACTCTACCATGAAGGCCTGATTGGTGGAGTGCTGCAGAGATGGTTGCCCTTCTGGAAGGTTCTCCCATCTCCACAGAGGAACTCTGGAACTCTGAGTGACCATTGGATTCTTGGTCACTTCCCTGACCAAGGCCATTCTCCCCCAATTGCTCAGTTTTTCCAAGCTCTAGGACAAACCTTGGTGGTTCCAAACTTCTTCCATTTAAGAATGATGGAGGCCACTGTGTTCTTGGGGACCTTCAAAGCTGCAGACATTTTTTGGTACCCTTCCCCAGATCTGTGCCTCGACACAATCCTGTCTCGGCGCTCTACGGACAATTCCTTCAACCTCATGGCTTTGTTTTTGCTCTGACATGCACTGTCAACTGTGGGACCTTATATAGACAGGTGTGTGCCTTTCCAAATCATGTCCAATCAATTGAATTTACCACAGGTGGACTCCAATCAAGTTGTAGAAACATCTCAACAATGATCAATGGAAATAGGATGCACCTGAGCTCAATTTCAAGTGTCATACCAAAGGGTCTGAATAGTTATGTGAATATGGTATTTCTGTTTTTTATTTGTGATAAAATGTGCAAACATTTCTAAAAACCTGTTTTTGCTTTGTCATTATGGGGTATTGTGTGTACATTGATGAGGAAAAACACATCAAATCCATTTTAGAATAAGGCGTAACAAAATGTGGAAAAAGTCAAGGGGTCTGAAAACCTTCCGAATGCACTTTATATATCAGTTTTTTCTCAACATTACAACACATATTTAAGAAACTGATATTCTAGATTTTTTCTCAGTTTGAAAATGTCATTCATCATTAAAAAAATACCCTGTTATTCTTTTTACTATTAGATATTGATGAATGCAAGAACGACCAAATCTGTGGGCCATTCTCACATTGCACAAACACAAATGGATCTTTCTCTTGCACCTGCCAAAGAGATTACATTTCTACTTCAGGCACTAAGCGATTTCATACAGAGAATGGGATAATATGTCAAGGTAAGCCTATCAATTCACCCTCAAAATTTTGAAACCAAATTTGAGGGAATTGGGAGGATACATTATTAAAATTATGTGAGGTTACCATATTATATAAAATCTTGATAAACAAAATTGTGAGCAGTGTTATCTTAATTATCTTTTAAAAATTAAATATGTAACAATTTTGGTATGTCCTGGTGATATCATAGTTGTAAATATTTAAATATTGTTAAACAAACAAGCAGTTGTGAGGTTACTCTAGCAGACTGTTAAATTAATATGATGATTCCATATGTTGTATTCCAGAGCATCCCAAGAAAAATTGTCATGACAACGTTGTGTGCCTAACACAAAGTGTCAACAGAACACTTGAATATGTAAGTTCTCCAACAAATGAACTAGGAAGGTAGTACCACTTATAATATATAATAGGACACCGCCCTCTGTTGGTCACTATATAGATATTTAATTGGTACATGTGTTTATCAATCAGGATCTCCTATTAGGAATATATGTTAATATCCATGTGTAGAAATGTGCATAGGTCTGAACACTTTTTGTGGGAATAACTTAGTTTAATTGTCTGCTTTGCTTTAAGATTTAGTAGACATTTTTAAATTGACCATCCTATTTATCCTATTTGGAGAGGAGGCATCCATTGGAGCTTACTTAATCTTGTCTCTTCCATTTGTAGATCAGAAATCTTACAGATCTTCAGAGCCTGCTGGTGGAGATTGAAAAACAGACGTCGGGAGAGCTAACGTCGGTGGATGTGATCTCCTATGTGGAGGCCCTCTCTCAATCGGCCTCGCTGATGAGCTCTGGGGTGAAGAATCAAACCGCCAAACCAGCCCTGACCAAAGCAACTCTCAGAGTAATCTTTATTTCCACTAGCATTGTTATTGCTTTTTTTTTAGAAGTAGGATACTAAATGTTCTTGGCCTAAAGGTATATATATATATATATATATATATATATATATGGTTTCTGTCATCATTCGTAAGGCTACTTAAACTTTGCTGCGTATACATTAAAACAGAGAAAGGGTTGTTCAATCCATGAAAATAAACAGTATGATTTGTCTTGTTTCTTGATATTCATAAATGCTTTTGTTTGCCTTCCTTTCTATTCCACAGACATTTTTACACGTGGTGAACAATTTGGTTGAGAAGGATGAGTTGGTGGCCTGGAACAGACTCAAAGAGGAGCACCGGGACCACACCATAACCAAACTCTTACACACAGTGGAGGAGAGTACTTTGACACTGGCCAGGAAATATAAAGGGACAACTGAGATTGAGATCAAAGAGAAAGAAATGGGTAAGAAGAGCACCACACCCATGTCTCTTAGCACCGACACACCTGTAGCAGTTGTCGGCCGAGAGCAGGGCATTTCTAGGATTTCTAGGATTTAAGGACATTGGGGGCTTAGCCCAAAGCCAGAGATGGAACACTAGTAGGGTAAAAAAAAAAAAAAACTACAGCTAATTGCATAAATCTGGTGCACTTTGAGATGAAAATTGAGAGATTAGATATATATTAAGAATTTGTACAAAAAAACTAATTATTATAATAACTAGAAAAGTACATTTCCTGAAGAAAATGTGGTGTGCATGCTAGCTTGTGAAGGATCGATTAATTGAGAGGATAGGATAGCCTGAACATGTGAAAGTTGGTCTGGTGTCTCTAGCGTGAACGTTTCAAGAGTTGCTAATGGTGGGTTATGTTATGCAAATCTTTGCAAATGTATGTAGTTATAGTTTATAAAAGTGTTTAAGAATTTGAAGTCAGGATAGCCTTAACATCTGAATGTTGGTTTGGTGTCTCTAGCTTGAACAGTTCAAGAGTTACTGTTGGTGAGTTGTTTTATGTTAATTTAATACATATTTTTATAGTTTCAGTTGATACGTTTTTTATGAATGTAAGTGAGGATAGCCTTAACATGTAAAAGTTGTTTTGGTGTCAACAGTTACTGTTAGGGAATTATTTCATGTAAATGTGTGCAAATGTATAGAATTATAGTTCATTTACATAAGTATAGTTGTGTCGTGATACGAAACCTTCAGCCCCGCCCCTTGGCCGGCAGCGGGGTGCACCATTAGTGGTGTAATCTTTGCAAATGTATGTAGTTATAGTTTATAAAAGTGTTTAAGAATTTGAAGTCAGGATAGCCTGAACATGTGAAAGCTGGTTTGGTGTCTCTAGCTTTAACGGTTCAAGAGTTACTGTCGGTGAGTTATTTTATGCTCATTTATATAGTTATAGTTGATAAAGATCTTAAAGAATTTTAAGTTAGGAGAGCCTGAATGTTTTAAAGTTGATCTTACCAAGCCTACCTACATGAATGCCTACAAAAAGGCATAGCCTCTTGTAATTCATTTAAAAAAACACAAGTATGCATATTGGATTTAGACATTAGATTGCAGGCAATAAGATACACCAGACAAATTGGGAAGAAATGTAATAATAAAAGAAGTATAAGGAATAACATTACTGTTCTTTCTGACAAGCATATCCTATAATATGAAAGACAATCATAAGTAATGGGAATTGGTCCACTGACTTACATCAACTAGTGTGAAATAAATATATGAAACAGACAATCTCCTGAAGACAACATGGCATAACGTAAATCTGCCCAGGGCTACACCCAAATTAGGCTGTCTATCTATTTTCCCTACTCCCCCCATAGGACAAAACATATACTTCTGGGTTCACAATCTCTTTGTCAATGTGCCATCTTAAACCAAATGTGTGCCTGTCCAGTTACCTGGGGGTAATTCCAAAAAGATGGTTTAACAAATTCAGGATTCCCTGAACATATCCAGCTTACCTTAACCAGATGAGGTAGTCTGTGATTTCTTGGTTCCAGAATGGCTGCCTCTCCTTGAAGTAATTAGACTAACCGAAGTGCAGATTGGTCGATCTGACAATTGGCGTGTGCACACACCATTCAAAAAGGTCCTCATGTCGATGACATAAAAGTATATAGATATGGAGTCAAAAGACAGAGCCCAATAAGTCCACAACAAGAAACACTTGTAACAACATACAACAAATATGTTCACTTATTTACCCCAAAATAGTAATACAGCCGCCACAGCAAAATACAGCCTGACAGAAAATTGCAAACAGAGTAAATGTCTAAGTGAACCGGCACTATTCCAATATCTAATAGGCCTAATTTACACATGGGTGATTAGTAATAATGCTTTCACTTTATAGAGCACTTTTATTGCCACGTTGGTGATATTACATGTGAAGGCTATATACCAATATATAAATTGTGGTAGCCTATGTCACAATTGCATTGGTAGGCCCATTCCACAGCCTATGTATGAGGAATAAGAATTTATTGAATTCAGAGTGCTTTTCATGACAACACGGGCAACAATATCTTCTATGTTTAGTTTTAACACCAGAAATGTAAAACTTTTTTTTTATCATGTTGCCTAGTGTTGTTCATTTGAGATTAGCAAAACATCGCTGGCAGTCAATTGACCACAGCCAACAGTGCCTGCTTCTGTAAAAGTCCTCCTTGATTATATGGACAGGTTGATGGCCAAAAAAGTATTCAATGCGAAGCAGACTCTTCTTATGGCTCTACACACAATTGCCTTTCCAAATCATTCTGCATCACCCATATTGTACAGGAAACTTTGTGGGGGGAAAATCACTAAGTAATGCACAGAGTTTTTAGGCCTGTAGCAGTCAAAGCAAAACTGGGTTACATTGGCTATGTAGGGGTTGAGTAAATTGTCCAGATATATTATTGTGTGGAAAAACTATGACGTTCTAAAAGAAAATCTTCTGAATGACCTAAAGGATCTATTTGAGATCCAATAATTCCTTCCATTTGTAATACAAGGCGAACAATGCAGGCTCGGATGTCAATTGTATTTTCGACAAGAATCTGATTGGCGGAGACGCCCTGTCTTTATTCACCATTAAAGGCTAAGATCAACTTAACCTAGTAAGTAGCAGGTTTGCTTCAGAGCATTCGTTACCATTGCTCAAAGTTTGGTTTGACAGATTTCTCTAACTCACTAATCAGGCTTTCTGGAATACCCCTCAGGTTGTCAGCTGATAAGGTAACATGACTTAACCAGCTTGTTTGTTATCAAACAAATAGGCTACAGTCCGTGAGTAGCATAGTTTTAAAACAGCCCACGAAATGGTTTATTTATCTCATGTTTCCCTCGAATTTGCAATAGAAAAAAAACAACAGGACAAGAGAAAGAGTGATGGTGTGTACATCATCAACCTGAAGAAGACATGGGAGAAGTCTCCCTCTCCCTTATCTCTGGTAAAATGAACCATATCTTTTGAACAGCTTGGGCACACAGTTTTCAGTAAAGTATTGAGGAAATCATGAAGGTCACAAAGCTGTGCTTATTTTTTCCCTATGGCATTCAGGTTGCACTATGCAGGCACACATATTTTAAAAGATAGTTTATGCCTTTTGAAAAAGTAAACTGCTGAAAATGAGTCAATGGACATGAGTTGATGGGTCCAGAGTGATCCACTGCGTTGTGGAATCTCGACCAATCACAGCAGACACTGCTAGCTGTGCTTCATTCCAGGGGCTTCTTGCAATGCTTACTCTTCTACTTATACCACAAGTGATGCAGGTTTATGGAAACTCATATTAGAGTACAGCTAGCCAGCAGATCTGCTTGTTGCAGATCGGACAGGCTTCCTGTGTAGATTAAGACACAGCTGAGCTGGTGCGAGATATGTCTCGGAAAACATACCTCAATCCAGGGATGAGAAATGCGTTGTACTCTGAATTGTCCCATTACCCCAATTGTTACACTGAGGTGACAGCTCATTTTTCCGGAAAACTGTTATTTTTGTCCTCATGCTCATGCTCATGTAACCTTTAATGACAGAATATGTTTGAAACTTAACGCACATTTTATATGACAAATAAAATCATAATTATGATATAATTATTTTATCTATAGGTGTGAAAAAGGTTTTCATGCATTGATAAGCACACCAAAGACGGCATTAATGATAAGAAGTAAAATGAAGATGGCACTTCTAAAAGCCTATTTCACACCATAGACTCCTTCTTCATTTTGATTTCAGCACAATTTCTCTAGCCTGGATTTTAAATCGTGCATGGAAAAAGTGGATCATTCAACGAAGACGTTGGACCTTGTTAGTTACCTTAGTTATCTAGTAAAACAATGGTCAAATCAACACGTTTGAAAATGTTTCTCGCTTTTAGTTCTCTGCTGTTCATGCACCAGATTGGAATGAAACTTGTTTTGTTCAAGTAAGTAACGTTTCTACTTTCCTTCATTTCTGTGTAGTTTTACTTGTGTAATGTCAACAACGACAATAACGCAAGCAAGCTAGCTAGCCTAGCCAGCTAATTAACGTTTCTTGGCTATCTAGCTTGTCAACGTTAGCTAGCTAAAAACATTAACATGGCCGTCGCTAGCTAGCTAAATGCTGTTAAGTTGCTCTCTTATTGTGTCCTTGCTAGCCAAGTTACTTAGCTAGCTAGCTTACTAACGTTAGATGGTTTGTTAATGTTAGTTAGTCAATGTTGTTAGCTAGCTAGTTAACTAACATGATATGTACATTCAGAGGAGAAAATAGCCCCTTTATTCATGTAGCTAATCTGGTACGGGTGGTAGGGAAGGGAAATATGTTAACATAGATGGACATTTCTAATACTTTCTAATCCTACATTGTAGCTTTGGTTTCTGCTGTAATGGGTGCCAAGGACCTGAAGTCGACGGTGTGGCGGATGCTATCTTGCACCATCTTGCCATCGCCACAAGCTGGATAATTCCATGCTGCTACTGGACAGTATGTTGTCCAACTCACTTTGCACATGGGAAAACAATGTCCACTATGGATATCCATGTGGGCAATTTAATGATTTGTTGTATATTGTTTATGTACAATGTCACTTATTTGATTGCTTTACTGAATCACTTTGATTACTGTCACTTTTTTTGCCATTGCACAGTCAATAAATGTATTTTATTTTAATTTATTTATTTGTCGTCACCTGTTGATCACCTGTTGATCCAGGGAACCAGGACTGGCCTTAGAACCTATCACTGTCAATAAATGCATTTTATTTTAATTTATTTATTTGACGTCACCTGTTAATCCAGGGAACCAGGACTGGCCTTAGTTATCGTATATGTTTTGGACACACATAATCAAACTGAAAAAATTGCTTGCCCCCGGCTGTAGTGTCGCCTGTCGGGAGAAGGGTGGCTGGGTCATGTGAGAAAAGTGTCACGTCAGCGGGAGGAACATGGCTGCCGCGTGACTCATGCAACCTATCAGGAGTTCCCCGTCAATGAGGACGATGGGCAAAAAAAGCTTTTACACGGCACCTGACGACGTCCTCCTGAATGCCCATTGCTAACTGGGTTGTTGTTCAACGCGACGTGCCATTCCATAATGGCTGCTGTGGCTCCTGCTTGCTAGCTAGCATGTTTAAAAAACAGCAGTTGTTCAGCCTTCTCAGTGTAACAGTTGGGATAATGGGATAATTCAGAGTACAACGCATTTCTCATCCCGATATCTCATGCCAACTCCACAGTGTCTTAATCTACACAGGAAGCCTGTCCGACCCTAGTGCGTCTGTAAGCCAGCTGGTCGGCTCTGCTTGCTAACGTACAACTTGCAATTTAAAAATTATTCAACCATCAAAAGGTTTGGGGCTGGAGTAAAAACATATGGGGTTGATGTCCCAGAAGCCCACACTGTACAACTTTTCCCTTTAAATTGACAGCATTATGCTGGCTCCGGAGTTGCCAGCTTAGTACTGCAATATAACTTTACAGCAGAGATGCTGTAATATATTTTACAATACTATTTTCCTTATTGTAAAACATTACTGCAGTAGAAATATCTGTTATAAAGCAACATTACAGTATTAAGTTGGACATTCTAGTGCCAGTATAATGCTGTAAATGTACAGTGTAATTCTCCCTGAAATCTAAATGTGTAAAACAAAAACATACAGTTGATGTTGAAAGTTTTATACATACACTTAGGTTGGAGTCACTAAAAGTTGTTTTTCAACCGCTCCACAACCGCTGCCAAAACTATAGTTTAATTCACTGTATCACAATTCCAGTGGGTCAGAAGTTTACATACACTATGTTGACTGTGCCTTTAAATAGCTTGGAAAATACCAGAAAATGATGTCATGGCTTTAGAAGCTTCTGATAGGCTAATTGACGTCATTTGAGTCAATTGGAGGTGTACCTGTGGATGTATTTCAAGGCCTACCTTAAAACTCAGTGTCTCTTTGCTTGACATCATGGGGAAATAAGCCAAGACCTCAGAAAAAAATGATAGACCATTACAAGTCTGGTTCATCCTTGGGAACAATTTCCAAATGCCTGAAGGTACCACGTTCATCTTTACAAACAATAGTACGAAAGTATAAACACCATGGGACCACGCAGCCATCATACCGCTCAGGAAGGAGACGCATTCTGTCTCCTAGAGATGAACGTACTTTGTTGCAAAAAGTGCAAATCAATTCCAGAACAACAGCAAAGGACCTTGTGAAGATGCTGGAGGAAACAGGTACAAAAGTATCTATATCCACAGGAAAACGAGTCCTATATCGACATGACCTGAAATTCCGCTCAGCGAGGAAGAAGCCACTGCTGCAAAACTGCCATAAAAAAGCCAGACTACGAATTGTAACTGCACATGGGGACAAAGGTCGTACTTTTTGGAGAAATGTCCTCTGGTTTGATTTAACAAAAATAGAACTGTTTGGCCATAAAGGCCATTGTTATGTTTGGAGGAAAAAGACGGAGGCTTGCAAGCCGAAGAACACCAACCATGAAGCACGGGGGTGGCAGCATCATGTTGTGGGGGTGCTTTGCTGTAGGAGTGACTGTTGCACTTCACAAAATAGATGGCATCATGAGAGGAAAATTATGTGGATATATTGAAGCAACATCTCAAGACATTAGTCAGGAAGTTAAAGCTTGGTCGCAAATGGGTCTTCCAAATGGACAATGACCAATGTTGTGGCAAAATGGCTTAAGGACTTAAGGACAACAAAGTCAAGGTATTGGAGTGGCCATCACAAAGCCCTGACCTCAATCCTTTAAATTTGTGGGCAGAGCTGAAAAGTGTGTGCGAGCAAGGAGGCCTACAAACCTGACTCAATTACACCAGCTCTGTCAGGAGGAATGGCCCAAATTTCACCCAACTTATTGTGGGAAGCTTGTGGAAGGCTACCCAAAATGTTTGACCCAAGTGAAACAATTTGAAGGCAATGCTACCAAATACTAATTTAGCATGCATAAAATTCTGCCCCACTGGGAATGTGATAAAAGAAATAAAAGCTGAAATAAATCATTCTCTCTACTATTATTCTGACATTTCACATTCTTAAAATAAAGTGGTGATCATAACTGACCTAAGACAGGGAATGTTTACTCTGACTAAATGTCAGGAATTGTGAAATACTGCGTTTAAATGTATTGGGCTAAGGTGTATGTAAACTTCTGACTTCAACTGTACATTTTTACATGAAATACATTTATTCAAATTGGTGACAACATATTAACAGAATTGACAATTAAGTAACAACAGTTAACACATAAGAGCACCAAATAAGAGCATCATTAGCACACTCATTTATAAACTATATTGTGTGCCTGTGCATTGGAGATGTGGGGGAGAGAGAGAGAGAGATGGAGTTAAAATTGGGATTGGCTACAATCCTAGATCTATGATCAGGAGCAACTCTATTCTGGGTATGGTGTTTCAGAGGTGGTGAAACACACAACGGGACAGTTTGGGCAGGAGAGCATCCAGGAGAGAGAAGTCAGTGCAGCATCAAGCGTTCCCCATGAGTCGCCATAACAATCCTCCTAATTTCTGATTTGTTAGCTCTTCTCACCCCTAGGACAACCATAGAAAAATAAAGAATACAGTATAATGAGAGCACCAGGGCTGTTACTCTGTGGGTAAAAAGAAAGGTGACAAGGGACAGATCAAGAATGTGTGTGTGCGTGTGTCTACTTACCACACTAGAGGGCTTCATTCAAACTCAGTGAGCTCTTGGAAGAATGGGTTATTGTAGGGGTTGAGATCGGCGGGCGGGAAGCCTAGTGGTTAGAGCATTGGGCCAGTAACCAAAAAGTTGCTGGATCCAATCCCTGAGCTGACAAGGTAAAAATCTGTCATTCTGAACAATGAAGTTAACCCACTGTTCCCAGGTAGGCTGTCATTGTAAATTAGAATTTGTTCTTAACTGACTTGCCTAGTTAAATAAAAACATGTGTTTGGCCCTCATGTTTCATGAGCTGAAATAAAAGATCCCAGAGTTTTCCATATGCACAAAAAGCTCTCAAATTTTGTCCATATACTTGTTTAAATCCCTGTTAGTGAGCATTTCTTCCTTGCCAAGCTAATCCATCCACCTGACAGTTGTGGAATATGGAGAAGCTGATTAAACAGCACGATTATTACACAGGTGCACCTTGTGCCGGGGGACAATAAAGGGCCGCTTTAAAATGTGCAATTTTGTCACACATCACAATGCCACAGATGCCTTAAGTTTGAGGGTGCATGCAATTGGCATGCTGACAGCAGGAATGTCCACCAGAGTTGTTGTCAGAGAATTTAATGCTAATTTCTGTACCAAAAGCCGCGTCCAACGTTGTTTTAGAGAATTTGGCAGTACGTCCAACCGGCCTCACAACTGCAGACCACGTGTAACCACACCAGCCCAGGACCTCCACATCCGGCTTCTTCACCTGCAGAATCGTCTGAGACCAGCCCCCCCGACAGCTGATGAAACTGTGGGTTTGCACAACTGAAGAATTTCTGCACAAACTGTCAGAAACCGTCTCAGGGAAGTTCATCTGTGTGCTCATCATCCTCACCAGGGTCTTTACCTAACTGCAGTTTGGCGTTGTAACCAACTTCAGTGGGTAAATGCTCTCCTTCGATGGCTACTGGCACACTGGAGAAGTGTGCTCATCACAGATGAATCCCGGATTCAACTGATGGTGTCATGTGGTCGAGCGGTTTGCTGATGTCAATATTGTGAACAGAGTGCCCCATTGTGGCGGTTAGGTTATGGTATGGGCAAGCATAAGCGATGGACAACAAACATAATTACATTTTATCGATGGCAATTTGAATGCACAGAGATACTTTGACAAGATCCTGAGGCCATTGTCGTGCCATTCATCCGCCGCCTTCACCTCATGTTTCAGCATGATAATTTTCAGCATTTTCAGCTAGGAGTTGTGTACGTCGCAAGGATCTGTGTATGTCGCAAGGATCTGTACACAATTCCTAGTTGAAAATGCTGAAAATGTCCCAGTTCTTCCATGACCAGCATACTCACACGACATGTCACCCATTGAACATGTTTGGGATGTTCTGGACCGACGTGTACAACAGCGTGTTCCAGTTCCCGCCAATATCCAGCAACTTTGCACAGCCATTGAAGAGGAGTGGGACAACATTCCACAGACCACAATCAATAGCCTGAACAACTCTATGTGAAAGAGATGTGTCATGCAGCATGAGGGAAATGGTAGTAATACCAGATACTGACTGGTTTTCTGATCCACGCCCCTAACTATTCTTTGAAGTTATCTGTGACCAACAGATGAATATCTGTATTCCCAGTGAAAATGTGTGAAATCCAAAGATTAGGGCCTAGTTTATTTATTTCAATTGGCAGATTTCCTAATGAACTGTAACTCAGTAAAATATTTGAAATTGTTGCATGTGCATTTATATTTTCTGTGTAGTTTATGAAATCAATTGAGGCAATGAACAAATACAAATAAGACGACTAGATTCACCTATTTCAATCCAATAAAATATTGATATACCAGACTCACAACATTTTCCTTTCTTTCTCTGCCACCAAATGTTTATATACTACTGGTAAAGTGAACAGGTTTGGCTAATACTGTAACATTATGCAACAAAGTTTGAGAGGATATATGGATACGGCTGAGAGCCGAGTGAACAGTGACAGGTTGTTGCTGTTCATGCTCTCCCCATTTAGCATACTGTATCACTGGACATCTAGATGGCTACCAATATTAGTAATTTATTTTGTAGGCTGTTATCTTACTTGACATATAATCTTGGGAGGAAAAATTATTGGCCACGTTACTACCTACCAATGGTGACACTGTGATACAGCTCCCCAGTGGAATCACTTTAGATCGGAAAGCACCTCGATACAACACTGGTCATTCGCTGCAGCTGTGATTTATGTGTTAAATGCGGCCTTTCAATCATAATGTTGTGCCGGTAATATATTTTGAACTGCTAGATACGAGCCATTTTCTCTGTAGTAATGGTGAAAACATAATGGTCACGAATCTGCGCTCAGTTTATGATCTATGGCACTCAGAGGCTGAGGGAGAGCGACGCCTATCATCACAACAATCATTATCAGGGTGATTTGGTTTTTTCCCTAGGTATCACAGAAATATATTTATGAGCAATTTAGGGCAGACCGGAATGGCTTGTGTCCGCTTGACCTAGCTTATTATAGCTAGCTAGCAAATGTAAGGCAGCTAGCTAGCTAGCTAGGAAAACATGTAGTAATTCAACATTGGTTAGCAATAAAGATAAACAAGTCAAGGTACCTACCCAGCAGCTGCTGAAAATATTATTCCACTTCACAGCAGCTTCAAGAAGATATTTTACTAAAATAGTCTAGCTTTATATCTCACCTGACAGTATGAGGTTGGCACCTGAAACCGATCATTTGAATCTACAGTAGGAAAAAGATATTACTGTAAAGAAGTACAGTATGTTGGATTATTTTTTACTCAAGGCTTCCAATTACAGGTAATAACACTATTTTCATAATTTTACCCATAATTCAGTGAAATCCACAGCAATAATGGTGTAAAACAGATTGACTTATTTTTTTCTGTGCATTCAGTGATTTACTGTTGACATGACTGAAAAGTCTTATGTAGGCCTAATGGCCGATTGTACTTGGCACCTCTGAACAGAGTGCCAACCGTAATTTGCAAACCGATTCTACATGTAGAAACCTGAGAAAATGTCGACAGTTAGATGCCTACCGGCGGTTGGTCCATAAAACACACAGCGCTGAACGAATGGTGAACAAACGGCATATGAACAACAGACCGTCATTTGGTGCAATGTGTTTTCTCCTTTACATCCAACTCTAACACCAAAAGCTATTCAATGCCTACTTTTTTTAAAACTTTTTTTCTCCAATTGGTAGTTAGTCTTGGCCCATCGCTGCAACTCCCCCACGGACTCGGAAGAGGCAAAAGTAAAAAACCATGTGTCCTCCAAAACTGCCAAGCCGCACAGTTTCTTGACACACTGCTCGCTTAACCTGGAAGCCAGCCGCACCAATGTGTCAGAGGAAACACTGTCCAGTTGGTGTCCGAGGTCAGCTTGCAGGTGCCCGGCCCACCACAAGGACTCGCTAGAGCGCATCGCTAGAGCGCATCCGCTAGAGCGCATCGCTAGAGCGCATCGCTAGAGCGCATCGCTAGAGCGCTAGAGCGCGATGAGACATGGAAATCTCGGGCAGCCAAACCCTCCCCTAACCCGGATGACGCTGATCCAATTGTGTGCCGCCTCACAGGTCTCTTAGTCACGGCCGGCTGTGACACAGCCTTGGATCGAACCTGGGTCTGTAGTGACGCCTGAAGCACGGCGATGCAGTGCCTTAGACCGCTGCGCCACTCTGGAGGCCACAATGCTTACTTTTGACCATATCCATTTTGATTGTATCAAAATTGGGATGATGCCAGGGATGATGCTACAGTTCATTTTTATCATAGGTACACTTCAACTGTGAGAGACGGAATCTAAAACAAAAATCCAGAAAATCACATTGTATGATTTTTAAGTAATTAATTTGCATTTTATTGCAAATTGGATTTTTTTTTTGATTCCGTCTCTCACAGTTGAAGTGTACCTTTGATAAAAATTACAGACCTCTACATGTTTTGTAAGTAGGAAAAACTGCAAAATCGGCAGTGTATCAAATACTTGTTCTCCCCACTGTATATAGTTAAAGTCAGTTTTATGCTGAAAAGTGTTTATATGTGTTAAGATCTTGGTTTATTGGAAATCCGTTCTCTATTGACGCAGATGCTGTATTAATCAGATAATTATTATTCCACTCAACTGAATCATTTCTGTTCTTTCATTTACAGAAATGAAACTCTACACTTTTGATGTCCAGCAAACAAAGAAAACCGAGCTCTCTGTCTCCATGGGAGGAGATCATATCAACTTAAATCCTAAAAGGCAGAAGGGAAACAAAAATGGTAAGAGATCAGATTAAAGGGAAAAAACATTCACTATGACAACATTAAGACATTATTGTCAGCTAAAGCTGCCTTTAAATGAGATGAGAATCTTATCAAAGTAACAAGTCAAATGTTATTGTTTTTGGGGGAACCTCTACATTTGTCAAACCAGACACTAGCACTTACTGTATCAACACCTGACATAAACTTCAATATTACTACATTCAAATTCAATCAATTTTTTTTCTGTACATCAGGAAGTGTGTCCATAGTTTTCCTGCGGTATGACAATGTCGGTGGCATCCTGAAACCAAACACTGACCCTGGTGTTACAGACTACACGAGCTACGCAGAAACAGGGGAAATCACTGTGAACTCTCGGGTGATAGCAGCTGCCATCAAACCTGCTGACATGTACCAGCTGGACCATGTGACCTTCACTCTCAGACACACAGAGGTACGTTTGCAGTCACGCAGACAGCCTAGACTCATCCATTAGCTCTCCAGTGGCAGACCGCTAACTTGTGACACACACACAAAATTACAACACTCCTGTAAATCCTGTTTTGATGTCAATTGGAGATTTGTGTTACAATTTAAGTTAAGTTATGGAGAGTTGTGATTAATGTGTATGGCCATATGTTAATTTAAAAGTGCATGCAGGCACGATATGGTCGTTTAGTATTTCCACAATCAAAAGGTAGCCATTTGTTTAACACAAACCACCTTGTTTATTTTGTACCTTTTTCGAAAACATATTTTGCCATAACATATCCAATTCCTATCCTATTTCCTTCCCTTTCTTTTGAAGCCTATTGACACTAAAGATGATGTAACCAAATGTGCCTTTTGGGAGTACGATCCGGCCAGCATGCAGGGCCATTGGGCCACACAGGGCTGTGAGCAAACCCACGTCAACAGCACCACCACCACATGCTCCTGCAATCACCTCACACACTTCGCCATTCTTATGTCTTCTGGACGGGCCAACGTAAGTGTCCATACCATCCATATGAATGTATTCCAATCCCCTGTGGCTGTCTCGTTGGTGATCTGAACATCTTGCATGAAAGGCCAAATGGAAGGGATTTTTAATAGAAAAGACAAGCTAACTTGTATTTAGATTTTTTTTAAAGGAGTGGAATTGCACCCTCTTTCACATTTTTTTGTTGTTTATTCAGACAGCACATAAATATAGAGGGATATAGGGCAGGATAATAGAAAATGGTGATTGAACCCACAACCTTTTGGGCTCTATGCATAGTATTGGCGGCTATACCAATCAACCACACCTACTAGATTGTAGGTTTAACCTCTCAAACTCTGACGCCTTCCGGTGGCCTTTTCTAAACAACACATAATATTGTAAACTACCCTCATAAAGTACCGAGATACAGCAGGCCAAAAAAAACTGAAATGTACAGCTTTTTTGTTTGAGGAAAAGGAGATTTGAAAGTCTAGGTTTGAAATAAAATATGTTATTACTGTTACAATTACTGTTCCAAAAGGATAAAAAAAAATATTTAAAAAAAATTCAGTTAATTGTTTACCTAATGGTGTCGCTCTAAACATGTGCAAATTCCCATAGGAACACATCCATTTGAAAAGCACAGGGCATTCTTATGACATTGCCAGCAGTAAGATGCGAGTTTGATTTCCAAAACCACAAGGGCTGAAGCTTTCGAATGATATGTCACTTTCTATTTTCTGACAACAACAAAACTAGGGGAGAAGCAGGGAGCTGTAAAAATGATTCACCTTTCCATTGTGTTGGTTCTTCTTTTCAGATGGCGGCCCACTACAACATTCTGACCAGGATCACTCAGCTGGGAATGATCATCTCAATCATCTGCCTGTCCATGTGCATCTTCACCTTCTGGTTCTTCAGTGAGATACAGAGTACCAGAACCACCATTCACAAGAACCTGTGCTGCAGCCTCTTCATGGCTGAGTTCATCTTTCTGGTCGGGATCAATATGAACACCCATAAAGTGAGCACTGACTGCACTTCGGCTCCAGTAAATATTGAACAGTATATTCTTGAACATATAAAGACAGTATGTTGAATAAAGTGAACCTGTGTGTGTATTTGTGCCTCCGTCTGTATCTCATTTGCATTTGTTTACATGTGCAGTCACCGTTGCCTTATATGATTTCATAGATGTCTAATTTGATAAAGGTCCATTTTGTTTCTCTTTCTCTGCCCTCAGCTATTCTGCTCTATCATTGCTGGGCTTCTCCATTATTTCTTCTTAGCGGCTTTTGCCTGGATGTGCATTGAGGGGATCCATCTGTACCTGATAGTGGTTGGTGTCATCTACAACAAAGGATTCCTGCATCGCAACTTTTACATCTTTGGATATGGAAGCCCTGCAGTGGTGGTGGCCATTTCGGCTACACTTGGCTCCAAGTATTATGGTACCAATAAAGTGTAAGTAGAAAAAGGGAGTGTGCTTGTTAGGTGTTGTTGTAGCACTACACACCAGCATGTGGTTAAATAATGTTTTATGTTTCAAAGGTGTTGGCTGAGCACAGAAAATAACTTTATTTGGAGTTTCATTGGGCCTGCGTGTTTGATTATCCTGGTAAGGTTCAACATTTTAATTTCATCATATTATTTTCAATACATTTTCACAAATTTTATTGGACATTCAAGAATTTCCTTTCTTTCAGAAATGTCTGGAAACACTGATTAAATAATTTACAACATGTTATCATTTTGCATTTCAGTAATGGGTAATAAAGTTTATGACATTCCACAATTACATCAAAAAGTTGTTTACTCCAAAGAACATATTGCAGTAGTCCTAGGTTGTTTCTCATGGTTTTGTATGCGTCTATCCGGTCTAAGGTCAATCTCCTGGCTTTTGGAGTGATCATTTACAAAGTGTACCGACACACTGCTGTGAAGAAGCCAGAGATTAGCCATTACCAAAACATAAGGTAAGCTTGATAAAAACATCCCAAGAATGTATTGACTTTATGCCAAAGACCCAGTGTTTGTTGAGGAAAATTCAACATGTGTAAAAAAAAATATTTAAAAAATTAAGATTACTACAGTTATAGTAAAATTGTCACACAGAAGTATTGAATATTGAGCAGATACTTTACGTTAGGGCAGAACTTGAGCTACAAACGTTAGCATTAAGCTGATTGTATGAGCCTTAGTTAAGCACACATACTGTACATCACGTCAGAATATGGCTCACAATGACAAAACCATATATGGTCCTTCCAGGTCCTGTGCTCGTGGTGCCCTTGCCCTTTTGTTCGTCCTGGGCGCAACCTGGACATTTGGTGTGTTGCACATTCTCAATGAGACTACCCTCACAGCCTATCTCTTCACCATTGCCAACGCTTTCCAAGGGATGTTCATCTTCATCTTCCTCTGTGTGTTGTCCAGAAAGGTAAAACCTTTCTCTAAAATAGGTTCATAATTATGGCCAGGGGTTTTTCCTGACCACATGACCTGACCAGGAGAAACGCAGGGCCCAGAGTTTTGCCTGGACATATCACATGGTCAGGAGATAAACACCTTCTGGCCCTCTTTGTAATTACTTTAGCATTCCTTCATTTAATTTCTTTATTATAAAAATGTTGTAATATTTTACCTCATCCACACACTGAGGCTAACTAATGTGTGTAACACATTCCCCCTTCCATTTGACTTTACCAGATCCAAGAGGAGTATTACCGGCTGTTCAAAAATGTGCCATGTTGTTTTGAGTGCCTGAGATGAACAAGGCTGCGAAATCCAGAGGGCCCATCATCGGCAAAAGTTACTGGGGGACACTGGAGTCTTTTTTTAAAAGTAGAGTACAGCACTGCAATATCTTTACCCCAATGTATGCTTTGTTTACCAGGCAAAGAGAATAATAATGAGAACAGACTTGTTCAACTGATGTAAATTGTTCATGTAGCAAATAATGTTTTGTGTTTAAATCTATTTTGTCTTCTCGTAAGATTGACTTAAAGGTAGACTCTGGGAAATGACATTGCCACAAGCAGCACCACAGCTTTGCGATAAGTGAGATGTAAGACTTCTCTCTCACACACAGCAGTATCTGCGCATGTGCACGGGTTCGCTTCACCACGGGCCCAAAACAGCTGAGTTGTTGCTGAAATTGACCCACTATGCTTTTTACATCTAAGGCACATCGCTGAGTCGACCTTAAATATTCTACATTTTGACTTGTAAGGATATTTGGAGGGTTAGTTTTTATCTTATCTTAAACCCAGAATCTTACTTCTGTTCTATTTTTATCTAATGACTGAGCATTCTGACATTACTTAACAGTTTCTCAGATACCTTATTAACTTGGTGCTCACCAGTTTGCACTTCTGTTTTCTATCAAAATCTCTCTTCATTGTTAGCAGATGGAGGATAAGGGTAGTACACCAACACGGCATGGTATGTCCTATTAAGTATTTCCTTTTAATAAAGATTCAGCTTTTTCAGTATGTGTGTCATAAGTTTGTAAATTATTCAAGTTAGTCAAAAACAAATAAAAATGCACTAAAATATAGACAGAATGACCTCTTCTGAACGTTTTCCACTTTGTAAAACCTAAAGGTGTTTTCTTTATCTTCTCATCCCTTTAACAGTAGTTATTTGTGACCTGTTTCTGGAAACTAGGCGTATGTCGTGAGTCACTACTTCACAGGAGAGCCGTTTGCACCGAATTTTAAAAAAATAATCAAAACGTTTTTTGGCTGGCTTGCTAGCTAACATTACGTATATGCTCTCCACTTTCTGGAGGACCGAGTTTTAAAATGAGTGGGATTCGAGTATGATAGTTAAGGAGATGGACAAAACGCCTGTCTCTGGATTACATCTTCAAACTAAGGGCAACCATGACATCCGACAGGGGATGCGTCCATCCATGATGTATAAGATAGTCTAGCTAGCGACATTTACAGATATTACACATTTCTAATTGTAACAGTCTTTTCATTTCAAGTTAGTGTACTGTTAGCTAGCTAGCTAACGTTAGCTGGCTAGCTTGCTAGCTAACATTACATGTATGATCTCATTATTCGTATCTCAGAGCCATTTGCTTGACTAGTTATAGCCTAATGTTAGCTACCTAACATTGAACCTGGTTGGCTAGCTACCTGCAGATACATGCAGGGTAGTAGCATCATGAGTTGGATTATGTTTTATTGTTTACCTAGTTAAATGTCTTAACAAAAGACTCTCGTCTGAGTGTGCCAGAGTGCAGAATAACTGAATTTTTGAACACTCAATACCCATTGAATAGGGCCGGTGTCAGTAAACATCGGCAAAAAAGCGTAATTAAATTGTTGCCAGCAGCACAGTTGCAGTCACCAACACTCTAGATAACATGAAAACAGCCTAACCAGCTCTGCTAGGTCGAGTAAAATGGTCAGAGTGGGGTGTTCTCTCATCATGTGTCTGGAAGTAACTAGCAAGCTAGCCAATTAGCCCGTTAGCTTGGGTGCTGGACTGCTGTTATGAGGTTAAAACGTTTTAATCAACCCTTAGCCAAAGCGTCCAGTGTGATCTCTGAACACTCCGAGAGCAAAACACTCTGAATTTACAAACGGACAATCTGACAGCAAAGTTGCAGTCACCAACACTCTGGATAAAGTAACAGCCTAACCAGCTCTGCTGGGTCGAGTAATATTCAGTGAGTTCTCTCATTTGTGTTCTCTCATTTGTGTCTAGAGTAGCTAGAAAGTTACCTTGGGTGCTTGAGTGCTTTAAAAAATATGAGCAAAATAAATACAAAACCAGAAATCTACAAACAAAAGTACATAAACCTAACAGGGGTATTACATATCAAGATACGTTTTTAATTTGTCAAAGTTTTATGGTATGTATTGTTTTACACTTACTGATAATTTCAAAATAGTATTTAAATTCTCTCTTAAACAATGTGAAGAGGGATTTGTTCTTCCCCCACTTCATTTCATGGATAAAGAATCTGCCATGAAAAACTAACAAATTAACCATGAAAGTTAAATCAGGGTCCATATAATTTGGATCAAAATAAATCAGTCTTTCAAATTAACATTAATAGTAGTTTATTTTAAAATAAGATCTTCTAACTCACTCCAACATTTTCTGACATAAGAACAGTCCCAAAATAAATGGTCACGAGACTCTGGGTCACAACCACAACATCGGAGTATAATAAGTATTTTACAGGGGTGCTTCACTGCTGTTAATACAGAACGCTCGGCTCAACACTTAAAGAGATAGGTGGGGCTAAAGCTTAAGAAGGTGTTGTCTAGTTTTGCACGCTTTGTACAAAATAATAAAATACAGTACTACAGGATATTTCTTAACGTAGATCTTTATTAGCTAGCTTGTTCACGTATCTCCAACCATGATCAACTGCCCATGACCTAACCATCTAGGTGGTCTTCACCAATCATAGCACAGTATGATACGGCGGTAAAATGCGTCCAATTATAATTCCGTATGTTTACACATATGAATATTACAGGTGTGAACGATGCTGAATGGGTGTAGACAAAGAAGGTTCTCCAGTAGTAGTACCAAAACATTCAAAGGCCATTTTCTCAAATGTGAGTTTACAAGTTTATCAACTTTCAAAACAAAATTACTTTCCCATTGTTCCTCAACTGTAGTGTTTGATAAACCATTGTGTAGCTCTGAATCTCTACTTTTATCCAATGTAAAAAAAAACAGCATTTCAAATTTTGCTACATAAGATCGATTTGAGCCAGTCGGTCACATTCGATTTTGAAAATAAATCCTCTTGAGTGTGAGGAGCTTTGAGAGGGATAACTTGGAGCAAAAAATAAATTCTCCAGCAGGTGGTGTTTTTTTTTATAAGCAAGCGAGGACTTTTTGCATGGAGGTCAAATATAATGGTTTATTTGCTACATGAGGTTTATTTGATCAGAAATATAAGTTATTGCTATCCAGGATCCTTGGGACCTCCATACCCTAAGCCCTAAACCATAACTGTAATCCTTACCTAACCCTAACCTGAACCATTTCAAATGTCAAGTTCAATGGGGTAGGGACGTCAGTAGGATTCCGAATAAAAAGGATTGTTGTGGTTGTTCACACGTGCATCTGCCCTCTCATTGGCTAGAATGTTCCCACCAGATTTTGCCTGCTCCCGACTGCCTTTCATTTTTTAAGACATTTATTTTCTTTGATAAAGCAACCAATGGAGTATCTGGTCAATATAATATAACATATGTAAATGACACTGACTGGTGGTTTCTGAAAAAGGCTATTTTGCACCATCTACTAGAAACTATCACTATAACTGCACATAACACTATTTAATTGTAGAGTTCCTTACATTGTCAGATAACAATATTGACGAATACGCTGATTCGGTGTGCGAGTTCATTAGAACGTGCGTTGAAGATGTCGTTCCCATAGCAACGATTAAAACATTCCCTAACCAGAAACCGTGGATTGATGGCAGCATTCGTGTGAAACTGAAAGCGCGAACCACTGCTTTTAATCAGGGCAAGGTGTCTGGTAACATGACCGAATACAAACAGTGCAGCTATTCCCTCCGCAAGGCTATCAAACAAGCTAAGCGTCAGTACAGAGACAAAGTAGAATCTCAATTCAACGGCTCAGACACAAGAGGCATGTGGCAGGGTCTACAGTCAATCACGGACTACAGGAAGAAATCCAGCCCAGTCACGGACCAGGATGTCTTGCTCCCAGGCAGACTAAATAACTTTTTTGCCCGCTTTGAGGACAATACAGTGCCACTGACACGGCCTGCAACGAAAACATGCGGTCTCTCCTTCACTGCAGCCGAGGTGAGTAAGACATTTAAACGTGTTAACCCTCGCAAGGCTGCAGGTCCAGACGGCATCCCCAGCCGCGCCCTCAGAGCATGCGCAGACCAGCTGGCCGGTGTGTTTACGGACATATTCAATCAATCCCTATACCAGTCTGCTGTTCCCACATGCTTCAAGAGGGCCACCATTGTTCCTGTTCCCAAGAAAGCTAAGGTAACTGAGCTAAACGACTACCGCCCGTAGCACTCACATCCGTCATCATGAAGTGCTTTGAGAGACTAGTCAAGGACCATATCACCTCCACCCTACCTGACACCCTAGACCCACTCCAATTTGCTTACCGCCCAAATAGGTCCACAGACGATGCAATCTCAACCACACTGCACACTGCCCTAACCCATCTGGACAAGAGGAATACCTATGTGAGAATGCTGTTCATCGACTACAGCTCAGCATTCAACACCATAGTACCCTCCAAGCTCGTCATCAAGCTCGAGACCCTGGGTCTTGACCCCGCCCTGTGCAACTGGGTACTGGACTTCCTGACGGGCCGCCCCCAGGTGGTGAGGGTAGGCAACAACATCTCCTCCCCGCTGATCCTCAACACTGGGGCCCCACAAGGGTGCGTTCTGAGCCCTCTCCTGTACTCCCTGTTCACCCACGACTGCGTGGCCACGCACGCCTCCAACTCAATCATCAAGTTTGCGGAAGACACAACAGTGGTAGGCTTGATTACCAACAACGACGAGACGGCCTACAGGGAGGAGGTGAGGGCCCTCGGAGTGTGGTGTCAGGAAAATAACCTCACACTCAACGTCAACAAAACTAAGGAGATGATTGTGGACTTCAGGAAACAGCAGAGGGAACACCCCCCTATCCACATCGATGGAACAGTAGTGGAGAGGGTAGCAAGTTTTAAGTTCCTCGGCATACACATCACAGACAAACTGAATTGGTCCACTCACACAGACAGCATCGTGAAGAAGGCGCAGCAGCGCCTCTTCAACCTCAGGAGGCTGAAGAAATTCGGCTTGTCACCAAAAGCACTCACAAACTTCTACAGATGCACAATCGAGAGCATCCTGGCGGGCTGTATCACCGCCTGGTATGGCAACTGCTCCGCCCTCAACCGTAACGCTCTCCAGAGGGTAGTGAGGTCTGCACAACGCATCACCGGGGCAAACTACCTGCCCTCCAGGACACCTACACCACCCGATGTTACAGGAAGGCCATAAAGATCATCAAGGACATCAACCACCCGAGCCACTGCCTGTTCACCCCGCTATCATCCAGAAGGCGATGTCAGTACAGGTGCATCAAAGCTGGGACCGAGAGACTGAAAAACAGCTTCTATCTCAAGGCCATCAGACTGTTAAACAGCCACCACTAACATTGAGTGGCTGCTGCCAACACACTGACAATGACACTGACTCAACTCCAGCCACTTTAATAATGGGAATTGATGGGAAATGATGTAAATATATCACTAGCCACTTTAAACAATGCTACCTTATATAATGTTACTTACCCTCCATTATTCATCTCATATGCATACGTATACACTGTACTCTATATCATCGACTGCATCCTTATGTAATACATGTATCACTAGCCATTTTAACTATGCCACTTTGTTTACATACTCATCTCATATGTATATACTGTACTCGATATCATCTACTGTATCTTGCCTATGCTGCTCTGTACCATCACTCATTCATATATCCTTATGTACATATTCTTTATCCCCTTACACTGTGTATAAGACAGTAGTTTTGGAATTGTTAGTTAGATTACTTGTTGGTTATTACTGCATTGTCGGAACTAGAAGCACAAGCATTTCGCTACACTCGCATTAACATCTGCTAACCATGTGTATGTGACAAATAAAATTTTATTTGATTTTGATTTGATTTGAAGTGGTATTTAAAGTGCACAATAATTCAACACTAACCAATGCCCCATTGCCCTGACTTCATGAAAATGTGTATTTTGCTAGAATTCACAAAGTTGGCAAAATAACTGAAAGGGCATACGTGAGACTGTAAGGGGGGATTGGTTTCCTCTACTGGAGCTCTGTCAATTGGATAATATTCATAAAATAATGTATATCTTTCATAAAATAATGTATATCTTTCCTCTATCCAATAATGCTCTCACCATTTCATATTCCGGTTTTCCTTCCTTCAATCACAATGAATAAGATCACATGGGATAGAGGACCTGATCCTAGATCAGCACTCCTACCCTGAGATGCTTTATGAATACAGGTCCTGGTTTTTACAACGGAGATTTACATAACTAAGGCCAGACAGGAGCTACAAGCAAAAATCACAACAAAGACTGTCAGGAACATTGCCAGAAGAAAATACTTAAAAAAAAAAAAATGGCCACTCAAATGGTTGATTGCTGCTTGATGACATCATCCTCCTGTAGTTATCTGTGTCTGTGGCCTTCATGCTCTTTTACTGGGAGTAAGAGCCAGATGTCCATCAAACAAAGAAAACCAAGCTCTCTGTCTCCATGGGAGGAGATCATATCAATTTAAATCCAAAAATGGTAAGACATCAAATGAAAGGTTTGGAGAGCATGGCACTTGCAACGCCAGGGATGTGTGTTCGATTCTCACAGAGGACCAGAAAATGTATGCAGTCACTGCTGTAAGTCGCTCTGGATAAGAGCGTCTGCTAAATTACTAAAATGTAAAATGTATGATAACATTAACACTAGAACAGCTGGGTGTCGATGCCCCCCACCCTTCAAGCTAATGAGAAGTCATTTTGACTGCAACATTCTTGGTGTAATTCATATATGCTAAAGCAAAAATAATCATTTTGTTGTGTTTATGAAGGCCTTGGGTAACATTAGAAAACAATTTGTATTTTATTTCAAGTAACACAATAGCAGACGTGTGGTCAAATGATGAAAACATCAGTACCCTAAACATCATTATAAGCGCGAAGTGGCCTTAACAAATTGTGCAACTCAGCACAAAAGCAATAATGGCATTATAATGAATACAGTATGTGTCGATATGACAGCAGTCCAAAATAAATTGTCAGCTCGTGCTTGTGTGCATCTTCACGAAGTAGCATTAGTTGGGGCATGACATTGATACGGCGGTAAAATGCGTACATGACATTGAAGTGAAGAAATTGTCCATGGTGACATTGCTCCCCTTGCCAACATAAGGTTCCACAAGCCTCATCACCACATTCTCCAACTCTCACACCTGCTAACCGATGTGGATATTTTTGATAGCCATTCAGCATGTACAATTACGAACGTTTTTACCGTGTAGTCTATTCCAAGTAGGCCAGAGTAGACTGATAAACCTGCTTTGATTTGGTGAACTGATATAGGGTACATACCATTTTAAGATTAGACATATAATTAGAATGGATCAATACAATAGAATGGCCTGCCCTCATACTTTAATTTATTTTATCTGTTATGTGTGAAATTAGTTTCGGTATAGTTTAGGTTCAGTTTCTAGGCAATTGTTGAGGCGATTATCAGTCAAAATGACTGCTTAGTGGTTTTAGTGTTAAGGCATTTTGTCATCTACAGATGCATTTAAATGTGACAAGAATCTTATCAAAGTAACAACACAAATGTTGTTCCTTTTCAGGAACCTCTACATTTGTCAAATGTAGAACCAAACACTAGCACATATTGTATCAACACCTGATATAAACTTCAATATTACCTCATTCAAATTCAATATTTTTTATGTACATCAGGAAATAGTCCATAGTTTTCCTGCAGTTGGACTGTGTTGGTGACATCTTGAAACCAAACACTGACCCTGGTGTTACAGACTACATGTGCTATGCAGAGGCAGGGAAAATCACCCAACTCTCAGGGAGTTCTGGGAGTACGATACAGCCAGCATGCAGAGCTGTGAGCAAATCCAAGTCAACAGCAACGCCACCATATGTTCCTGCAATGACCTCACACACTTTCGCCATTCTTCTGTCCTCTGGACGGGCCAACGTAAGTGTCCACAGCATCGATGTGAATGTATTCCAATCCACTGTGAATATCTTGTTGGTAATCTAAATGTCTTGGATCAAAGGCAAAATTGAATTATTATCTTTGATGATATCCAATTGGTGGTTACTGTCTTAAATACAACATTGCTGCAACTCCCATATGGACTTGGGAGAGGCGAAGGTCGAGAGCCATGCGTTCTCCGAAACACGACCCCACCAAGCCGTACTTCTTTTTGACACACTGCTCACTTAACCTAGAAGCCAGTCGCACTAGTGTGTCAGAGGAAACACCGTACAGCTGGTGACTGAAGTCAGCGTGCATGCAAATGGCCCGCCACAAGAAGTCGCTAGAGCGCGATGGGACAAGGACATCCCGGCCAGCCAAACTTTCCCTAACCCGGATGACTCTGGGCCAATTGTGCAAATCCTCATGGGTCTCCCGGTCGGGTCGGCTGCAACACAGCCTGGGATCAAACCCGGCGCTGTAGTGACACCTCTAGCACTGCGGTGCAGTGCCTTAGACCGCTGCGCCACTCGCGGGGCTTATCTTTGATTTCAATAGAAAACACTCGCTGACTTGTATCTATTATTTTTTTTTAAAGGGTACTGGAATTGAACAATTTTTGTTTATTCAAAAATATAAGTGGATATACAGTGGGGCAAAAAAGTATTTAGTCAGCCACCAATTGTGCAAGTTCTCCCACTTAAAAAGATGAGAGAGGCCTGTGATTTTCATCATAGGTACACTTCAACTATGACAGACAAAATGAGAAAAAAAAATCAAGAAAATCACATTGTAGGATTTTTCATGAATTTATTTGCAAATTATGGTGGAAAATAAGTATTTTTAAGCACCATTAGACATGCACCTGCATTAGGAGTATGTGTCTGCATAATATTTTTGTATTATGGTTACGCCACCAATAGAATCTATGCCCTAATGTCAGTGCCAATAAGAGGAGGGAAAACCAAGTTAACTTCATATGGCTGCAGGGGCAGTATGTAGCTTGGATGAAAAGGTGCCCATTGTAAACGGCCAGCTCCTCAGTCTCAGTTGCTAATATATGCATATTATTTTTAGTATTGGATAGAAAACACTCTAAAGTTTCCAAAACTGTCAAAATATTGTCTGTGAGTATAATAGAACTGATCTAGCAGGCGAAACCCTGAGGAAAATCTAAACAGGAAGTGGCTTCTATTTTGAAAACTCCATGTGCCATTGCCTCCCTTTGCTGGATTTAAAGGGATATGAACCAGATTCCTTTTCCTATCGCTTCCTCAAGGTGTCAACAGTCTTCAGACATAGTTTCAGGCTTTTATTTTGAAAAATGAGCCAGAACAATAAAATTGCGTCAAGTGAGTTTTGCTTGCGCAACAGAATTTGGACAGCCATTTCCTTTCCCTCTCCTACTGTGAAAGACATTTGCGGTTGATATATTATCGAATATATTTTAAAAACAACCTGAGGATTGATTATAAAAAACATTTGATATGTTTCTGTGGACATAATTGAAGCTATTTGGAATTGTCGTCTGCGTTGTCGTGACCGCTCTTTCCTGTGGATTTCTGAACATAACGCGACAAACAAACGGAGGTATTTTGGATATAAAAATACACTTTATGGAACAAACGGATCATTCGTTGTGTAAAAAACATCCGAAGATCATCAAAGATAAACAATTAATTTGATTTGCTTTTCTGATTTTCGTGACCGAGCTACCTGATGCTAAGTGTACTTAATGTTTTATCGTGCGATCGATAAACTTACACAAACGCTTGGATTGCTTTCGCTGTACAGCATCATTTCAAAATCTGACACGACAGGTTGATTAACAAAAGTCTAAGCTGTGTTTTCCTATATTGCACTTGTGATTTCATGAATATAAATATTTATAGTAATATTTATTGTATGTAGCGCTATGCTATTCAGCGGTTGTCGATGACACTTATCCCGATAGGGGGATTGCAGCCATAACAGGTTTTAAGATAGGAGTCAACAAGTTAGAAGCAAGACAAAGAGTTAATGGTGGCTGAATGCCAAAGGATATTAATCATTAACATAAAGAGGAGTGACTATGTATGTGATGTAAGGATGAAACTGTATAAAAGGAGTGTGCCGAGACTGGGAAGACAGTTGCTCCATGGACCAGCTTGGCTTGTTACTTTGTAATAAAGTTTACTTTGAATTCCAGTATCTGAGAAATATTATTGGACCAATATTTCTATGACATATGATAAAACATTACTTTTTACTGTTCTAATTACATTATTAACCGGCTTATAATAGCAATAAGGCAACCTGGGGGTTTATGGTATATGGCCAATATACCACGGCTAAAGGTTGTACCCAGGCACTCCGCACTGCGTCACGCTTAAGAAATGCCCTTAGCAGTGATTTATTGGCCAAATACCATACCCCCTTGTGCCTTATTGCTTAAGCATAGCAGTCAAACAAGTTCAATCTACATTAATTGGAAAATATTTTCTCTTGCCACATATTCAAATTCCTTTTTACGTCATGTCATAGCTTGCAATAATTATGAGGAAACCCAAATTTAGCTTCTAACATCATTACAAGTTACTATGATATTCCTTCTTAATTGGCTTGATAACGTTATGGAAAAAGAGTTTATTCTATAAATATGACAACTCCTCTCTTACCGTGGGGAAAGAAATAGGGCTTGTTTTCAGGGCTTTAGGTGGGCTAGAAATTGGGCAATTTGTTTTAGCTTGACCTGGCAACCCTGCTAGAGACAGCCATTAGTTGAGTTAAGAGAGCTACTATAAACTCACTGTACATTATTTTTAGCAAAATAATAATTCTGGTCGACCAAGGGTGTTCCTCAAAATGCATACTACTGTGCTCCGAGGATGCAAAATTGGAGCATGGGAAGGTCGGAGTATCAAAGTATGCGAAAAGCGAGCATGGAAGGCACTTCTCGAATTTGTACTCAGTTTGTAAATATTTTGACAAATGCATCGATGCAAGCTTCAACGGGAAAGTAGGCAAAGAAATATGACGCACCAATGTAAAAAACAATGCCAAATTTATTGAAATCAGTGGCGGACATTATTTGAACTGAAGCAAGAGAAAAACAACTCAGAATTCGGATTAAAATGTTGCCTATTCACATCTCATATGTTGCTTGACTATAATATTTTATCTTGATACGTTATTAAATACATGCTGTGTCAATTTTGGCATGTTTATCTGCCTACGTACCCTAGCCCCATAATCAATCAATAAGGCTAACTGGCTAGCTACTAATATAGGCAAATTAACTGATAGACTGATATCCATGACCAGTCAAATGTGTTTTCAGCTGCTAACCAACTAACAATTAATTAATTATTGTTGATCTATCCTCAGTTCTCTTATCACAACCATTAAACTCTGTAACGGTTTTAAAGTCACCATTGGCCTCATGGTGAAATGCCTGCAAAGTTTCCTTCCTCTCTGGTAACTGAGTTAGGAAGTACGCCTGTGTCTTTGTAGTGACTGGGTGTATTGATACACCATCCAAATTGTTCAAGGGATATGCAATGCCTGCTTTTAAATTGTTACACATCTACCAATAGGTGCCCTTCTTTGCGAGACATTGGAAAACCTCCCTAGTCTTTGTTGTGGAATCTGTTTTAAATTCACTGCTCGACTGAGGGACCTTACAGATAATTGTACTTATTGACTCAAGACATTTCAACTTGAATTTTTTTATTACATTTGTAGAAATTTCTTAAAACATAATTCCACATAGATATTATGGGGTACAGTGTGTAGGCCAGTGACAATATCTCAATTCAATACATTTTAAAGTCAGGCTGTAACACAACTACACGTGGAAGAAATCATGTGAAGTGTGAATATCATTACCAAAATTACATCTCATTACCGAAACAAACCTAAAAAATTATGTGGGGATGAGAAATGTCTGTTTTGTTAATGAGAAGCAATTAGCTCAATCTGCAAATAATAGAAGACCGACATTATGAGTTGGCAAACAATTGACCACATCAATGAAATGGTTCTCTGACTTTTTCCACTCACATTTGAGCTTTTTAGTCATTTCTTCTCATGAGAAGGCCAAGTGGGGTAAAGGGATTGTTTGAGAATAAGAACCTCCTTCTGAAGGCATATAGGCAAATACATTCACTTGTGGATATCAAAAGACTACTCCTCTAGGTGATGCATATTGGTGAATAAACCTTTTTTTTATGATTGGAGTTTGAAAAAGTGTTACGTAATGAGACACTGTTTTTACGTAATAAATATCATAATTTAATGTCAACTTCAACTAGTATACAATTGTTTATGGATAAACAGCAAAATCGTATTTTAGTAGAATAAGTTTGGTTTTTCTAAAGTAAAATTGTATAAAATGACCCGAGACTTTAATCTGGATGCATTTCAGTAATGAGAATTTGGGGTGAAAAATGTTGTAAAAAATTCTGCTGGAAATGTAAGAGAGTTTGCCAAAAACTAGACATCTTACTCTTCAGAATGACAGTTGGTTTTGTAACTCAATTTGCTAGAGACATGTTTGAAAACTGGTTTCATGAGAATCATCCACCTGATAGTACAACCTCACCCACTGTAATTAATGAATACCATTACACTTATCTATAGCCTAATCATTTACTCACACTGACCAGAACTCAATGACATTTTACACAATCTACAGCGGCAATCCCTTTTTCTAACATACATTGCATTCAGAAATTATTCGGACCCCCCCCCCAATCTATACATAATACCCCATAATGACAAAGTAAAAACAGGGTTGCAAATTGATTTTAAAAAATGTCAACTTAAAAATCACATTTACATAAGTATTCAGACACTTTACTCTGTACTTTATTGAAGCAGGCAGCACCATTTTCTTGTTTTTACATTTTATGGGATAGCCCTGGGCACACTCCAACACTCAGACATCATTTACAAAAGATGCTTGTGTGTTTAGTGAGTCTGCCAGATCAGAGACAGAAGGGATGACCATGTGTTGTCTTGATAAGTTTGTGAATTTGACCATGTTCCTGTCCTGCTAAGCATTTAAAATGTAACAAGTATTTTGGGATGTCAGGTAAAATGTATGGAGTTAAAAGTGCATTGATATTCTTTAGGAATGTAGTGAAGTAAAAGTAAATGTCAAAAATATGAATAGTAAAGTAAAGTAGATATCCCAAAAATGACTTAAGTAGTACTAAAACTGATTTTTACTTAAGTACTTTACACCACTGGTATTTGGGGAGTTTCTCCCAATCTTCTCTGCAGATCCTCTCAAGCTCTGTCAGGTTGGATAGGGAGCATCGCTGCACAGTTATTTTCAAGTCTCTCCAGAGAAGTTTGATCGGGTTCAAGTCCTGGCTCTGGCTGGGCCACTCAGACACTTGTCCCGAAGCCACCAAGGATCTCTTTACTTTGCTCTGTTCATCTTTCCCTTGATCCTGACTAGTCTCCCAGGCCCTCCCACTGAAAAACATCCCCACAGCATGATGCTGCCACCACCATGCCTCACCATAGAGATGGTGCAAGGTTTCCTCCAGATGTGACGCTTGACATTCAGGCCAAAGAGTTCAATCTTGGTTTCATCAGACAAGAGAATTTTGTTTGTGGCTTATGTCTTGCCACTCTACCATAAAAGGCCTGATTGATGGAGTTCTGCTGAGATGGTTGTCCTTCTGGAAGGTTCTCCCATCTCCAGAGAAACTCTGGAGCTCTGTCAGAGTGACCATTGGGTTCGTGGTCACCTCCCTGACCAAGGCCCTTCTCCCCCGATTGCTCACTTTGGCTGGGCGGCCAGCTCTAGGAAGAGTCTTGATGGTTCCAAACTTCTTCCATTTAAAAAGGATGGAGGCCACAATGTTCTTGGGGACCTACAATGCTGCATAAATGTTTTGATACCATTCCATAGATCTGTACCTCGACACAATCCTGTATCGGAGCTCTACGGGCAATTCTTTCGACCTCCTGGCTTGGTTTTTGACCTGACATGCACTGTCAAATGTGGGATCTTATGTAGACAGGTGTGTGCCTTTCCAAATCATGTCCAATCAATTGAATTTACCACAAGTGGAATTTACCACAAGTGGACAATCAAGTTGTAGAAACATTTCAAGGATGATCAATAGAAATGATGGATGCATCCAAGCTCAATTTCGAGTCTCATAGCAAAGGGTCTAAATACTTATAAGATATTTCTGTGTTTGTTTTGTCATTGTGGGGTATTGTGTGTAGATTGCTGAGGATTTTTTTTTTTAAATCCATTTTGGAATAAGGCTCTAACGTAAAACAAAAAGTGGAAAAGGGGAAGGGGTCTGAATACTTTCCGAATGCAATGTATGTCAACTCCTGCTGTCTTTGATTTCATTCAATGTTACAAAATTACATAAGCCTAATGGTACAACTAATACAAAGACAAGAAACCACTACCCTCTACTACGTCGTCATCCCGGCCTACTTCTGCTTCGACAATTCATCGTTACAGGAAAACTCTGACGACAACAACCGTCTGTGCACCTGACCTACATATAATTCACAGACATCCCTGGACAGAATCACATGCTCAGAGCAGCCTCAGCACCAGGCTCACCAGTGACGTCATTAGTCCAAAAAGTTTCAAAGTTTTGTTTCTTAGCATAATAGTCTTCCATTGCACAAAAACACAGAAAGTTGTTACTTCCACCATATATTATCCATCGGCATCTTTCTAAACATTCCAACCTACTGAATAGGCTCTTGGTGAGGGGGCTGATCTGCCCTGACTGAGTAGCGTAGCCTGTCCAGTGCACCTGACCCAGCCCTAGGGTTAGAGGCCAGCAGAGCAGTCAGTCAGGTGTGGAGAAGCTGTGTCCTAACAGGGGTAAACTCAGAGCCACTGGAGTAAGCTATTTTGCACTGGCACACCAGCCAAGCACAATTAGCACCATGTGACCCTGACCCAGTGAGCTAAGAGCACAGAGGGTTTGGTGGGAAATGTGAACACCTAGTCCAGACATGGGCCTGAGTGTTTGAGTGTTTTTCACTCCCAAATTAAGCATGCCAAAATGTGATAACATTTATTCTTATGAAGTAGCTAGTGCATTAGTTTGAGATTATACTTTGAAAGCTACAATGCCAGAATGCAGTTCAGAAGTGATTTTCTAATTTACACGTGATATGTTTTAAATATACATATATTTTAAAAGAGAGCCAATGTCATCTTAAAAATATAAACAAACCTTTGTGAGGGAAAAGCCTGTATATTGTAGCCAATGAAAGTTTTCGGGACTTGGTAGTATTTGAGAGCATACAATAAGCAATACCAGGGTTCATACACATTTTGACAAATGAAATTATGACTTCTCCATGACCTTTAACCAAATTTCCATGACCAACGATTGGCGGCGTCTCTATGTAAGTATGAAAAAAGTAAGCTTAATGTGGTAAGCTTAATGTGCTCTCTGATCCCATACCATCTCCTGTTGTTGAGCAAGGCATCTAACCCCCCACAATGTAGAATATCTGTTTGGCAACTGTGTAAAACACATGTGGTCAACATTCAGTCTGGAGAGCTACTGGATGTGCAGGCTATTGATGAAGCCCTGCTCAAACACATCAGTCAGTTATTTGATTGATACAGTATTTAAAAACAGTGCCTAAATTATGTACATTAACATAAATTATTACATTCATTTCCATGACTTTCCCAAAATGTCAGATTTGATCATTTTCAAAATGCTTTCCAGGCCTGGAAAAAAACATTTAAAAAATCCATGACTTTTGCAGGATTTTCATGACCGTACTAACCTTGCAATACACTATTGAAAACATATGGATGTACTTTTAAACTAACATGAAAAATGGCTAGCCCTGTTTGCTAACAGCAAGCTAAACAAAACTGATCAAGCTAATTAGCTACTAGCTCAATGTGTGTGGAAAACATTTCATCACAGGTAAAAACTTCTTCTTCTGTGGGGTTTATCGGCGGTTGGCATCCAACGTTATGGTGCATTACCGCCACCTACTGTACTGGAGTGTGGGCCAGAAACTAAATCCCACCTGCCAGCACCTTTGCTCTTAAAAAATATAAAATATTTAAGACGATATCTAATGATGTTCTACTCATTATACTCTTTAAACTGATTTCCTGTATCCTCTTCTCCCTCATACTATATCTCAGCCTCCCCCTTTCCCTCTGATACTACCCACACTGTAGCAATAAATGCTCCACAGTCTCTGTTTCCTGGCAATAATCACACTTTCCTGTTTGATGCTTTCCTATCACATTTAAAGGTCTTATTCAACCGGCTGTGTGCCCCCCTTTATCTTGTACAAAATAGCCTCCTCTCTTCCATCCCTTCCTGCTGTCCTCCCATCCCCGACAATCCTCTGCACATTAAATAAATGCTGGCCCTTATTATCTCTATTCCACTGCTTCTGCCATCTCTGCACCATCACTATCCATACCAGGCTTTTTGCCTCTGCCTTGCTCATACAACCTAAACATCCCCATTACTAAGTACTTGTTTAGCCAGTACATCAACTGCCTCGTTCCCCTCCACCCCCACATGGGCTGCGACCCAAGTAACTCTTATCTGTGTACCCATCTGTCTAATCCTGCCATGGGCATGTAGCACCTCATAAAGCAGGTGTTGTCTGCTACATGAGTTAAAGGACTGGAGACTCCTAATCTGCAATGGCATATCATATCTCCACCTGTAGTGCAGCCAGCGGGGAGGTCCAAAACAGTCCTTGCCCCTGTATGACATCTAACCTTTCCAATGAGGTCCGGGCTGCCCAACCATACGCTATACTGCCATAGTATATTACAGATTGGATCACTGAAACATGCATGGTCCACAATGAGGAACGCCCAGCCCCCCACTCCTTCCCCGTCAGACAGCGCATCACATTTAGCACCTTCTTACACTTTCCCACTACTCTCTCAGTGTGTTCTGCCCAGGTCAGTCTAGTGTCAAAGTATACCCCAAAGAATCTGAAGGCCAACACCCTCTCCAAGTTTCTCCCATATAACCTCAAGTGTACCTCATCTCCCACCTTTCTCCTGGTAAAGAACACTGAGTTTTCTCTACAGAGAACCTGAATCTCCACATTAATGCCCACCACTCTACCTCATCAATTGCATCCTGTACCTTCCTGACTATGTATGGCATATTTCTTCCCCTCTTCCATAAGGCAGCATCATCTGCAAATAACGACCTCACAATATCCGGCTGTACCTGAGAGTTAACATCACTGATCATGAATGAGAACAACAGAGGACTAAATCCCACTCCCCTGTGGTGTACCGTTATCTACCTGGTAGCTGCCTTATAGAGACTTCCCCACCCTCACCTGGCAAATCATTTATCCAGTTGTACGTTCTTCCTCCTAACCCCATAATATCAAGCTTGATTTGTATTTGTATTTAATGTGGATCCCCATTAGCTGCTTCCAAGGCATCAGCTACTCTTTCTGGCGTCTGGCAAAATGAAGGCCGTTATACCATTTTAAAAACATTACAATACATTCATAACAGATTTTCTGTATCCTCTTCTCCCTCATACTATATCTCAGCCTCTCTCTTTCCCTCTGATGCAAAACTCTAAGTGTGTACCCTCAGGCCCCTACTCCACTATCACATATATACAAACACAAAATCCATGTGTACGTGTGTGTATAGTGCATGTTATCGTGTGTGTGTATGCATGTGTCTGTGCCTATGTTTGTGTTGCTTCACAGTCTCTTCTGTTCCATATAGTTTATTTTTATCTGTTTTTTTATCTGATTCTACTGCTTGCATCAGTTACCTGATGTGGAATAGAGTTCCATGTAGTCATGGCTCTATGTAGTACTGTGTGCCTCCCATAGTCTGTTCTGGACTTGGGGACTGTGAAGAGACCTCTTGTGGCATGTCTTGTGGGGTATGCATGGGTGTCTGAGCTGTGTGTTAGTCGTTTAAACAGACTGCTCGGTCCTTTCAACATGTCAATACCTCTCACCAATGCTAGTAGTGATGAAGTCAATCTCTCCTCCACTTTGAGCCATGAGAGACTGACATGCATATTATTAATGTTTGCTCTCTGTGTACATCCTAGGGCTCTGGCTATCTACCCAGCTAGATTTCAAGACGATCAGTGGTCATTGGGTTAAAATACAGTCAATCAACGAAACAGAGGTCATATCATTGGTGCACAATGATGTCATTACTTGTTGTCTTCAAATCGGTTTCTTTCAGTCAATACGTCCCGCGAAATGACCCATCAGGTTTGGTTGTGTTAGAAACAAACCAGTTGATTGCAATGAAACCAAACATGACTGGACAAGTCACGTTTAGTGTGTGTATTTTCATCGAATGTGTCGTCGAAAATGGAATGAGACGGAATTCACGACACAAGCAGTTCACAAAATGTTTCGTGTTAGGCTATAAAAATGGATTTTATCAGAGGAAGATCGTCAAAGGTAAACAATTTATTTTATTGCAGTTTGTGATTTTGTTACGCCTGTGCTGGTTGAAATAGTTGTTTTTTATGGGGCTCTATCCTCAGATAATCGCATCGTATTCTTTCGCAGTAAATCCTTTTGTAAATCTGACAACGCAGTTGGATTAGCAAGATTCTAGGCTTTCGAAACATGTGAGACACTTGTATTTTCATGAATGTTCATGACTATTTCTGTAGCGATCACCGTATATTGACGAATTTCATCCCGCTAACGGGTTCGGTGCGCAGAGAGGTTAATGAAGGATGAGAAAGACCAGGTGAGAAAGTTGGAAAATGTGACCTCGCTTCACTGGATCTCTCACTCCACACTCGAGACCTCTCACTGCAAACCATGACAGATAAGTATGAGGCCGAGCGGTGCAAGGGCTACACCTACGTGTCTAAAATAAACACCCTCAACTCCCAGGTTGATGCGATGCAGCAGAACACCACCCTTAAGTATCATCTGGAGAAAAAAAATCCAGAAAATCACATGGTAGGATTTTTTATGAATTTATTTGCAAATTATGGTGGAAAATAAGTATTTGGTCACCTACAAACAAGCAAGACTTCTGGCTCTCACAGACCTGTAACTCCTTCTTTAAGAGGCTCCTCTGTCCTCCACTCGGTACCTGTATTAATGGCACCTATTTGAACTTGTTATCAGTATAAAAGACACCTGTCCACAACCTCAAACCCCAACCCCAAAGAGCTGTCAAAGGACACAAGAAACAAAATTGTAGACCTGCACCAGGCTGGGAAGACTGAATATGCAATAGGTTTGAGTTTGAGTTTAAGTTTAAGTTTATTTTTATTTTTACAGGGACAGTGCACATTAATCAACGTTTCAGTAAATGTGCCGGTTTTAGCCAGCCGGGCTAATTTTCAACCGCAGTCCCTGGGCAGGTTATTAAAAACAATTACAATATAGACAATAGCAACATAGAACAAGCAAGACATAGCAACATAGGACAAGCAAGACATAGCATACAGACAGAGCAACATAGGACAAGCAAGACATAGCATACAGACAGAGCAACATAGAACAAAAAGCAGCAAGACAAAGTTCATAAAAGCAACAAAGTGTTTCCACACCTCACAAGCTACAGACAACAGACAACATGGAGAGCGGCAACACACAGCTAGGGACCATGTTCACAAATCTGATTGACCTTTAGCCATGTCTTCAAGCATTTTGTGAAAGTGTGATATGTGGTGCAGTTATGTGTGTCTGATGGCAGTGTATTCCAGACATGGGAAGCTCTCACAGAGAATGCAGATTTACTAAAGGTGCTTTTCCTTAGGGGAACTATACAGTCACCTCTCATGGCAGACCTTGTGGATCTGCTGCCATATGTCTGGGTTTTCTGTTTAACAAAAATATTGAGTGGAGGGGGAGCCAGGCCATTAAGGATCTTGAATAAAAGACATGCGTCGGTGTATTGCACAAGATTTTCCCAACTCAAGAGCTCATGCTTTCTAAGGATGTGACAATGATGATAAGGTAAGCAGCTTGGTTTGAAGAAATCAACTGTGGGAGCAATTATTAGGAAATGGAAGACATACAAGACCACTGATAATCTCCCTCGTAAGATCTCACCCCGTGGGGTCAAAATGATCACAAGAACGGTGAGCAAAAATCCCAGAACCACACAGGGGGACCTAGTGAATGACCTGCAGAGAGCTGGGACTAAAGTAACAAAGCCTACCATCAGTAACACACTACGCCGCCAGGGACTCAAATCCTGCAGTGCCAGACGTGTCCCCCTGCTTAAGCCAGTACATGTCCAGGCCCGTCTGAAGTTTGCTAGAGAGCATTTGGATGATCCAGAAGACGATTGGGAGAATGTCATATGGTCAGATGAAACCAAAATATAACTTTTTGGTAAAAACTCAACTCGTCGTTTTTGGAGGACAAAGAATGCTGAGTTGCATCCAAAGAACACCATACCCACTGTGAAGCATGGGGGTGGAAAAACATCATGCTTTGGGGCTGTTTTTCTGCAAAGGGACCAGGACGACTTATCCGTGTAAAGGAAAGAATGAATGGGGCCATGTATCATGAGATTTTGAGTGAAAACCTCCTTCCATCAGCAAGGGCATTGAAGATGAAACGTGGCTGGGTCTTTCAGCATGACAATGATCCCAAACACACCGCCCGGGCAACGAAGGAGTGGCTTTGTAAGAAGCATTTCAAGGTCCTGGAGTGGCCTAGCCAGTCTCCAGATCTCAACCCCATAGAAAATCTTTGGAGGGAGTTGAAAGTCCGTGATGCCCATCAACAGCCCCAAAACATCACTGCTCTAGAGGAGATCTGCATGGAGGAATGGGCCAAAATACCAGCAACAGTGTGTGAAAACCTTGTGAAGACTTACAGAAAACATTTGACCTCTGTCATTGCCAACCAAGGGTATATAACAAAGTATTGAGATAAACTTTTGTTATTGACAAAATACTTATTTTCCACCATCATTTGCAAATAAATTCATTAAAAATCCTACAATGTGATTTTCTGGATTTTGCAAATAAATTAATTAAAAATCCTATAATGTGACTTTCTCATTTTGTCTGTCATAGTTGAAGTGTACCTATGATGAAAATTACAGGCTTCTCTCATATTTTTAAGTGGGAGAACTTGCACAATTGGTGGCTGACTAAATACTTTTTTGCCCCACTGTACATTAGTTGACACTATTGATATCGTCCTGCGCTGTACTGTTTCAAAATAAGAAAACCAGAAAAATAGTTACAAAAACAAATAACTTAAATAATCCAACAATCTCCGATTATGCGTTTCTGTAGGATGGAGTTCCTTTGGCTGATCCTGACACTCTGTGCCCCGGTCAAAACCAACCCAGCAGACATAATCATGAACGGACCCCGTACGGGAATCATTCTCCTTGATGACCCAGGACTCCTCATAACTAACTGCAGAGTACACACGCATAGGGTGTATGTCCGCCTAGATGCAGAGAATGCGTACCGCCAACACATTCCACCTGCGGCGCATTTGAGTTGGGCCGAGGCTGACTGGACCAGCCAGGCAATTAAGCACGCCCAGCTAGACACTGCCTTTTGGCTCAACTCCAAAAGTTCACAGTAACTCAGTCAGAACTAGCCGAGCCCAGGCGAGAGAAACGATTTGTCGGGTGCTACTATCGACAGAGGCAGCCGTAGGGTCACTTTTTGCCCTAGGTACCACTGCCGTCAACGCAGTCAGTCTAGCCACAATCAAGAGGAATGTTAGGGACATTACTGAAGAGATGCCACTTATCCAGCAGCAGATGAAGGCACAGGTCCTCAGGTTGCAACATGTGGGAAAGTCTTTCCAGGACACTATTCTGGTGGTCAACACACACGCTACTCTCCTGAACAAAACTATCCTGTCTGTAGGAAAGCTGGCAGAGGTCATGAACCATGACTATGCCCATGTCCAATTGGTTCGATTGTTACTGGAGGATTTTCTCCATGAAGTTAGCTCTTCTATGGACCATTTGGCCATGAATAGAATCCCCTCATATCTAGTGCCCCTCTCAATGGTGCACAACATATTGACCTCAGCTACTTCAACCACGATAAGGCCATTACAGTCACATTTGGCCTATAGTCTGGTGTCAACCATCCCAATACACGTTGATGTTGTTCGTAAGGAAGTGGGATTTCTACTGATGCTGCCGGTTGTTGAACTGGAGAATATCTATAGATCGAAAACAGTTCTCAATGTAGGATTTTGGTGCGACAGTACCCACGTAAAGATTGCCACGCCCCCAGTTGTAGCTCACCAAGAAAACAACCCAGATTTCTATCTCACCCCTAACCTGTTAATGTGTACTCTAACCAAAGATGTCCACTACCTCTCTCCTAGCAAACCGTTTGTCAGGGATAACACTGAGCGTCTTTGTGGTATTAAAGCTATCACCAGCGAAGAACGCTGTAGAGCCAAACTAACAGCCAGGGATGGGGCCACCACCACACAAGTGGAGGTGGTAGGGAAACGATGGTTGGTCAACACACCGTTCGCGTCCGCCGCTATGACTTACGAATGCCATGACTCCATCACCCAATCGAACCTCCCCAACCAGACTGTTTTTGTTAAGGTACCAGAGGGGGCGATTATTCACATAGATGACCTCGCTCTATACCAACTTCCCGCCGACAGGATAGACACAGAGATTGAAATGCCAGACACTTTTGCTAAACGTTCCCTTGAGTTACCACAAGCCATTCAAAACCAAATCCAGTACGAGGGACCCATGACTGTTGATCTTAGCGTACTGGATGAGGCACTTTTAATTGACCCGACTGACTACAGGCCAAAAGATTGGTCTGTCGCCCGCTCTTGGACGGTGCCGGACAGTATCCTGACTGTTACCATGATCCTTGGTCTTATTTCCCTTGGCGTGTGCACCTACTACGTACACAGGTGCACACGTGCAATGGAAGACCTAATGAGGTCTTATACTAGGATCACCCATGGGACGGAAGCGATTCCGATTTTTGGAAAGTTGGCAATAGATCCTGAAACCCCCTTAGGGGGCCCAGTCCCAGCCTCCTCTCCAACCCCGAACCTCTCTCTCCTTCCTTCTGTACTCTTCCAGCAGTTCTGGGTTGGCGTAGACCTTTTCTCTGAATTTTGTCAGCCTTCGCTAAAGCTTTATTTTTCTGCAATTAAACAGGACAAACAAAATATCAAGTTAGTAAATAATATTTAAATTACTAGTTAATTATATATATTTATAAATATAGTCTGTATGATTACATTCTCATTACCAAAACAGAAGTTCTCCACCGCAACTGGCCTTAAATTACAGCGGTAAGTGAGAATGGTGTTGCGGAGGATGAGGAACCTAAGCATGTTCTGCTAACAATAGAGAAGACATGAGGACAAAGCACATTTTTACTCAATGTACATAATTAGACATGAATGAAGTATAATTTTAAATCTAACGTTTGTCTTAATGTGGAAAACTCCCTGGAACGGTAATGATTATCAATACCGTCATGTACGCAGTCTGCCAAGAGAACGTTTAACTTTTAACTGGATAAATATAAAGAGATCTGCTTACCTGGTTGTCATCTTGAAGGTACTGGCAGATGTGTTGCTTCATTCAAAATCAAACCTTATTTAAAAATTTGTGTGTGTGTAAACAGTCCTTCAAAAATGTTGCAGAGGATGAGAACATCAGTCATGGACACTTCATTTTTCCACAATTATTATTATTATTTTAATTAATATTCAGTTAATAATTTCTGTCATTTGAAAATATCTAGTAGAACATCAGGGAGACAGGGCGGACAGCTGATGGTCCACGCAGTGGCAGACCACGTGTAGCAACACATGCACAGGAATGGTACATCCGAACATCACACCTGCGGGACAGGTACAGGATGGCAACAACAACTGCCCGAGTTACACCAGGAACGCACAATCCCTCCATCAGTGCTGACTGTCCGCAATAGGCTAAGAGAGGCTGGACTGAGGACTTGTAGGCCTGTTGTAAGGCAGGTTCTCACCAGACATCACCGGCAACAACGTCACCTATGGGCACAAACCCACCGTCGCTGGACCAGACAAGACTGGTACAAAGTGCTCTTCACTGATGAGTCGTGGTTTTGTCTCACCAGGGCTGATGGTTGGATTCACATTTATCGTTGAAGGAAATAGCGTTACACCTAGGCCTGTACACTGGAGCAGGATCGAATTTGGAGGTGGAGGGTCCGTCATGGTCTGGGGTGGTTTGTCACAGCATCATCGGACTGAGCTTGTTGTCATTGCAGGAAATCTCAACGCTGTGCATTACAGGGAAGACATCCTCCTCCCTCATGTGGTACCCTTCCTACAGGCTCATCCTGACATGACCCTCCAGCATGACAATGCCACCAGCCATACTGCTCGTTCTGTGTGTGATTTCCTGTAAGACAGGAATGCCAGTGTTCTGAGGACTAGGGCCATTCCCCCCATAAATGTCCGGGAACTTGCAGGAGCCTTGGTGGAAGAGTGGGGTAACACCTCACAGCAAGAACTGAAAAATCTGGTGCGGTCCATAAGGAGGAGATGCAGTGCAGTATTTAATGCAGCTGGTGGCCACACCAGATACTGACTGTTACTTTTGTCCTTTTGTTCTCCCGACCTAGAATACCTCACAATCAAATGCCGACCCTATTACCTCCCAAGAGAATTCTCTTTGGTTATAGTCACAGCTGTTTATATTCCCCCTCAAGCCAATACCACGGCGACACTCAAGGACCTACACTGGACATTCTGCAAACCACATATCCTGAGGCCAAATTTATTGTAGCTGGGGATTTTAACAAAACAAATATGAGACCAACACTACCGAAGTTCTATCAATACATTGACTGTAGTACTCACGCTGCTAAAACACTCGACCACTGCTACTCCAATTTCCGGGATGCCTACAAGGCCCTTCACCGACCCTCCCTTCAGCAAATCAGATCATGACTTTATTTTGCTCATCCCTTCCTATAGGTAGAAATTAAAACACGAAGTACCCGTGCTAAGGTATATTCAACTCTGGTCTGACCAATCGGAATTCATGCTTCAAGATCGATTTGATCACTCGGACTGGGATATGTTCAGGGTAGCCTCTGAGGAAGTGTATAGCAGATGTTGTTCCCACTGTGTCTATTAAAACATACCCAAATCAGAAACCATGGATAGATGGCAGCATTCGCGCAAAACTCAAACGGCGAACCAAAGCATTTAACCATGGCAAGTTGACTGGGAATATGGTTGAATACAAACAGTGTAGTTATTTCCTCCGTAATGCAATCAAATAGGCAAAACGTCAGTACAGAGACAAAGTGGAGTGAGAACTCAACGGCTCAGACACGAGACGAATGTAGCAGGGTCTACAGACAATCACGGATTAAAAAGGGATAACCAGCCACGACGCGGCCTGCTCCCAAGGATTGTGGGCTCTCGTTCTCTGTGGCCAACGTGAGTAAGACATTTAAACTTGTTAACCCTCGCAAGGCCCAGACAGCATCCCTAGCCACGTGCTCAGAGCATGGCGCAGACCAGCTGGCTGGTGTGTTTACAAACATATTCAATCTCTCCTTATCCCAGTCTGCTGTCCACACTTGCTTCAAGATGTCCAGCATTGTTCCTGTACTCAAGAAAGCAAAGGTAACTGAACTAAATGACTATCGCCCCGTAGCACTCACTTCTGTCATAATGAAGTGCTTTGAGAGGCTAGTTAAGGATCATATCACCTGTACCTTACCTGACACCCTAGATCCACTTTAATTTGCATACTTCCCCAATAGATACACAGACGATACAATCTCAATCGCACTGCCCTATCCCATCGGGACAAGAGGAATACCTATGTAAGAATGCTGTTAATTGACAATAGCTCAGCCTCCAAGCTCATTATTAAGCTCAGGGCCCTGGGTCTGAAGCACGCCCTGTGCAACTGGGTCCTGGACTTCGTGACGGGCCACCCCCACGTGGTGAAGGTAGGAAACACCACTTCGCTGATCCTCAACACAGGGGCCCCACAAGGGTGCATGCTCAGCCCCTTCCTGTATTCCCTGTTCACCAATGACTGCGTGGCCATGCATGCCTCCAACTCAATCATCAAGTTTGCAGACGACACAGCAGTTGCTTATCGACTGAACTGATTACCAACAATGACAGCCTACAGGGAGGTGAGGGCCCAGGCGGAGTGGTACCACCTCTTCCTCAATGGCAACAAAACGAAGGAGCTGATCGTGGACTTCAGGAAACAGCAGAGAGAGCACGCTCCTATCCACATTGATGGGACTGCAGTGGAGGTGAAAAGCTTCAAGTTCCTCGGCATACACATCCCCAACGATCTCAAATGGTCCACCCACACAGACAGTGTGGTGAAGGCGCAACAGCGTCTCTTCAACCTCAGAAGGCTGAAGAAATTTGGCTTGGCCCCTGAGACCCTCACAAACTTTTACAGATGCACTATTAAGATCATCCTGTTGGGCTGTATCACTGCCTGGTACAGGAACTGCACAGCACACAACAGCAGGGCTCTCCAGAGGGTGGTGCGGGCTGCCTGCCTGCTTTCCAGGACACTAACAGCACCCAATGGCACAGGAAGGACAAAAAAATCATCAAGGACTTCAACCACCCGAGCCACTGCCTGTTCACCCCACTACCATCCAGAAGGCGAGGTCAGTACAGATGTATCAAAGCTGGGACCGAGAGAAGCTGTTCATCAGTCTCTCAAGGCCATTAGACTGTTAAATAGCCATCACTAACCAGCTACCACCCCACTACTCAACCCTGCACCTTAGAGGCTGCTGACCTATATACATAGACATGGAACACTTGTCACTTTAATAATGTTTATAATAATGCCTTATTAATTTCATATGTAGTGTATTCTACCCTATTTTAGTCAATGCCACTAACATTGCTCATCTGAGTATTTATACATGTCTTAACTCCATTCTTCTACTTTAGATGCTGTGTACTGTTGTGAATTGTTAGATATTACTGAACTGTTTGAGATAGCGAAATGCTTGTGTTCCTACACCTGCAATAACATTTTCTAAATGTGTATGTGACCAATAAAATTTGATTCGATTTTACCTAGTGTTAGGTTTAGGGTTTATTCAACAAAAAACTGTATGGGTTTATAGCTCTATTCCTCCTCCCCGTGGCCATCTGAGGGACTACATACCTCATTTGCAACACTAGCTGGGCTCATAATCTGAGGTAGCAACTGCGTCAGATCAACAAATCGATACACTAGACCCATCCATTTGTTTTGCAAACCAGTGAACCTGCGCAGCATACGCACAATTCGATGCCTACGTACAAAGGAACAGATTGATGCATATCAAATTACCCAAGCAACTAATTACCCAGAAATAATTTTAAAATATATATATATTTCTATTTTAAAAATTATTCTGGCAATTTAAATTGGCCAGATCTTGGAGAAGAAGAAAAAAGACAGGGACACGCGTTTTGTTTAAGTTTTGATTTACAATTTAGTCTAACGCAGTGTCCTGTGTGAGGTTCTACAGAATTTAAAACACAGCCAAAAAAGATGGAGTGATTGTTCGGATGGAATACAGCCATACTGCACAATCCGTCTTGCTTTAGGGCAGGACTAGCACCAAAACTAGGAGAGAATTTGTAAATAAACGATTATAAAATAATTAGTCTATGTAGTTTGTAGTATCTGGGATCTACATCTGTTTATATTAGTTACTGTGCTGTTACTAAACAGTAATGCATTACGGCAGTGTTACGTTACTACACCTAATAGGAAATGCACATGCGCACTGGAATGCCGCGAACTGTAGAGCACGAGGGGTTTGGACTAAACGAAAACTAACAGTACTCTCGTCTCCTGCCTGGTCATTTCTCCACAACACAAATATTACATAGTTGTGTAGGTAAATAGCACTACTGTAAACGCACTACCTCTGTTGCGAAAAGAAAATGTGTGAAGTAGGTAAGAATTATTTTAATTTTCAGCATCAGACCTGCCCTATTCTCACCTGAAATATAGTTTGATTCTACTTTGATAAATTACACATTTGGTTAACATTGACTTCAGTGATTGGATTTGCAATTGGTAGTATGACATTTCAGATTTAGATATAATTTCTCAGTCATTTAGATAGTGAGCCACTTAATCATCTTTATTTTCTTAAGGGTAGCTTAAGTTTAGATGAAATTCTTCCAGTGTGAAGTAATTGTTAAACTATATTTTCACAGTAGCTTCCCCAACACTGCTGGCATCACCAAGATTTATGTGCAAAGCGACTGCATAAAAGCGCATCAGACCATTTAAAGCACAAGAGGCGGGCCTATCGTTCAACACTTATGACTCCAGCAGGAAAATTTTGCCAGCTAGACAAGGGTCAATTCATTGAATACATTAATTTAAATCATGTTCACTTTTCAGCTGAAATTAGACAACAAAAGTTGTAGCATATGCTAGTAGGCAGCTATGCCTTAAATATAATATAGGCTATCATCGGCTTTGATAGGTCCATGATTGATCTCACCTGGACTAAGTGTTCTGATTCCTTCTGGGTTAATCAGAGTTTTCAAATAATCCAAGACACCCCAGTAAAAATATGAAATTACACTATGCCGGTCAGTTCTTGCATTAAATGAGACATTTGGGCCTTGCTGTTGATATTTATTTTTAAAGGTCCCGATGCCCCTTGGTCCAATGGTTGAAAATCACCGACCTAGGATACTTCAGAGCCATGGGCAAGCCTAGGCCTAGTTGTTGCATTTAAGAAAATGAAGCAACCTATATCCTTCACAGTGCAGTTTTAATGCCATTTTCTGCCCTGAAAATGAACCAGAATCTGGGTTTAGAGGAATGTTGAATATGGCAATTCTCCTTTAAACCCAGGAAACAGCCATTCAACATGCCATGCACCAGCTTTAAGCTTAATGTCAAAATATGTTCGGTATTTATCAAGAATGGAGTTTCACTGAGCAACTATCATTACTGCTGTTATGTACTCCCAAAAAAAGGTCTAAATAGAAAGTATTGTTATTGATCAAGTGTGCTGTGCCAACTCCACCTCTTCTGCACCTCCAATAAAATCCCTCATTGCTGCCACGCACAGGTCGGCTGATATAGAAGTAGGAAAGGTAATTGATTTTAATCACCTACAACAGTATATAAACGCATCATCAATCTGTTGTTTCATCCATGCTACACGTAATGCAATATTTCATGCAAGTAGATTAAGTAGACAATAGAGAGTACGTTTTTACAGTGGTTGTATATTTCTAGATAAGCTTTGTGTATTTTAATTCAATTCTTAATATTGTAGGTGAGGAATAGATGGATTTGGCGCATACGCACTTGGTCAAAAACAATATTCTTTCCAGACAAGGCATTTTTTCAGTTGCATGTAACTTTTTATTTAGATTTTTTTTTGAATTACCGCCCGTAATGACAATAGTTGGTAAACAAAACTCTCGGTAAGTACCGAATCTATTTTGATATAATTCATGAAACGCTGGTGAATGGCAAGTAGAAAGGCTGCTTCCTGGATTTAATGTAGAATTGCCATATTCAACACGTTTCCTGTAAACCCAGATTCCTAACCCTGTAGTGCGTTTCTACATAGCCTCCTGGACGATATGATCTGGTCTGAAAATTAACAGTGGGCTCCATAATTTAGTCTGCTAGTATTTTAAGTGCCACCTAAAGACAAGACTGAATGTCAATAAAATAGGATTAATCCGTAACATTATGTGCTTTGATTATAGTAGTGCCCTCAAGGTCAGTAGAGGGTGGCATTTGAAATTCCTGGACAGTGGGGTTCAAAACTGGGAAATCAGACTTTTGAAGTCATCCAACTCGGATTCTCAAATCGGAAACTCGGGCATCTTTCCAGAGCGCTGACTTTCCGACCTGAAGATCACTGATCGTGATTTGAACTCTTTTTTTCCCCCCCGAGTTCCCGGTTGTCTTGAAAGCGCCAATAATTTGCATACTTTCCCCACGAGGATGCATCGGCGTGCATCATGGATTACATAGAACGCTCAGTCACCTGTGGTAGGCGATTATTGCGACAACCAGAGATACATTTCCCACCGTATTAAGTTTACACAGGCCTAGATCGGGCACGCTGTCATTTAAAAATGGTCTCCTGACATTCACACCTAGTGAGTTTTGCATTTAAAAATAGCACAGCAATGATTGACGGGATTTTATTCATGCTGCTTACATTTCAGTTTATTTTTAGAGATCGAGATCTTAACACATTCTATTGATACTGTCATTTTGAAGAGAAAAAATATGTTTTTAAATTAATCCTTACTGCACAGTAATCATGAACTGTTTGAGTATACAACAGAGCAGAGAAACAAAGCAAAAAGATTTTAGCTTTCACAATAGAAAAAGTAATTTCATGAAATCCTGTTGAGTTTCACATACACACTTACCAAAGTTGAGTAGTGATTTTATAGGCTCTAAACATGAATTACTGTAAGACATATACTTAGTATTACCTCAACTGTCATTGGTGGCCTAACAACTGTCAGTACCAAATCATTTAGGGTTATTTCCTAAGCCTAAAACACCATTGGAATATCTTGCACTTATTTAAAACAAGAAATATCAGAAAGTAAAGAAAAATACTTACCTTCACTTTACCTCAAAACATAGAAAAGACTTAACAGGACATCAAATTAGTTTAGCAAGCTTATTGGTGAACACAATAGATATTTCAAGATGGTTTTACAGACCCGAGTTGGTCATTTTTGCCTCACTTATACAATTTCACACACACACAAGAATGTTCCCGAATCATTGAAAATCAGGGGTTAAGACCAACATCTGTAAAACATCCTTGGTAAAAAATGAAAGTTCATTCTATGCTATTTTCATTTCTCAAAACCTAACAATGACTGGATTAAAATGTTTCCTGCCATGATATTGTGCAGTTTGGATTAAAATTGGATGTTGCCTCTTCACAATATTATTCTGTTTCAACAACAACAACAAAAAGGACCAGACACCATAAGCCTATTGAACACCTAAAGTTACACACTTGATACAGACAGGGAGCTTAGTGAGCTCTAAAAAGGCAGCATGTAATGAATGGTAAAAAGAGACATGTCACTATTTTCTTTTTTTAAGGAAAATATTTGTTGTGTACTGCAAAGCTCTGGTAAAATGAACAGCATAATGAACGGATCTGTCCTGTTTCTTTTTTTTTTTTTTTTTTTTTTTAAACATCATTCACTGGCATTAAGATTCCTTTTTCCTGTTTTACGGGCTGCTTTAAACTTATTTCTGTTTTGAACTTGAGCCAGAATGGGAAGATCCAGAGGACTGGCCACGGCGCCTGAAACGAAACAAAATACCAGAGAGGTGAGTAGGGTGGACAGGCACGACCCTCTAACTAAGGCTTAAATTCAACACATGCACCTGATATTACAGCATTAAGATAAGGTACTGTAGTAAGTCACATCAAAATCTTGACTCTCGTAGTGAAAAGGGTAGTAGATGGCAAGGCTAATATTCAGTACACCATTTGCGGTATTCCACAGAAACCCAAACCTTTCGGACGATCGTGATCTAGAGCGCCTTTTTTTCCTCTCTCCAGATGAGGACCTGGAGCGACTACGCTTCTTTTCTCTCTCTGGTGAGGAGGAGGGCGAGCGAGTCCTCTTCCTGGGAGAAGAGGCCTTTCCAGACCTGGAGCTTTTGTAGAGATAAATCAAGTAATCAGTGAGGCAAAAACAATAACAAACCAGGTACAGTGCATACGGAAACTATTCAGACCCCTTAACTTTATCCACATTTTGTTACGTTACAGCCTTAATCTAAAATTGAATAAACACATTTCCATCAATCTATACACAATAGCCCACAACGACAAAGCACTTTTTTTTTTTATTTTTTTATGTTTGCAAATTTATAAAAACAGAAATACCTTATTTACATAAGTATTCAGACTTTTTGCTATGAGACTCAAAATTGAGCTCAGGTGCATCCTGTTTCCATTGATCATCCTTGAGACTTTTCTACAACTTGACTGGAGTCCACCTGTGGTAAATTCAATTGGTTGGACATGATTTGGAAAGGCACACACCTGTCTATATAAGGTCCCAGAGTTGACAGGACATGTCAGAGCAAAAAGTAAACCATGATGTCGAAGGAATTGTCCATAGAGTTCCGAGACAGGATTGTGTCGAGGCACAGATCTGGGGAAGGGTAGCAAAAAAAAAATCTGCAGCATTGAAGGGCCCCAAGAACACAGTGGCCTCCATTCTTAAAACAGAAGAAGTTTTGAACCCCCAAGATGGTGAAGCATGGTGGTGGCAACATCATGCTGTGGGGATGTTTTTCAGCAGCAGGGACTGGGAGACTAGTCAGGATTGAGGGAAATATGAACATAGCAAAGTACAGGGCTCCCGAGTGACGCAGTGGTCTAAGGCACTGCATCTCAGTGCTAGAGGTGTCACTACAGACACCCTGGTTTGAATCCAGGCTGTAACACAACCGGCCGTGATTTGGAGTCCCATAGGGCGGCACACAATTGGCCGGTGTAGGCCGTCATTGTAAATAAGAATTTGTTCTTAACTGACTTGCCTAGTTAAAGGTTAAATGTGTATATAAAAATGTAAATAAAAAAGACATCCTTGATGAAACCCTGCACCAGAGCAATCAGGGCATGTTGGAAGGTTCACCTTCCAACAGGACAACAACCCTAAGCACACAGCCAAGACAACACAGGAATGGTTTCGGGACAAGTCTCAATGTCCTTGAATGGTCTAGCCAGAGCCCGGACTTGAAGCTGATTGAACATCTCTGGAGAAACCTGAAAATAGCTGTGCATCGACGCTCCCCATCCACCCCGACAGAGCTTGAGAGGATCTGCAGAGAAGGGAGAACCTCCCCAAATACAGGTGTGCCAAACTTGTAGCGTCATACCCAAGAAGACTCTAGGCTGTAATCGCTGCCAAAGGTGCTTCAACAAGGTACTTAGTAAAGGGTCTGAATACTTATGTAAATGTGATATCAGTTTATTTTTAGTGCATTTAATAACAACCTATTTTTGCTCTGTCATTATGGGGTATTGAGTGTAAACTGATGAGGAAAAAAACAATTTAATCCTTTTTAGAATAAGGCTATTACGTAACAAAATGTGGAAAAAGTCAAGGGGTCTGTATACTTTCCGAATGCACAGGAAGTGAAACACTGGGGACGCAGCCTTAAAATGGATATGAAAAAGACCAACGGACATAGAAATAGTTGTTCAGAAACAGGGACAAACTTGTCATTATGTTGTGACACTTTCCATAATTAAATTGGGGACATCCAAGGAAGGAACCGTATATGGAGAAACTGTAGGATTTGAGGTCATCAATGCACAGCCTCTTCTACACTTTAAATAGGGCAACATGGTTTCTGGAACATTCTGCCCAGTCACATACACTCTCTCCTAAGGGGAGTGCATGTCACCTCATTCACCTGGAGTTGGACCTGCGAGACCGGCCTCGCTCTTGGGAACTGGAGCGAGATCTGGAACTGGTTGAGCTTCTAGATTGGGATCTGAAAAATAGAAAACAAGAAATGTAACAATATTTTCTAAAGAGTGAAAAACAAGGGGCATGCACATGGATGATAACAAACAAGTTACACTAACAGTCAGTCAGTGGCAAAAGAGATAAATGTTGCACATAAACCAATGATCACTGGCTACTTTGGACCATTTGTGACAAATCAACTTATCTAAAACTGGACTATACAAGGGATTCATTTTTAAAAAATTTAAAGTATCTAATTCAAGCTAAAATAAAAAAGGTCAATCAACAATAAACCAAGTATTAAACTGGCAAGCATTAACCAACCATTCTAAAGCATGAAAAGATGCACACTAGTGAATATGCCCAGTCCCCCCCTGCCTTTTGATGTCATACGCCATCTTACATTGTTGTATCAACTTTTAAGTCATGGCAGTAACCTTCACTTTGTAACCAATTGACCGCAATACAGAAATCAATAACATATCTGAAAACATTAGTTGAAACAAATTACAAACAGATTATACTTAATAAAAATATAAACGCAACATGTAGTGTTGGTCCCATGTTTCATGAGCTGAAAAATATTTCAGAAATGTTCCATATACACCACAAAAAGTTAAATTTTGCTTACACAATTATTATTATTTTTAACATCCCCGTTAGTGACCATTTCTCCTTTGTCAAGACATGCCACACTTGTCAGGTGGATGGACTATCAAGACTGATTAAAACAGCATGATCATACACAGGTGCACCTTGTGCTGGGGACACTAAAAGGTCAAAAATGTGCAGTTGTGTCATGCCACAGAAGTTGAGGGAGCGTGCAATTGGCATGCTGACTGCAAGAATTTCCACCAGAGCTGTTGCCAAATAATTTGTTAATTTCTCTACCATTTTAGAGAATTTGGGAGTACGTTCAACCGGCCTCAACCGCAGACCACGTATAACCAGGCCAGCCCAGGACCTCCACTTCCAGCTTCACCTGCAGGATTGTCTGAGACGAGTCAGCCAAAGAATTTCTGCACAAACTGTCAGAAACAAACTCCGAATTACATCTTGTCGTCCTCACCAGGGTCTTGACCCGACTGCAGTTTGGCGTCATAACCAACTTCAGTGGGCAAATGCTCATTCGATGGCTATGCATTTGAGAAGTGTGTTCTCGGATTAATCCCATTTTCAACTGTACCGGGCAGATGGCAAACGGTGTGTATGGCGTGGTGTAGGTTGAGCAGTTTGCTGATTTCAACGTCGTTAACAGAATGCCCCATGGTGGCGGTGGGGTCATGTATGGGCAGACATAAGATATGGACAACAAACAATTGCATTTTATCTATGACAATTTGAATGCACAGAGATACCATGACGAGATCATGAAGCCCATTGTCGTGCCATTCATCCTCCGCCATCAACTCATGTTTCAGCATGATAATGCACGGCCCCATGTCGCAAGGATCTGTATACAACTCCTGGGAACGTCCCAGTTCTTCCATGGCCTGCATACTCACTAGACATGTGGCCCATTGAGCATGTTTGGCATGTTCTGGATCAACAGCGTGTCCCAGTTCCCGCCAATATCCAGCAACTTGGCAGAGCCATTGAAGAGAAGTGAGACAACATTCCACAATCAACAACTCTATGCGAAGGAGATGTATTGCACTGCACGAGGCAAATGGTGGTCACACTAGATGCTGACTGGTTTTCTGATCAACGCCCAATCAATTTTTTTAAATTTAAATGAAAGGTATCTGTATTCCCAGTCATGTGAAATCCATAGATTTGGAACTAATGAAATTATTTAAATGGAAATTTCCTTATAGGAACTGTAACTCAATAAAATCTTAGAAATTGTTGCGTTTAGATTTTTGTTCAGTGTACAAATAAGCACAAGTACCCTTTTTCACATTACGATTAGGGGATAAACCCACACACATACTGAATCACTTAAAAGACAAAACAGGAGAAAAAAAGTAGCACAAAAGTACATAATTCATGAGGATCAATAGGTTATAAGGAATATTGAGCTGATACTGACATTTTGCCTGGAGTTACCCTTGACCTGTACCCTTTTACCTGGACCTGGACCGAGAGCTGGAGGAGCCCGAGGAGGATTGGGAAGACCCTGGGGTGCTATCCTTTATTGCGACTGGCTTGTCCTTCTCCCCCTCATCACCACTGGCATCCAGATCGTACTTTGACAAGTCCGCATCATCGTCGTCGTCGTCATCCTCATCCTGGGGAACCAGAGATCACGGTTTCAAAATATAGCGGTGTGGTGCTAACTAGGTACAAATTATATTTTTAACTTTAAGGTTATGGACACTTCCATCCCTGTTTAACTGAGGTCCTCTCTGAAAGTGACCAATAAGAAGCTAATTTTCCTTTAATGTTGCACAATATTTTACTGCAATATGGCCTATTAACAACTCGTGTGGCGAGCTTTCTGATGCAATGTGGGTTCTCCACATTGTGCTGCATACTGATATTGGACAAGAATGTTAAGCTATGGAAAAGAGCCATATTGCCCCCAAACTTGTTCAGTTAATGCGGAGCACAGGTTGCATTTTATTTCCCCATCTCAGGGACCATGTCCTCACATCTAGTTTGTATTTTGAAAGGTCTCCTTCCTCTTCGTCGTCATCCTCCTCCTCCTCCTCTTCTGGCTTCACTGGTTCCGCCTTCTTTTCACTCTCCTTCGAGGAAGACCTGCTACCAGGTTTCCCACGGTACTTTTTTTTTTTTCTCCCAAACTGGCAGATATTGAAATCCAAAAGTATTAGTGTAAACGGAATGGCAACATACATTGTTGTCTAAAGTATACCAAATCATAAACCAGTATTACTTGAAAGTTATAAGCCCATAGTGTGGCTTCTTAAAAGAGATTCACCTCGTCGTATTCTCCATCAGATTCCTCTCGGTCAATGTACTCCACATTCTCCCTCTCATTGAATCCTCCACCATATCCTGATAACAGGAAAGGGCAATGGAATTAAGAATTAACTAGGAATATCCAAGGAGGCAATGCATTTCAAAACATGACAGAAAACCTCTAGGGCAGTGTTGTGTAATGTACCTGTTCTCTCCTCGAGCTTGGCATATTTAGGTGTGTTACACATGTTGCACTCAGACCTCCTGGCCCAGTTCACATTGCCGCAGCTATATATTAAAAAGGAATACAATCATGTGCTTATCAGACACAGTCAAAGCATAACCCGTGTCGAGATCCACCATGCACGAGTCAAAGTTTAATGAAGAGTTAGCTAATCACTTACGTTTTACACTGCCAATCGTTTGCACTAAAGAGGCCCCGACTCTTCTCAGCCAGGGTCTTGCCAATCTCTGTCCCTCCTGCTTTCATCATCTTTGCCTCCGTTGTCTTTTCTGTTTTGGATAGATAGGGATTCACATTGGTGTGACAATCCTTTGACTCCGAAGTCAGTGAAACAAATCCTGGTCATGTTATTCCTTGATACCGCCTAACATGAATTGTCAGTGCTTACTTTTCTGATGGACTCACAGATTCCTTTACAGGCTGACTGACATCAAGAGAACTAGCATTTACAACTGTAAGTCTCATCACAATGAATCTCTCTATTCCTCCAACCAAACGATTGTACATTTGCAGAGCAATTCATCTTGACAAGTGTAAAGAGTCATGACAGGGTAGTAAGTGTAGTACTGGGTCATATAGAGACATAACTTACCACTACCACATCTATTACAGCTTGTTCTTCTTGCAAAGTTCACATTTCCACACCTAGAGGAAAATAATGTGTCAAAATGAGCACATGTCCAATCAAAAACTCTTTTGAACAATGGGTAAAATGTTCTTGCGTTTTTGGACACCCTACATAAAGCACAATACAACAATTATTTTACTGTACAGAGACAGGACAGTGAAGCCATTTATTTTGGATCGATACTTCTGCATTTTGAAACACAGAATGTCAATCAACACTCCTTGAGGCCATGGCCATATAATGCAGGGGTTTACTGGGTCTGAAGCCAGTGAGGAGGAAGAAGGGGAAAACAAATTCAAACGTTTGGGGATCACTTAAAAATGTCCTTGTTTTTGAAAGAAGCACAATTTTGTCCATTAAAATACCATCAAACTGATTAGAAAGTGTAGATATTGTTAATAACTATTGTAGCTGGAAACGGCAGAATTTTAATGGGACATCTACATAGGCGTACAGAGGCCCATTATCAGCAACAATCACTCCTGTGTTCCAATGGCACATTGTGTTAGCTAAATCCAAAGCTTTAATTTTAAAAAGGCTATTTGATCATAACAAACCCCTGCCTAGAAGCCAGCATCCCGGAGTCACCTCTTCAGTGTTGACGTTCAGACTGGTGTTTTGCGGGTACTATTTAATGAAGCTGCCAGTTGAGGACTTGTGAGGCATCCGTTTCTCAAACTAGACACCAATGTACTTGTCCCCCCATTCTATTCTGGTTAGAGCCAGTTTGCGCTGTTCTGTGAAGGGATTAGTACACAGTGTTGTACGAGATCTTCAGTTTCTTGGCAGTTTCTCGCATGGAATAGCCTATATTTCTCAGAACAAGAATAGACTGATGAGTTTCAGAAGAAAGGTCTTCGTTTCTGGCCATTTTGAGCCTGTAATCAAACCCACAAATGCTGATGATCCAGATACTCAACTAGCCTAAAGGCGGCCTGTTTTATTGCTTCGTTAATTAGCTTAAGTTCAGCTGTGCTAACATAATTGCAAAATAATTTTCTAATGATCAATTAGCCTTTTAAAAGGATAAATTTGGATTAGCTAACAACGTGCCATTGGAACACAGGAGTGATGGTTGCTGATAATGGGCCTCTGTACGCCTATGTAGATATTCTATTTTTTTTTATCAGTCGTTTCCAGCTACAATAGTAATTTACAACATGAATAACATCTACACTGTATTTCTGATCAATTTGATGGTATTTTAATGGACCAAAAACAATTGCTTTTCTTTCAAAAACAAGGACATTTCTAAGTGACCCCAAACTTTTGAAAACACCCCAGTACCAGTCAAATTTGGACACCTCATTCAAGGGTTTTTATCTTTACTACTAGACATCAAAACTGAAATAACATATGGAATCATGTAGTAAATCTAGATAGTTGTTAAATTTGAGAATCTTCAAAGTAGCCAACCTTAGCCTTGATAAAAGCATTGCACACTCTTGGAATTATCTCAACCAGCTTCATGAGGTTGTCACCTGTAAGGTCAGTATAGGTGCATCAAAGCTGGGACCGAGAGACTGAAAACAGCTTCAAGCTCAAGGCCATCAGAATTAAATAGACATCACTAGCACATTACAGGCTGATGCCCTATATACAGTTGAAGTTGGAAGTTAACATGCACTGAGGTTGTAGTCATTAAAACGAGTTTTTCAACCACTCCAAAGTTCTTGTTAACAAACTATAATTTTGGCAAGTCTGTTAGGACATCTACTTTGTGCATGACACGTAATTTTTCCACCAATTGTTTACAGACAGATTTCACTGTATCACAATTCCAGTGGGTCAGAAGTTTATATACACTAAGTTGACTGTGCCTTTAACCTCTTAAAGCTAGGGGGCAGAATTTTCACTTTTGGATAAATAGCGTGCCCAATTTCAACTTCCTGCTACTCATGCCAAGAATATAAGATATGCATATTATTCATATATTTGGATAGAAAACACTGAAGTTTCTAAAACTGTTTGAATCATGTCTGTGAGTATAACAGAACTTATGTAGCAGGCAAAACCCCAAGGACTAACTGTTCAGAATTTTTTTCTCCCTCTCTGTTCCCTATATTGTCTTTGCCCTTGGATATTTAATAGGAACCTATTTTCAGTTCCTACCGCTTCCACTGGATGTCGCCAGTCTTTGGAATATGGTTGATGTTATTCCTTTGTGCTATGAAGAAGTAGGCCAACTCGGAACTGGGGACACTTTTGTGAGTTGCGCAAGACGTGAAAAGTAGTGCTGGTTTCCTTCCTTTTCTGTATTGAATACAGATTGCCCAGTCTACAATTTGATTGATTATTAACATTTAAAAATACCTAATGTTGTATTACAAAAGTAGTTTGAAATATTTTGGCAAAGTTTATAGGCAACTTATGAAATATTTTGTAGTGACGTTGCATTTTTGTAAGCCGTTTTTATCTGGATCAAACGCGCTTTATAAATGGACATTTTTGATTTATGGACGGAATTAATCAAACAAAAGGACCAATTGTGATGTTTATGGGACATATTGGAGTGCCAACAAAAGAAGCTCAAAGGTAATGCATGTTTTATATTTTATTTCAGCGTTGTGTAGCGCCTATTATGCTAGCTCCTTTGTTTACTGCTAGTGCAGATGGTGCAGGCTATCAGATAATAGCTTCTTATGCTTTCGCCGAAAAGCATTTTTAAAATCTGACATGTTGGCTGGATTCACAACGAGTGTAGCTTTAATTGAGTATCTTACATGTGTGATTTAATAAAAGTTTGAATTTTATAGCATTTTATTTGAATCTGGCGCTCTGCATTTCCCCCAGCTATTGGCCAGTTGAGATGCTAGCGTCTCCCCTATCCATAAGAGGTTTTAATCCACATGAAAGTTCACATGTTCTAGAAAGCATTTCTGCAACAAAAAAAAAACACATTTTGGGTTCAAACTGCTCTCATGTGAAGTAGTGACCCTCGACATAATCCTAGTTTCCTGAAATGAGTCACAAATGTGAAGGGGTCTGAATACTTTCCGAATGCACTGTGTGTGATATATACACAAACATGTATGCATGTATATCTATAAATCTATATACACACACATGCACATAGCAACCACCAACCACAGGAGGATTCAGGAGCCTGTCTCAAAGAGTGTAGACAGCTGCTGCCGCTCTGCTATTTGTCAGATTTGGAGGCGACGAGGTAGGGGGCCCACACATGGGTAAGTGGGGGGGCCCTGCCTTGATTAGATAACTGATTAATAAAAATAATCCATAATCCATTGCATAATAAATAAATGTGACTGGTTATGTGGGAGTTGAGCCCAAGCCCTATGCCCAAAAAACAAAAACATGTATTTTTTACACAGGAACGTAAAATTATCAAAAAGCATTTTTTGGCAGAAATGCCTTCTCAAACATGTGAAATTTCATGTGCCTTAATAACAAACTTGTATGCCATCTGTAAATACGAATACAATTGTTAAATTACAAGCCTAGTTGGTTTAGCCACAGAAAAAGGCAGCAACGTTCCCACTAGCCATGATTGGCTGAGATAATGAGTGGGCTGGACATGCAGACCAATCCAAACTCATCTCGGCCATATAGCACGCCTCTATTTGAGCTGGTCAGTATGTCAAGGTAATCCTGCTAGTGCGGCATTTAAAAAAAAAATAGTGTAGTAAAACTGCATAAGTGTTGCTCTCCACTTTCTGGAGGACCAAGTTTCGAAAACAGTGGAATTCGAGTATGATAGGTGTTTTCTCCATCTCCGGATTACATCTTGAAACTAAGGGCAACCACGGAATCCGACAGGAGATGCGTCCATCCATGATGTATACGGTTAAGAGTCTACATTCAGATATTACACATTTCTAACGGGCAGAAAGTGGTTTCATTTCAAGTGTACCGTTAGCTAGTTAACATTAGCTGGCTGTCTCACTAGCTAATATTACATCTGTGATGTTATTATTCGTATCTCAGAGCCATTTGCTTGGCTAGTTATAGCCTAATGTTAGCTAGCTAACATTGAACCTGGTTGGTTAGCGACCTGCAGATTCATGCAGGGTATTAACATGAGTTGGGATTATGGTTCATTGTTTAGCTAGCTAACAAAAGACTCCACTATGCATGTAACCCTTTTGGGTGCGTTCATAAATTCAGTTTGGCCATCTACTCCTATTTCAGAGCACTCGCATCCAAGTGTGCCAGAACAACTAATTTACTTACACTCAACACCCATTGAATATGTCCAGTGTCAGTAAACGTCTGCTAAAAATCGTAATTAAATTGTTGCCAGCAGCAGTTAGTCACCAACACTCTGGATAACACGAAAACAGCCTAACCAGTTCTACTATGGTGAGTAAAATGGTCCGTTTGGGTGAGGGCTAAAGCTTAAGAGGGTGTGAACGATGCTGAATGGGTGTACACAATGAAGAGCTCTTCAGTAGGTACCCCAAAAAATGCGAGGGCCACTTTTTCAGAAGTGAGGTTACAAGTTTATCATCTTTCAAAGCAGAATTTACTTTTCCATTGTTACTCTAATGAAGTATATGAAATACAATTGTGTAGCTCTGTGTCTCTGCTTTTATGCAATGTAAACACACAGTTTCAAATTTTGCTACATAAGACCGAATCAAGGCGATCGGACAAATGTTGGTACACGGATTTGTTAATAGAAAATTGTGTGCTGGGAAGAGGAAAGCCCCGGGGCCTAGGATTTTTTTAAATTTCAATACGAATTGGTTAGCTAGCTTGTATCACTTGAATTAGTGATAGAGAAAATGTTATCGTACAGTGTGGGCCACTTTAGTAGAGAATGCCACTTGCAACGCCAGGGTTGTGAGTTCGATTCTCACGGGGAACCAGTATGAAAATGTATGCACTCGGTACTGTAAGTCACTCTGGATAAAAGCGTCTGCTAAATGACTAAAGTATGACTGTAAATTGTCGAGTGGACAAATAATTGACCAACAATAGCGAGCCACCATCTAACGTTAAACCCCCACTTATCATTGGCACACTGGCTAAAATTAAACCAGTTTTGACATAACTAACGTTAACTAACTAGCCAACACTAGGAAGTGTCGCTAGTGTGTGCTAGCAAGCCATCCTTTCATTGAACATCGGGGTTAGTTGCCCAACAAGCTGCACCACACATCAAGGGGAGTTAGGCTCGCAAACGATTTTATATGCACTGGCTGCACACACGTAACGTTAGCTGGCTAGCTAGTGAGTTCTGGTTAACAATACAGCTAACGAGATACGTTAGCAAATATAATTGTTGCTAGCTATAACTACCTTTAGTGATTTTAGTATCAAGGTAGCTACAATATCAAATCGTTTTGGGCCTTGTCCTTTGTAACGTTAGCTAGCTAATTCACGTTTCGCTAGCATGTGGTGAAAGCTAGACACATCAAGCCTAACATTTTATTTGAATGCTTCATCAACATGTCTGCTCAAAATGTAGCTTGTTCGTTATCTTACTTCTTATCAGGGCAAATCCAGTCTCCGTCGCTCACGCGAAAACTCTTCCCAGATATTTTTGTATCCATTGCTAATCGCTAGCTGGCCTCACGACGCCTGAAAGAAAGAACCTTCTTCTTCTTCTATGCTATCATGGTGGTCCACAAACAAACGTTTAAAGTGCATGCCGCCACCTACTGTGCTGGAATGTACTACCAATCATGATCTGCCAAATTCTGTACTACCATGAAAATAAAACGCAAAACCAAATAAATGCGTCAGCGCTACCATGTGCCTATTAATACAGCGCGCTGTGACAGTTGAAAGGTCATGTCAATATCATGTAAACAAAACCGATTGACCATTTTGCAGGATGGATTTCTGGTAAGTTTTATTGCAGATGGCTTGCCGTTCATTTTATTATATATTTTGAAATGCGTGAGTAACAGTCTTGTGGCCCTGATTACCCGTTGTCTGAACATTATGACAACTTATTACAGTGTTTGAAGTAGCTAGGTCTATAATTGTATGTTGTTGATCTGTGCACGTGTATGGACTACGGTAGCTAGCTGTGATGGAGTTGGCTCGTTATGACGTTGTGTGGTACTGTAGATTTGGACATAATTGTGTCAAGTTCTGTACCTGATCACATCCATGATCATGATTGGTTTATAATGGCACAACAATATTCACCTGAATGACCCCTGATTTCCTAGTAACCACAGAACAGTCATGAGCTGTTAGTCTGCTACAATGGATGGCCGACCGACTGCCTGGTTGGTTATTTGGGTAGCTGTTTCCTCGCAGAGGGTTTGGAAGGTGCTCCTTTTCAGTCTGATGTGCATTTTGAAGTCATCAATCGCACAGGTACACTTTTCGGCATAGTCTAGAATCCGTGTGTGTGTAAATTACGGATTGGGTGTTAACATATTCCGGATTTCCATGTCAATGTTGGCAGTGTCATACTCTTAAAAAAAACATGAAAGACTGCTGTAACAAGCTAGTTACTGTATCTGTCTAGAATAGCCTGATATGTTAATAGCTAAGTAAGTTCCGTTATACTACTCTAGCTATTGCCATTCCAGCTGACAATCAGCTGATTGCACTTGCTAACGTTAGCTAGCTGGCTAGTTAGTTAGCTTGATGTTACTGTAGCTAAACAAGGTTAGTGACAGACGGTCACGCCAAATGCAAGTTAAGTTGCAAGGCCAATGTGTTGATCTTACATTGTCTTCAACACTGTCGCTGTCAGCCAGTCTAAAAAATAGATGAAACTACATTGTTTACTAAGCAAAAGAGAGCAGTCACGCCTTCTCTCTTTTCAGCCATCTTTATTTGGGAACCTTTCATCGTTCGTAAATTCGTCCTTATCAAGCTCTAGATGCTCGAACCAGAGCGCTCGCATTTCTGAGCAGAGCATCCAGAGTGAATTTACGAAGGCGCCCTATATCATGCTGAAACACTCCGCCCTTAGGATTGCATAGAATTGGATTGTTCAGCAACTACTTCAATAGTAACATCTGTTATCCCCCAATATATATTTTTCCATCTCCACAATAACCTTCAACCTGACATTTCTGCTTTCCACAACCCGAGTCATATTGATAACCTTACCAATAAAAGCTATGAAGTCAACTTTATTAATTATCAAAGTGTCCTTTGACACCACACAGGTACATCCATGTAAGCTCCATCAGTCTGCACTGTAGTTATTCGGCCTCTGCATATGATGCATCATGACTGATCAAATCAAATGTATTAGTCACATGCGCTGAATTACAACAGGTGTAGAGACCTTACAGTGAAATGCTTACTTACGAGCCCCTAACCAACAGTGCAGGGTTAAAAATATGGATAATAGTAACAAGTCATTAAAAAGCAGCAGTAAAAAATATATATATATATATACTGCTCCAAAAAATAAAGGGAACACTTAAACAACACAATGTAACTCCAAGTCAATCACACTTCTGTGAAATCAAACTGTCCACTTAGGAAGCAACACTGATTGACAATAAATGTCACATGCTGTTGTGCAAATGGAATAGACAACAGGTGGAAATTATAGCCAATTAGCAAGACACCCCCAATAAAGGAGTGGTTCTGCAGGTGGTGACCACAGACCACTTCTCAGTTCCTATGCTTCCTGGCTGATGTTTTGGTCGCTTTTGAATGCTGGTGGTGCTTTCACTCTAGTGGTAGCATGAGACGGAGTCTACAACCCACACAAGTGGTTCAGGTAGTGCAGCTCATCCAGGATGGCACACCACAAATGTGCATGTGTCTGCTCTAACGGTCAGAAACAGACTCCATGAGGGTGGTATGAGGGCCCAACGTCCACATGTGGGGGTTGTGCTTACAGCCCAACACCGTGCAGGATGTTTGGCATTTGCCAGAGAACACCAAGATTGGCAAATTCGCCACTGGCGCCCTGTGCTCTTCACAGATGAAAGCAGGTTCACACTGAGCACATGTGACAGACGTGACAGTCTGGAGACGCCGTGGGGAACGTTCTGCTGCCTGCAACATCCTCCAGCATGACCGGTTTGGCAGTGGGTCAGTCATGGTGTGGGGTGGCATTTCTTTGGGGGGCCGCACAGCCCTCCATGTGCTCGCCAGAGGTAGCCGAGATGAGATCCTCAGACCCCTTGTGAGACCATATGCTGGTGCGGTTGGCCCTGGGTTCCTCCTAATGCAAGACAATGCTAGACCTCATATGGCTGGAATGTGTCAGCAGTTCCTGCAAGAGGAAGGCATAGATGCTATGGACTGGTCTGCCCATTCCCCAGACCTGAATCCAATTGAGCACATCTGGGACATCAGGTCTCGCTCCATCCACCAACGCCACGTTGCACCACAGACTGTCCTGGAGTTGGCGGATGCTTTAGTCCAGGTCTGGGAGGAGATCCCTCAGGAGACCATCTGCCACCTCATCAGGAGCATGCCCAGGCGTTGTAGGGAGGTCATACAGGCACGTCGAGGCCACACACACTACTGAGCCTCATTTTGACTTGTTTTAAGGACATTACATCAAAGTTGGATCAGCCTGTAGTGTGGTTTTCTACTTTAATTTTGAGTGTGACTCCAAATCCAGACCTCCATAAGTTGATCAATTTGATTTCCATTGATGATTTTTTGTTATCAGCACATTCAACTATGTAAAGAAAAAAGTACTTAATTAGAATATTTCATTCATTCAGATCTAGGATGTGTTATTTTAGTGTTCCCTTTATTTTTTTGAGCTGTGTGTGTGTATATATATATATTTATATCAGGAGGGGGTGTCGGTACAAAGTGTACCTGGCATCCACCAAATGCTGCACTGTGTTCTCCCCCACAAGTACAGCACTTAACCTTTACATTGCTTCCACATTCACTGTCATCATGTTCCCCTACACACTTGGCACATCTTTCCTTTACACTGATTAGCTACATGTCCCATTGATTGGCATTTAAAACACCGCAGTTCATATGGGACAAATTCTCTAACATTGCTACTAAGGAATTCTATCTGCACTTTCCCGGCAAGAATTTCTCAAACCTCAGCATCACTGATAAGCTTTCACTTTTTTGACCCTATTTCCTACTGATCAACCTTTTGGCCTCAATCACTCTGCCTTCCTTCACATTTTCTTTCATATCATCTGCGGAGATAGATATTGGGACCCCAGTAACGATTCCCCTCAAATCTAGCATAAGCACCAGGGACATGGCTTTTAATCTTCTACCAATTAAGCTTTTCCATGTTTAGAATCTTCTCTTGCAGAGCCTGGCTACCACACAATATTAATAATCCACCATTTCCAATGAACCAAGCTAATTTCACTTCACCTACCTCTTTCTCTACGGCATTAGTTAGTCGGATAGGGTGTAAGCGAGGCCCTGTGGTCTCATCAAACACCACTTTCCACTCCCAACACATCATTACTCTTGCTTCCTACCTTGGCCCTCTTTATGCTTTCTTTACTAGACCCTTCACTGCTTTCTGTATCATGATCTCTCTTCTTCCTATGTCTTTCCACTGCCGACCATTCCGGTCCTTGACCCTCATCCACCCGCTCCATACCATCAGCACTGACACCCATATTATTCGCATTCCAGCACAGCTGTTGTTTCAACAACTTTTTCTAAATTTCTTCCATTTCGTTCGCAATACTCGCCGCCATTTCGACCCCCACGGCTAAAAAGAACGGACATGTGTGAAGCTAGCCACAATAAGGATTTGCAGTTGGCTTTCAAAATAAAAGTCCCCAAATGAAACTGATCCAAACTGATACAAATAACTAGAACTTTAAAATAAATACAATAATGAATGAATGGCTTCAGAGTGCATGTCTAATGAACCTCAGGGGACTAGTTGATGGCTTCCCTTAGCTTAATGACCCCAACACACACAATGGTTAAGCCTATATTGATTCTGCTTACTACTCTAAAATGCATAACACATGTACTGGAAAATCCCCAATACATACCTGTGGTATATGGTCTGATATACCACAGCTTTCAGCCAATCAGCATTCAGAGCTCGAACCGGGATAATAATTGTAAATAAATCCCCTTTGCACATGTGCATAACTATAGTAAATCCGACAGGTGAGTTTGAGTAATGGAAGTTGGACAGAGGATCTTAATCTCTGAGCAAGAAATACTTGGATGAAGCAAAAAACGAATGGTGGGCTATTTTCTGGCAATTGTGGTGTTATTATGTGCCAGATGTTAAGGCTACAAACCGTTATAAATGGCCCATTTGCGAGATTGACTTGTCATTTCCATAAGCATAGGCTACAGAAAATCTGGGTTTTTGACTCTAATTCAATTTTGCCATGGTTTGTTTAGCTAAAGGCAGGTAGTCTATTGTCACGACTTCCGCCGAAGTTGGTCCCTCTCCTTGTGCGGGCGGCGGTCGACGTCACCGGCGACCATCAATTACATGTTGTGTATTTAACCATCTGTTTCCCCCCCATGTCCTTGTCCGGAATTGTTTCTTGTAGTGTTTGTGCACGTTATGCTGGTGGATACCGGGTTTTGTTTGACCCATTCATTGATTGTTCTGTTTACGGTGGTTTTTATGTTTATTAAATTAAACGACACCGTTGTAAATCAGTTTTCGACTTGCACCACGTTACATCTTTAGCCTCTGATAGGCTGACATCTCATTTCAGATCGTCTACAGTAGTCTAGACAAGATGTAGGCAAGATGTAAAGTGAACGATTTAGCAGCTTGCTTGGTTCAAATTAACAGACACATTTATTCAACATGAATAGCGAGGCGATTTCGAGGTAAGAAGTGCTTGCTTGTGCTTCCGAATAACCTGCTGGAATAGGCTACTGAGGATGGGGTCATAATTGCAATCACTGAATTAAATATGAATAATTTGTACAGTACCTGTCAAAAGTTTGGACACCTACTCATTCAAGGGTTTTTATTTTATTTTTACTATGTTCTACATTGTCGAATAATAGCGAAGACATCAACACTATGAAATAACACATGGAATCATGTAGTAACCAAAAAAGTGTTAAACAAATAAAAAATATATTTGAGATTCTTCAAAGTAGCCACCTTTTGCCTTGATGACAGCTTTGCACACTCTCAACCAGGAATCACCTGGAATGCATTTAAATCATTAACAGATGTGCCCTGTTGAAAGTACATTTGTGGTATTTCTTTCCCCTTTAATGCGTTTAAGCCAATCAGTTGCGTTGTGACAAGGTAGGGGTAATTTACAGAAGATAGCCCTATTTGGTAAAAGACCCAGTCCATATTATTACAAGAACAGCTCAAATAAGAAAATACTAACAGTCCATCATTACTTTAAGACATGAAGGTAAGTCAAGCCGGAACATTTCAAGAACTTTTAAAGTTTCTTCAAGTGCAGTTGCAAAACCATCAAGCGCTATGATGAAACTGGCTCTCATGAGGACCGCTACAGGAATGGAAGACCCAGGGTTACGTCTGCTGCAGAGGATAAGTTCATTAGAGTTCCAGCCTCAGAACTTGCAGCCCAAATAAATGCTTCACAGAGTTCAAGTAACAGACACATCTCAACATCAAGTGTTCAGAGGAGACTGTGTGAATCAGGCCTTCATGGTTGATTTTCTGGAAAGAACCCGCTACTAAAGGACACCAATAAGAAGAAGAGACTTGCTTGGGCCAAGAAATACTTGCAATAGACATTAGACCGGTGGAAATCAGTTCTTTGGTCAGTCCAAATGTAAGACTTTTGGTTCCAACCGCTGTGTCTTTGTGAGAAGCAGAGTAGGTGTACAGATGATCTCTGCACGTGTGGTTCCCACCGTGAAGCATGGAGTAGGGGGTGTGAAGGTGCTTTGCTGGTGATACTGTCAATGATTCTGTCACATCTGCTCCCGCTACGCCCTCTGGTGTTCATCTGGTGTCTTCTTGACCTGCAGTTACCCCCCCTGTACATTCTCTCTCTCTCCCTCTCTGTGTGGTTGGAGACAGGTGTGCTGGAGTCAGAGCAGATCCCTACCAGCTGCTATTTTGGGGTTAGGTCGGGGTGTGACTAGGGTGGGCATTCTAGTTTCTTTATTTATAGGTTGGCCTGGCATGGTTCCCAATCAGAGGCAGTTATCTATTGTTGTCTCTGATTGGGGATCATACTTCGGCAGCCTTTTCCAACCTGTTGGTTGTGGGATCTTGTTTGTGTATAGCTGCCTTGAGCACTGCATAGCTTCACGTTCGTTTGGTTCTTTATTGTTTTTTGCCGGTTCACGTAAAAATGATGATGAACCCAAACCACGCTGCATTGTGGTCCGATTCTTACAACAACGCTCGTGACAGTAAGGATAATTATTTTGGTTCATTCATCCCCGTTTCCTCATCGGAGTCTGCTCTTGGGTTCCCCTGTGTCGCTCTGCTTAACAGATTCAAGGCACACTTAACCAGCACAGCTTCCACAGCTTCCTGCAGCGATACACCATCCCATCTGGTTTGCTCATAGTGGGACTATCATTTGTTTTTCAACAGGACAATGACCAAACACACCTCCAGGCTGTGTAAGGGCTATGTGACCAAGGAATGATGAAGTGCTGCATCAGATGACCTGGCCTCCACAGTCGTCCATCCTCAACCCAATTGAGATTGTTTGGGATGAGTTGGACCGCAGAATGAAGGAAAAGCAGCCAACAAGTGCTCAGCATATGTGGGAACTCCTTCAAGACTGTTGGAAAAGCGTTCCAGGTGAAGCTGGTTGAGAGAATGCGAAGAGTGTGCAAAGCTGTCATCAAGGCAAAGGGTGGCTACTTAGACAAATCAAAATATATTTTAGATTCTTCAAACACTTTTAGTTACTACATGACTCCATATGTTATTTCATAGTTGTGATGTCTTGACTGTTATTATACAATGAAGAAAATAGTAAAAATAAAGAAAAGCCTTTGAATGAGTAGGTGTGTCCAAACTTTGGACTGGTAATGTATTTGAATTGAATGCGCTTGTCAACAAGTGTTTATTTTTTAGAATTTGTTTTACCTTGTAGCCTAATCTGACTACTGTTACCGTCAATCAAATGCATTGTAACAACTGCTCTAGCTGCTTGATCATTTCCAATTAAATTAAGAAAACATTTTCCATTAATAATTGCATTAAAACACAAGGCTACAACAATAAACTGAAGTAAAAGGCTATTCAATTTGTTTGTCCGCTTCAGGTAGGCTACACAAGTGGCACAAATTGATTTGCAATGACTCCAGGGAAATTGACATTTCAAACTATTTATTGTATCAAATGGCAGCCTACAATGGCATATACATTAATGGGATACCTGGTGGTTAGCAGTGGCAAATGTAGCTATCTCCACATATGGCCTAATGTCAGCTTCATTAAGGACTTTTCCCCATGAAAAGAACCACCGAGTTCCCTTTCAAATTTCCACTCGGGCAGCCCCGAGACCCAAGAAGTGAGCATGCATAAAGCACTTGATGCCGTTTTCTTTAGGCAAAGTCAACATTTGAATGCAGTTTAGTTTAAACCAAATCCGAGAAAAGGGTTGGACACGGGTGTCTCCATAATGTCAATCTAAATAGCCTACCTACAACTGGAAAAAAGTTGTCAAGATGTGCACGAGTGCTGCTCTCGCTCCTCTTGCTCATGTGACTCAGCCAATACTTGTGGTGCTCTCTCAACACACACACACTCACACACACCCCACTCACTTACTCACTCAGCAACAACCTGAAAGACAGTTGATTTGAAAACCAATAGAACATGATGGAAATAGGCTACTGGTTTGAATGGCATATGGAAGTCTTCATAAAATAATTTTGGCTAGGTTATTTGAAGCTAGGTAAAACATGCCTCAATGTAAATTACACTGAACAAAAATATCAATGTAAAGTGTTGGTTTTATGTTTCATGAGCTGAAATAAAAGATCCCAGAGATTTTCCATAAGGACAAAAAGCACATTTCTTAAATATGTTGTGCAGTGATTTGTTTACATCCCTGTTAGTGAGCATTTCTCCGTTGTAAGATAATTCATCCACCTATCAAGTGTGTCATATCAAGAAGCAGATTAAACAGCATGATCATTACACAGGTGCACCTTGTGCTGGGGGGGGGGCAATAGAAGGCCACTCTAAAATGTGCAATTCCACAGATGTCTCAAGTTTTGAAGGAGTGTGCAATTGACATGCTGACTGCAGGAATGTCCACCAGAGCCAATTAATTTAATGTTAATTTCTCTACCATACGCGCCTCCAACGTTGTTTTGGAGAATATGGCAGAACGTCCAACCAGCCTCACAATCGCAGATCACCACGCCAGCCCAGGAAATCCACATCCAGCTTCTTCACTCGCGGGATTGTCAGAGACATCCACCCAGACAGCTGATGAAACTGAGGAGTATTTCTGTCTGTAATAAAACCCTTTTCTGGGGAAAAAAAACCCAATTCTGATTGGCTGGGCCTGGCTCCCAAGTGGGTGGGCCTATGCCCCCCAGGCCCACCCTGACTGCACACCTACCCAATCATGTGAAATCTATAGATTAGGGCCCAATGAATTTATTTGAATTGACTGATTTCCTTATATGAACTGTAACTCATTGAAATGGTTCCATGTGGCGTTTTATAATAAGGACGGTACCACTTGCTGTGCGGTAGCAGAGAGAACAGTTTATGACTTGGGTGGCTGTTAGGGCCTTCCTCTGACACCGCCTGGTATAGACGTCCTGGATGGCAGGGCGCTCAGCTCCAGTGATGTAATGGGCCGTACGCACTACTTTCGGTTGCACCTTGTGGTCGAATTCCAAGCAGTTGCCATACCAAGCAGTGTTGCATCCAGTCAAGATGCTCTCAGGTGCAGCTGTATAACTTGTTGACGATCTGAGGGGCCATGCCAAATCTTTTCAGCCTCCTGAAGGGGGAAGAGGCATTGTCGTGCATTATTCACGACTGTGTTGATGTGTGTTCATCATGTTAATTCCTTAGTGATGTGGACACTGACGAACTTGAAGCTCTCAACCTGCTCCACTACAGATGTGGATGGGGGCGTGCTCGGCCCTCCGTTTCCTGTACTCCACGATCAGCTCCTTTCTTGCTGACGTTGAGGGAAACTGACCTCCCTATAGGCTGTCTCCTCGTCGGTGATCAGGCCTACCACCGTCGTCAGCAAACTTAATGATAGGGTTGGAGTTGAGCACGGCCACACAGTCGTGGGTGAACAGGAGGTGACTAAGCATGCATCTCTGAGGGGCCGCCGTTTTGAGGGTCAGCGTGGCTCATGTGTCAGGAAGTGCAGGATCCAGTTGCAGAGGGAGGTGTCAGTCCCAGGGTCCTGAGCTTGGAGGGCGACATTTGGACACATTTTTGTGTGACGACCGACGAGGCCTGGCCTAGGGTGACGAAGTATTGTGTGAAGATTATTTCACTAGGCTTAGGAGCCAGTTTTATTTTCCTTTGTTTTTATCTTGTCTTCTTCCACCTCCTCTCCTGTCCTGGGCTAGTTAGAGAGAGAGCTCATCTATGCGGGCCAGCACCAGTGTCTCACAGGGCCATGGCACTGGCAGGCCTGCTCTCACTTGGGGCCAAAGCCAGACCACAAGTAATTTCCAGCCTGCATTTACATAACAATGGCTAAATGTGAACCTTTACACCTCACAAAGCGACTGTTTTGATTATGATGATTCTGCACTGCACAAGTCCTCACTGTCTCTCCTGTCACACCTAGCTATGGAAACTCAAGGGCCAAGTTCAGTAGCCAAACGATGTTGAGCGTTGTAGATAGAAATGGCTGAAATAAACCTGACGTGATTCCTTATTCTAAATGTCAGAGGCATGTTCGGTCTACATAGCATGCCGAATGCACCCCAGGTGTTTGCAGCATGTCAACATGAACATAAACCCTAGTTTTCTGTGAGCACTCCCACTAACCTGAAGAATAACGCAAACGACAACCATTTGGTGTGTGCTGCTTAATATATAGGGCGTGACACACACGTACATTTGCTACCTAGTCTAATGCACAGGAAGAGCTCACTAGTGTTGAGAGCTCCCACAGGGTGCAAAGCCTGTGCCTCACTAATGGCTGCATTAAGCTTGGTTGTTTACCTCTATCTATCTAGGCCTCTCTCTTCTCTAATCACTCTCTTTATTAATCTTGTTTATTCACCACCAGCCTTCCTCTCCACTCGGCTGCATACATCGACATCAGGTGAAGAGTCTTGTTTTTTTCCCTATCCATAAGCCTAGGCTCCAAAATGTGAAACCTTGCATTTGGTCTAAACCCATGGGGTTCGCCATAATGAAGGGTTATTTAAAAACGATAGATCAGGAGCCCAGCCTTAGTTGTTCATTTGATTTCCAGCCTACATGTTTAGGTGGGCTTGCTAGCTTTATAAAGGAACTTTTAAGTGAAGAGAATGCCAAGATTAACATGGTTGGTTTGGTTACCTGTCTCAATCAGGGGGCCAAGGTTCCGTTCTGGAAGCACGCTTTCCACTGTGCCCAGAGGGCACTTTCAGTATGATATCTTCTAATGGCTAAGATATCGATATGACAACAGCCAGTGAAAGGGCGCCAAATTCAAAATAACAGAAATCTCATAATTAAAATTCCTCAAACATACAAGTATTTTACACAATTTTAATGATAAACTTGTTGTTTATCCCACCACAGTGCCCGATTTCAAACGACGAAAGCACACCAAACGATTATGTTAGGTCTGCACCTAGTCACAGAAGAGCACAGCCATTTTTCCAGCCAAAGAGGAGTCACAAAAAGCAGAAATATAGATAAAATTAATCACTAACCTTTGATCTTCATAGGACTTCATGTTACACAATACATGTATGTTTTGTTCAATAATGTTCAAATTTATATCCAAGTTTACATTGGTGCGTTATGTTCAGTAATGTTTTGCTTCCAAAACATCCAGTGATTTTTGCAGAGAGCCACATCAATTTACAGAAATACTCATCATAAATGTTGATGAAAATACAAGTGTTATGCATGGAACTTTAGACAATTCTCCTTAATGCAACTGCTGTGTCAGATTTCAAAAAAGCTTTACTGAAAAAGCACACCATGCAATAATATGAGTACAGTGCTCAGACAACAAAACAAGCCATACAGATATCCGCCATGTTGTGGAGTCAACAGAAGTCAGAAATATCATTATAAATATTCACTTACCTTTGATGATCTTCATCAGAATGCACTCTCAGGAATCCCAGTTCCACAATAAATGTTTGATTTGTTCGATAAAGTCCATAATTTATGTCCAAAAACCTCCTTTTTGTTTAGTACACAATCCAAACTCACGAGGCGCGGGCAAGTCCAGGCAAAAATTCAGATGAAAAGTTATATTACAGTTTGTAGAAACATGTCAAACAATAATGTTCCAACCAGAGAATTCCTTTGTCTGTAGAAATGCGATGGAATGCAGGTTGCTCTCACGTGAGCGCGCGTGATCAGCTCATGCCACTCTGGCAGAGCCCTGACTCATGCAGCTCTCATTCCCCCCTCCTTCACAGTAGAAGCCTCAAACAAGGTTCTAAAGAATGTTGACATCTAGTGGAAGCCTTAGGAAGTGCAATATGACCCCATAGACACTGTTTATTCGATAGGAAATGACTTGAAAAACTACAAACCTCAGATTTCCCACTTCCTGGTTGGATTTTTTAATGTTATACTCAGACATCATTCAAACAGTTTTAGAAACTTCAGAGTGTTTTCTATCCATATCTATAATGTGCATATATTAGCAACTGGGCCTGAGTAGCAGGCAGTTTACTCTGGGCACTTTATTCATCCAAGCTACTCAATACTGCCCCCAGCCATAAGAAGATATATAGGACGGCCACCCTCTGCTTTTAACCACTGGTCGGCATGGTGTCTTTTGTCCCCAAGACTGCCCATAGGTTACTTCAGTGTTACTCCAGTGCTGTCCAGTAGATGTTCAACTCTATTTTCAGATTGTTTGGTAACACTTTACATTAAGTTTCCCCTATTACTATGTAACTACACAGTAATAACTGTAGTAACAGGCGTTACTGTGTAATTACATGGTAATAGGGTTTAGCAGTATCAGTTATTACACATTTGGAATAAGGACGGTAATTATACAGCCATTTTCTGAAGTTTATTCATCATGTTTAATTATTAATGTTATTACATTTTCTTGTTCCACTATAACTTAATTATGTTTGAAAGTCACCTGTGAATTACCACATTAAAAACGGCAAACAAATTGTGACCTTGTTACATGTAACTGCATGGTACCACTACCGTCAAATCCACAGGTAATCCCAGGATTGATCTCAATCTAATTATGTAAATAGGCTAGGACTTGGTAACAACAATTGTAACAAGGCACACCTTGCTATTAACTACAGGTTGTTTTCAGTAGTTTATTTACACGTTATAACCCGGCCCAAAGGGTGTATATTGAATCCGATGTTATGGAACTAAAATGTTGTTACAAAGGATACACCTGTAACCAATGTTCCCTCCCCCAAAAATTGGCACTGAGCAAATTGCAAGTCTGCCAAGTGCAAACTTGAACGTTGTGAAAATTCTGTGCAACTTCCAGCGCGCATTTACTGTGAACACTGAGGCTGTACAGCTTTAAGTTACAGTTTTAACAGTGGCCATGTAGGCAACTGTGGCTATTTAATCATAATGTAGGCCTACCAGAGTGGCCTACCATAAAAAAAACAATGGAGAAAATGCATCCCATGTCATTTTAACATGGAAATAGTTTGATCATTCAGCCTACAGTAGCAGTCAGTGTGTGGTGTTCAATGTAGGCCTACATTCCATGAGACTTTTGAAGAAAAAAAACATACAGGGCTTGACATTACCTCCTTCAGACAAGGAGGTGGCTGAAAATGTTGTTGCGTTGTTTGATGCAAAAAAAACATTATACAAAATAAAAAAGCATTATTATTCACATACCATTCACATGATTTGATTTGATTTGATTTGATTTTGACCATTTATTGCAGAGAATCAGACAATTATGCTACCCTCTTCCTATTGTCTACATAGCTTATTCAAGCCTGTCTCAAAAAACACTGCCCCTTTAAGACAAAAAAAACTCTTTACCTGACTCGCCTTTCAAAGATGCCTTGAAATGTACACATTTTGTGCCCTTGTAGGAAGCAATCACTCCTCTATTGCTGACTACACATGATCTATAACTGGGCTAAGAACTCACTAACAAGCAAAGGATATGAACAAAATGTGCCCGTGGCTACATGCAGCTCTCTTGTTGATCTCAAAACAAATGCATCTACGTATGACCGCTCATGCTGTAAACACAGTCCAGTTCAAAGTAAATGGCACAGATGTAATAGAATCCTACTTCGATGCGTTCTGCCTAAAACAAAATTGAATAGTTCGTTTTTGTTTCGGTATGTTGCATTGAAAGTGGCTAATATTGTGTTCACAATTGCCACAGTAAAAGGAAACGTTGATTGTGTTAAATAGGAAAAACTCTACACATTCTGGGTCAAGATCACTGTCTGAGTCCAAATGCAAGCTGAGATCTACCGCTCATATATATTTTTTACATAGGAAAAATGCAAGCCTATGCAACATTAACCAATTAAAAACAGTACAGTAGTCAGCTATAGGCCCAATACATTATCACTGCGTATTGGCTTTGCTTGAATTGCCCTGCCAATGCATTGTTGTTCGGGCCATTTAAAAAATATATTTTTCAATATTTGTGAGTCACAGCTGACTGAGCATACATTTAAATAATTAGCTTTTTATCTTATTTTTCTGGGCTCATGGTGCCTGCATCTGATGGTCAGTCTCAGCGGAGGGAGCAGCAGACTGGGGGTCCGCCTCTCAACATCCCTACTCTTTCCCTTTCCTCCACTGACATTGACCAATAAGGGACACCGTTTTCCAGTTGATTTTGGAAACTTGAGTCGCACCGCATTACTTCTGCCTCATCCACAAATTCATGTTGTTAATCCTATGAAGAGAGAAAGTGAAATATTCCTCTATATTAAGAAGGACCCAAGCCGCTAATAATAACAACAAACAAAGCAAGCTTATAAAATACACTTTCCTACTCATTCATTACTGCTGCACTGCTTGTTGTAGCGCTGAGTGGAAATAGTAAGAATGCAAGAATTTTACGGCTTACAAAAGTGTTGAATACAAAGTGTTGACAGTGCTGAGTAAGAACTTAAACATGCTCTTTGCTGTATTTGTTGACAGTCTCTCTCTAGCCATGGTTTTAAACATTTGTAAATCTCACGGTACCAATTTTGCTGTAGCTTTCTTTTATGCCTGCTACATTACTGCAGACACCGTAATCTGAGCCATCCGAGGTGTACTTGAGGCAGACGTTGTACATTCAGGCAAATTAAATGGTTCAAAATGGCAACAGTTCTCGCCTACCCGGCGCGCAAGGCAGCTGAATTGGGTGCACCTACTGTCAACTGCCCGAGACAAAAAAATAAAAAAAATAGGAACACAAGGCATAATTCGTTGGGTTTTTTACAGAAATGTTTGGTAATTGACTAGTGATGCCGACTGGTTGGTGATTACTGCTGTGATTACTGCTCTCGAAAGTTGAGTGAACTTCAATCAGTTACATTGCTTGTAACTGTAATGTACAGGCTTAGGAGCAAGCAACATAAGTCAAATTAATGTATAGTAAAATAACTTGAATTACTATGTACTTACAATGTAACAACAATTTTGCAGAAATAGGCTAACAAGAAGTTAGGAGACAGAGTTTTAGGTATAACCCTTTTAGTTGCATTGTACTTACAATAAAACAACCTTTAACAACCAACTATGTTATTACAAAGAATAAACATGTATTTACAATGTACTTACCCAGGAAAGGGGCAAACCTAGTCAGTTGTACTACTGAATACATTCAACTGAAATGTGTCTTCCGCATTTAACCCAACCCCACTGAATCAGAGAGGTGCGGGGGCTGCCTTAATCGACATTCACGTCTTCGGCGCCTGGGGAACAGTGGGTTAACTACCTTGCTCAGGAGCAGAATGACAGATTTTTACCTTGTCAGCTCAGGATTCGATCCAGCAACCTATGGGCCAGTAATCTTTCGGTTACTGGCCCAACGCACCTACCCGCCAGGCTACCTTCCTTCAAACTGCATGCAGAGACATAGAAATGGTATCCACGAGTTCATCTGACTCTGGGGAAGTAGATAAATGGCCTCTTACAATCTCTCTCCACCTGGTGTAGCACTTCTCTCCACCAGGTGTAGCACTTCTCTCATCGTTTAAAAACAAGAAATGGACAGTGACGAGGGTAAGGGGGGACACCTAGTCATATTTTGCGTCGTCACTGCAAGCGATCACGACTCTTAAAAAAACTGTTTACTTCTGAAGATCACTTTAGCACCGTCCTAAAAACCCGATTTCAAATTCGACACAAACCTCCAAATAGGTATGTAATCACACGTTATATAAACTCTTTATAGTGTTTTATTTACATTTTAGAGGCGATAAGGTGATAAGTTGGACAGATCGAGTAAAAAAAAAGAAGCAATTTCCCACACAACATCTCTCCTTCTCACTATCACGCATTAGTTTCACTTCTCCACCCACCATTTTTAAAAAGACCCGACGGGGCTCATTGCCTGCTTGAATCATGCAGAAACGGGCAGCGTTTAGGTCATGTAATTTATTTTGTTGCAAAGGGGAGAAAGTGTGCTTTACAATGGTATTGACATTACAGTTGATCTGTAACTATTACGTTTTTGGGGCGCTAAAATAAGGTCAATTGTACGGACCAAGGCGATGTATAAAAGTGAGTGAGTTTACGTTACATTTTTAAGCTAGGACTCCGGTACACAGACGGGCGGTGGGGACTACACCACTAGCTAGCGAGGACATCGGTAGACCACATCCTTTGCCCCTGCCTGCCATGCACTGCTTTCCTGCAGTTATGTTAACGTTACAATTTTGTAACGTTTATTGACCGAGTTGGAAAACATATTGACATTGTTCCAGGGCTTAGCTAGCTGCTTGCTAGGTAGCTAGCTCGCAAATTAATGTATGGGAGGAATGTTAGCTAAGAGTCTGAAATTATTAATTGAATATGAATCTTTCTTAAATCCATTAAAGAAAAGTCAAACTGAACAATGTTCTCCTGTCTCCTTACTTTGCCTATTGACTGCAAAGGTTTTTACATTGTAACTACATAGTAATTCAATATTTATTTTTCTCCCCAATTCATATCCAATTGGTAGTTACAGTCCCATCGCTGCAACTCCAGTACGGACTCGGGAGAGGCAAACTGATTTTTGACACAATGCACGCTTAACCCGGAAGCCAGCCGCACCAATATGTCGGAGGAAACACTGTACACCTGGTGACCGTGTCAGCGTGCATGCACCCGGCCCGCCACAGGAGTCGCTAGAGCACGATGGGACATGGACATCCCGGCCGGCCAAACCCTGCCCAAACCAAGAAGATGCTGGACCAATTGTGTGTCGCCTCATGGGTCTTCCGGTCGTGGCCGGCTGCGACACAGCCCGGTATCGAACCAGGATCTATAGTAAACTTAGACCGCTGCGCCACCCGGGAGGCCCCCATAGTCAATAGTTATTTCACTTACATTAAATTACTTGTTTGTAGGTAAGTACATTGTAAATACATGTATATCCTTTGTAACAACTTTGTAATAACAGAGTTGGTTGTTAAATATTGTAATTGTAATGTAAACCTAACTAAAATGGATATACCTAATCAGGGCAAGAGAGTAAGGCTCGTCAACAAAAAAAAGTAAAGATAAATAAATATAGTCTGACAAACAATGTAGATTTCAGTTTTTCGAATAGACAAGTAAAAGATCACTATCAAACAATTACTCTGATCAGAATTGGAGAAGGCAGCACACAGCAGGGCAATGCATGGTTGACATTCTGAGTAAAATGCCTATATTCCAATTTTCTATAGCCTATTTAAACAAACATGTTATATTTACACAAAGCAAGAGAACAATGGAGACTGAGCTAGTCTCACCAAAGCAGCGCAAAATATCCGATCATAAATACATTTTTTCTCTTGAATGTCAGATTATCTGGGCCAATAGCCAAAGTCTGTTTTTATAGCGGACACTCCGGTGTCTTATTGTTACAGAAGCCCAGATTTTCTATTATCTCTACATTTGATATGAGTATTGGCCTATTAAGCCATTCTTACAGTGCGACAGATGCTAGATTTCTCCTGCCGCTCAGTAAGTTTGAAGTTGTTTTTGAATGACCCAAAAACATGGGAGCTTAAGGTAATAATGAGAGATAAAAGAAACAAAAGTAACATATAAAAATCTAATGAGAAATTTTAACCTGAGCAAAGCATTATAAATCTGAAATTATTTCTTGTCATTGCGAACCAAACAACCAAAAGTATAATCCTGAACATCTTGGTCATGTTCTGTTAAAATCTCCACCCGGCACAGCCAGAAGAGGACTGGCCACCCCACATATGCTCTCTCTAATTCTCTCTTTCTTTCTCTCTCTCGGAGGACCTGAGCCCTAGGACCATGCCCCAGGACTACCTGACATGATGACTCCTTGCTGTCCCCAGTCCATCTGACCGTGCTGCTGCTCCAGTTTCAACTGTTCTGCCTTATTATTATACGACCATGCTGGTCATTTATGAACATTTGAACATCTTGGCCATGTTCTGTTATAATCTCCACCCAGCACAGCCAGAAGAGGACTGGCCACCCCACATAGCCTGGTTCCTCTCTAGGTTTCTTCCTAGGTTTTGGCCTTTCTAGGGAGTTTTTCCTAGCCACCGTGCTTCTACACCTGCATTGCTTGCTGTTGGGGGTTTTAGGCTGGGTTTCTGTACAGCACTTTGAGATATCAGCTGATGTACGAAGGGCTATATAAATAAATTTGATTTGATTTTTGATTTAATCCCACTAACTGAAATATCATAAAAACATTCAAACAAATGAATGTTATGAAGAGTATTTTTCAAACTACTCTAATAAAGTTTTAAATGTTCTAAAGTTGCAGATTTTAAATTGGAATAATTCTAAACTGATGTGTATATATATATATATATATTTTAGACTTTTTACCCCTTTTTCATAGTTACAGTCTTGTCCCATCGCTGCAACTGTACAGACTCGGAAGAGGCGAAGGTCAAGAGCCATGCGTCCTCCGAAACACGGCCCTTCCAAGCCGTACTGCTTCTTGACAAACTGCTTGCTTAACCCGGAAGCCAACTGCACCAATGTGTGGGAGGAAACACCTTACAACTAGCTACCGAAGTCAGCGTGCCCGTCACGCCATAGGAGTCGCTAGAGCGCGATTGGCATAGGACATCCCGGCTGGCCTAACCCGCACTACGCTGGGCCAATTGTGCATCGCCTCATGGGTCTCCTGGTTGCGGCCTGCTGTGACACAGCCTGGGTCTGTAGTGACGCCTCTAGCACAGCGACGCAGCGCCTTAGACCGCTGCACCACTCGGGAGGCTCACAGATTTAATTTAAATTACAAATATTTTAGGCCACAAGTAGTGAAATTGAGCAAACAATACCAAGGTGACGAGTTGAGAGAATTTAGGCTGCAGCTGAGGAAAGCCTATGAAAGAAATTATGCATTGTGGACCTTAGCCTATTTCCTTAGTTTTAATATTGTCATGTCTCCTAATTTCTCCTGGTTAGCCTATATTGTGCAAAAATGTTGTTACATTGTAACTACATAGTAATTCAAGTTATTTCACTTTACATTAAAAACCTCACTCTAAGAATTTGTGGGTTTTACTAAGCTAACATATGGAATTGTTTTAAGCTGGTCATACCATGGATCAATTAGCTATTTGATTTAGAATTTTAAGAACCCTTTAGGTGTATATATATATATATATATATATATATATATATATTTATATATATATATATAATTTGAGAAAATCTAGAATTTGTCCTTTACTACTATCGCCCATAGAAACACATTGAGTAATACATTCATAAATGGCAAATAAGACAGTAAAAAAAATAATCACAAGGAACAAGGTTTTTAAGTGTCTGTCGTATATCTAGAGGAGATATAAGAAAGCTCAGGACACATATTTAACCCCTGATTTTTGTTTGCACAAAACTACCTCTGTACAGTACTTCCATTCCATATTCATCGACCTGGCCAAGGCTTTCGACTCTGTCAATCACCACATCCTCATCGGCAGACTCGATAGCCATGGTTTCTCAAATGATTGCCTCGCCTGGTTCACCAACTACTTCTCTGATTAAGTTCAGTGTGTCAAATCGGAGGGCCTGTTGGCCTCTGGCAGTCTCTATGGGGGTGCAACAGGGTTCAATTGTTGGGCCGACTCTCTTCTCTGTATACATCAATGATGTCGCTCTTGCTGCTGATGAGTCTCTGATCCACCTCTACGCAGACGACACAATTCTGTATACTTCTGGCCCTTCTTTGGACAATGTGTTAACAACCCTCCAGACGAGCTTCAATGCCATACAACTCTCCTTCCGTGGCCTCAAACTGCTCTTAAATACAAGTAAAACTAAATGGATGCTCTTCAAATGATCGTTGCCTGCACCTGCCTGCCCGTCCAGCATCACTACTCTGGACGGTTCTGACGTAGAATATGTGGACATCTACAAATACCTAGGTGTCTGGTTAGACTGTAAACTCTTCTTCCTGACTCACATCAAACATCTCCAATCCAAAGTTAAATCTAGAATTGGCTTGTGTTGTCAGTCAGACACGTAACGCAGGAGTCACGCAGACGTTAACAAGGTGTTGGTATCTTATCATGTCAGGTGGTACTGTTGCCTAGGCTTATATTTCCCTTAAGTCGGCCCATGTTGTGTTTTGAATCTCGATAGTTAACTATAGCTGACTACACGGAACCCAAACCAGCTGCCCGCGTGCGCCATCGTGCATACATTTATTTTATCCCCCCACAAAAAAACGCAATCACGACACGCAGGTTACAATATCAAAACAAACTCTGAACCAATTATATTAATTTGGGGACAGGTCGAAAAGCATTAAACATTTATGGCAATTTAGCTAGTTATCTTGCACTTGCTAGCTAATTTGTCCTATTTAGCTAGCTTGCTGTTTCTAGCTAATTTGTCCTGTGATATAAACAGTAGGTTGTTATTTTACCTGAAATGCACAAGGTCCTCTACTCCGACAATTAATCCACACATAAAACGGTCGGTCAACTGAATCATTTCTAGTCATCTCTCCATCCAGGCTTTTTCATCTTTGAATTTATATTGTGATTGGCATTTAAACTTTTATAGTATTACCACGACAACAGGCAACACAGTTCGTCTTTCAAACACCCACATGGGTATAACCAATGAGGAGATGGCATGTGGGTACCTGCTTCTATAAACCAATGAGGAGATGGGAGAGGCAGGACTTGCAGCGCGATCTGTGTCAGAAATAGAAAGGACTTCTATTTTAGCTCTTGGCAACGCAGACGCTCGTTGACGCGCGTGAGCAGTGTGGGTGCAATAATTGAATAACAGATTTCTAAATGTATTTTGCAACACGAAGCGCACTTGAAGCGAACGGTGTAGTCAGGGTATTTTACACTATGTTGGGATAAACATTTTTTGAGTATAATGCTTATATGGATGTCATCCCCAATAGATGTTCATGTCATCTTCACCAATCAACTGCATTACACTTAACTTCCAACACCAATTTCTGGCTAGCTATGCTACCATCTTATCCGAATGGGAGTTAGAGGTTAACAAAAACAAAATCTAAACCCGAAAAAGGACCACTTCTAAATATTATGCAGCAAAAACAGACAAATCTATAAAATCCAGATTTTAGTAACCACATTGTGGGCTTGTTAGAACACATAAATTATGACCGATTAGACAAATATCCACTTCTTATACCAGGTTATTTGAATGGGCGCCAATTACAGCTTCCTTGTGCTATTCCCCACGGTATGTGTTCTAATGATCTCTTCCCGCATGCATGCTCACTCTACAGAGTCACAGAGCACTTCTAACCAATAAAACAATGTGTCTAGACTAGAGACAATTATTGAACTGATTTGGCCAATGTCATGTGCTTTGCAATCAGTAAAAATGTTCTCTCTCTCTCCAATTTATCCTGGTCAGTTTTTTCCACTGTTAGATAATCCCATGTTTTTCTCCTGATAGAAAGATTATCTGCATTGGACCTCTGCAACCACCTCTCCTAACCTAGGTGTGCAAAACTGACACACACACTTTGACCTTCACTGGTGAAACACTGGAATGACAACACACATAATGTAGATTTTCCATCTTTAATAGACAGAGAAACCCATCAACATGATCTCTATCTCATGGTCTTATTCCATACCCTCCGCTGTCTCTATCTTTACTTCAGTCCTTATATAGCCTGTCAAGTGTGATCTAAATGGGACATCAAAGCCTTCAGCCCCCTCTTCCCCATCTCCCCATTATCTCTTCTCCTCGACATGGCAAATGTGTGGTCTCCAGGACATGTCTTATACTGGTTGGGATGCAGACAGTTAGCCTCTGTTTGCTTACCTCCACCATGCTGCCCTGTGATTGGTCAGTCAAGCCGATCCCTGTTTTTGTCTATGGATGCCAGGGAGAGGAGGAAAGGGACAGGGTAGTAAGTGATGAAGGAGGAATCAGGGGTGACAACAACAAGGAGGAAAATAGGGTAAGAAGGAAGAGAGGAGATGGACAAGGAAGAAGGAAAATAGATGGAGTAAAGAAGGAGTGGATAAGGATGTTACTGGTCCCTGAGAGTCAAATTAAAGGTGTCCTGCAGCTCCTCATCCAGGCTCCAGTGGGAGGTGGATTAGTGGAGTGCCAAGGTTGTTATGATGATTGCTAATGACAGGCAGCCAGGCAGGGGCTTTTTCCGCTTAAGTAAAAGTTAATAAAGCTTCAAGTTTTCCTTCATATTCGAGATTACAAAAGTGGGAGTTCTTGAATCCTTGTCGGAAGAACCTTAAAACAGAAACTTTTAAAGAAATGGAGGAAAACAGTAAATCACTAAACCCCAGAAGGAATTCTGATTAAATTGTATTGGTTCTGGAGTCATTAGGTTAAACGTTCAGACTACATAGGCAAGTTACCGGTGTTAATTATTGTTGAAAAAGAATCTCTGGTAAAATAAAGGTAACATTTATTAATAGGTCTAGATCATATTAGCACTTTAAAAATCTTCTCTCTGTGCAGTGGAAGGCTCTGGTGTTTTCTTCAATGCCCGCACCAACCTTCTTAAACCCCGGAAGGAGGCAGAGAGAGGAAGATGGTCAAGGTAATTGGGACACAAACCAGGTTTCCATCCAACCTTATTGTGCGAGTAAAGTGCATGTCATGACAGGCCTGATGGAAACAGCTAATTTGTCTGTAAACTTACCAAATGTTGACAAAACAAAATACGCCAGACAAGGTGGGATCTTTTTGTCTTTAAAATTCATTATCGAACCTAACTATGTTGTGTGGTCCTCGCACTACAACTCGGGGAAAGCATGCAGTTTATTAGGCTAGAGATGAAACATGTTATCATGAACTTCACAGGGTGGCGAAAGTGCAAAGTCATGAGCTTGATAAACCTTTCCAATAAATATTGAGGGTCTTATTCTGGTGAAATGATAATCGATGCTTGGCTGCCGTTTGACAAATAAAAAATACTTGCTCTTTTCACCAAAATAATCTCATCATGTAGTCTATACCCGCTCTGTATCTGCGAGCTGTTGGCTGGAGGTCACGTGCCAATTTGAGTGGGCACATCACTATAAAGTTACATTTTTTTGTGACAAAATCATCTGTCGAGTTGAATGCGATAGAAACCCATTTAACTTGTATTTTATATTCTCTGCATGGGATTATATCGCACATTTTTTTTATGTGCTCTACTTTTATCACGCACAGCATTTTGTCCGCAAGAAGTCAATTTGATGGAAAGACATCTCAGGTGTGAAAATGCGCGTATTGTTTTTGTGCAGATTTTTTAACATTGAATGAAAATCTGTCGCCAATTGGATGGAAACATAGCTAATGTGTGAGTTTTTTTTCTACCTGCAAAGTGAGGAAAATACAAGCCACAGTTTGTGAGAGTGAGATAGCGAAGGTGTATGTGTGTGACCAATGAGCAAGCAAGCAAGCCGACAGTCTCTAGAGGTGATAAGGAAGTGAAGATCACGTCTCCAGGGAACCAGGCATCTACAGTATATTAGACCATTCCCATTAAACCTGGAACCTTCTAGTTGCCACAGGGCAAGTGTTGTTGTTTACTCCTTTTTGTTTGGAAGGACCTCCCATGAAATATTGCATGACAGTTACACATTTAGTTATCATGTTTAGTTGATGAGTTGAAATGTTTTCTTTTTTTTGTCCCTTAAAGGATCACTTTATTAAAGACTATATATTTTTGGTGTTTTTTTTAAATTAGTATTTGGCCTCGGTTGATATGGTCCTTAAAAGTTAAAAGTGTGCATGTCAGCAGTTACATTTTCAAGATGGAGCACAAGTGTGATGATGTGTTTTGCATCACACTTTAGCTTTTTACTGAAAGTGCTTTATCTTAAAGGGGCAATCAGCAGTAGAGACACTAACAAAGCCAACTCCACGCCACTGCTTTGGTAAAAAGGTGAGGGAAGGAACTGGAGAAATGTAACCGTTCTCAAACTCATAGACAGAGCTATGGATGCAAGGACTGACCATCCATGATATAAAAATTATAGTTTTAAGCATGTTTTGAGGCTATACAGTGTTTGTTTAGATTTACTTTGTGTATAAACATTTCCGTAAAACAAGCTTATATTTTGGGTGCTTGATGGGTTGAGACATTTGAACTACACTCATATATTACCCAAGAATCAATGGGTACATATCATTAATTTATAAGACCATAAATGGATCTACCAACTGCAGATTGACCCTTTAAATGTTGCTGCTGACATGCACAACCTTCTGAGACCATATTAACAGTGGACTAATTATCAAAAGTAAAGTTATCCTTTAACTCCCCAACAGAAAAAAGGCTCCATACTTTACTTTCCGATTTCTGTTTTGTGTTTATGTGGATATGGCAAAATATGTAGACAAATCTTGTCACTCAGACTTGTTGACTGTTGGATGAGGGTTGACGCTACACTGCTCATCCTCAGTAGCAGCAGTCTGGTGGATGAGGGTTGACGCTACACTGCTCATCCTCAGTAGCAGCAGTCTGGTGGATGAGGGTTGATGTTAGCAGCAGTGTGGTAGATGGGTGATTCTCATGAAACCAATTTTAACAATGGCCGTAGCAAATTGAGTTAGAAAACCATGATGCATCTGCAACAATCCACAATCATTCTGATGACTAAGATGCATAGTTTATGGTGCAGTGTTTTGTAGTATTATCTAAAATAAGGACACACAGCAACGAGGTTCTAGCTCCAGCATGTTTACTAACCTAACCCTCGCATGTCATACATAGGTACGGATACCCCCAAGGGACATCCTACTACATCTTCCCCTCTCCCATGAACAAGAACTCAACATGCATAACCACTGAAGCATAACTGAAATGCAATTTGGAAACCAGTATTATTCTCTAACATGCTACTTCACATCCTGAAACAGTATGAAAGCATTAAATCACACAGTATGAACATTAACTTATAGGTACAGTCTCTTTTTGCTGGGTATGGTCCCTAACAGTATGTTTTCTCTTCACGTAACATAGTATTTCAGCCACTCATCCCTTTTTGGGCGCACTTGTGACTCTGTGAGCATTCTCTTTCCTTCACCCTCTTTTTGTGCATTTTCTGTGGCCTCAGTCTGTGTGGCTGGTAGATCTGGAAGATCTCTGAGGTGTGTTTTGTTCCTTCGTACCTCTTCTGAGCCTGTGTCCACCACATAAGAGCGTGGGGCATCCGCTTTCCTAAGCACTATTGCTGGTGTCTTTGAGTTTGTAATCCACACACATTGACCTTCAGTCAGCTCTGGCCTCGCCGTAGCACGGTGTATCCGATTAAAGTCTCCAGTCTGGGTTTGTTTCAGCCATTTGTCCCTCTCAGCGAAGGCCTTCCTGTTAGGCCATCGGGGTTTAAGCTGAGCCGGCGAGACAGACAATGGGGAACGCAGCCTCCTGCCCATCAGGAGCTCGGCAGGCGACGGCCCACGATGCAGTGGTGTAACTCTGTAAGCTAACAGAGCCCTGTATGGATCCTTGTTATTTTTTCAGCAGTCCCTTGACTGTTTTCACAGCTCTCTCTGCCTCACCATTACTCTGTGCATGGTAGGGGCTACTGGTCATGTGTGTATTCTGCGACAAAAGCAGAAAAGGAGCTTGCAGAGAACTGGGGAGCGTTATCTGTAACCAGGACCTCAGCGACCCCTTGCCAGGAAAATATTGACTTTAATCCATTGATAACACCAGCTGATGTGGTTATGGGTGTCTTTGCTATTTCAATGTATCTTGAATAGTAATCTACCACTAGCAGATGTGTTATTTTTCCAATAGAACATATCTGCCCCTGCCCTTTGCCATGGCCATTTTGGCAGCTCCGTTGCCATCATTGGCTTCGGATGACAAGGTTGACATTTTGTACAGACCTCACACTGGGCCACCATCTTGGCAATCTGAGTACTCAGACCAAGCCACCACACCGACTGTTGAGCCCTCAGTCTGCATGTGACACTCGTGCACTCTGTCTAGCATTTCTGGTTGTAGAGTCTCTGGGCTAACTATCCGTTGTCCTTTCATGAGAAGGTCTCCATTACAGTAGAAGTCACTTTGGTGCACCCAATAGGGCTTCAGCAGCTGAGGCAGTTCCTCCTGCCTGGGCCATCCCTTTTTGCACTGCTGCACTATCTGTCGGCAGATGTGGTCTCGTTGTTGCTCCTCTGCAATCTGCTGCAGTTTGGTCTGAGATGCAGGTAGGCTGTCCCTTATTGCATTAATGGACACCTGTACCTCACCCTCTAGACATTGCTCCTCCTCTGATAATGGATGTTTAATTGGGGCCCTGGAGAGTGCATCTGCTGTGATCAGTGCCTTCGCTGGCACATACACCATCTTGTAGGTGAACCTCAGTAATCTGAGGCGGAAGCGCAGAACTCTGGGAGGCAAGTCGTCCAGTGCTTTTGTCCCTAACAGAGCCAACAGTGGTTTGTGGTCAGTCTCTGCTGTAAACTGCATGCCAATAAGGTATTGGCTGAGCCTTTCACATGCCCATGTGATAGCCAATGCCTCCTTCTCCACTTGAGCATACCTTTGCTCTGTGTCGGATTAGCTTCGGGAGATGTATGCTATTCGATGCCACTCCATGTTGTCCTGCATCTGTGTGAGGACCGCCCCTAGCCCAAAGGATAATGCTTTGTGAAGACTTGTCCACTGCTCCACTGATGGTAAGAGGTGTCTCTCTCTGCAGAGTGCCTCATTCAAGTTAGTCATGTCCACACAGATCCTTATGTCCCCATTGGCTTTTGGGACCACTACCATCCCTGCACACCAGTCTGTGGGACTCTCTATTTTAGACACCGCCCCAATTTCTTCCATCCTCCCCAACTCTTCCTTTACTCTGGCCAATAAAGGGATAGGCACACGGCAGGGGGTGGTAAGGGCATAGGGGACAGCATCCTCTTTCAGGTGTATTTTGTAGTCACCTTCTATCCTTCCTAGACCAGAAAACACTTTTGGGAATTTATTTTTGAAAACTTCACCTGGGTCCTCCAGTTCGCTCACTCTTTCAATGAGTTGCAATGCTTCAATTGCTGGCAGCCCCAGCAACAGTCTGGCTAGAGAGTCAATGACGAAGACAGGCTGGATGACACTTTTGTCTTTACTCTCCAGTTTAATCACCAACTGCCCTACCACTGGTAATATCTTATTACTGGGCCCGTACAGTTTTTTGTTTGTAGAGAGCAAAGGGCCATCTCTGCTATAGCTATACAGCCTAGTTGGGATAGCTATCACTGCTGCCTCAGTGTCTAGTTTAAATGACACAACCTTTGTTGTGTTGTTGTTTCTGTAGTTTGTCCATAAATCATAAAAATGGAATGCTAGTTGAAGTTTACATTAAACTATAATATTTATTACGTGAAAGCACAGTGTCTGTGGACATGTTTCTCATTACCGCCACACTTTTTCAAGTTGCTGTAAAAAAAAAATTTGAAATAGTTTTATTCACTCATAATTAGGGTTGCAAAGGGTCGGAAATCTTCCAGTAAATTTCTGGAATTTGGGAAGTTAATTTTGCTTTAATTCATCAAAAGGTTTGCTTATAACAGTGACCCTTTTTGTGGGATACACAAGGCAATTCTAGGTATTGGGGCATATTTTGGTTCAGCTATCCCCAATTCAATGGAATTGCAACCCTCTGCATGCACAGTGCATTCTTCCATCACATGTGCAGTGCACTCTTCCATCACTTGTACAGCTGATTCTCAAGATCTTGCACACTAATGAGATGCTATTGAGCCCACACTACTACACTATCTGAGCCAAGGACTACATGCTTTCTGGTAAGTTTTGATTACAATACTGGGTGGGGTGAATATATTTTATATGACATACATGTTTTTTTGTTAACTAGGAAATAGTAGCCTACAGCAAAGTAGGCTTGTTAACACTTTTTGATAGTTAGTTTGTGCTACCCTGTGGGTTTTAGTTTGCTTGAACCTGCTAACTGAAGAGTGTTAATTCACCTGTTTCCATACATGTTTAATTTTAAAACATTTATCTTACAAAGGAGTTGTTTAATCTAACTACTTGACTATTTATCTGTACATGGAATTGTATTTGTTATTTTTTTACTCATTTTTAAAAATAATCTTTATAGGAAAATGTCACGGGCACTATCTGATATGTGAAGACATTTCACTGCAGCTAATGTAGAATGAAAAGCTGTGTACATTTAAAAATACTCTGCCAAACCATATGTGAAGAATGCAAAAAAAGATGCAGAATTATCTGGCAAAGTGCATAAAGTTCCCTCAGCGCTTGCAACAAGAAACCTCTGACAGAAGTCCCTCTACTTCTATTCGAGGTGAAAATTATGAATCAGGCACCTTATCGATAGCAACAGCTCATGGTCCTCCTGGAATCAGAAGCTTTTTTGACTCAATGGAGGAACGTAGTCAGAGAAATGTCTTACTCGAGCTGTGTATGCAACTGGTTCACCTCTGATGCTCACAGGCAATGTGTATTGGAAGAGATTTCTGAATATTCTTCACCCAGCATACATCCTTCCAACATGATATGCTTTATCTACTAATTTGATGGATGCAGAGTTCAACAGAGTTCAAATGAAGGTCAAGCAAATCATAGAGAAAGCAGATTGTATTGCAATCATCGCTGATGGGTGGTCGAATGTTTGTGGGCAAGGAATAATTAACTACATCATCTCCACCCCTCAAGCAGTATTCTACAAGAGCACAGACACAAGGGACAACAGACACACCGGTCTCTACATTGCAGATGAGCTGAAGGCAGTCATCAATGACCTTGGACCACAGAAGGTATTTGCAATGGTGACAGACAATGCTGCGAACATGAAGGTTGCTTGGTCTAAAGTGGAGGAGTCCTACCCTCACATCACACCCATTGGCTGTGCTGCTCATGCATTGAATATGCTCATCAAGGACATCATGGCACTGAAAACAATGGATACACTACAAGAGAGCCAAGGCAATGGTTAGGTATATGAAGGATCATCAAGTTATACCAGCAATCTACCTCACCAAGCAAAGTGAGAAGAATAAGAGCACCACATTGAAACTGCCCAGCAACACCCATTGGGGTGGTGTTGTCATCACGTTTGACAGTGTCCTGGAGGAGAATGAGTCTCTCCAAGAAATGCCCATATTACAGTCGGCCAATATGGACAGCCCCATAAAGAGATTCCTCCTGGTTGATGTTTTTTGAGAGAGAGTGGTAAGCAGCCTGAAACTCCTGAAACCTATAGCAGGTTGCCATTGCACGGATTGAGGGACACAATGTCATCCTGTCTGATGTTCAGACCGCTTGCAGATAGAAGAGAAGAAATCCGTACTGCCCTGCCCACTTCACTATTGCTGCAAACTATCATTTTACAGATGTATGTTGAAAACGTTTTTGGGAAATGCGATGGATCATTGGGGATCATTCAATATTCCCTGTCTTTTGGTGTTCAGTGAAATCATCCCATGTGAAGAGTCAACTAATTTATTTAAAGTTCAATTCATAACAATTTTTTTATTTTTTATTTCTCTTGGAAGGATTTAATAATTTGCAATTATGTCTACTTATGATAAGGTAAAAGGTTTATGTTTCTGTCTCCCTATGATATGGTAAATATATCCAATGCAAAAAACATCTACATTTAAATGGTAATATTAATTTGCATATATTTCTGGTAATTCCCATATATTCCTGTTAATTCCCATATTTCTGTTAATTCTCACAGAAAGTTTCCACCTCTGAATATTCCCCAAAATGTGCAACCCTACTCATGATGCAACATCTAGAGGAGAAGTCCTTAGATGAGCACAAGTTAATATAATTTCTTCACATATTCAGTGCATTCGGAAAGTATTCAGACCCCTTCCCCTTTTCCACATTTTGTTATGTTATATCCTTATGCTAATATGTATTAAATACATTTTTTCCTCATCAATCTACACACACAATACCCCATAATGACAAAGCGAAAACAGTTTTTCAGAAGAAAAAAAAACATACCTTATTTACATGACTATTCAGACCCTTTGCTATTAGATTCGAAATTGAGCTCAGGTACATCCTGTTTCCATTGATCATCCTTGAGATGTTTCTAGGGTCTTGTGGTAAATTAAATTGATTGGACATGATTTGGAAAAGCACACCTGTCTACATAAGATACCACAGTTGACAGAGCAAAACCCAAGCCAGGAGGTCGAAAGAATTGCCCGTAGAGCTCCGAGACAGGATTGTGTCGAGGCACATATCTAGGGAATGGTACCAAAACATTTATACAGTATTGAAGGTCCCCAAGAACACAGTGACCACCATCATTCTTAAATGGAAGAAGTTTGGAACCATCAAAACTCTCCTAGAGCTGGCCGTCTGGCCAAACAGAGCAATCTGGGGAGAAGAACGTTGGTCCAGAAGGTGGTCTGAATTCTTTCTGAATGCACTGTATGCCTTCAGAATGAGGATGCACTTCTGATGAGCATTTCTCCTTTGCCAAGATAATCCATCCACCTAACAGCATGATCATTACACAGGTGCACCTTGTGCTGAGGACAATAAAAGGACATTCTAAAATGTGCAGTTTTGTCACACAACACAATGCCTCAGATGCCTCAAGTTGAAGGAGCATGTAATTGGCATGCTGACTACAGGAATGTCCACCAGAGCTGTTGCCAGAATGTAATGTTAATTTCTCTGTCATTTTAGAGAATTTGGCAGTATTTCCAACCGGCCTCACAACCACAGACCACGTGTAACCACGTCAACCATTGAGCATGTTTGGGATGCTCTGTATATCCAGGAACTTCGCACATCCATTGAAGGAGAGTGGGCCACAATCAACATTCCACAGTCCACAATCAACAGGCTGATCAACTCTATGTGAAGGGGATGAGTCGCGCTGTATTAGGCAAATGGGGATCACACCAGATACTGAGTGGTTTTCTGATACATGCTCCTACCTTTTTTTTCTGTGACCAACAGATTCATTTCTGTATTTCAAGTCATATGAAATCCATAGATTAGGGTCTAATTAATTTATGTCAGTTGACTGATGTCTTTATATGAACTGTAACTCAGTGAAATCTTTGAAATTGTTTCATGTTGCATTTATATTTTGGTTCAGTGTATATTTGTTTCAGTGTTATGTGCAACTCAGGCTTTTTCATTAGGTGAGCAATGTTTAAAAAAATACATTTATTTGTTCATAACTGTTTTGGACTTCAAAAACTGGTAATTATAATTTTTGCGTTGCTAGTTGTGGAAATGTTGGTAAAATGCATAATATCTGACTAATATACCTCATAATAATTATGAAGTAGATACAAGCAGATCCTAATCTTAGTGATCCAAGAGGAATTATGTTGTCAAGAGCCAGTTTCATGAGAATCACCCAGATGTTAAACTGCTCATCCTCAGTCGCAGGAGTCTGGTGGGTGAGGGCTGAAGCTACACTGCTCATCCTCAGTAGCAGCAGTCTGGTGGGTGATGGCTGAAACTACACTGCTCATCCTCAGTAGCAGCAGTCTGGTGGGTGAGGGTTGAGTCTACGCTGCTCATCCTCAGTAGCAGCAGTCTGGTGGGTGAGGGTTGAGTCTACACTGCTCATCCTCAGTAGCAGTAGTCATCTGAAGAGCAGCAGGACTCTGACTGACAGACACCTGTGTTCTCATCTCCCCTCCTACTTGTTGATCTCTGCCTATTATCACACAGCCCACCCCAGCCCTGCCCCCGCTGGAAACAGAGAGGTGGAGGAGGGAGAGAGCGAGAGAGATATAGAAAAAACGAGAGAGAGAAAAGGAAAGGGGCATGTGTGATGTCTAGAATATACTTAATCAGGAGTCGGGTGGGCATATAAAGCCATGTGTGTATTTGTCTCCGTGACTATAGTGCGAGCAGCAGCATCACCTCTACTCCTGCGAGACAGACCGACACTATGGAGCTGGAGGTTAACAAGGGGGTTGGTCGGGCCAGACCTGCGCGGAGTAGGGTCAATGTCTGGGGGCCCTCCTGGGGTCTGCCTGGCCGTCTGGGGGTCCGGGTGCTGATGCACAGAGACCACCTCACCTGTCGCTTCCTGCAGGGTTCTCTGCCTCGCATCTGGCTGCAGCATTACTGGGGCAAGCAACGCTTTTGCCATCTCTCATCCTTCTCTCGTCTTTCACCAGCCCTGAGGGAGCGGGACAAGTCCTCGCTGGCCCCTGAGGGCCCCTCCGGCTCGCCGAAAGTCCCAGACATGACCCTCAGCCCACGGAGACCCCGTGCTCAGCCTGCTGCCTCCAGCAGCTCTTCCTCCAGCAACAGTCACACTGCTGCAGCCAGCCTCAACCACTGCCACAACAGCAGCTCTGGGTTAGTACTAACAGCTAGCCACCTGACCAATCAGTTAGCAGGCTACATAAGCTAGCCGCTGGTCAATAGCAGTGTATTGACCGCCACTATTTAAAAAAAAATTTTTTTAACCTTTATTTTACTAGGCGAGTCAGTTAAGAACAAATTCTTATTTACAATGACGGCCTAGAAACAGTGGGTTAACTGCCTGTTCAGGGGCAGAACAACAGATTTGTACCTTGTCAGCTCAGGGGTTTGAACTTGCAACCTTACGGTTACTAGTCCAACACTCTAACCACTAGGCTACGCTGTGTAGGCTATACCAATGTCATAATAGACTGTAGTTATAGATTATACCACTGCCCTATATTGTCTGTATAGACTCTATACCACTGCTCTGTATAATTTAAATTGTGAATTTAATGTTAGTTTTTAAGCAAATACATTTTACCTTTCTGGTGGTTGTGGTGCATGTAAATCTAGGCTATTTATACATTATTTCCTTCCAGCTAAAAAGCTGGTTTTGGCTTAATTTTTTTTATACATGTCTGTGATGTGTTATTAATAGGTGACATGCTGCAGCTAACTGTCAAGTGGATTTTTCAGTTCTTTGATTTGAGTTGAGACAGTCGTAGACAGGGCATCTTGCAGGCAGGCAGGCAGGTTGCGGGAGGTGTGTAGCTGTGTCTTTGCCATCTTTGGTAGTATAGTCTCTCTCAGCATACATGACAGTCTAGCTGTAGTGTAGCTGTGTCTTTGCCATCTGTGGTAGTATAGTCTCTCTCAGCATACATGACAGTCTAGCTGTAGTGTAGCTGTGTCTTTGCCATCTGTGATAGTATAGTCTCTCTCAGCATACATGACAGACTAGCTGTAGTGTAGCTGTGTCTTTGCCATCTGTGGTAGTATAGTCTCTCTCAGCATACATGACAGTCTAGCTGTAGTGTAGCTGTGTCTTTGCCATCTGTGGTAGTATAGTCTCTCTCAGCATACATGACAGACTAGCTGTAGTGTAGCTGTGTCTTTGCCATCTGTGGTAGTATAGTCTCTCTCAGCATACATGACAGTCTAGCTGTAGTGTAGCTGTGTCTTTGCCTCCTGTGGTTGAGTAATGTCTGTGTAGTATCTCAGCATGTACAGTATGTATGCCATTTTAGTGTAGTGTAGCTGTATCTTTCTCCTATGCCAGGGGGGTGTTGGTGTTAGTGTGTCTTGTTGTAGTTGTAACATCTCAGTCCTGTATGTCATTCAGGACCTCTGTATTGTAGCTGTGTCTGTAGTGTTAGTGTATAGTAGTCTTGTAGTCTCTTAGTATGTATGTCACTCTGGACCTGTGGCGCTCCTCTTTCAGATCCCTCCCAGGGGACATGGACGAGATGGACAGCCTCCGCTTCGGGATAAAGCGCTTCAACGAGTATGCGGTGTCCCTGACCCCTTCCACCACCGGCTCCATCATCGTAGAGGGTGAGTGGGTTAGGGAGGGAGCTGCTCTTTAGAGCTTAGATACATGAGAGCGAGTACCGTACAGCCGCGGTGGACAACCACTACTGAGTGTGCAGGCTTTTCCTCCAACCCTGTTGTAACTAACACGTTTCAGGTAATCAAAGTCCTATTGGGCAGCCAATTAGTAGAATCAGGTGTGCTAGATTAGGGTTGGAGAGAAAGCCTTCAGGAGGGTAGCTCTCCAGGAGGAAGGTTGTGCAACCCTATCGTTATCCTAGGTTATGAGACGGGTTATGTGGCTGGCATATAGAGAGCGTTGGCTGTTGGGAGAAAGATGGGACCTCACCCAGTTTCATTAAGCTGGAGTGTGTGGAATAGACTGCACGATTATCCCAGGTTGTCAAGCAGTGATGTAGCTAGTGCTGCTATAGTAGCAAGACAGAAACAGTCATCCACCCCAACTACGGGAGATCAGTATGTGTTAGTGGTCATAGCGTAGGATTCTTATTTTAGCATTTATTTGCACATATTGCTAAATCATGTGATGTGACTTTAACGAACATCACCTATTGAATGCATTAGAAATACATTGGAGTTGTGCTACACAAGAATACAGTCATACTGCGGCAGCCAGCCTCAACCTCAACCTGTTTCATGCCCCTTCCCTCCCTCAGATGCATACTACTCTGCGGTTCAAGCTGATCTGGAGTCAGATGCCCAGGACTTGGATGTGGAGTCATGGAGCCTGGCTGTGGACCAACAGTACCTGAAGAAACACACCAAGGAGATGGTCAAGAGACAGGACGTCATCTACGGTCAGTTTGTCATACACTATCTTTGTTGTCTTTTGATGTCTTATTCATCTTGTTATATTTGTCGTGTTTTATGTGGGCTTTCGATGTGTTTTTCTGGTTATATCTGTGGTTAAGTTTAGGATTAGAATGTGAATTATGAGAAGGGAGAAGCTCAACTCTTTTTGAATGTCAATTGTTCCATCCATCTCTGTCTGGCTCTACAATCAGTAAAGGAGTCCGGTGGAAGAAAAGCAAATTCCTGTAAAAGGCTAATTAGATGTTGAACCCCTTGTCTGTCTGTCAGTCATTCTGTCTATTTATCCCAACAGAGTTGATGCAGACAGAGATGCATCACGTACGGACCCTGAAGATCATGTTGCGTGTGTACGTGAGGGAGCTGAAAGAGCACCTTCAGATGGATGTGCGGTGTCTGGATGGTCTGTTCCCGCGCCTGGAGAGCCTACTGGAGCTACACACACACTTCCTGTCCCGCCTCAAAGAGCGGCGCCGAGTCGCCACGCAGCTCAGCAGCGACAAGAACTACAACATACAGAGACTCGCTGACATCCTCACCACACAGGTAGAGAGACACCACACACACACACACACACACAGTGTTACACACACTTTCTCTAATTCAGTCTCCCTTACATACACAGTGACTTGTATTTTTCCCGTATTTGCAGGTAAAGAAAAATACATTCAGATGCTGTATCCCATTACCTTGACTGGAAATTCTAATCAAAAGGAAGAGAAAGACTAGATTATTCAAACAACAACTTTATTCCAAGATTTGCTCATCTGGAGCAATTAACAATCCACCCAATGGTGCAGTGTTAAGAGCCCAACGAACAAGAGTTGGGTCTCAGCTTTTATAACGTTTGTCGACATGGCAGTTTAGCAGGTGTTTTGAGAGCATGATGGGAACATTATGCGCAATTTTGTTACTCCTTTCTAGCCGATATCTAGGTGCTGCTGCTCAAGCTAGCCTCTGTTCTCTTAATATCTCCACACAGCTGTGCCCTTGAAAGATATGAAAGGAACAGGATGGACCAAAAACTGGTCACTCTCAGATGGCCCTTTGTCTTTGGCTGCATGACCAAGTTACTCAGAAACAAGAGTGATTCATTTGACATGGGAGGATTGGACATAAATTCTAAAACTAAGACAGACATTGCAGCGCCAGTCTCTACTAGAAATGCAATTGACTCACCATTGACGAAGAGACGAACCATTGGCTCCTTACGGGGGCTTGAAATAATCTTTAAATGCTGTCCAGGGGTGTCAACTGTAGAGGTCGACCGATTAATTGGCATGGTCGATTAATTAGGGCCGATTTCAAGTTTTCAGAACAATCGGTAAATCGGCATTTTTGGACGCCGATTACATTGTAATCCACGAGGAGACTGCGTGGCAGGCTGACCACCTGTTACGCGATTGCAGATTGTCAAGCTAAGTTGCTAGCTAGCATTAAACTTATAAAAAACAATCTTAATATAATCACTAGTTAAACTAGTAATATCATCAACCATGTGTAGTTATCTAGCTTGTCCTGCGTTGCATATAATCAATACGGTGCCTGTTAATTTATCATCGAATCACAGCCTACTTCGACAAACGGGTGATGAAGCGCATTCACGGAAAAAAAGCAATGTGTACCTAACCATAAACATCAATGCCTTTCTTAAAATCAATACACAAGTATATTTTTTTTGAACCTGCATATTTAGTTAATATTGCCTGCTAACATTAATTTCTTTAAACTAGAGAAATTGTGTCACTTCTCTTGCGTTCTGTGCAAGCAGAGTCAGGGTATATGCAGCAGTTTGGGTCGCCTGGCTCGTTGCAAACTGTGTGAAGACCATTTCTTCCTAACAAGGACCGGAATTAATTTGCCGGAATCTTACATAATTATGACATGACATTGAAGGTTGTGCAATGTAACAGCAATATTTAAACATAGGGATGCCACCCGTTAGATAAAATACGTAACAGTTCCGTATTTCACTGAAAGAATAAACGTTTTGTTTTCGAAATTCTACTTTCCGGATTTGACCATATTAATGACCTAAGGCTGTGTGTTTATTATATTAACTAAGTCTATGATTTGATATTTGATAGAGCAGTCTGACTGAGGCGTGGTAGGCAGCAGCAAGCTTGTAAGCATTCATTCAAACAGCACTTTCCTGCGTTTGCCAGCAGCTCTTTGCAATACTTGAAGTGCAGCGCTGTTTATGACTTCAAGCCTATGAACTCCCGAGATGAGGCTGGCAATACTAGTGCCTATGAGAACATCCAATAGTCAAAAGGTATATGAAATACAAATGGTATAGAGAGAAATAGTTCTATAATTCCTATAATAACTACAACCTAAAACTTCTTAACTGGGAATATTGAAGACTCATGTTAAAAGGAACCACCAGCTTTCATATGTTCTCATGTTCTGAGCAAGGAGCTTAAACGTTAGCTTTTCTTTACATGGCATGTATTGCACTTTTAATTTCTTCTCCAACACTTTGTTTTTGCATTATTTAAACCAAATTGAAAAGGTTTCATTATTTATTTGAGACTAAATTGATTTTTATTTATGTCTTATATTAAGTTAAAATAAAAGTTCATTCAGTATTGTTGTAATTGTCATTATTATTACAAATCGGTATTGTCTTTTTTTGGTCTGCCAATAAATCGGTATCAGCGTTAAAAAAATCATAATCGACATCTAGTCAACTGTCTCATCCTCGTGTCAGTCTCTGTGTGGGTTGTAAAAGGATCGTTTTCGGTGGCGGTCCTGTTCTCCAGTTACCTCCCCCACCTGATTCGTTCTTGCAGTCTTTTGCAAAATGTCCACTCTTTCCACAAGTATAGCATTATGGTTGCTGTCGTCTGGCCCGTCCGCACCGTCTCCCCCTCCTCTTCTACCTCTTCCTTTTCCTCTCTGTCAATATTTTTGGAGGTTGTCCCTGAGCCTGCTGGCCCTGTCTTTGAGAATGCCAGCTGTGCATTCTACCTTTTCCATTTTCTGTTTTGTCTTATCTTGACACAGTTGCTGCCTCTCAGCGTGTTTACAGTTTTCAATGACCGTCTGTAGGGTAGTAGTTTCCCAGCCAATGCAAGTCATCTTAACCTGTTTACCAAGGGCTGGCAAAAGTCCATTCATTAGGGCAGCCTTCAAGAGGCTGTTGTAGTCGTCGGTTGCTGTTCTGATGCCACTGTGTTTGCGGAAACAGTTCTCCAATCTATGCCTGTAGTCCTCTTGTGAAATGGGAGTCATTGTAGGTGGTGTGTAGAACAGGTTCCTACTGCTCCGGGGCTGCCTCTTAGGGGTCTGACAGTTGTATCAGGTCTTGTTTCGGGGTAGAGCTGCGGTAGGCGAGGCGGCTAAGCAGGCTGCTTTTGGACAACCAGGGCGGGTGCTGGTGCAGTGGATACAGAGGTATAATAGGGAGGTGGAAAGTCATTGTTTCTCCTTTTCTTATCATTCACCATTATTCCTTTCATTTTCTTGTCTGCCCTTCTCTGCTTCTCTTTCCCATTTCCTAAAATCATCCCAGTCTATTCTACTTGCCTTGCCTTTCTTGATTTCTTCGAAGTCCTGTAACTTCTTTCTACATTCTGCTAGCAAAACTTCACTTCATGTACCTTTCAAGGGAAAGTCTGCTAGCTTGTGCCAGAAGCGGTACCTGTTCCAGAATGTCCCTGCCCCACTTATCCACCATTACCTTCACCGGTCCGGTCAGCGTGTCAGGCAGACAAGTTTCTTCCCTGCTACTCTTGGCTCCCATTGTGAAACTCTGTCTATACAAACACAAATCAAATACTATTTAGTTAGGAACTTCTTCCTTTCTTAAAATACATTATGGGTTAACTCAAAAGGGGGCATTTCTTCGCCATCAAAATATTTGTTTATGTCTTTATGTAATTTAGAATTCTGTACCCATATAGTATTTCCCCCTATAGAAAATGCTGTATGTGTTTTATGCACATAACCAATTATTTCCCCAAGTACACTACCGGTCAAAAGTTTTAGAACACCTACTCATTTAAGGGTTTTTCTTTAAGTTTACTATTTTCTACATTGTAGAATAATAGTGAAAACATCAAAACTATGAAAAAACACATATGGAATCATGTAGTAACAAAAGTGTTAAAATGTATTTTGATTTGTTTATATTTGAGATACTTCCAAGTAGCCACCCTTTGCCTTGATGACAGCTTTGCACATGCTTGGTATTCTCTCAACCAGTTTCATGAGGTAGTCACCAGGAATGCAATTCAATTAACAGGTGCGCCTTCTTAAAAGTTCATTTGTGGCATTACTTTATTTCTTAATGCGTTTGAGCCAATCAATTGTGTTGTGACAAGGTAGGTGGGGGTATACAGAAGATGGTCTTTTACCTAATACGGCTAAGTTCATATTATGGCAAGAACATCTCAAATAAGCAAAGAGAAACAACAGTCCATCACTAATTTAAGACATGAAGGCCAGTCAATCCAGTCGCAAAAACCATCAAGTGGTATGATGCAACAGGCTCTCATAAGGATCGCCACAGGAATGGAAGACCCAGAGTTACCTCTGCTGCAGAGGATAAGTTCATTAGAGTTACCAGCCTCAGAAATTGCAGCCCAAATAAATTATTCAGAGTTCAAGTAACAGACACATCTCAACATCAACTGTTCAGAGGAGACTGTGTGAATCAGGCCTTCATGCTCAAATTGCTGCAAAGAAACCACTACCAAAGGACACCAATAAGAAGAAGAGGCTTGCTTGGGCCAAGACATTAGACTGGCAACGGACGTTATCTCAAAATTTGAGATTTTTGGTTCCAACCGCCATATCTTTGTGAGACTATCATTTGTTTTTCAACAGGACAATGACCCAACACACCTCCAGGCTGTGTAAGGGCTATTTACCAAGGAGGAGAGTGATGGAGTCAGATGACCTGGCCTCCACAATCCCGACCTCAACCAAACTGAGATGGTTTGGGATGAGTCGGACCGCAGAGTGAAGGAAAAGCAGCCAACAAGTGCTCAGCATATGTGGGATCTCCTTCAAGACAGTTGGAAAAGCATTCCAGGTGAAGCTGGTTGAGAGAATGCCAAGAGTGTGCAAAGCTGTCATCAAGGCAAAGGGTGGCTACTTTCTCTGTCCTGGAAACACATAACTCATGCATTTACATCTGATGATTGCAAACCATGGAATATCAATTCATATTAAGTACTTTGCCAACTAATGCTCATTTGCCTGGGAATACCTCTTATAAAACAGGGGTTTTCTCCACACACAGTAGAGCCCTTCTTGTCACTAAGACAGGGTCTTCTTCACACACAGTGAAAACTCACCCATCTCTTACCAACTAATCCCTGCTCCTGCAAGGAACCTAGTCAGAGATGTCCCTGCTCCAACAGGGCAACTCGTCCCAGAATTTCTCCTTTAATTAATGATATCTGTTCCAACAGAGTTCCTAATTAAATATTGTAATACTTCCCCTATAAGAAATAACTCTACAACAAAGTTTATAGCTAGGGGTGTCTTTGCTCCAACAAAACCTAATGTGCACAACCTGTTCCCAGAACAGGATTTTCTATGTGGAGCAGCGGAGGTGTATTTGGAGGGCAAGTTGGTCAGGATAATGTCTATCAGGGTGCCCATGTTTACGGATTTAGGGTTGTACCTGGTAGGTTCATTGATGATTTGTGTGAGATTGAGGGCATCTAGCTTAGATTGTAGGACTGCCGGGGTGTTAAGCATATCCCAGTTTAGGTCACCTAACAGAACGAACTCTGAAGCTAGATGGGGGGCGATCAATTCACAAATGGTGTCCAGGGCACAGCAGGGAGCGGAGGGGAGTCGATAGCAGGCGGCAACAGTGAGAGACTTATTTCTGGAGAGGTTAATTTTTTTAATTAGAAGTTCAAACTGTTTGGGTATAGACCTGGAAAGTAGGACAGAACTTTGGCTCTCTCTGCAGTAGATTGCAACTCCTCCCCCTTTGATAGTTCTATCTTGATGGAAAATGTTGTAGCTGGGTATGGAAATCTCAGAATTGTTGGTGGCCTTCCTAAGCCAGGATTCAGGCAAGGCAAGGACATCAGGGTTGGCGGAGTGTGCTAAAGCAGTGAGTAAAACAAACTTAGGGAGGAGGCTTCTGATGTTAACATGCATGAAACCAATGTTTTTTCGATCACAGAAGTCAACAAATGAGGGTGCCTGGGGACACGCGGGGCCTGGGTTTACCTCCACATCACCCGAGGAACAGAGGAGGAGTAGGATGAGGGTATGGCTAAAGGCTATCAAAAGTAATAAAGTAATCACAGGTGTTGATTTGGAGAGCTAGCTAAGACAACAACAACAGCTAATCAGCTAAAACAACAACAGGTAAAATGGCGGTGAATGGGCAGAGGGTCGGTTAACTACACACAGAGCCTGAGTTTGTTGCTGGGGCCAGCAGATAAAAAATAATAAATAAACCAGACCTTTCAGCTGGTGGTGCGGCGGGCGCCGTGTCGACTAAGGATCCAAGCCAGGTGGCGAAAGAGGTATTGTAGTTGTAGAAATGTAGTTTTCTATCTGGGAGATGCGCCTGGCTCACGGCTAACTGGTGCTAGCTTCGGGGCAGAGGCGTTAGCCACTAAGCCACTCGGTAGCAGCGGTGATCTGGTGCCAAGGTCCAGAGTTTAGGGCAAGGATCCGGTGGAGTAGTGTGTTCTAGCCGTGTATGGATGGAGTCCAGGTGAACAATTGAGTAGGCCGGGAGGTGGGCCTCAGGGATAGCTTCGGTACTGGGTAACTCGGTGGGTGCTAGCTAGCTGTGAAGATCAGGAGAATGGTCCAGGGATTACGGCAGGAATCCGGCGTTGTAGTGGAGAGACAGTCCGTTACTGGTAGGCGGCGAGCAAAACACGTCTGCACTGCTACGCCATGTTGGATCAGGATACCTGTGTGTATCAATCATAGTCCACTGCCCTAAGGACATCCAGTCAACTTCACACAACTGTGGGAAGCATTGGAGTCAACATCCCTGTGGAACGCTTTCAACACCTCTAGTCTATGCCCCAACAAATTGAGGCTGTTCTAAGGGCAATAGGGGGTGCAATTTAATATTAGGAAGGTGTTCCTAATGTTTTGTGCACTCAGTAAACCTGTCAGAAAGTGCCGGAGTCTGGTGTAGTGGTCAAAGTCTATGTTGACACAGGTACCCAATTCTGATATTTTTCCCAATTATGTGCAAGTTGTCTGATAATTTGTCAAAGACCAATTGGTGGCAAAATATCAGAATTGGCTGCCTGTGTAAACAAAGCCTGAGCTTCCAACTCCAGATCGCATTTGCTACCCTGGCGATGGGTGTTCGAGCCCCTTGTCAGTGAAAGTAGATCAGAGGAGCCCGGAAAGACTAACAATACTGAGACTGTTCTCATCCTTGTCTCCGCTCCAGTTTTCAGGTGAGATAGGGGAGCGGATGAAGGAGAGCTATGGTGATTTCTGTAGCCGCCACACAGAGGCTGTCAGCTACTACAAGGAGCAGCTGCACAACAAGAAGTTCCAAAACCTCATGCGGGTACGTTTTTGGTTCTACAACAATAGAGACATTGACAAATCCTGTCCAATCCACCATGTGCTAACTTAAAGGAACATTAATGACAGTGGGCCATTTAAGAAGATATGAGACTTTTTCCACATTCAGCTATTGTGTGTAACCAGAAATATTTATAGATTACACTACATGGTCTATGAACTGTGTATAAAATATGTAGCTTTTTCTTCCAGAAAATCAACAATTTGTCAATTGTGAGAAGATTAGGAGTGACAGAGTGTATTCTCCTGGTGACACAGCGCATCACGAAGTACCCAGTGCTGGTGGAACGCATTGTCCAGAACACAGAAGGTAAGGAGACCCAATCCTGACTTAGGAATTTATGTCTTTCCTACCCACTCAGTATTTGGTATTCAGACTCACCTTATTCAGTCGTGTAACGTGCTCTGCAGGTGTGACTACCTTGCGCTCTGAATACATTTCATTGAACTGCTGAACCCCCCCCCCACACACACACACACACACACACACACACACACTTGCTTGCCAACAGATTTTCTTGTGGTTTTCAGTACATTTGTCTTAAGCCATCCCTTTAAATATGGTGTAGCTTGAATTAGAACTTTGTCGACGGACTCAATAGAATACAGTGAGAGAACTAGTTCAGAATATATGGGTCAATGAAAGAATGCCATCTCTTCGTCTCCATTTCAGCACCAGCTTGTATATTTAAAAAATACTCTGGTTTTATAGATGATTTAGGCATATTTTAGGGTTAAGGAAAGTACAGTTGAATTCGGAAGTTTACATACACTTAGGTTGGAGTCATGAAAACTCGTTTTTCAACCACTCCACAAATTTATTGTTAACAAACTATTGTTTTGGCAAGTCGGTTAGGACATCTACTTTGTGCATGACACAAGTAATTTTTCCAACAATTGTTTACAGACATATTATTTCAGTGTATCACAATTCCAGTGGGTCAGAAGTTTATATACACTAAGTTAACTGTGCCTTTAAACAGCTTGGAAAATTCCAGAAAATTATGTCATGGCTTTAGAAGCTTCTGATACGCTAATTGACATAATTTGAGTCAATTGGAGGTGTACCTGTGGATGTATTTCAAGGCCTACCTTCAAAGTCAGTGCCTCTTTGCTTGATATCATGGGAAAATCAAAATAAATCATGTTGTGGGGTGTTTTGCTGCAGGAGGGACTGGTGAACTTCACAATATAGATGGCATCATGAGGAACGAGAATTATGTGGATATATTGAAGCAACATCTCAAGACATCAGTCAGAAAGTTAAAGCTTGGTCGCAAATGGGCCTTCCAAATGGACAATGACCCCAAGCATACTTCAAAAGTTGTGGCAAAATGGCTTAAGGACAACAAAGTCAAGGTATTGGAGTGGCCATCACAAAGCCCTGACCTCAATCCTATGGAAAATTTATGGGCAGAACTGAAAATGCATGTGTGAGCAAGGATGCCTACAAACCTGACTCCGTTACACCAGCTCTGTCAGGAGGAATGGGCCAAAATTCACCCAACTTATTGTGGGAAACTTGTGTAAGGCAACCCGAAAAGTTTGACCCAAGTTGAACCATTTAAAGGCAATGCTGCCAAATGCTTAATGAGTGTATGTAAACTTCTGAACCACTAGGAATGTGATGAAAGAAATAAAGCTGATTTCACATTCTTAAAATAAAGTGGTGATCCTAACTCACCTAAGACAGGGAACATTTACTAGGATTAAATGTCAGGAATTGTGAAAAACTGAGAAAAACTCTATTTGGCTAAGGTGTATGTAATCTTACGACTTCAACTGTATGTATGAATCATAAAATAGGTTTAGAGCCTTTATACACAAAATATTTATAAATAAATAAATAGTGGTTTGATTCAACCTAAAAGTTGTCCATTTCAAGTCCAATCCATTAAAATATTGGATGGTGGGGGGAGGAAGTGTACATTTAGGGGTTGAACAATAGTCCTATAAATCTAACCTAATTCTCACTTATCATGGAACTGTATGACAACGGTATAGTCGTTGTGGACCACACTCCAGATTTGACCTGCTACGTGTGGTCTCAGTTCCATAATGATTCAAATAGGCTACATGTCCCAAATTATTGCGCAATGTTTCGTTAGCCTAATGTGATCCACTAATGCTATAGCGACCCTCAGGAACAACTTACACGGATGTGACAGAGGAATGAAAGGTAAACGGCATGGAATTATGCAAACTCTAAGCTTCAAATCGAAGAAAATGAACACTAAAGTAACAGTGATAAATGTATGTGGATATTACTGACTGTGGCTGATATTTAACATGATACAAATGGTCAAATAATTTAATAATCTAAAGCCCATACATCAACTCGGGAGGTTAAGCCTTGGGTGTCCAATTTTCATCCACGAAAATTAGGAGGGCTCCCAAAAAAATGTGGAATAACAGCACAGCTTTTTATAGCCTATTTCACTGTGGAAAAGGGGCCATAATACATGTCATGTTGATATAACATTCAGTTTGCTTCCATATGACTTGTTTCACATTCATCTCCAGGGATCATAAGGAAAACTCATCTATAACAATTCCTATGTGTATTTACAATCCTTCTCCAAATGTATTACTCATTTACCTAGCGTCTATCAATAGCTCTTCTTCATTTATAAATTAGAGTGCATGGAGAATGCTGTTATTTCTATTGGAAAAAATGAATAACTGGTAGGTTCACTAAACCTTATTATTCATGGTTTCTTCACTTGTAAAGGTGGTGGAATTAAGTCAAGGTCAGAATACGGCATATCTATAGACACCACCGCCACACCTTCATTCGATCTCTTACCCAAAACGAATAGCAGGTGAATAAGCATGCTGTTCTCATGCTTAAATTCAAGGTCATAGAGAGAAAAGTGCATAAAGGGAACTACGTTCCTTTTCCGTGCGCTTAACTCAGGTCGGGAATCGGGGCCCCATGTCTTTCCCCTCTGCTAGCTCTTGAAGGTTGAGGCCCACCTTTTTGTTAAGGTCTTTGTGACAGGAACTTGAAAGACTGTTGGAATAGAAAGAATAACATTATTTCTCCCTAACATTCAGAGATGGCCTATTGCAAAGAACATTGGCCAGCGTACTAACAAGGTCATCTCTCATTAAACCTTCAATAAATAAAAAAATATCACCCGCACAGCTGATCTCAGTTGCAACCATCACGGACCACTGATTTTCCGCTCCATAACTCTTAGACTACGATTTACACACCCCAGTGTGAATTCAATTAACATATATATACTTTTTAAATCCATCCATTTAAACTACGTTTCTTTTTGTATGAGTTGCGTCTCAATCCGTCTCAATTTTTTTGATAACTTATGGGGTCTTAAAATGTCAAATCAAATAGCTAAATGGTCCTTGGTATGACCATCTTTAAGAGAAAAAAAAAAGTGTCCATATGTTAGCTTAGAACCCCCTTCCCCGACAGACTCCAGAGGGTTAAAGTGGATGTCGAGGTTCTTTTAGACCTGAGCCCTATACAACTTAAGTTGTTTGAGGAGTTAGCGAGGTAACTTTGTCCAACTCTGAGTTCAACTCGGGATAAATCAGTACCATGAAAGTGGCTCACCGTTTAGCCAGGTACATTTTATTTGGCAACAAATCCTTCAGAACTAACCTGCTCCGGGGCAGGCTAACTCAGGGATAACTCCATTTATCCTGAATGAAGTGTCTGATCTGTGAGTTGAGGACCAATGAAGTCAGAATCACTCCCTCATAAAGATTGCGTCATCATTTGAGGAAGACTGATTAAATATTTTTATTAATTAAAAGATATTTCATATACAAAAAAAACTATCACAGTAATGACAGGATGCATTTGAAACCTTTACACACAGTCAAACTTTTATATGACTTAATAAAATTGTTTTATCGATAGTCAGTTGCGGTCGGTGCCGTTTAAGATGAGGGAGGATGCACCTTTTTTTTTTGAGCATGGCCTTATTTCCATTACAACATATTGGATGATTGTTATTCATATTCCATTCACCCAGCTCAATGAAGCATTGATAGGTTTAGGCTACTTACATGATACTCAGATTTACCCACATGAGGTTGCTACAACCTAGCCTATGAATTGAAGTTTACAATGTAGGTACACAGGTAGAGAAAAATGAGAGTAATCAAGGTGACAGACATTGACACATTCTATACCATTAGTCCAACAGTTGCAAACGAGAGTTTCTATTGGACAAATTCAGGTATGTTTATCCCAGTTTCGTTCCATTTGCTTCTGTTTAAGAAACCTTTCAACAGAATCGGTGGAACGAATACACCCCTGATCACATGCAAACACAGTTAACTTTCATAGCTGCCACAAACATACAGCATGATCCCTTTGATCGTTGTAGAATTCCTTCTTGCATCTTCGCACTGTCCTCCTCTCACCTTTTCCCTTTCCTTGTGGACTTCAGTGCACAACACAGCAGCTGTCTGGCCAGGCAAAAAAAAAAAAAATACCTTCATATCATAACGGTGTAGGCTGTGTGTAGCAGTTGTCACCATATTATGTCATAGAACTAACTCGTTAGTAAACCCGCAATAATCATGCAGTACAGTCAGCATGTAGTTACACCGGCGGGACCCATTTATAAAACCAAAAGCTTACATTAACTTGGAATAGTTCCAGAGTTGGATGGCCATAGCCAGCTAGCTGACATAGCACCATCTCTGTTTGAACCGGGTGTTTGAGTAGACTAAACTAGCTAACTGCGTTCACTAGCTAAGTAAGTGAAATAAAATAGCTAGCTTTCTCGCTCTCTCTCTCTCTCTCTTACTACTTCATTTTTGAAGAAATGAATTTGTTCAAAACTGTTCAACTATTGTCTTTCGCTCTCTGAGTCAACTACTCACCACATTTTATGCACTGCAGTGCTAGCTATCTGCAGCTTATGCTGTCAATACTAGATTCATTCTGATCCTTTAATTGGGTGGACAACATGTCAGTTCATGCTGCAAAAGCTCTGATGGGTTGGAGGACATCCTCTAACCTGTCATAATTACTTTGTAAGTCTATAGAAGTGGCTGAGAACCACAAGCCTCTTCAGTTTTGTATTGAAGGCAGTGTACCAAGACGAGGACGGAAACTAGCTGTCCTCCGGCTATACCATGGTGCTTCCTTACAGAGTGCTGGTGAGGCTACTCTAGACCTTCCTTGCAAAACAGTACACTTTAATCAATTATTTGGTGACGTGAATATATTTAGTATAGTTTTCTTCGAAAAAGGAGAACTTTTGAAACGTTTTACTTTTCATTTCTGAGATTCACTGAGGAGGATGGTCCTCCACTTCCTCCTCTGGGGAGCCTCCGCGGATAGGAGTGGGTTAAAAGGTGCTTGTGCATTGATAATCACACCAAAGACAGTATTAATAATAAGTAATACAAATATAGCTGCGAGCAGCAATGAATGTGAATCACAGGATGACAGGACACAATATCAGTGGGATAACAAAGCAAGTATTTAGGAACTACAGTATCTTCCTTTATGTGCAAGCATAAGTCAGAATACAAAATCTGGAGTGAATCTGACACATGGTTCATGAGGAGATTATTTTTAGCACTGAGTATACCAAACATTAGGAACACCTTCCAAATACAGGTGCACCACGTGCCCCCCACCCCCCAAAGAGCCTGTGTGTGGAAAACAGAGAAATAGTATAGAGAGAGAGAGCAGAGAGAAGAGGGAGCAAGACACACACACACACTGACAGTAAAAAAAACATTAGGAACACCTTCCTAATATTGAGTTGCACCGCCTTCTGCCCTCAGAACAGCCTCAACCATGTTAAGTTTTGCCCGTTTGTTGCAATCGACCCAGTGTTTCTGAAGTTGACCCGGGTCTTTTCTTTCCTCCCTCCAGTGGGCACAGAGGAGCATGAGGAGCTGACGAGATCTCTGGGTCTGATCAAAGACTGCATCGTCCACGTTGATGCCCAGGTCAACCTCCATCAGAAGGCCTCGCGTCTCCGAGACATCGCCCACAAAATGGAGCCCAAGTCTCTGGGCAAGATCAAAGATGGCCATGTGTTCCGCGGAGAGGACCTGGCCCTGGGTAGACGCAGGCTGCTGCACGATGGGACCGTCAACCACAAGGCTGCCTCTGGCAGACTCAAAGGTAACAGGATTACCTCTCCTCAGGCTGCATCTCCGTAGTCTGAAGTGACCTCTTCTGTCTGCATTGATCTCACACAGGTCTAAAAATGAAACTCCTTTCATTTCAGATATTCTTGCTGTGCTACTGTCAGATGTTCTGTTGTTACTCCAAGAGAAAGACCAGAGATATGTCTTCTCTACTGTGGTGAGTCAATCATTTTTGTCAGTTAATTCCACCATGTAACATAACTAACTTGAGCTTTGCCACTCTAGAAAACACTGACAAATCTGGCATACTAACTCAACAGAAAGCTATACTGAACAAAAATAAACGCAACAATGTCAAAGGTTTTACTGAGTTGCAGTTCATATAAGGAAATCAGTCAATTGAAGTAAATTCTATGGATTTCACATGACTGGGAATACCGATATGCATCTGTTGGTCACAGATCAGAAAACCAGTCAGTATCTGGTGTGACCACCATTTGTCTCATGCAGTGTGACACATCTCCTTCGCATAGAGCTGATTAGGCTGTTGATTGTGGTCTGTGGAATGTCGTCCCACTCTTCTTCAATGGCTGTGCGAAGTTGCTGGATATTGGCTAGAACTGGAACACGCTAACGTATACATCAATCCAGAGCAGGAACTCAGGATCTCGTCATGGTTTCTCTGTGCATTCTAATTGCCATTGATAAAATGCAACTGTGTTCCTTGTCCCTACTGCCACCATCGGGCACTCTGTTCACAATGTTGACATCAGAAAACCGCTCACCCACATAACACCATACACGCTGGTTGTCATCTGCCCGGTACAGTTGAAACTGGGATTCATCCATGAACACTTCTAAATCGTGCCAGTGGCCGTTGAAGGTGAGCATTTGCTCACTGAAGTCGGTTACGATACCAAACTGCAGTCAGGTCAAGACCCTGGTGAGGACGACAAGCACGCAGATGAGCTTCCCTAAGACAGTTTGTGAAGAATTTATTTAGTTGTGCAAACCTACAGTTTCCTTAGAAGTCCGGGTGGCTGGTCTCAAACGATCCCGCAGGTGAAGAAGCCGAATGTGGAGGTCCTGGGCTGGCGTGGTTACATATGGTCTGCGGTTCTGAGGCCAGTTGGACTTACTGCCAAATTCTCTAAAATGACGGCGGCTGCTTATGGTAGAGAACTTCCTCAGGCTATGTTCCTTTTTTCTCTCAATTTCCACTGACTGACGTGCCCAAAGTAAACTGCCTGTTGCTCAGGCTTTGAAGCCAGGATATGCATATAATTGGTACAATTGGAAAACACTTTGAAGTTTGTAAAAATGTTAAAATAATGTAGGAGACTATAACACAATAGATATGGGAGGAGTAAAACCAAACCAAATTATAAGAGCCCATGCTCTTATAATGGAACGTATAGGGAAATAATTAAATCTCCCAGTATGCAATTCCTATGGCTTCCACTAGATGTCAGTAGTACTTGTTCATGGTTTCAGGCTTGTTTCTTCCAAAACGAGTAAGAATAATGAGTTTTACTAAAGGAACACAGTATGTGCGCTTGCGATGAAGAGGACACACACCTGCTAATACCATTTTCCTATTGAACATACTTCTTTCCTTATGAAATATTATAGTTTAGTTACATTTATGGTATCTATGGATTAAATAAAAACATTTTGACTTGTTGAAACAAAGTTTAGGGGTAGATTTTCAGATTCCTATTTGGGCATGTTGAAGGACTGGATTACTCAAATCGATGGCGCCAACTAAACAGACTTTTTGGGATATAAAGAAGGATTTTACCTAACAAAATGACACTACATGTTATAGCTGGGACCCTTTGGATGACAAATCAGAGGAAGATTTTCAAAAAAGTAAGTGAATATTTAGTCGCAATTTGTGAATTTATGGAACCTGTGTTTGAGGCACCGTCCTCAAACAATCGCATGCTTTCGCTCAAAAGTCTACTGCAAATTGGACAGTGCAGGTAGATTTTAAGAAAGAATTTAAGCTTTCAACCGATAAGATACTTGTATGTACCTAAATGTTTAATATCCATAATTTATTTGAATTGCGCGCCCTCCAGTTTCACCAGATGTTGTCCCGTTAGCGGGATGCCTAGCCTTAAGAAGTTCAATCTCTGGCAACAGCTCTGGTGGACATTCCTGCAGTCAACATGCTGATTGCACGCTCCCTCAATTTAAGACATCTGTGGCATTGTGTTGTATGACAAAACTGCACATTTTAGAGTGGCCTTCTATTGTCCGCAGCACAAGCTGCACCTGTGTAATGATCATGCTGTTTAGTCAGCTTCTTGATATGCCACAAATGTCAGGTGGATGGATTATCTTGGCAAAGGAGAAATGCTGACTAACATGGATGTAAACAAATGTGCATTTTTTAAAAATAAATAAACTTTTTGTGGATATGAAACATTCCTAGGATATTTTTACATCAGCTCATGAAACATGGGATCAACACTTTACATGTTGCGTTTATACTTTTGTTCAGTATAGATACAGCAGTCGTCTGTACATCTGTCTTGAAAGAGGGATGGGCAACTCCAGTCTTTGCGGGCCAGAGTGGTGTCATACTTCCCCCCCATCCCTAGCAAACACATCTGATAAAACTAATTGCATTCTAAACTGAAGACCATGATTAGTTTATTATTGGAGTCAGGTGTGTTTGGCTCAAATCCCCAAGCTGACAAGGTAAAAATCTGTCGTTCTTCCCTTGAGCAAGGCAGTTAACCCATTGTTCCCCGAAGACGTGGATGTCGATTAAAGGCAGCCCTCCGCTCCTCTCTGATTGAGGGGTTGTGTTAAATGCGTAGACACATTTCAGTTGAAGGCATTCAGTTGTATAACTGACTAGGTATTCCCTTTTCCCTTAGCTGGGTCAGAAGTGTGATACCAAATCAGTCTCCCGAGGACTGGAAATACCAATCCCTGGTCTAGAACTATGAATAGTGTCTCCATTTTGCTTTCTGGTGTTATTTTCTTTCAATTTGACTTCTAGCTGCCTTCCGTATCTCCCCCAGGACAACAAGCCATCCGTGATCTCCCTCCAGAAGTTGATTGTGAGGGAGGTGGCCCATGAGGAGAAGGCCATGTTCCTAATCTGTGCCTCCCCCAATGAGCCTGAGATGTATGAGATCCACACCGCCTCCAAGGAGGAGCGCAAAACCTGGATACAACACCTCCGCCAGGCAGTGGAAAGGTACACACACACAGGTTAAAGAAAAGGACTAGGATGGACTGTATCTTAAGCTAGGTTGAGGAGTGATATTGGCACTATGGTGCAGGAATGACGAATGCAGGAATGACGGTCAAAGGTAAGGTTTCCCAGTTCTGGTTCTTTTATTACTAAACTAACAAGGCACAGCACAAGGACACAGGAGCGTGGGGGTCACTGGCCAGTGCTATGTGTTATTATATACCACAAAAAAAGCACAGTGTAAAATATATATATATATATATATCTGTCAGTACGGTTCGGATTAGGTTGGCAGAGTTGTGTGAAAAGGGGATTATACTGAACAGAAAAAATAAATGCAACATGCAACAATTTCAAAGATTTGACTGAGTTACAGTTCATATAAGGAAATCTGCCAATTGAAATACATTCATTAGGCCCTAATCTATGGATTTCACATGACTGGGAATACAGATACATATCTGTTGGTCACAGATCAGAAAACCAGTCAGTATCTGGTGTGACCACCATTTCTGCCTCATGCAGCGAGACACATCTCCTTTGCAGAGTTGATCAGACTGTTGATTGTGGCCTGTGGAATTTTGTCCCACTCCTCTTCAGTTGCTGGATGTTGGCGGGAACTGAAAAACGCTGTCAAACACGTCAATCCAGAGCATCTCAAACGTGCTCAATGGGTGACATGTCTGGTGAGTATGCAGGCCATGGAAGAACTGGGACATTTTCAGCTGCCAAAAATTGTGTACAGATCCTTACGACACTGGGCTGTGCGTTAATTAAGCTGAAACATGAGGTGATGGCAGTGGATGGCTGGCATGACAATGGGCCTCAGGAGCTCTTCACAGTATTTCTGTGCATTCAAATTGCCATCGATAAAATGCAATTGTGTGGTCCTCCTGGGTGGCGCATTGGTTAAGGGCGCTGTACTGCAGCGCTAGCTGTGCTGCCAGAGACTCTAGGTTCGCGCCCAGGCTCTGTCTCAACCGGCCGCGACCGGGAGGTCCGTGGGGCGATGCACAATTGGCCGGGTTAGGGAGGGTTTGGCCGGTAGGAATATCCTTGTCTCATCCCGCACCAGAGACTCCTGTGGCGGGCCGGGCGCAGTGCACGCAAACCAAGGTCGCCAGGTGCACGGTGTTTCCTCTGACACATTGGAGGAAACACCGTGCATCTGGGTTGGATGCACGCTGTGTGAAGAAGCAGTGCAGCTGGGTTGGGTTGTGTTTCGGGGGATGCGTTTTTGTCACTTGCACCGAATAAAACAGCTTTAGACCTTACCAACAATGCAGCTCCATTGTCTTGCTTATGTTAAGGGAGAGATTGTTGTCTTGAAACCACACTGCCAGGTCTCTGACCTCCTCCCTATAGGCTATCTCATCATTGTCGGCAATCAGGCCTACCACTGTTGTCGTCAGAAAACTTAATGATGGTGTTGGAGTAGTGCTTGGCTATGCAGTCATGGGTAAACAGGGAGTACAGGAGGGGTATCTATATCCACAGTAAAACGAGTCCTATATTGACATAACCATTGAGGGGTGTGCAGAGGGCGGTGTTTAGTCTCAGGGTCCTTAGCTTAGTGACGAGATTTGTGGGCACTATGGCGTTGAATACTGAGCTGTAGTCAATGAACAGAATTCTCACATAGGTGTTCCTAGATTCAGATTGTGTCATCTGTGTATCTGTTGGGGGGGTATGCAAATTGGAGTGGGTCTAGGGTTTCTGGGATTATGGTGTTGATGTGAGCCATGACCAGCCTTTCAAAGCACTTCATGGTTAATGATATGAGTGCTATGGGGCGGTAGTCATTTAGGCAGGTCCCCTTCGCTTTCTTGGGCACAGGGATTTTGGTCTGCTTGAAACATGTACAGTTGAAGTCGGAAGTTTACATAAACTTTGGTTGGAGTCATTAAAACTTGTTTTTCAACCACTCCACAAATGTCTTGTTAACAAACTATAGTTTTGGCAAGTCGGTTAGGACATCTACTTTGTGCATGACACAAGTAATTTTTCCAACAATTGTTTCAAGACAGATTATTTCACTTATATCACAACTCCAGTGGGTCAGAAGTTACATACACTAAGTGCCTTTAAACAGCTTGGAAAATTCCAGAAAATGATGTCATGGCTTTAGAAGCTTCTGATAGGCTAATTGGCATAATTCGAGTCCTGTGGCTGTATTTCAAGGCCTACCTTCAAACTCAGTTCCTCTTTTCTTGACATCATGGGAAAATCAAAATAAATTTCTTTCATCTTTGGGAGCAATTTTCAAACGCATGAAGGTACCACGTTCATCTGTACAAACAATAATACGCAATTATAAACACCATGGGACCACGCAACTGTCATACCGCTCAGGAAGGAGACACGTTCTGTCTCCTAGAGATGAACATTCTTTGGTGCGAAAAGTGCAAATCAATCCTGGAACAACAGCAAAGGACCTTGTGAAGATGCTGGAGAAAACAGGTACAAAAGTATCTATATCCACAGTAAAACGAGTCCTATATTGACATAACCTGAAAGGCTGCTCAGCAAGGAAGAAGCCACTGCTCCAAAACGGCCATAACAAAAGCCGGACTACGGTTTGCAACTGCGCATGGGGACAAAGATCGTACTTTTAGGAGAAATGTCCTCTGGTCTGATGAAACAAAAATAGAACTGTTTGGCCATAATGACCATCATTATGTTTGGAGGAAAAAGGGGAAGGCTTACTAGCCGAAGATCACCATCCCAACCGTGAAGCACGGGGGTGGCAACATCATGTTGTGGGTGTGCTTTGCTGCATGAGGGACTGGTGCACTTCACAAAATAGATGGCATCATGAGGAACGAAAATTATGTGGATATATTGAAGCAACATCTCAAGACATCAGTCAGGAAGTTAAATCTTGGTCGCAAATGGGTCTTCCAAATGGACAATGACCCCAAGCATACTTCCAAAGTTGTGGCAAAATGGCTTAAGGACAACAAAGTCAAGGTATTGGAGTGGCCATCACAAAGACCTGACCTCAATCCTATAGAAAATTTGTGGGCAGAACTGAAAAAGGGTGTGCGAGCAAGGAGGCCTACAAACCTGACTCAGTTCCACCAGCTCTGTAAGGAGGAATGGGCCAAAATTCAACCAAAATTCCCTTATTGTGGGAAACTTGTGGAAGGCTACCCAAAACATTTGACCCAAGTTATACAATTTTAAAGGCAATGCTACCAAATACTAATTGAGTGTATGTAAACTTCTGACCCACTGGGAATGTGATGAAAGAAATAAAGCTGAAATAAATCATTCTCTCTACTATTATACTAACATTTCACATTGTTAAAATTAAGTGGTGATCCTAACTGACCTAAGACAGGGACTTTTTACTAGGATTAAATGTCAGGAATTGTGAAAAACGGAGTTTAAATGTATTTGGCTAAGGTGTATGTAAACTTCCGACTTCAACTGTAAATGCATTTGAACGTTGTATGCTAGTAGGTGCCAGGCACACCGTTTTGTGTCAAGAACTGCAATGCTGCTGGGTTTTTCACACTCAACATTTTCCTGTGAGTATCAAGAACGGTCCCCCACCCAAAGGACATCCAGCTAACTTGACACAACTGTGGGAGGCATTGGAGTCACCATGGGCCATCATCCATGTGGAACACTTTCAGCAATTTGTAGTCCATGCCCCAACGAATTGAGGCTGTTCTGTGGGCAGAGGGGTACTCAATATTAGAAAGGTGTTCCTACTGTTTTTTACTCCGTGTATGTCTGTGTCTTGCTCTCTTTTTCATTCTCTCTCGCTCCCTCTTGCTGTCATTCTTACTCGCTCTTTCTTTCGCTAACTCTCCTTTCCGCTCTACTCTCCTTCACTCTCCTCTCTCTTCTCTCTCTCTTAGTTGTCGACACACAGAGAGGCTCTTCAGTGAGGAGGAGGAGGTTCGAGCCGCCAAATTCAAAGAGTTCCAAGGTAACTAACGACGGAACAACAGACAGTCAGACAGACCACCTATCTTTGTAAAGTAGTGTAATGTCGATGCTAGGCCATAAGGGTTTGCTCATGCACCAGTCAACAACATTCACATTTGCTCAATGCTTCTCTTCCTTGTATTCCATTTATTTAGGAGAATCTGATCATTGAGAACTCTATTCTTCTGTCCCTCTCTCCTCTCCCAGATAGTCTGATCCAGAAGGATGGCCAGATCGTGGCAGGTCTGACAGAGAAGCTGCAGCTGTTTGCAGACATGGCAGAGTCCGTGGCTGGTCTTGAGGATATCGCCTCACGCTCCCATCTGCTGCTGCGTGGTGACGCCTCAGACCTCCACCAGGGGGAGACGCTGCTCAAGGGAGCCATCACTGAAGGTACAACAGACACAACACGTGCAGTACAGAATACAATACACTGGCTTTTGTTATAGTGTATAGGTTTTTGATCCAACACAAGACAACAAATTATTAATGTAATTCCCAAATCATTCAGACTGATTAGATTAGTTTGTGTTACGTACGTTTCTACTGACAATTAAGAGGTACAAACTATGGCTTAAGGGTACGACGAGAGGATAAGAGGCAATCCGTTATTTCGATTAAGACATTAATGAGCGAGCTAGGACAGATGTAGTCAATATAACTATTTGTTCAGCACTTTTAAAATGGACAGTGACAGAATTCTAGAACTTGGGCCGTTCTTACAGTATTCTTCCTGTACACCAAGCCAGAACCGTATGATAAATAAAGGGGGCATATAAGCAGACAATGAAAGCTCTTACAATATTAAATGATTACATTTCTCTAAAACAGGCTATAGGCTACATGTGCACCACCAAGTCAAAACAGTATGTGAAATTAGGAGGGGAAACGGGACCAAATTATTAGGGTGAGACACATGGGCTACTAGCAGCTTACTACACAACATACACTTAGTATTACTTTCTTAGCTACAGTATACATATATCCCTGGCATATTACATAATTAATGCAGCAGCATACAAGACATTTTTGGACTCAGGAAGGTCCTACGTGGGCAAATTTTGTCCTCAAACTTTGTTATCAAAGTCTGCCATTCTCTGGATTTATGGTGCTTTCAAGACAACTGGGAACTGGGGAAAAAACAAGGTTGAATTGTGAATGACGACAGTGATCTTCAGGTCGGAGCGCTAGAAAGAGGCCCTAGTTTCTGACTTGCAATTCCAAGTTGGATGACCGTTCAAAACGTATTTTCCCAGTTGGAGCCCGTTTTTTCCAAGTTCCCATCAGATTTTCCAGTTCTGAGTTTCCAGTTGTTTTGAGCCCAACATAAGTCATGCTGGATTGACACCATGGCCAAGTTTGAATGTCCCTATAAGCTTGGAAAAGAGACTACACACCCACTCCACTGAATAGCAGGCTAGTGAATGCTTTGCAACGCTTGCAGTTAGCCACCGATACGTTTTATCTATAATTTCTCTTCATTATTTCTCTTCATATGACAAGGATTAAAAAGTATTTGCCAGGAGATTGTCGACCTGATTCATGATGACTGCTAGCTTGTTAGCTAAGATTTTGAAATATGTTGTTGACATGATCAGTCCAATCAAAGCTGCTGTAAATATAATGTGATTTGACATCATTTTATGTGTGGCCAATGACCTTGAGCCTTCGTGGTTGGGCACTTCTAATGTAACTCTATGGCAGTATCCAAGGTGCTTGAATTTTCGAGCTCTACCCTTAGATTTGTCGGTGACGTAGTGTCCCCATGAGTGACAGAACACTGAGCAAATCATAGCGCAACTAGAGGACATTACCAACCCCTACGCTCCGTATTTTCCGCTGGCTTGCCCCATCACCACAGAAAGCACTGAGCTAGGCTGAAACACCTGCATTTTGGAGCATTTGTGCAGCTTTATTAACCCCCCCAAAAAAGGTACTTTGTTTGCAAACTCATGTGTCACAGATTAATGCCAAAAATAACATGCAAAACAGCCCCCCAACAAAAACAAAAATACGGATTGCAACTGTACCCAACTGTAAAGAATAGTAGGGTTAGCTCCGTCCTCACTACTCTTGTTCTTTCTTAAAACATTATTATTAATATTTCTTTCTACCTGCCTCCATCTCGCTCACGCTCTCCAGTGGAGAACCTTCAGAACCTGTTGTTGTCTGGTGTGACAGAGCTAGCGCCACGTCCAGAGGAGGGGTTAGGGTCCGGGGCTATGCCCAGGAGAGCAGACACCTTCGAGGGCTACGACAGCAGCCCCACCATCCTCAACAAGAGTAAGTCCCCTCCACCTGCCTGCCCTGGTCTACATGTGCTCAATCACCATTGTATTCCCATTAGGGCTGATGCAATACCACAAACATTGTGTGCTATAGCTTAAATGTGACATGGGATGTCATCATTAGGATGTTTGTTTCCAACATTAGGGCTGTTTTCCTAAAGAAGTTAAGTCCGCTTTGTGTTTCGTTTCCTATCCATGATACTAACGAGTATTGCAATACTGGTATCGTCCCAGCCCTAATTCCCATTTTGTGTGTGTGTGTGTGTGTGTGTTAGAAGGCAGTGTGAAGAAGAACTACAGTGGAGGGGACAAGGCCAGAGACAGGAGCCAGAGAGCCTGCTCTGACACCCAGCTTAAGGAGATTCAGGCCAGCCAGGCCCTGGAGCAGCCACCGGTTGGTCACACACACTCACTCACGTTAACAAACACAGAGAAATTGGATGAGATAATGTCTTGAAAGGACAGACTGAGCCACAACTTAAGTTCCAGGGTGACCAGGGCAACACACTCCCTGTCCCCACAACAGGGCCAGCAGTGTAGCTTATGTTGAGTAAACAGTGATAAGAGCATCACACCAGGTCGTTCAGAAATGTTTTTCAGGGCTACTCAACCTGAACTGTTAGTTAGGTAGCGAACTGTACCAGTATTTCCAGATAAATAGATTAGATGACCCAGTATTCCAAATGGGGACAGAACAAAAGCTACTTTACGCTATCATTACTTAGTAATGAAAGAGTAATCCATCCACCTGACATGTGTGGCATATCAAGAAGCTGATTAAACAGCATGATCATTACACATGTGCACCTTGTGCGGGGGACAATAAAATACCACTCTAAAATGTGCAGTTTGGTCACACAACACAATGCCACAGATGTCTCAAATTTTGGGGGAGTGTGCAATTGGCATACTGACTTCAGGAATGTCCAGCAGAGCTGTTGCCAGTAAGTTAAATGTTAATTTCTCACCATAAGCTGCATCCAATGTCATTTTAGAGAATTTAGCAGTAAGTCCAACCAGCCTCACAACCGCAGACCACGTGTAACCACCTTAGCCCAGGATCTCCACATCCGGCTGTCGGATCAGCCACCCGGACAGCTGATGAAACTGTGGGTTTGCACAACCAAAGAATTTCTGCACAAACTGTCAGAAAATGTTTAGAGAAAGCTTGTCTGCGTGCTCGGTGTCCTCACCAGGGTCTTGACCTGACTGCAGTTCGGCATTGGTGGCCACTGGTACGCTGGAGAATTGTGCTCTCGGCGTACACATCACAGGCAAACTGAATTGGTCCACCCACACAGACAGCATTGTGAAGAAGGCGCAGCAGCGCCTCTTCAACCTCAGGAGGCTGAAGAAATTTGGCTTGTCACCAAAAGCACTCACAAACTTCTACAAATGCACAATCGAGAGCATCCTGTCGGGTTGTATCACCGCCTGGTACGGCGACTGTTCCGCCCACAACTGTAAGGCTCTCCAGAGTGAGGTCTGCACAACGCATCACCGGGGGCAAACTACCTGCCCTCCAGGACACCTACACCACCCGATGTCACAGGAAGGCCATAAAGATCATCAAGGACAACAACCACCCGAGCCACTGCCTGTTCACCCCGCTATCATCCAGAAGGCGAAGTCATTACAGGTGCATCAAAGCAGGGACCGAGAGACTGAAAAACAGCTTCTATCTCAAGGCCATCAGACTGTTAAACAGCCACCACTAACATTGAGTGGCTGCTGCCAACACACTGACTCAACTCCAGCCACTTTAATAATGGGAATTGATGGAAATTGATGTAAAATATATCACTAGCCACTTTAAACAATGCTACTTAATATAATGTTTGCATTACCCTACATTATTCATCTCATATGTATATGTATATACTGTACTCTATATCATCTACTGCATCTTTATGTAATACATGTATCACTAGCCACTTTAAACTATGCCACTTTGTTTGCATACCCTACATTACTCATCTCATATGTAAATACTGTACTCGATACCATCTACTGCATCTTGCCTATGCCGTTCTGTACCATCACTCATTCATATATCTTTATGTACATATTCTTTATCCCTTTACACTTGTGTGTATAAGGTAGTAGTTTTGGAATTGTTAGGCTAGATTACTCGTTGGTTATTACTGTATTGTCGGAACGAGAAGCACAAGCATTTCGCTACACTCGCATTAACATCTGCTAACCATGTGTATGTGACAAATAAATTTGATTTTGATTTGATTTAGGCCATCATCACCCAGCAAGACCGCCACATCAAGCTGCAGCGCAGCTCCCTCACTGAGCGTGCCTCCTTCCCCGGCCGTCACCGCAGCAACGTGCTCCTGGAGCAGGAGAAACAGAGGATGCTGGCCCTGCAGAGGGAGGAGCTGGCCAGTTTCCACAAGTTGCAATTACTGCACCGACAGGAGCAGGTGGGACACAGTCGAAATTAGATGTATGGTCGCCCTCCACTTTGTCTTCATTACAATTGCACTATGTAGATCATGAAATCTCATAATACTAGTAAAAGGGAACCACATTAATACGATCATGATACTTCCCGCCAAAACAAGACAAACTCAAACTCACCCTGTGACTTTTACTTAATGCAGTATTATTCCAGTCTGCATTCAGTCAGGTTGAATCTTGTTTCTACCCAGGCTCGTTGGGAGAGCGAGCGGGAACGCCACCGGTTGCAGGCAGAGGCCGCAGAGGACAGGCTGAGGCAGAGCGAGGAGGAGTGCAGGAGGCTGGAGGAGAAGAGAGAGGAGCTGGAGAGACAGAGGGAGATGTACCAACAGGATCTGGAGAGACTGAGGGAGTCGACCCTCAACGTGAAGAAGGAACACCTGGAGCAAGACAATCGAGGTGGGTGGCGATGTTTTTATTTTACCTGGCAAGTCAGTTAAGAATACTTATTTACAATGCCAGCCTACCGGAGAACAGTGGGGCAGAACGACAGATTTTTACCTTGTCAGCTTGGGGATTCGATCCAGCAACCTTTTGGCCCAACGCTCTAACCACTAGACTACCTGCCGCCCCTAACGCATAAACACACAATCACACGTATACACACACGCAATCCCACGTGTATACACACACGCATACACACACTTATACCCTAGATCCATGTGAATAGCTGTGCTATCCATACTTGCACATGGCTTACATGGCCCAACCCTACAACACAATGGTGGTTCCCAATGAAAGCTTTTGGAGTTGTCTGGTGACCAACCAAGTGAACAAAACCAAATTCACCAAGCTATAACCTAAAAAGAGTGGTTGTCCCTGATCTGCCATTTTGGAAGTTCACACTTCCCTATACTCTCTTGGGGGCTACAAAGAATCAGAATCACCGTAAGTCGAATTGTGTCATCGTCCGTAAATGTTACAGTTTTAAAGGAAGTTTGCTGCAATTCGACACATTTTGCCATGAGGTGGATCGAAGATTTAGCGATTTCATAACTAATTTCATGCAATTCTACTCATTTTTCTCTGGGGCGGAGAGAATAATTAGCAGTTTTACTGGTAATTTCCTGCAATTCTACACATTTTGCCATAGGGCGTAGAATTGTTTTCCAGTTTTTAATATGATATCAGAGTGAGAGTGACTAACAAAATCAATGGGGCCCCCCGGTTGGTAATTCGACCATGATTACTGCAAGTTTAGATAGCAGCATACCACCCTGCATCCCAGTGCTGGCTTGCCTTTGAAGCTAAGCAGGATTGGTCCTGGTCGGTCCCTGGGTGGGAGACCAAATGCTGCTGGAAGTGGTGATGGAGGGCCTGTAGGAGGTGTTCTTTTCTCTGGTCCAGAAAATATCCCAACGCCCCAGGGCAGTGATTGGGGACATTGCCATGTGTAGGGTGACTTCTTTTGGTTTGGGACGTTGAACGGGTGTCCTGACTCTCTGTAGTCACTAAAGATCCCATGACACTTATCATAAGAGTAGGGGTGTTAACCCCTGTGTCTTACCTGGTAAAATAAGGGATAAATAAAAAATAACTTAACAATCTTAAACATTTTTGCTGAAATGGGCTGTCAGTGACTGACATAACAAGAGGCAAACTGCTGATGCACAACCAAATTTTGAAATTGCACCTTGTGTATTCTGCTATTCTAACTCAGCAGTAAGTTGAGACCCCAACTGAGTTCCTGATATAGACCATGCATAGGTTATATGTATGGTCCAATATGTTAAAATAACATAATTTTTTACCAACATGTTATTGGATTCATTTCTGGAGGTGGAAATTATATGTCAGCATAATTGTATTTTCATACAATTTGGAGTAGAATGTCCTTTCAAAAAGTCCATCTACAGAAATTATCCTGGCGAGGACCCCGGAACCCCTAAGCAAGAGGACTGGAATTGGTCAAACTCGCAGTTTAATACATGTACAAAATGATCCTCTGGCCTCCCGAGTGGTGCAGTGGTCTAAGGCACTGCATCACAGTGCTAGCTGTGTCACTAGAGATTCTGGGTTTGAGTCCAGGCTTTGTCGAAGCCGGCCACGGCTGGGAGACCCATGGGGCGGCACACAATTGGCCCAGCGTCGTCCGGGTTAGAGGAGGGTTTGGCCGGCAGGGATGTCCTTCTCCCATTGTGCACTAGCGACTCCTGTGGCGGGCCGGGTGCAGTGTACGGTTGCCAGGTGCACGGTTTTTCTTCCGACACATTGGTGCCGCTGGCTTCCGGGTTAAGTGGGCATTATGTCTTGGTTGGGTTGTGTTTTGGAGGACGCATGGCTCTCGACCTTCGCCTCTCCCGAGTCCGTACGGGAGTTGCAGCAATGAGACAAGACTGTAACTACCAATTGGATACCACGAAATTGGGGAGAAAACAGGGTACATTTTATATAATTTTATATTAAAACATAATAACAATTATCCTTTTCCCAAAAAGCATACTTTTTTACATGAAAGGTGAGGTTAACTTGGCCCCGCAGACAATCGATCTGAGATCAACTTAAATTTCAGTCATGGTATTTTTTGTTGTTGCTGTAACCCCTGCCTCTCTCTCTACCCTCCCTGGCCTTTCTCCCTAACCCCCTTGTACTCCCTAACCTCCCTCACCTTCCTGGCATCAGCTAAATATTATATGAAAAATCATCGGCCCTGAGCTAGAGGCTCTAAACAACGTGTTACTGTGCAGGAAAAAGGACTTGGGTCTGTCTGCCCCCCAGACACACACACCCATGCCACCTCCCTGAGCCTGTTTACTGATAGGCAGTGTGATAACAATAGCAGCAGCCCAGCTGAGGGGAAACACACACACACACACACACCCTGATATCTCAATACAGTTCTACCCAGTCACCCAGGAAGCCACCCACACAGGCAAAGCAGTCTTTCTCTCTCCTTCCTTTTCTCTTTCCTTCTCAATTTCTCTTTTACTGTTAAGCACAATGCGTTGTATTGTGTGTGAGTTTCAGGGAAGAGGACACTTAAGGAAGTTGTGCTGTAATTTCAGCTATAGTGTTAGTAGATATGTCTGTGTGAAAGCTATCATACCCAAGACTGGGTTCAATGGTTATATAGTGTTGCTCTCCGTTCAGCAACAAGGTATGTTTTTAGATAGTCTTCAGAGGTTGCTTCAACTGAGTTGCCTACATAAATACTTGATGAATAAACCGCACACATACAATGACCCAGTCAATACTGATTGAGGTTGTCTCTGTCTGAGGTCATCAGTACCACTTTGCTGTCTGCCACTCCTTATTGGTCAACAGACGTGTGTCCATTTTCTAATTGACCTATAGAGGCGTGTCTGTCTTTTTTGACTGAACACTTATCTCCCAAACAAGAAATTGCTCATCCAGAAGCAGCGCTCCTAGTGGCGGTGGACTTTAATGCAGGCAAACTTAAATATGTTTTACCTCCTTTCTACCAGCATGTCACATCCAGAGGAAAAAAACTCTACACCACCTTTACACCACACACAGAGATGCGTACAAAGCTCTCCCTCGCAATCCAGTTGGATAATTTGACCATAATTCTATCCTCCTGATTCTTGCTTACAAGCAAAAACTAAAGCAGGAAGTACCAGTGACTTGCTCAATACGGACGTGGTCAGATGACGTGGATGCTACGCTACAGGACGGTTTTGCTAGCACAGACTGAAATATATTCCAGGATTCATACAATGGCATTGAGGAGTATACCACCTCAGTCACCGGCTTCATCAATAAGGGCATCGATGTCATTGTCCCCACAGTGACCGTACATATCCCAACCAGAAGCCATGGATTGCAACATCCGCTCTGAGCTAAAGGTTAGAGCTGCCGTTTCAAGGAGCGGGACACTAATCTGGACGCTTATAAGAAATCCTGCTATGCCCTCAGACAAACAATCAACCAACAGGCAAAGCGTCAATACAAGGCTAAGATTGAGTTCTACCACACTGGCTCTGACACTCGTCGGATGTGGCTGGGCTTGCAAACTATTACGGACTACAAAGAGGAAACCCAGCCGCGAGCTGCCAAGTGACGTGAGCCTAACAGACGGGCTAAATGCCTTTTATGCTTGCTTCGAGGAAAGCAACACTGAAACATGCATGAGAGCACCAGCTGTTCTGGATGACTTTGTGATCACGCTCTCCATATCTGATGTGAGCAAGACCTTTAAACAGGTCAACATTCACAAGGCCGCGGGGCCAGACAGATTACCAGGACGTGTACTCAAAGAGCATGTCCTTTCTCATCGACCTGGCCCGGGTATCTTGGATATTGACCTCATCCCGTCAGTAGAGGATGCCTGGTTATTCTTTAAAAGTGCCTTCCTCACAATCTTAAATAAGCATGCCCCATTAAAATAATGTAGAACCAGGAACAGATATAGGCCTTGGTTCACTCCAGGCCTGACTGCCCTTGACCAACAGAAAAACATCCTGTGCCGTACTGCATTAGCATCGAATAGCCCCCATGATATGCAACTTTTCAGGGAAGTTAGGAACCAATATACACAGGCAGTTAGGAAAGCTAAGGCTAGCATTTTCATCCAGAAATGTGCATCTTGTAGCACAAACTCAAAGTTCTGGGACACTGTAAAGTCCAAGGAGAATAAGAGCACCTCCTCCCAGATGCCCACTGCACTGAGGCTAGGAAACACTGTCACCACCGTTCAATCCACCATAATTGAGAATTTCAAAAAGCATTTTTCTACGGCTGGCCATGCTTTCCACCTGGCTACCCCTACCCCGGTCAACTGCCCTGCACCCCCCACAGCAACTCGCCCAAGCCTCCCCATTTCTTCTTCACCCAAATCCAGATAGCTGATGATCTGAAAGAGCTGCAAAATCTGGACCCCTACAAATCAGCCGGGACAGACAATCTGGACCCTCTCTTTTTAAAATGATCTGCCGAAATTGTTGCAACCCCTATTACTAGCCTGTTCAAACTCTCTTTCGTATCGTCTGAGAATCCTGAAGTTTGCAAAGCTGCCACGATCATCTCCCTCTTCAAAGGGGGAGACACTCTAGACCCAAACTGCTACAGAACTATATCTATCCTACTCTGCCTATCTAAGGTCTTCTGAAGCCAAGTTAACAAACAGATTACTGACCATTTCAAATCCCACCGTACCTTCTCCGCTATGCAATCTGGTTTCAAAGCTGGTCATGGGTACACCTCAGCCACGCTCAAGGTCCTAAACAATATCATAACCGCCATCGATAAGAGACATCACTGTGCAGCCGTCTTCATCGACCTGGCCAAGGCTTTCGACTCTGTCAATCACCACATTCTTATCGGCAGACTCAACAGCTTTGGTTTCTCAAATGACTGCCTCGCCTGATTCACCAACTACTTCTCTGATAGAGTTCAGTGTGTCAAATCGGAGGGCCTGTTGTCCGGACCTCTGGCAGTCTCTATGGGGGTGCCACAGGGGTCAATTCCTGGGCCAACTCTCTTCTCTATATACATCAATGATGTCGGTCTTGCTGCTGGTGATTCTCTGATCCACCTCTACACAGATGACACCATTCTGTATACTTCTGTCCCTTCCTTGGACACTGTGTTAACTAACCTCCAGACGAGCTTCAATGCCATATAACTCTCCTTCCGTGACCTCCAACTGCAAGTAAGACTAAATGCATGCTCTTCAACCGATCGCTGCCCGCACCTGCCCGCCCGTCCAGCATCACTACTCTGGACGGTTCTGACTTAGAATATGTGGACAACTACAAATACGTAGGTGTCTGGAATCAGAATCAGCTTCCTATTTCGCAACAAAGCATCCTTCACTCATGCTGCCAAACATACCATCGTAAAACTGACCATCCTACTGATCCTCGACTTCAGCGATGTCATTTACAAAATAGCCTCCAACACTACTCAACAAATTAGAATGTGGTCTATCACAGTGCCATCCGTTTTGTCACCAAAGCCCCATATACTACCCACCACTGCGACCTGTACGCTCTCGTTGGCTGGCCCTCGCTTCATACTAGTCTCCAAACCCACTGGCTCCAGGTCATCTACAAGTCTTTGCTAGGTAAAGCCCCGCCTTATCTCAGCACACTGGTCACCATAGCAGCACCCACCCGTAGCACGCGCTCCAGCAGGTATATCTCACTGGTCGCCCCCAAAGCCAAATCCTCCTTTGGCCGCCTTTCCTTCCAGTTCTCTGCTGCCAATGACCGGAACAAACTGCAAAAATCACTGAAGCTGGAGACTCTTTTCTCCCTCACTAGCTTTAAGCAGCTGTACATAGCTGATCTGTAAATGGCCCATCCACCTATCTCATCCCCTTAATGTATTTATTTATTTATCTTGCTCCTTTGCACCCCAGTATCTCTACTTGCACATTCATTTTCTGTATATCAATCACTCCAGTGTTTAATTGGTATATTGTAATTACTTTGCCATCATGGCCTATTTATTGCCTTACCTCCCTTATCTTACCGTATTTGCACACACTGTATATAGACTTTTTCTACTGTATTATTGACTGTATGTTTGTTTATTCCATGTGTAACTCTGTGTTGTTGTATGTGTCGAACTGCTTTGCTTTATCTTGGCCAATGTGTCAATGAGAACTTGTTCTCAACTAGCCTACCTGGTTAAAGAAAGGTGAAATAAAAATGTGCAGACCAGCTGGTCGAGTCTGTAATACCTAATACCAATGTTTCAACCAGACCACCATAGTCCCTGTGCCAAAGAAAGCGAAGGTAACCTGCCTAAATGACTACTTCCCCGTAGCACTCACGTCTGTAGCCATGAAGTGCTTTGAAAGGCTGGTCATGGCTCACATCAACACCATTATCCCAGAAACCCTAGACCCACTCCAATTTGCATAACGCCCCAACAGATCCACAGATGACAAACTCAATCGCACTCCACACTTCCCTCTCCCACCTGGACAAAGGGAACACTTATGTGAGAATGCTGTTCATTGACTACAGCTCAGCGTTCAACACCATAGTGCCCACAAAGCTCATCATTAAGCTAAGGACCCTGGGACTAAACACCTCCCTTTGTAACTGGATCATGGAATTCCTGACGGGCCTCCCCCAGGTGGTAAGGGTAGGCAACAACGCATCTGCCACGCTAATCCTCAACACGGGGCCCCTCGGGGGTGTGTGCTCAGTCCCCTCCTGTACTCCCTGTTCACCCACGACTGCTTGTTCAAGCACGAATCCAACACTAATCATTAAGTTTACTGACGACAATGGTGGTTGGCCTGATCACCGTCAACGAATAGACAGCCTAAAGGGAGGATGTCAGAGAGGCCTGGCAGTGTGGTGCCAGGACAACAACCTCTCACTCAAATTGAGCAAGACAAATGAGATGATCGTGGACTACAGGAAAAGGAGGGCCGAACACGCCAACGTTCACATCGAATGGGCTGTAGTGGAGCAGGTCAAAATTTTCAAATTCCTTGGTGTCTTACATCACCAAAAACTATCATGGTCCAAACACACCAAGAAAGTCATGAAAAGGGCAGTACAACTCCCTTTCCCCATCAGGAGACTGAAAAGATTGGGTCCCCAGATCCTCAAAAAGTTGACTGGTTGCATCACTGCCTGGTATTGCAACTGCTAGGCATCTGACCGTAAGGCACTACAGAGGGTAGTGTGTAACAGCCCAGTACATCACTGGCGTCAAGATTCCTGCCTTAATACTAGGCGTGTCAGATGAAGGCCTTGACTTGGTATCAGTACCCCCAGTATAAAGCCTCATTATTGTTATTTTAATGTTACTTTTTAAAGCATTTAAAGTGTTTATTTAGTAATATTTTCTTAACTCTATTTTCTTTAAACTGCATTGCTGGTTAAGGGCTTGTAAGTAGGCAGTAAGGTCTACATCAATTGTATTTGGCGCATGAGACAAATACGATTTGATTTAATTTTAGTCTTCCTGGGGTTCGAACACGCAATTAAAATAACATTACAGACAGAATCATTTACAGTTTACATTGAAAGATGGAGACAAAAGGGATGCACATTTCTGTCACTTTTGCTGCCGACTAACCGACCCTCATTAACTGTTATTTTTTTCCCACAGAGTAAAATGACATGACCTATAGAAAATAAAAGATGGAGGCGCTTTCCATTCATTCCATGCACCACGGAGCTCCGCTGACTATGCCTGTTTCGGATAATCTTTGGCGCTGCATTTGTGGAGCTGTCAATTCCAAGGTGATGAATCCCGGCCCAGGTTCGGCATTGCATTCGTTGATGTCGGCATTTTAAATGGCTTTGTGACTTGATAACCTATATTTAGAGGCTTTAATAGGGTCTACATTTCATTAAAGCTATGGTTTTGATGCATTTGATTTATCAACATAGAATTTTGTTGTATTGAGAGAATTTTCTTAGACGATTTGAATAAAATTGATCAGACATTTCGTGAATTCAAATGCACATTTTTAATCTTTTTTTAGCACCCTGGCAGATTAACTTGACTAAATAAAATCATGGTTCCCCTGATAACCTACTCCTGTGTGAATTGCATGCGTACAAGGAACAGACGTTTTCATTGAGAAGCAGCCAAATGTTAAAACCTTTAATTTCATTTTCTAAATTAAAACATTTATTTAAATTAGATATTAAAGGCATTTTGAAATAAATATGATACAATTTTGCATATCCTATTCTTCAAAAAGATTTTTCATAAATATGCAAAAAATGAATGGTTTTGTTTATTCTAATACTCTCAATAAGACAATGACAGAAACAACATTTGGCTACTATTATCCTACAATATATGCTAATTTTAACAACACTGTATTAACCTACATACAATATAGCCTAATTTTAATATACATTAATACCTGCATGTGTTTTCCGAGGGACTGTCATCCTTTCTGCAGAGGAGATGTGTTTGCAGGAGCCTGAATGTGATGGTGTATGTTTGAAGATGGACACCTTTCAGATGACATGGCGGTGGTTGCTCATTTTAGGGTTGCCAAGACATACTTGATCTCTGTCATTATTTGCCAGTGGTTTTCTGGGAGCTCGAGAGTCCTGGTCTCATGCAGCTTGGTGACAGTCGGGTTGGACAGCATGTCTGTCACTGCCCACCACTGCTCCACCAGCCTCTCAAACATGTCACAGACCGAGTTCCAGTGGTCTTACACGACTGGATCAAATTAAATCAAGTGTGTTTGTCACATACACGTGTTTAGCAGATGTTATTGCAGGTGTAACGAAATGCTTGTGTTTCTAGCTCCAACAGTGCAGTAATATCTAACAATTTCACAACAATACACACAAATCTAAAGTAAAGGAATTAAGAATATATAAATATTTGGACGAGCAATGTATCTTAGTCATAAACTAAGTAGTGTCACAGGCCGGCTCATAGCCTCTGGCAAAAATGAGGGGACACGAACAGGTATAGACCAATCAAAAAGGTTATTTATTATAAACCAAAAACTATTAACTTTAAACAAAGAAAAGGGAATGAGGTGTGTAAGTATCATAATGTAGGGTGTATGTAAAGTGCAGGGATGCGTGAATCTGTGTGTGTGAATATGACTGAGTGAAAACTACATAAATTACAAAGGAACAAAGAAAACAGAGGCAGGCAGGCTGGCAGGCAGGGGGAGAGCGAGAGAGAGGAGTGGTTAGTGAAGCAGTTTAAATACCCTGAGCCCAGGTGGCTCCAATCACTAACGACCCTTCTCTGCCTGCAGGAGGAACCGCCCCTGCAATGCAGAGGGGCCGTGACAGTAGAATAAGATACAGGAGAATAGGATAGAATTCAGTAGATGAGACGAGTAATGCAAAATATGTATACATTATTAAAGTGACTAGTGTTCCATTATTAAAGTGGCCAGTGATTTCAAGTCTATGTATAAGGGCAGCAGCCTCTAATGTGCTAGTGATGGCTATTTAACAGTCTGATGACCTTGAGTTAGATGCCCCCTCTGCTGTTTCCTGAAGTCCACGGTCAGCTCTTTTGTTGACATTGGCTGAGAGGTTATTTTCCTGGCACCACACTTCCTGGTCCCTCACCCTCCTCCTCCCTGTAGTCTGTCTTGTCATTGTTGGTAATCAGGCCAACTGCTGTTGTGTCATCTACAGACTTGATTGGAGACGTGCGTGGCCACTCAGTCATGGGTGAACAGGACGTACAGTAGGGGGCTGAGCAGGCATCCTTCTGGGACCCCAGTGTTGAGGATAAGCGAAGTGGAGGTGTTGTTTCCTACCTTAATCACCTGGGGGCGGCCCGTCAGGAAGGACCCAGTTGCACAGGGCGGGGTTCAGACCCAGGGCCTTGAGCTTAATAATGAGCTTGGAGGGTACTATGGTGTTGAATGCTGAGCTATAGTTAATGAGCAGCATTCTTACAGTGGTTCATCCTTTAAAAGTTGCAGCGTACTGCAGCACAGCTTGCATGGTGCCGCAGAATTCTATGGCACGTTATTTAAATGTCTACGACTGTTACCATTAATGCTAGTTATTGCTAGTTTGACCACCAGAGGGTAGCTTTGAAAAGCATTTCATAGCTTTCAATAGTGTCTGTACTAGAGAATTCTAAACCTTTTTTTGTAAGAACATAGTATATGGGATTGATTTTAAAAAATGTTGCTAAATTAGATTAATATTATGGTGTTTCTATTCCAAGATTAAACGAAAAACCCTTTGTGTTTCCGTTAGCATGGAACTTAAAATATGGAGCTGTACAACGTGACGGTTGGGAGTAGGCTACAGTACTGGGTTATTTAGCTAAAGAATCCCTGTGACATGCGGCCACGCAGGAGACCGGGGTTCAATTCCCCAATGGGGAATTGTCTAGTTAAATAAAGGTTACACTAAGAGCATAACATTTCTACACCCTAATTGTATAATTGTAGTCTAACCAATACCCAAACGGACATTCAGTGAAAAATAAAAATCTCATTGATTTTTCAAGACCAGTCCCCATGCTGGTCTCAGAGTAGCGCAAAACGGTGCTAAAATAGTTGGCTATGGCTTCAAATCCTATTGCTTCTAACTTCAATATGCTCTTTAAATAAATAAGACCTACACACTCATGTCGCCTACATTATATAGAAAAATATGACGTGTCTCTCCGCCAATAATTACATATAGAGGATTGGAGGATTCTAAATGAAAACAAAAAGCCGTCTAATGGGTCTCCCGGTGGCGCCCGGTACGGGTATTGAACCTGTATCTGTAGCAACACATTTTGCACCACTCTGGAGGCCCCATCCACAAAGTATCAAAATACAGAGAGGTGTTGGTTAAGGTATATTGTCCTGTACTGTAGTACTGTACATGGTGTCCAGGTCAGCCAAAACATGTATTTATTAAAGACTATCAGAAAGAATGTTGGTACTTATTTATTTTGATCCAAAGTCATGAATGAGTGAGTCACTCAGCTTTATGTAGGTGCCGGGCTATATGACTGTGCCATCAACTTGATAATATATATAATGATATTTTTGAGGTTATTTTGTTTTGTAAAAGATGAAAGTTAGCGATTGTAATCTAAATAAAGGCCAAAATAATATTTGTAAAGGCCAAAACATTTATTTCTGTTTTTAGAGGGAGAGAAATGCTGGGCCAATTGTGCGCCGCCCTATGGGACTCCCAATCATGGTCGGATGTGATACATAATAATACTTTTTGTTCTATTATTTGTTTTGTCTTTGGTGGATTATTTGTTTGTCTTTGGTCGATTAAACTGAAATTGCAACCAATCACGGCCGGTTGTGATACAGCCAACTAAGAAATACATTTGACGATAGCATTCTCCCCCTATCCTCCTTCTAGGAAAGTATATTGTTCAGCTACAAACTAATAGCCATAATGCCGCATTTAAAGGATTTTGAAGATTTAAGCCAGCTGCATTTGGTTATAGCAGAACAGCATACCGGTCCGGACGGCCCTTGCTGTGCCTGTTGAGCAGTTGGTCAAGTTCTGTTGTCAGAAGAGGAATGGAAATGTCTGGGTGAACAGATGACCTGATGAACCCGCCAGGTATGTTGACTCTGCCTGTCAGACGTGGAGTTCCAGAGCTCACAGGTGTGACTGGCATGGATTGTGACTCCATCTTGTTCCTCGCCCTCTTCAAAGCGTCATTCTCCCCCTGACTCTCCACCAATGCCGCCTGGCTCTGGACCAATGCATCAGCTGTCACCTGTATCTCTGCCCTCAGATAATGTTTCTCTTTCTGTTGGTCTGCCTTCAATGACTCGATCTCGGTCTTCAAAGTTTGAATCTGATCTACGTGCACCTTCATCAGATGAGCAGAATGGTACCGTCCTGAGCCCCCATTGAATACAATGGCATATGATAGAAACGGTAGGTCAAATAAGAATTAAAAGTTACTCCAACACACAAATGCTGCGTCACATTTTAATAATCTAGCAAAACAAATCGCATTCTTGGCAACCATGCCCAGAGAAGGAGCTCCCGTGCCATAAGATGGAGATGATGGGACCTCAGTCCACCCTGATGGTTTATGTAAGCCACCACTGTGGTGTTGTCCGTTCTCACCAGGACATGTCCTCCCTTCAGATGTGGAAGGAAAGACCGCAGGGCCAGCAGAACAGCTCGCAGCTCTAGTGTATTGATGTGCCTGCCGCTCCAAGGGGGTAGCCAGAAGTCGCTGGCCGACCTGCCCTTGGTCACACCCCCCCAACCGATCTGGGAGGCAACTGGGCTGACCAGCTCCCGGCAGCACATCCTCAGCATCTCCACCCTACCTGAGAGAAAGGAGTGACAGTGCCACCTCAACAATGCCCTGAGGCACTGTGCGGTCACCCGCAGCTGGCGGTGACGGTGGCACTTCAGGTGCAGCCGGTGGGAATTGAACCACTGTTGAAGTGGCCGGAGATGGAGGAGGCCCAGGGGAATCAGCAACGAGGCCGCTGTCAGCAAGCCCAACAGGTGTTGTCAGGGCAGATACCACCAGCCCCTGCCGAAAGTGGTCGAAGCAAGATAAGATCACCTGAACCCTTCTGGTGGGCAGGCGTGCTCTCACCCTCTGGGTGGGTGTTAGACAACTCTTTTTGTCGTTTACAGTAATGCCCAGCCTGCCGATATGGGTCAGGAGCATGTCTCTGTCTGACAGGACCTGGGACCTGGTCGGGTACAAATCAGCCAATCGTCCAGGTAATTGAGGATCAACAATCTTCGGGATGTGAGAGGTGCCAGGACAGTGTCCATGCACTTTGTAAGTGAGGGCTGCCAAGAAGAGGCCGAAGGGAAGAACCATGAATTCGTAAGCCATCCCTTCGAAAGCGAATCGGAGGTACTGCCAATGAGCTGGGTGAACAGGAACATGGAAGTATGCATCCTTCGTGTCCAGCGTAACAAACCACTGGTCCCTGGACACAGCCTGCAACACGCCGGCTGGGGACAGCATGTGGAACCTCAGTACCTTCAAGTACCCAGTGAGGTTGCGGAGGTGCAGAATATGTCAAATATGTTATTTTGTGGTCCCTCTTTTTGGGACCACAAAATAAATGGAGTAGAACCCACCTAGCCATTCTATCCTAGGGATAGCACCCTTGTCCAGGAGTGAGGAGATGTCCAGCCGCAGGGTTTTCTTTGTTTTCTTCGTGGTGACACAAAAGCCCCTGAAGGATGGGGGCCGGCACCGGATTTGGAATCGGTACTCCTCGAGCATTGTGGACATCACCCAGGGGGACTCCATAGCCTCCTCCCACTTTGCTCTTTGAGACCGGGAGAAGTGGCCGAGGCCAGGGAAGGGTGTGTCAGGTAGTCCTGCCTGGGCCCGCCTCTCCTCTGGCGCCCCGAGTGCCTGGGTCCCAAAGGCACGTCCTTATGGCAGTGAGGGTTGGCAGGTTGTTTCTCCACCACACTCTGTGACCCACCCAGCTGTCATCCCTCAGCACGAGGCGATGGGGCAGGAGAGGGACCCCGCGGTTGTTCGACGATCCATCTGCCTTGGACCCAGGGCCTGAAGAGGCGGCATGAACCGTCTCAGGGTCTCCCGGTCCCTACGATTACTTATCGGTCTGCTCCAGAATGTCATCAACCCTTTGGCCAAACATCAGCCCTGGGCTGATGTATGTTCTGTATGTTCTGGAGAGCAGCTGGGAGATGGGATTTGGTCCAGCTAGAGTTGGCCCTGGGAGGTAACCACCTGCGACATGGCCACATCCCTCTGGAGCAGGGAAAGTAGGCGAGACAACTATCACTTCCCAGAGGAGCTCCTCTGTGCCCTCCTGCAGCCGAGGCAACAGAGTCTGCAGGTAGGCCTGCAGCAGCATGGTCGCGTTGGTAAGGCGGCCAAGAGAGCAGAGGGACGCATATGTGGCTTTCAAGTCTGTATCAAAGACTCTGGAGGGTCCCAGCTTCAGTCGCAGGTTCCGCCCTATAATCTCCTGGTACGAGAGGACCATGGCAGCTATCATGATGTCCATGGTCGGGTACTCCCGGAGGTCAAGTGACTCTGCACCCGCAACATAACGCCATGGTCCAGTCTCTGCTGTGAATCGGAAGCGCCCCCTGGCAGAGGCCCAGCTCTCCTGCAAGGCCTCACAGAACTCAGCAAAGATGGGGACAGATGGAGAGTCACCACTGTCCACCAGTTTGATGTCCAGTACAGTGGCTACCTGAGTGAGTAGGGTCCTCATAGCCTTTTGAGCCGCTGGGGGGGATGAAGCCCCGCTGCCGGCTTCTGATGGCCTGTCAGACTGGTAGCCCCGCTCATGGTGGTGAACAGTGCCAGCATCGTCCCCCAGGAACAGCCTATCACTGGCCAACAGGGAACAGCTGTCGTCACCATCGAAGCTATCAACCTCCTGACGCAGAGAATGCGCCCTCCATTCAAGGTAGTTCCAGCGATCCGACTCCTACCCCCATCCAGGACTGGCAGCTGGTGGACTCTGCCTGCTGTGGCTCCGACCACTCGTCCTGGGAGGGGTACTGGGCTTAATAGAGGGACTAACAGCTCGCAGATGCACCATTCCTGAGGGAGGAAGCTCGTTCCCAACCTGAGCCTGGCTGACCCAAACGCGCATGGCCTCCAATCCCGCCAGGCGCAGGCGTTCTGAGAACACCACACAAAACAGGCATCCAGTAGGGTGCTCCACCTCCCTCTCAGCGTGGCTCAAACCCAGGCAATGCATACACAAGGTATGCGGATCCCCAGGGGGGATGTTACCATCACACCTGTCACAAAGGGAAGCCGTAAGCTCAGCCAAGCCAACAAGGCCACGGACCAGAGGTCCGACGCCCTGGGAAAGCTTATGTTGTGACCCGCTTGGAGGAATAGGAACCCGGTGAGGGATAAATTACCTAGTACCTCTGCAAAAAAACAGGTAAGACCTGTGTGGGAAAAGCAGGAAGACAATTAAAAAACAGCAACCAGGTAATAGATTTTATTTATTTATTTTTGTTTTACGCCAACTGCAATATTACCTAGCCGGTTTAATGTCCAAGCAGTAAAAACAGCACCATATGAGTTACCATATGAGTAACTCCGTTAATTAAGGAACTCCAAAGTTAATGTCTCAACGTCGTGGACACCACTATACTCTTACACTCTGCAGGGGAAAGAACAAGAAGAAAACAAACCTGCATGGTAATTAGCAGAGAATGGTAAAGCAATTCACACCACTCACATAGAACAAGCCAGTCGGCAAGTTGTGTAAGGTAAATTACAGTGTGTGGCAGCAAGAGCCACCATACTAATAGATGTACACGGAGTTGTTGTGTAATGCTAACGAAACACAAGTACAACAAACCACGGGCGGAAGATACAGATCAACCGTGCGCAGCAAGATATTACACTTACCAGTGACTTACCAAGCGAACTTCAGAAAGTTTGTCCCTCAAACAATACGGACGTCCGCTGAGAAAATGATAGAAAATGCATGTCACGGCCATGGGGTCTATATATAGAGGCGGACCCCAGCCGTGACACAGCTGTACACAGGAATACATCTGTAAATCCTCTCCTTGGATGTATCCCTCCGCAGCAGAGTGATAACAGTTTATTGGCGTGATCCAATATAGTGAAACATAACATTGTATTGCTAAGATGCTCAAACTTAACTTTATAGATACACTAGCTACACAGGATAAACTTTATCCCTCATGCTGGCCCTGACCAAACCGGTAAATCGCCCCTCACTATAGCTGCACTTCTCCACATGGCCAGAAGTGGTCTTCTTCCCTTTTAATGCTCTTATGCTCATCCTTGAAAAATATCATAAGGTCTAAAATAAATACCAATGTCGAAATACAGTACAAACAATTATCTAGGCTAAGTAAACAAAGTGATTTTTTTAATCTACTGTTCTGCTAATTAGCTAGCTAAAGTGTAGTCAGTGGCTAGCTAAGAAAGAGAAAAGGGACGCAAATTAATGGATTGGGTACAAAGGTCTCTGATAACTCTGGTGAACGGTAGCTGACAGTGTCGGCTCGAGATGACGTGCAGGAATTTTCTGCAGGAATTTGTAGACTTGCTGAGGTCTTCTCTGCTGAGGTTTTGCTGAGGTTTTACCACTAGGTTTCATGGGTATAATGATGCGTCCACTGTGCCGGTCTATGTACACTGAACAAAAATATAAATGTAACCTGTTCCATGTTTCATGAGCTGAAATAAAAGATCCCAGAAATGTTCCATACTCACAAAAAACTTATTTCTCTAAAATGTTGTGCACAAATTTGTTCACATCCGTATTAGTGAGCATTTCTCCTTTGCCAAGATATCCATCCACCTGACAGGTGTGGCATATCAGGAAGCTGATTAAACAGTATGATCATTACACAGGTGCACCTTGTGCTAGGGACAATACAAGGCCACTCTAAAATGTGCAGTTGTCTCACAACACAATCCTCAAGTTTTGAGGGAGTGTGCAATTGGCATAATGACTACAGGAATGTCCACCAGAGCTGTTGCCAGATCATGTTATGTTAATTTCTCTACCATAAGCCGCCTCCAACGTCGTTTTAGAGAATTTGGCAGTACATCCAACTGGCCTCAGAACTGCAGACCATGTGTAACCACGCCAGCCTAGGACTTGCACAACCAGTTTCTTCACCTGCGGGATGGTCTGAAACCAGCCATCCGGACGTCTGATGAATTTCTGCATAAACAAAGGGAAGCTCATCTGCATGCTCGTTGTCTTCACCAGGGTCTTGACCTGACTGCAGTTTGCCGTTGTAACCGACTTCAGTGGGCAAATGCTCAACTTCGATGGCTACTCCCATGCTGGAGAAGTGTACTCTTCACGGATGAACCACAGTTTCAACTGTACCGGGCAGATGACAGACAGGGTGTATGGCATTGTGTGGGTGAGCGGTTTGCTGATGTCAACGTTGTGAACAGAGTACCCCCATTGTGGCGTTGGGGCTATGTTATGGGCAGGCATAAGCTACAGACATCGCACACAATTGCATTTTATCTATGGCAATTTGAATGCACAGAGATACCGTGATGAAATCCAGAGGCCCATTGTCGTGGCATTCATCCGCCGTCATTGTCGTGGAAGTACTTCTTAAAAATATCTCTTAGACACCGGAGCTTGTGAATTCAATATAGACTTTATTACAAAGTAACAAGCCGAGCTGGTCCGTGGAGCAACTGCCGGTCCCAGACTCAGAGATCACTTTCTATACAGCTTCAGTTTGACACCACATACAGTGGGGCAAAAAAGTATTTAGTCGGCCACCAATTGTGCAAGTTCTCCCACTTAAAAAGATGAGAGAGGCCTGTAATTTTCATCATAGGTACACTTCAACAATGACAGACAAAATGAGAAAAAAAATCCAGAAAATCACATTGTAGGATTTTTAATGAATTAATTTGCAAATTATGGTGGAAAATAAGTATTTGGTCACCTACAAACAAGCAAATTTCTGGCTCTCACAGACCTGTAACTTCTTCTTTAAGAGGCTCCTCCACTCGTTACCTATATGAATGGCACCTGTTTGAACTTGCTATCAGTTTAAAAGACACCTGTCCACAACCTCACAGTCACACTCCAAACTCCACTATGGCCAAGACCAAAGAGCTGTCAAAGGACACCAGAAACAAAATTGTAAACCTGCACCAGGCTGGGAAGACCGAATCTGCAATAGGTAAGCAGCTTGGTTTGAAGAAATCAACTGTGGGAGCAATTATTAGGAAATGGAAGACATACAAGACCACTGATAATCTCCCTTGATCTGGGGCTCCACGCAAGATCTCACCCCATGGGGTCAAAATGATAACAAGAACGGTGAGCAAAAATCCCAGAACCACATGGGGGGACCTAGTGAATGACCTGCAGAGAGCTGGGACCAAAGTAACAAAGCCTACCATCAGTAACACACTACGCCGCCAGGGACTCAAATCCTGCGGTGCCAGACGTGTCCCCCTGCTTAAGCCTGTACATGTAAAGCCATAACACACGTGTTTTTTCAGCAGCAGACTATGATCAATAATGCCAAAAGCTACACTGAAGTCTAACAAGCTCCCACAATAATCTTATCATCAATTTATTTTAGCCAATCATCAGTCATTTCTGTTAATGCCATCCATGTTGAGTTCCCTACTCTATAAGCGTGGTGAAAGTCAGTTGTTAATTTGTTTACTGTGAAACAGCATTGTATCTGGTCAAATACAAGGCTGATTTGTTGGCTGTTTGAACCAGTAAAGGCTGCTTCTAAGGTATAAGGCTGCTTCTACGGTATAACTTTAGCTTCCCTCCAGGCTTGAGGAACACACTTTCCTGTAGGCTTAGATTGAAGAGATGACAAATAGGTGTGCCAATATAGTCCACTACCATCCTGTCATTTTTCATTCAAATGATTAGAACCAGGTGGTGAGTCATTATTGATACATTTTTTCACCTCTTCCACACTCACTTTATGGAAATCAAAATTACAAAGCTTGTCTTTCATATTTTGGTCTGTTATGCATGGATAGTTTAAAGTTTGTTGCTGGCATGTCATGCCTAAATGTACTGATGTTGCCAATGAAAAAGTAATTAAAGTAGTTGGCAATATCAAAGGTTTTTGTGATGAATAAGTAATCTGTTCCAATGAAGGATGGAAACGAGTTTGCCTTTTTGCCCCAAATTTAATTAAAGTTGCTCCAAAGCTTTTTACTATCATCCTTTATGTAATTTATCTTTGTTTCATAGTACCGTTACTTCTTCTTTAATTTTAGTCTAGTCACATGACTTCTCAAGTTATAGTACATTTGCCAATCGGCTGTGCAGCCAGACTCGATATGCTGATAAAATTTAGGGAGTCTTGTTTTCAGATTAGCCTTGTTAAAATCCCCAGCTACAATGAATGCAGCCTCCGGATAAATCGTTTCCAGTTTGCAGAGAGTTAAATAAAGTTCGTTCAGAGCCATCGATGTGTCTGCTTGGGGGGGGATATATACGGCTGTGATTATAATCGAAGAGAATTCTCTTGGTAGATAATGCGGTCTACATTTGATTGTGAGGAATTCTAAATCAGGTGAACAGAAGGATTTGAGTTCCTGTATGTTTCTTTCATCACACCATGTCACGTTGGCCATGAGGCATACGCCCCCACCCTCTTCTTACCAGAAAGATGTTTGTTTCTGTCGGCGCGATGCGTGGAGAAACCCGCTGGCTGCACCGCTTCGGATAGCGTCTCTCCAGTGAGCCATGTTTCCGTGAAGCAGAGAACGTTACAGTCTCTGATGTCCCTCTGGAATGCTACCCTTGCTCGGATTTCATCAACCTTGTTGTCAAGAGACTGGACATTGGCAAGAAGAATGCTAGGGAGTGGTGCACAGTGTGCCCGTCTCCGGAGTCTGACCAGAAGACCGCTTCGTTTCCCTCTTTTTCTGAGTCGTTTTTTTGGGTCGCTGCATGTAATCCACTCCGTTGTCCTGGTTGTAAAGGCAGAACACAGGATCCGCGTCGCGAAAAACATATTCTTGGTCGTACTGATGGTGAGTTGACGCTGATCTTATATTCAGTAGTTCTTCTCGACTGTATGTAATGAAACCTAAGATGACCTGGGGGACTAGTGTAAGAAATAACACGTAAAAAAACAAAAAACTGCATAGTTTCCTAGGAACGCGAAGCGAGGCGGCCATCTCTGTCGGCGCCGGAAGTTTCTAAATTTTATCAGCATATCGATTGCGCAACCAGGGGTGGAAAGACCCTGGATCATTGTTACTCTAACTTCCGCGACGCATATAAGGCCCTGCCCCGCCCCCCTTTCGGAAAAGCTGACCACGACTCCATTTTGTTGATCCCTGCCTACAGACAGAAACTAAAACAAGAGGCTCCCACGCTGAGGTCTGTCCAACGCTGGTCCGACCAAGCTGACTCCACACTCCAAGACTGCTTCCATCACGTGGACTGGGAGATGTTTCGTATTGCGTCAGACAACAACATTGACGAATACGCTGATTCGGTGTGCGAGTTCATTAGAACGTGCGTGAAGATGTCGTTCCCATAGCAACGATTAAAACATTCCCTAACCAGAAACCGTGGATTGATGGCAGCATTCGTGTGAAACTGAAAGCGCGAACCACTGCTTTTAATCAGGGCAAGGTGTCTGGTAACATGACTGAATACAAACAGTGCAGCTATTCCCTCCGCCAGGCTATCAAACAAGCTAAGCGCCAGTACAGAGACAAAGTAGAATCTCAATTCAACGGCTCAGACACAAGAGGCATGTGGCAGGGTCTACAGCCCAGTTACGGACCAGGATGTCTTGCTCCCAGGCAGACTAAATAACTTTTTTGCCCGCTTTGAGGACAATACAGTGCCACTGACACGGCCTGCAACGAAAACATGCGGTCTCTCCTTCACTGCAGCCGAGGTGAGTAAGACATTTAAACGTGTTAACCCTCGCAAGGCTGCAGGCCCAGACGGCATCCCCAGCCGCGCCCTCAGAGCATGCGCAGACCAGCTGGCCGGTGTGTTTACGGACATATTCAATCAATCCCTATACCAGTCTGCTGTTCCCACATGCTTCAAGAGGGCCACCATTGTTCCTGTTCCCAAGAAAGCTAAGGTAACTGAGCTAAACGACTACCGCCCGTAGCACTCACATCCGTTATCATGAAGTGCTTTGAGAGACTAGTCAAGGACCATATCACCTCCACCCTACCTGACACCCTAGACCCACTCCAATTTGCTTACCGCCCAAATAGGTCCACAGACGATGCAATCTCAACCACACTGCACACTGCCCTAACCCATCTGGACAAGAGGAATACCTATGTGAGAATGCTGTTCATCGACTACAGCTCGGCATTCAACACCATAGTACCCTCCAAGCTTGTCATCAAGCTCGAGACCCTGGGTCTCGACCCCGCCCTGTGCAACTGGGTACTGGACTTCCTGACGGGCCGCCCCCAGGTGGTGAGGGTAGGCAACAACATCTCCTCCCCGCTGATCCTCAACACTGGGGCCCCACAAGGGTGCGTTCTGAGCCCTCTCCTGTACTCCCTGTTCACCCACGACTGCGTGGCCACGCACGCCTCCAACTCAATCATCAAGTTTGCGGACGACACAACAGTGGTAGGCTTGATTACCAACAACGACGAGACGGCCTACAGGGAGGAGGTGAGGGCCCTCGGAGTGTGGTGTCAGGAAAATAACCTCACACTCAACGTCAACAAAACTAAGGAGATGATTGTGGACTTCAGGAAACAGCAGAGGGAACACCCCGCATCCACATCGATGGAACAGTAGTGGAGAGGGTAGCAAGTTTTAAGTTCCTCGGCATACACATCACAGACAAACTGAATTGGTCCACTCACACAGACAGCATCGTGAGGAAGGCGCAGCAGCGCCTCTTCAACCTCAGGAGGCTGAAGAAATTCGGCTTGTCACCAAAAGCACTCACAAACTTCTACAGATGCACAATCGAGAGCATCCTGGCGGGCTGTATCACCGCCTGGTATGGCAACTGCACCGCCCTCAACCGTAAGGCTCTCCAGAGGGTAGTGAGGTCTGCACAACGCATCACCGGGGGCAAACTACCTGCCCTCCAGGACACCTACACCACCCGATGCTACAGGAAGGCCATAAAGATCATCAAGGACATCAACCACCCGAGCCACTGCCTGTTCACCCCGTTGTCATCCAGAAGGCGAGGTCAGTACAGGTGCATCAAAGCTGGGACCGAGAGACTGAAAAACAGCTTCTATCTCAAGGCCATCAGACTGTTAAACAGCCACCACTAACATTGAGTGGCTACTGCCAACACACTGTCAATGACACTGACTCAACTCCAGCCACTTTAATAATGGGAATTGATGGGAAATGATGTAAATATATCACTAGCCACTTTAAACAATGCTACCTTATATAATGTTACTTACCCTACATTATTCATCTCATATGCATACGTAGATACTGTACTCTATATCATCGACTGCATCCTTATGTAATACATGTATCACTAGCCACTTTAACTATGCCACTTGGTTTACATACTCATCTCATATGTATATACTGTACTCGATATCATCTACTGTATCTTGCCTATGCTGCTCTGTACCATCACTCATTCATATATCCTTATGTACATATTCTTTATCCCCTTACACTGTGTATAAGACAGTAGTTTTTTGGAATTGTTAGTTAGATTACTTGTTCGTTATTACTGCATTGTCGGAACTAGAAGCACAAGCATTTCGCTACACTCGCATTAACATCTGCTAACCATGTGTATGTGACAAATAAAATTTGATTTGATTTGACTTATTTGCCATTCCCATTGCCTCGTCCCTCTCAACCATAAAATTTTTCAAATCCTCATCAATCCATGGGGATTTAGCTGTTTATACAGTCAATTTCTTAATGGGTGTATGCTTATGAGTAACTAGAACAAGCTATACTACATGACCGAAAGTACGTGGTCACATGGTTGTCAAACATTTAATTCCAAAATCATGGGCATTAATATGGAATTGGTCCCCCTTTGCTGCTAAAACAGCCTTCACTTGTCTGGGAAAGCTTTCCACAAGCATTTATATTATTGGAATCGGTTATTTCAGCCACACCCGTTGCTGACAGGTGTATAAAATTGAGCACAAAGCCACGGAATCCCCATAGACAAACATTGGCAGTAGAATGGCCCATACTGATGATCTCAGTGACTTTCAACGTGGCACCGTCATAGGATGACACCTTTCCAACAAGTCAGTTCGTCAAATTTCTGCCCTGCTAGAGATGCCACGGTCAAATATAAGTGCAGTTATTGTGAAGTGGAAATGTCTAGGAGCAACAACGGCTTAGCCGCGAACAGGAACGCCTAGTGCTGAAGCGTGTAGTGCAAAAAATCATCTGTCTTCAGTTGCAACACTCACTACTGAGTTCCAAACTGCCTCTGGAAGCAACGTCAGCACGAGAACTGCTCATCGGGGTTTCCATGGCCGAGCAGCCGCACACAAGCCTAAGATCACCATGCACAATGCCAAGCATCGGCTGGTGGTGTAAAGCTCGACAGCAAATGGACTCTGGAGCAGTGGAAATGTGTTATCTGGAGTGATGAATCACGCTTCACCATCTGGCATTCCGACGGACAAACGCTACCTCCCCCTATGCATATTGCCAACTGTAATGTTTAAAGTAGGAGGAATAATGCTCTGGGGCCATGTTTCATGGTTCGGGCTAGGCCTCTTAGTTCCAGTAAAGGGAAATATAAACGCTACAGCATACAACAACATTCTAGACGATTCTGTGCTTCCAACTTTGTGGCAACAGTTTAGAAAGGCCCTTTCCTGTTTCAGCATGACAATGCCCCCGTGCATAAAATGAGGTCCATACAGAAATGGTTTGTCGAGATCCATGTGGAAGAACTTGATAGGCCTGCACAGAGCCCTGACCTCAACCCCATCGAACACCGTTGGGATGAATTGGAGCTCCGACTGCGAGCCACGCCTAATCGCCCAACATCAGTGCCTGACCTCACTAATGCCCTTGTGGCTGAAGCAAGCAATGTTCCAACATCTCTGTTCCAACATCTAGTGGAAAGCCTTCTCAGAAGATCGGAGGCTGTTATATCAGAGAAGGGGGAGATCAACTCCATATTGATTCACCTCTTGAGACTAGGGGGCAGTATTTTCATTTTTGGAAAAATAACGTTCCCAAACTAAACGGGCTATTTCTCAGGACCAGATGCTAGAATATGCATATAATTGACAGATTAGGATATAAAACACTAAAGTTTCCAAAACTGTAAAAATATTGTCTGTGAGTATAACAGAACTGATATTGCAGGCGAAAGCCTGAGAAAAATCCAATCAGGAAGTGACTCTTATTTTGAAACCTCTGCGTTCCTATGCCTCCCTATTGAGTATTGAAAGGGATATCAACCAGATTCCTTTTTCTATGGCTTCACGAATGTGTCCACAGTCACAAGACATAGTTTCAGGCTTTTATTTTGAAAAATGAGCGTGAACGACAACATTGCGTCAGTGGTCAGCTGGTGGCTCTGAGTGATTTGTGCATAATAGACAAAGGCGGCCATTGCTCCTCTCGCTCCTACTAAGAAGCCAATTGTCCCGGTTGATATATTATCGAATAGATATTTGAAAAACACCTTGAGGATTGATTATAAAAAACGTTTGCCATGTTTCTGTCGATATTATGGATCTAATTCGGCGTTGTCGTGACCTCAATTTCCGGTGGATTTCTCAACAAATGTGAAGAACAAACGGAGGTATTTCGGCTATAAATATAATCTTTATGGAACAAAATGAACATTTGTTATCTAACTGGGAGTCTCGTGAGTGAAAACATCCGAAGCTCATCAAAGGTAAACGATTTAATTTGATTGCTTTTCTGATTTTCGTGACCAAGCTGCCTGCTGCTAGCTGGACATAATGCTATGCTATCGATAAACTTACACAAATGCTTGTCTTGCTTTGTCTGTAAAGCATCATTTCAAAATCTGAGACGACAGGGTGATTAACAAAAGGCTAAGCTGTGCTTCACTATATTTCACTTGTGATTTCATGAATATGAATATTTTCTAGTAAGATTTTTTTGTCCGTTGCGTTATGTTAATTAGTGTAGTTGATGACAATTCTCCCGGATCCGGGAGGGGTAGTTCTCAGAAGTTAATGCCCATGATATTGGAATGTGATGTTCAACGAGCAGGGGTCCACATATTTTTGCCCATGTAGTGTATTACGATCACTACATCTGATGGGTGTGGATACTGCTTTAAAACTTTAGTAACGATGTGATTAAATTCTTCGCTGTGCTGTTTGTATATACCCTGGTAGGTTGACTGATTGACTGAACCAGACTGCAGGCACTGGTAACAGTTTAAAGCTTTTTCTTGAATGGACAGCTTGATGAAAACCCGTCAATGTTTAGGTCACCCAGGTTGACTATTCTGATCGTATATATACTCCTAAATATTTTGCTGTGCGACCTGGAATTATCATCAGGTAGCACCAGAATGGCCCATATTATACAGTACCAGTCAAAAGTTTGTAATACAATATTTGAGATTTATTTTTCAAATAATGTAAAATGAGCGAGAAAAAGGCTATTCTTGAACATGGGATGAGACATTGTTACTAATTTGTAAATAATACCAGTTTGTTATTTAGAATTATTCATTTCTGTTTTTAGAGGGAGAGAAACCAAAAACCTACAATCTCCTTATTGGTCTCTCAGTCGAGGCCGGCATGGGTATTGAACCAGCATTTGTAGCAACACAGCTTCCATTGCTATGCAGTGTCTTAGACCGTTGCGCCACTCATGCTCTGTACAGTGTGACTGGTCGGGAATGGGCTACAGTACTACAGTAAGAGCAAAATAATCCTAACAAACTAAAATAATAAAAACCTTAGTGTAACAGTTTTAGTAGGTAATACTAAAGTCGTGCACATTTATCAGTTTCTATTTAGGTTTATGTCACCCATTCATCATCAGTTAGAGACACAGTAGGACCCAAAAGCATAATCAGTGCTCTAACTCCCCCTTGCGCTGGTCTGGAGCAATGAAGTAGTGAGGCAGGGTACCGTATTAAACCACAAATTACCTCTAAGTACCGCAGCATAATCGCAAAACTTTTAGTGGAGCAACCACTGTATCTAGGTGGTGTACTAGTGAGAATATATTGGAACAGAGCCAGGAGAGATAAGCCATAAGGATATCCTTGGAGGGCAGAGGGAGTGACTCTACAATCAGGTCTGCTCCTTCTCATCCGTGGTTTTAGCCAGGGTGGCTGGCTCTTTACGCTCTTATCTCTTGGGCTTCCGGTGTGGGGCCTAGGGCTGGCTCCCTGGTTCAGTGTCAGACGCAGGCTCAGAGGCAGCAGTGGCAGGCTCAGCCGGCTCCACCTCCATCTGCTTGATGATGCAGATTCTACCAGAGAAAGGAGTATTTATTTTATTACATGAAAATTCCTGAGCCTTGCTTTCAGTCATTAAATGACTCGTATTAGCCACATTGTATTTTTGATTCCCCAAAAAGGTGGAAGACAACCCCAAAAACTGTGTTGAATAAAACAATGATCCACAGTTGGATGATGAAAACAGAATGCTGACCAGTGATAGTGTTGAATGTGATGCAATTAAATGTATGACTTATATTGGAGGCACTACAAATTAAGTTGACACACTGGCAGAGACACCAGTCATTCAAAAGTGACTTTTCTAAATCCAGACATGTCCTTGTCATCACTAGTTACCACAGCCACAAAGTCAAAATTGTGTCTAAACTCCGCCTATTTCTTGGGAAAACCAGGTTCCTAGTGACGGTGATCAGTGGCACGTTGGGGAACACTTCAGGCACCAGCATGGGAGTGAGAGCTGTCATCTAGTGGGAGTTGTACGGTTTCCCCCCGACCCGCTGCTCTCCGAGCGGTCTTCCCCCGAGAAGCCAACGCTGCTGCTTCGTTGCCAAACAATCTTATCTGGTTGTAACTGGATTCCCCGGCAAAGAAACCTGTAATTCTGGTCCATTGGTTGGGTTTCGCTAGCCTCCCGGCTCCTGTCATTGATGAGACAACGTTACCAAAGCGACCGCAGCATGTTTTCACGTTACTGTTTGTAGAATAAGACCCTTTTGTCACCAGGCGAGTTATAGATGTCTCGCTAAGGAAAGATCGCATGGTCCCCGTTGTAAACATATTGGTGTGGTTTCTCGACAAGCTTGACCCGTTTTTAGATGACTGCATACAAGCACCCAGAATGCTCATGTAAATTGAATCTCGAGTATTCTATGGCGCGTGACCTTCTTCCGTGAGTGTTTGATTACGACAGTTGGAAATCTCCACCACCTTTTTACAAAAGCGCTCTGGCATGAGCGTCAACTATAGATGCCGCATTCAAAACAGCGGGGAACTCGACAATAAACGACCTCCGACTGGGAAAAATCGTTTTGAATGGTCATCCAACTCTGGAACTCAGCCATCTTTCAAGAGCTCTGACTTTCCGACCTGAAGATCAATTGATGTCATGATTTGACCTCGTGTTTCCGGGTTCCCAGTTGTTTTGAATGCGGCACCAGTACCACATGAGTCATAATACCAGTAAAACCTAGAAGTCAAACGGGAAAGGATTCCAACAGTTTTTCCACCATTAATTTTCCAATAGTTTATTTTATTTTATTTTTTAGAAACACTTAAAAATAAGGGCTATGTTCCATGTAGGCTTACGCTGGCATGACATTTTGATAAGGGTGTAAATCGCTCTAGGACAAGGTGACTTTTATCAATATATTTACCCCCAAAAGGAAATGCAAATTGAGTGGTAATGTGGCTATCATAAAGAGCAACAAATGCCATGATCTGGATGAGATCTAGCTTAATGTAGTAATTAAGAACAAATTCTTATTTTCAATTATGGCCTAGGAATAGTGGGTTAACTGCCTTGTTCAGGGGAAGAACGACAGATTTGTACCTTGTCAGCTCAGGGATTTGATCTTGCAACCGTTTGGTTACAAGTCCAACACTCAAACCACTAGGCTACCTGCCACCCAAGTGAGGAAGATATTTCACAATCATTAAATGCGGTGAGTATTATGGCTTGGATAGATTTTAGCCTAGTCGGGTTGGAGGAGATGGAGAGCTGGGTGGATCAGTCAAATGTTAGCAACAGAGCGTGGTAGTTTGTGGGAGTGATCATATTAAATGGTGTGTGTGTAATCAACTATATTGTATTCAGAGACCATGGCGTGAATGAGATGCGGTTCAATATATAATGGGCTTTCGTAAACCAGCGTTTCCCAAACCCGGCCCTGTTTCGTTTCATTTTTTACCTTAGTATTACAAAGCTGATTCAGATAATCAAAGCTTGATGATTAGTTGATTATTAAATCAGCTGTGTAGTGCTTGGGCAAAAGCCAAAACATGCACACCTTGTGGTCCTGAGGACCACATGTAAACTAAGGAGCTAGACTGGGTTATGGAGCTAGACTGGGTTATCTAGGTTTATGCTTTTGCGCAATCTACGGGCTGAATGTTACGTGGACCCCACCCAAAGATTTTAGTTCTCCTTATCCGATCAGTCCCCGCTGTAGGCCAATTTTCCACTCTGTAGTGCTTGAGGGTGTTGTGCTCGCCAAAGCAAGGGACTGCACACAAGGCTGTGTTACAATGCTCACACATTTACTTGGTCATCTGTATTTGTTTTGGTTGCTGGGTAGATGATATACAGACCTTGCAATGTCTCCTTGTGCTTTATCATGAAGGGAAGTCTGAGGGACATCACTTGGGAAGTGGTGTCCAGTGCTCCCTAGCGGATTGTCAGAGGCAGGCTGGCTCATAGTGGATGGACGACGAGGAGTGTGGTGGTTCTCAAGGAGCTGCCCTATCAGGATTATCCTGGACTGCTGATATGAGATCATCTATCCTGTGACCTGCTGGTGGACAATGTGGCTGTTGAGGAGAGCTATGTCTAATAGCTTCTTGTACAATTTGAGGGAGTTTCTGGCACTCTCAACCAAACTGTTCTGCATGTCCACTTTGTCAACTGATCCCATCTTCTTGTTGTGGCCAAGACATAGTCTGTCTTTTCCTGTGTCCCACATTTTGGAAGTATGCACACTGGACAGAACATGGACATTGATTTGATTTGGACATTATGTTTGTCGTGCCATTTCACTGCCATTATCTCTCCATTGGTTTGGAACTCCGCCTTACCCTTGATAATTTTCTTTTTGAATATTGGCTTTCCCTTCTTGTTGGATGTCACTGTGCTACAGGCCTCTGTGTTCTCCCTCAAAAGGTACTGGGAAAGGGTAGGGCTACTGTACCAGTTGTCGAAAAGGAGACATGGCAATCTGCACAAAAGCAAAAAGGCTATTTTTAAACAAGCTTTTCTTAGTAATCTACTTGAGAACCATTTAGGGTTCAAATAAAACTTTCAATGAGTGAAGCTATATATAGGCTATATAGATAGGCACGTTTTTATTTAGCCTGGTTTAGCGTCCCAGATAAAGCAAAATATTTTTTTGCTCATATGATTTGAAAAACTAATCATCAGGAGTAGGCAGCGCCATAAGTAAGTGAGTAAACTGAGATATGACTAAGGAGTTAATCAGGGCAATTTTTCCATAAATTAACAGGTATTTACCTCTCCATGGTTGCAGGATCTTGTCTATTTTTACAAGTTTTCTATTGAAATTCATTGTGGAGAGCTTATTTATATATTTTATGATATGAATACCTAGTATGTCTACTTAACCATCAGCCCATTTTATAGGTAAACTGCAGCGTAATGTAAAAGTTGTATTTTTTAAAAGATCCAATACGTAATATTGTACACTTATCATAATTAGGTTTTAGTACAGAATAGTTATCTAGATCTTCAATGAGACATTGCAGGGATCTAGCTTGCGGATTTAATATAAAACTTGAGTCATTGGCATACATGGACACCTTTGTTTTTAAGCCTTGCATTTCTAATCCTCTAATGTTGTTATTGGATCTGATTTTTAATAACTAGCATTTCGATGGCCATAACGATTAGATATGGTGACAGCGGACACCCTTGTTTAACTCCTCTTGACAATTCAAAACTCTGAGAAGTAGCTGTTATTTACTATTTTACACCTGTGGTTGCTATACATTATTTTTTACCCATTTTATAAGATCATTTATTTTCCTAGGCAAGTCAGTTAAGAACAAATTCTTATTTTCAATGACAGCCTAGGAACAGTGGGTTAACTGCTTGTTCAGGGGCAGAATGACAGATTTGTACCTTGTCAGCTCAGGGGTTTGAACTTGCAACCTTCTGGTTACTAGTCCAACGCTCTAACCACTAGGCTACCCTGCACAAAAATCCAGGCATTTATAAATAAAATCCAGTCTTACTTTATCAAATGCCTTTTCAAAATCCGCTATAAATACTATTCCTGGCTTCTTATATGTTTCACGATGTTCTATTATTTCGAGTAGTTGTCGTATATTATCTCCAATGTATCGTCCATGTAAAATACAGGATGAACAATACCTGGTAAAAACCCTTTTAATTCTGAGTGCTATGTATTTCGCTAGTATTTTTGCATCACAACATTGAAGTGTAAGGGGCCTCCAGTTTTTTAAATTTTTTAGATAGACTGGGTCTTTATATTTGCCATCTGGGTCTTGTTTTAATAGTAGAGAATTCAGAACTTCCTGCTGAGTACCTGACAGACAACCATTTATATAGGAGTAGTTAAAACAATCACAAACAGTGGAGCTTTACCTCTACTGGTATGTAACGTTACCTCTACTGGTATGCCATCAAGCCCTGGGGTTTTTCCAGACTGAAAGGATTTAATAGCCTCAAAGTTCTGTAATTTGGCCTTCGCACTGATCTTCTGTACATTTGTTAATTTTCCATTTTTTTATATTATTTGGAAAGAATTCCTTACCAAAATCTTCATTCGGTGGGAGAGGATGAGACGGAAAAGAGAACATCTGCCTAAAATAATTAGCTTCCTCTTTTAAAATATAATTCGGAGAATCATAGATGACTCCGTCTTCAGTAACGAGTTTCTGCTAATTATTTTTGTTAGCATTCCTGTATTGGAGATTCAGTGAGAATTTTGTGCCTTTTTCTCCATATTCCATCCCCAATGTCCCTTTTCTGATATCTTCCACTTGATTGTTGTAAACATATACTGTATAAACTTGTAGACAAATACATTAAAAAGATAGACAAACAATCAACACAATAAATTATAACAGTTCTTGACAATAGAGGAAGAGAAGAGAAAAGAGAGAGGGTGAGAGAAGAGAGCGAGATCAGGTGTGTGTGTATAAGTCTGTATGTGTAAGCAAGCATGTAATCGTGTGTTCATATCCACTTCATAATGTTCAGATATTTTTACAGTTCCCATACCTTCTTTTCTTTCGTAACCTGAAGTCCCTGTAGAATTTAGTACAGCTATGGTGTTATGGAGCTCTCTCGGAATAGCTGTCCATCTATAAAGAGTTTGTCCATAATGATAAAGGCATCCTTACCCTTCTCCCTTTGTTGTCTTTGTACCGGATTTAAATCAAAGTTTTTGTCACGTGTGCCGAATACAACAGGTGTAGATCTTACAGTGAAATGCTTACTTACAGGCTCTAACCAATTGTGCAAAAAGATATTAGGTGTACAATGGGTAAGTAAATAAATAAAACCAACAGTAAAATGACAGTGAAAAACAGTAGCAAGGCTATAAAAGAAGCGAGGCTACATACAGACACCGGTTAGTCAGGCTGATTGAGGTAGTATGTACGTGTAGATATGGCTAAAGTGACTATGCATATATGATGAACAGAGAGTGGCAGTAGCGTAAAAGAGGGGTTGGCGGGTGGTGGGCAGCGGAACACAATATAGATAGCCCGTTTAGCCAATGTGTGGGTGCACTGGTTGGTTGGGACAATTGATGTAGTATGTCCATTAATGAATAGTTAAAGTGACTGTGCATTTATGATAAACAGACAGTAGCAGCAGCGTAAAAGAGGGGTTGGGGAGCCTTTTTGTCCTGGACATGTTGAGAAGCCTTTTTGAGAAGCCTTTTTGTCCTGGACTTGGCAATCCGGTACCGCTTACCATGCGGTAGTAGAGAGAACAGTCTATGGCTGGGGTCTTTGACAATTTTTAGGGCCTTCCTCTGACACCGCCTGGTGTAGAGTTCCTGGATGGCAGGCAGCTTATCCCCAGTGATGTACTGGGCCGTATGCACTACCCTCTGTAGTGCCTTGCCGTCGGAGGCTGAGCAATTGCCGTACCAGGCAGTGATGCACCCAGTCAGGATGCTCTCGATGTTGCAGCTGTAGAACCTTTTGAGGATCTCAGGACCCATGCCACTTCTTTTTAGTTTCCTGAGGGGGAATAGGCTTTGTCGTGCCCTCTTCACAATTGACTTGGTGTGTTTGGACTATTCTAGTTTGTTGGTGATGTGGACACCAAGGAACTTGAAGCTCTCAACCTACTCCACTACAGCCCCGTCGATGAGAATGGGGGCGTACTCGGTCCTCCTTTTCCTGTAGTCCACAATCATCTCCTTAGTCTTGGTTATATTGAGGGATAGGTTGTTATTCTGGCACCACCCGGCCAGGTCTCTGACCTCCCTATAGGCTGTCTCGTTGTTGGTGATCAGGCCTACCACTGTTGTGTCATCTGCAAACTTAATGATGGTGTTGGAGTTGTGCGTGGCCATGCAGTCGTGTGTGAACAGGGAGTACAGGAGGGAACTGAGCACGCACCCTTGGGGGGCTCCAGTGTTGAGGATCAGCATGGCAGATGTGTTGCTACCTACCCTCACCACCTGGGGCCCATCAGGAAGTCCAGGATGCAGTTGCAGAGGGAGGTGTTTAGTCCCAGGATCCTTAGCTTAGTGATGAGTTTTGAGGGTGCTATGGTGTTGAATGCTGAACTGTAGTCAATGAATTGCATTCTCACATAAGTGTTCCTTTTATCCAGGTGGGAAAGGGCAGTGTGGAGTGCAATAGAGATTGCATCATCTGTGGATCTGTTTGGGCGGTATGCAAATTGGAGTGAGTTTAGGGTTTCTGGGATAATGGTGTTGATGTGAGTCATTACCAGCCTTTCAAAGCAATTCATGGCTACGGGCGTGAGTGCTACGGGTTTGTAGTCATTTAGGTATGTTGCCTTTGTGTTCTTGGCTACGGAGAGCGTGATTACACAGTCGTCCAGAACAGCTGATGCTCTCATGCATGCCTCAGTGTTGCTTGCCTCTAAGCTTCCATACAAGTGATTTAGCTCATCTGGTAGGCTCGTGTCACTGGGCAGCTCGCGGCTGTGCTTCCCTTTGTAGTCTGTAATAGTTTGCAAGCCCTGCCACATCTTAGCCCTGTATTGACGCTTTGCCTGTTTGATGGTTCATCGCAGGGCATAGCAGGATTTCTTGTAAGCTTCCGGGTTTGAGTCCCGCACCTTGAAAGCGGCAGCTCTGCCCTTTCGCTCAGTGCAATGTTGCCTGTAATCCATGGCTTCTAGTTGGGTTATGTACGTACAGTCACTGTGGGGACAATGTCCTCGATGCACTTATTGTTAAAGCCAGTGACTGATGTGGTGTACTCCTCAATGCCATCGGAAGAATCCCGAACATGTTCCAGTCTGTTGATAGCAAAACAGTCCTGTAGTTTAGCATCTGCTTCATCTGACTCATTTTCTGACTCAAGTCACTGGTGCTTCCTGCTTTCATTTTTGATATCCCGCTAGCTGAATATCCATGTCGTCATTCAGCCACGATTCCTTGAAACATAGGATATTACAGTTTTTGATCTCCTGTTGGTAGGATATTCGTGATCGTACCTCGTCCAAGGATTGCACGTTGGCGAGTAATATTGACTGTAATGGCAGCTTTCCCACTCACCTTCTGCGGGTCCTCACGAGGCATCCCGCTCTGTGTCCCCTGTACCTGCGTTTCTTCCTCTTGCAAATAACGGGGATGTTGGCCCTGTCGGGTGTTTGGAGAATGTCCTGTGCGTCTTGCTTGTTGAAGAAAAAATCTTCATCTAATCCGATGTGAGTGATCTCTGTCCTGATATCCAGAAGCTCTTTTTTTGCCTTAAGATACGGTTGCAGAAACATAATGTACAAAATAAGTTACAAATAACGCAAAAAACCCCCACATAATAGCACAATTGGTTGGACACCCGTAATTCTGCTGCCATTTCTTCCGGCGCCATTTTATTTTCCGGTGCCATTAGTCTCTTACGGCGTTCGTTTATCTCCCTTGGAAATTGTTCATTGAGACCGAATTTGGTCCCTTCAAGCTCCCTTCCCCTGCTTTTGATCAGCTCCTTTTGTTGGTAGTGTTCAAATTTTGCTATGATCGGTTGGGGACCCTTGGTCTTGTTGCTCCAAGTCTGTGTACTCGGTGGAAAGCCACCTTGTTTACAGTCTCTATAAGAAGTTTCAAGGTGGATTGCATGAATTCTCTCATCACCACCCCCTAAAAATACACTGCTCAAAAAAATAAAGGGAACACTAAAATAACACATCCTAGATCTGAATGAATGAAATATTCTTATTAAATACTTTTTTCTTTACATAGTTGAATGTGCTGACAACAAAATCACACAAAAATATCAATGGAAATCAAATTTATCAACCCATGGAGGTCTGGATTTGGAGTCACACTCAAAATTAAAGTGGAAAACCACACTACAGGCTGATCCAACTTTGATGTAATGTCATTAAAACAAGTCAAAATGAGGCTCATTAGTGTGTGTGGCCTCCACGTGCCTGTATGACCTCCCTACAACGCCTGGGCATGCTCCTGTTGAGGTGGTGGATGGTCTTCTGAGGGATCTCCTCCCAGACCTGGACTAAAGCATCCGCCAACTCCTGGACAGTCTGTGGTGCAACGTGGCGTTGGTGGATGGAGCGAGACATGATGTCCCAGATGTGCTCAATTGGATTCAGGTCTGGGGAACGGGTGGGCCAGTCCATAGCATCAACGCCTTCCTCTTGCAGGAACTGCTGACACACTCTAGCCACATGAGGTCTAGCATTGTCTTCCATTAGCCTGCTGGACAACCACTCCTCAGAGTTCAAGTCAGTCCCTGAACCCTGAATCAACCCCTAGCCTGTCCCTGCCCCATAGGAACGTGTATATCGGAGAGGATTGCATGGGTTTAAGTAATATGGTGACAATTGGAGCTTACCACCATATTGCTTACACCTGTCCAATCCACATAAATGTATGCAAGTGCCATGGGGGTAGGGGCTAGTGGTTGATTTTGAATCAGAGAGTGCCCTCACCTTTGAAAAATCACTGAGAAATATCATTTAATTTTTTTGTCACATATGTCCTATTTTAAACAAACTCTGAAAAAAACGCTCTTGAACATGTATGTAATGAATATGACTCTTCTATTAAACTCTCTGTGGATTCTGTATGTAGTGTGACCCGGAACTATCTGGACTGGCTGACCTCAATGCCCTGGGGAACTAATAGTGAGGAGAACCTAGAGCTGAAACGGGCTGAAGAGGTGCTGGAGGAGGACCATTATGGGATGGACGACGTCAAGAAACACATTCTGGTGAGAGAATTGCAATGTGGGATCACCATGGTTACAATTTTACAGTGATTGACAGTCCGATTTTGGATGTATAATAATCTGTACCAAATATTTCCTCATCAAGAAAAGACAGTTTTCCCTTTACCTCACCCATCTTCCTCTCTTTCCTCCTGCAGTGACCCAGCTGAGAGGCTCACCCCAGGGAAAGATTCTGTGTTTCTGTATTATTATTTGACCATGCTGGTCATTTATGAACATTTGAACATCTTGGCCATGTTCTGTTATAATCTCCACCCGGCACAGCCAGAAGAGGACTGGCCACCCCTCATAGCCTGGTTCCTCTCTAGGTTTCTTCCTAGGTTTAGCTACTGTTCATTGCTCAATAAAACAATTCTGTCACCATTTGAAGTACTATACAATACAGAAAACCCACTCGTCCTTATTGATGAGGTGAATAATAACTTTATTTTCAAAGATCTTTTGCTATATAGTCAGCTCTTATTTGATTGACATTAATTTTGTTGTGTATTGTTTGTGTCACTGTATTCTTGGTGAAAATCAAATCAAGGAGGTGATTGACCGTTCGATCTGTGTTTATTCTTCCAGGTTGACAAGATAGGTTGTGGTTACCAAGGCGACCCATCCTCAGCTCTGCTGGAGTTCATGGACCCGGAACAGAACTTCAACTTTCTGGATCACAACCTAGATGTGCCTGTGGTCCTGTCCAATGTAGGTGGACACACACACACACACATACCTGTTAGGATGTACCTGTCCAAGGTATGTGGTCACACACACAAACCCCCATTAGGATTCAGTGTGTGCAGGCTTTAGTTACAGCCCAACACTAATAATGAATGGATCATGGTCTTGAACCTAACAGTTTGTGTCCATGTGTTCTTTCCAGGTTCTGTTTATCTGCACTGTTAATGTGACTGACACCATCACATAGCCCCTGAGAGACCGCATGGAGATGATCAACATGTATGGATACGTGGCCCAGGAAAAACTAGTCATCACTGAGGTAATGTGTTACGAGATTAGATTATAAAAAAAAAATGTTTACCCCTTTTTCTCCCCAATTTTGTCATTATTCAATTGGTAGTTAGTCTTGTCCCATCGCTGCAACTCCCGTACAGACTTGGAGAGGCGAAGGTCGAGAGCTGTGCGTCCTCCAAAACACAACCCCACCAAGCCGCACTGCTTCTTGACACAATGCACACTTAACCTGGAAGTCAGCCACACCAATGTGTCAGAGGAAAATACCGTACACCTGGCGACCGTGACATCTGTGGCATTGTGTTGTGTGACAAAACTGCACATTTTAGCAGCCTTTTAAGCATTCAAATACAGTTAAATAGTTAACACACACATGGATGCAGCGGTCTAAGGCACTGTATCTCAGTGCAAGAGGCAACACTACAGTCCCTGGTTCGAATCCAGGCTGAATCGCATCCGGCCGTGATTGGGAGTCCCATAGGGCGGCGTACAATTGGCCCAGCTTCGTCCGGGTTTGGCTGGGGTAGGCCGTCTTTGTAAATAAGAATTTGTTCTTAACTGACTTGCCTAGTTCAAGAAAGGTTACACACACCACACTGACTAAAAAGTTATTTTGTTGGCATTTACATATGTCCCCATTACCAGTAAAACATAATCTAAACCTATTTCTTTCACATTTCTCACCTTGGATGCCAGTGGCCATCAAAAGTGCCCACTGAAGTTTGGTTACAACGCCAAACTACAGTCAGGTCAAGACCCTGGTGAGGACGACGAGCTTCCCTGAGACTGTTTCTGACAGTTTGTGCAGAAACTCTTCAGGTGTACAAACCCAGTTTCATCAGCTGTCTGGGTGGCTCATCTCAGACCATCCCGCAGGTGAAGAAGTCAGATGTGGAGGTCCTGGTCTAGCGTGGGTACACATGGTCTGTAGTTGAGAGGCCAGTTGGACATGCTGCCAGATTCTCTAAAACTACGTTAGAGGCGGCTTATGATAGAGAAATTAACATTCAATTCTCTGGCAACAGCTCTGATGGGTATTCTCAGTCAGCATGCCAATTTCACACTCTCTCAACTTGAGACATTTGTGGCATTGTGTTGTGTGACAAAACTGCAAATTTTAGTGGCCCTTTGTCCCCAACACAAGGTGCACCTGTGTAATGATCATGCTGTTTAATCAGCTTCTTGATATGCCACACCTGTCAAGTGAATGCTTTATTTTGGCAAATGATAAATGTTCACTAACAGGGATGTAAACAAATTTGAGCACAACATTTTAGAGAAATATGCTTTTTGTGCATATGAAACATATTTTATTTCAGCTCATGAAACATGGGACCAACACTTTACATGCTGCGTTAATATTTTTGTTCAGTGTGGAAGAGATGTGTTTTACAAGCATTATCCATAGAGAACAATACAAACAACACAGTTTTGATCTTAAAGCCCCCACCCCTTCATCACTCATCTCCAGGTGGCACTACGCTGTTTATAGAGACGCCCCTAAGATAAGGATAAGGGTGGCCTCAGGGATGGGTCCCTGGAGATCACAGGGCAGGTTGGAGATGTGATGGAGAGTGCTAAGATCGGCCAGTACCTCCGCCAGGGTCTTCCTCATGAAGCAGCAGCTGAACAATGACTTATTTTCTGTCTCCCATCTCCATGTCTCTGATGTAGGGTTGATGTCATGGCACTGTCCTTAGACCTTAGCAGTTTTAACATTTTGTCTTGTATATACCTGTATCTGCACATGTCTTTCGTACAAACTGTGTCAGTTTGGTGTTTTTGCCTCTGTACATATTTTGATGCACATGTACTGACCATGTTATCTGATCTTCATGTCATGTACCCGGCAGGTAGCATAGTGGTTAGAGCGTTAGGCCAGTAACCGAAAGGTTGCTGGATCGAATCCCCTCGTTCTGCTCCTGAACAAGGCAGTTAACCCACTCAGGCCGTCATTGTAAATAAGAATTTGTTCTTAACCGACTTGGCTAGTTAAATAAATAAAAAAATGTAATAATTACAGTATTATATGAAAAGGGACCTTCAATGTACACAAACATCCACTGTAGACAAGCAATACCAAAAGGAACTGTGTTCTGTGTTGATTTTTATACGTAACTACAACATTATGAAGACGTTTCTTATTAACCTCTTCTCTCCCTGTATCACGCACTGAGGACTTCTATGGTTGTTTACAGGGTGCTACTCCCAAGGATGGGCCCAGTGCCGGCTGCACCATCGTTGCGGCTCTGCTGTCCCTGGCGACCAACACGCCAGTGCGAGAGAATGTGGCCATGACGGGAGGTGTCCCTGACCAGAAAGATCCTGCCTGTGGGAGGCATCAAGGAGAAGACTAATTGCAGTGAGTCACATCACTTTTACTAGTAACACACTGTTTATTAACCAGGGATGTTCGTGGGATAGATTCACCAATTGATACGTTTTATGAGGACATTAACCAAGAAGGAAACAAAATGTACTTCAAGTAGCCTGTTAGTTTGTTATAGTGAAGTACCTCTTCCAGATAGCTGATATTCAAAACTAAATGCAAACAGTATGTTTTGTATGTGACTTAGTTTGATGGTTCAATATTTTATTCTGAAAGCCTGTTCATAATAAATCATGAGGGCACAATGGTAGTCTGAAACTGGAAATGACAGTGTAGTATGCATAGATATCAGAGGCTGGTGGGAGGAGCTATAGGACTGGCTCATTGTAATGGCTGGAATGGAATAAATAGAACAGTATCAAGCATATGGAAACCACAGGTTTGACTTTGTTCCATTTATACTATTCCAGCAATTACAATGACCCTGTCCTCAAATACCTCCCACCAGCCTCCTCTGATAGATATGGTTAAATACAGTGCATTTGGAAAGTATTCCGACCCCTTCCCTTTTTCCATATTTTGTTACGTTACAGCCTTACACCCTAAAATGAATTAAAGGAATAAAAATCCTCAATCTGCACACAATAACCCATAATGACAAAGCGAAAACATAAATAATTTATTTACATAAGTATTTCCTATGAGACTCGAAATTGAGCTCAGGTGCATCTTGTTTCCATTGATCATCCTTGAGATGTTTGTACAACTTGATTGTACAAACATTGATTGTAAAAAAAAAAATGTATTGATTGGACATGGTTTGGAAAGGCATACACCTGTCTATATACGGACCCACAGTTGACAGTGCATGTCAGAGCAAAAACCAAGCCATGAAGTCGAAGGAATTGTCCGTAGAGCTCCGAGACAGGATTGTGTCGAGGCACAGATCTGGGGAAGGGTACCAAAACATTTCTGCAGCATTGAAGGTCCCCAAGAAGTTTGGAACCACCAAGACTCTTCCTAGAGCTGGCTGCTTGGCCAAACTGAGCAATCAGGTGAAAAGAGCCTTGGTCAGGGAAGTGACCAAGAACCCGATGGTCACTCTGACAGAGCTCCACTGTGGAGATGTGAGAACCTTCCAGAAGGACAACCATCTCTGCAGCACTCCACCAAACAGGCCTTTATGGTAGTGGCCAGAAGGAAGCCACTCCTCATGGTTTGGTTTCAAGTTCCTTGGTGTCCACATCACCAACAAACTATCATGGTCCAAACACACCAAGACAGTTGTGAAGAGGGTACGACAACACCTTTTCCCCTCAGGAGACTGAAAAGATTTGTCAATGGTCCCCAGATCCTCAAAAAGTTTTACAGCTGCTCGGCATTTCAATTTCAGTAAGGCGCTACAGAGGGTAGTGTGTACGGCCTAGTACACCACTGGTGCCAAGCTTCCTGACATCCAGGACTTATATACTAGGTGGTGTCAGGGGAAGGCCCAAAAAATTCTCATAGACTCCAGTTACCCAAGTCATAGACTGTTCTCTCTGCTACCGCACGGCAACGGTACCAGAGCGCCTAGGACCAAAAGACTCCTTAACAGCTTCTACCCCAAGCCATAAGACTGCTGAACAACTATTCAAATGGCCACCCGGACTATTTACACCCCCCCTCCTACACTGCTGCTACTCTGTTTTATCTATACATAGTCACTTTACAAATTACCTTGACTAACCGGTACCCCCTGTATATACCCTCATTATTGTTATGTACATTTCTTGTTACTTTTTGTTTTAGATTTTTTTTACTTTAGTTTATTTAGTAAATACTTTAACTATTTGGTGGTTAAGGGCTTGTAAGCAAGCATTTCACCTGTTGTATTCGGCTCATGTGACAAATAAGATTAGATTGATTATTTAATACGTTTACAAACAATTCTAAAAACTAGTTTTTGCTTTGTCATTATGGGGTGTAGATTGATTGGGGGAAAAAACAATTCAATACATTTTAAAATAAGGCTGTATCATAATGGCAAAAAAGTCAAGGGATCGGAATACTTTCCGAAAGCACTGTATGGCAGTTTGTGTTCTGAAAGTTTTTCTATTAGCAGTGTCATAATGAATCCGCTTAAACATTCCTCCCTTCTCTCACCAGACCAGGTGTGACCTGCATGATTTTTCCAGCTTGAGAACAAGGACTTCATCAGAGGGCCTGGAGGTTCATTACACCAAGATGTACCGCATTGTCTTTCCACAACAATGAACACCGAATCATATTAAGCTGAGACTGGCGCCTGAGCAGCTCCAAGGGATGGATAATGGTCTACATTCACAGTAATGGGTTTTAGGGCATCCTGAACTATGAAACCAGATTTTCTGATGAGTGATTTGTTAAGTACATTCACTTGCTGTTTAACGCCCGACAGCTGTTTTTGAGTTGTACAGCTGATCAGTTGGACAAGACAGGGAACAGTGGTCTGTTCAGGGGGGTAAAACAAAGAACGCTTGATAGTAATGTATGTAGAACAGGTACTGTCTCATATAGAATAGGCAAGGATCAGCTCTAAGTTGCATTTTTATCAGCAATGTTCAATCCCCTGATGTGTTGAAGTACATTAGGCCTCAGAAGGGGATGCGTTGCGCTGCCAGCTTTACAACAATAATATGAAGATACCCAAATTACCACTGTTAGTCATGTTGCTGCTATGCAGCCAAGACTTAGGAATTTTTTTATTTACCAAAGATGTAAGTTGCATTTAATCTGTTGAAACACAAACTTTAGACATTTTGAACACAATCCTTTGTGCCCAGTGGTTTCATAACATATCGTTGACAATTTCTGCAGAAAGAACAGTCTGCCGGTAACTGTTGTTTATTATTGCCTATCCCATCACCTTTGGCATGTCTAACAATGCATGCGACTGTACTACTAGAAAGTACACTACCCAGGCGATTACACTCAGATTTTAATACAAGTAAATGTCTTATTTAGACACAGACGTGCCCAGAGACATCTGAAGAGCTCCACTCCAATGTCTGCAGGCATCTCACCCTAGTAAACTTGAAAAGACATGCAGCCTACAAGGCATATGCTCAAAGATAAATTGAGAAAAATCAGTTCAAGTCCATTGCTAAGCATAGTTCGACTTAGTCATTCTGAAACAAGGAAGGAGCTGACAAATCTCCATTTTTGAAATACAAATATTTATTAGCAAGAACCGCCTAATCCTTCTTGGCAGCGGCTTTCCTCATGGCAGCCAGAACATTGCTGAGCTCTTCCCTCTTTCTCTTGGCGCGGATGTGAGTTCCAATCTGTGGAGCAAACACACATTAGAATGTGCAATATGAGAAACCCAACAAATGCATCTGCAACTTTCACAGCAGGTTAACTACCATGCTCAGGATGAACACTGTAGCATGTTTCTGGGACAGTTATGTCAGCGACAAATTCAGTAATCAGCAAATATGGGGCTAGCAGTCCAATAATACAAGAATGGTTGGACAAACTATAGGAGAATAATTCTACTGATCCAATAGTTTTGATTAATCTTACCAATAAATTCTCCACAAAGGAAACAGTCCATCACATTTCAGAAAGATGCCCACTTGACAGCTGCACAAAATGCTAGACATTCCCAAACAAATGTCAAATACAAAATCTGTTTGGTTTGAAAAATGTACTTATTTGTTCTCAAACTGTCACAAGAGAGCAGCTGCAGAAAGCTGACGTCGACAAATGCATCCATACTGCCAATACCAACGCATACACACAACCAGTTTAGTAGCAGGGGAATCATACATACCCTCTTCTTGATGAACTTGAGGGCACGCTTGTCCTTGGAAACTTTCAGCAACTCCATGGCGCGTCTCTCGTAGGGGGCGAAGCCGCACACCTCACGGATCATGTCACGCACGAACTTGCTGTGCTTGGTCAGACGCTGAAACACAAAATCAGCGAAGAGACACTGAGTTAGATGCATGCATTTGAACTCACAGTAACTGTGGCCTATGTTTCAGCCATATTGTGGGCCCATTATCTCATAATAACAGGTTCAAACATTTGATGTGGTCATCTACTTTGTTTCAGAACATATGTATATGCATGTCGCTAATGTAGAGACAGACGAAGTGAATCCTGAACCCCGGCCCTCAATCACTACACTGGTGGCAGCAATGGGATTAGAAGACAAACTTGAACCAGCACCCAGCCGTTCTAGGACAAGCAAACAACCTGTGGCAAAGGGTCCAGACCCTTTACCAGAGGACATAGTGACCTGAGACTCTACCAATACAACACTGTGGTTGTCATGTTTCTATCCATTCAGATGAACTCACCCCTCGCCTACGTGCATGTTTCGGTGCAGTCACATTCTTGGTTACAGGGTGGCCTTTACTAAGGCCCACGGCCATAGGATACCTGATAGCCATGTCTGTGGAAAGAAAGAACAGTGAGTCAGTGGTGCCTGCACCACATGCAATTGCTTTGGAGTTGTTCAAATAATATTAAATGTCTATGATCAATAAATAATCTAAATCTTAACATTTCACAAGGCCTGATTATTTAATTACCTACATCATGTTATCCCTTTGGAACGCAACATCACGTCGATAAAAAAGATGCCTAAGTTGGGAAAATGTAAGGGCTTATATTAACTTTGATTGTGTTGATGAAAACACTTTGCAACATTATCGGCAAGAGACTTGATCCCTATTGTGCCAAAGAGATTTAGTTGTTAAACGGGAGTGACGAGTGTGTTGATAAAGGTAATTGTTAAAATTCCGCTTTAACCATCAGAATTTGATAAAGTTATTCAAGCCAACATATTAGGCATTAATTAAGAATAGGCAGTGATTGTCAAGACAAAAATTATGTCAAACATGTCACCATTGCGACATTTGATGTACAGCCACATTCACAGTGGTTGTCTGAAGCATGCTATTGGAATTCACAGCTTGATGATGCCTCATCGTGATTGACGTTGCAAATGATTGGAATAACCAATGAGCGTCAATCTTTCCTTTGCAGTACCTCAAACTGACGTGATTACCAGCTGAGAAACTTACGAGTTAATTTTACTCCTGGTTCAAAGTTCATCTAGGCAGTGTCTTAACATCATCCGACAACCTACGGAGTTTTTTTTGTGTCTTAAAACAGGTTTACAAGATTCCTAGGACCTTTTCTAAGATGCTTTGTGGATACAATCCCTTGTCTGGCCTTACCAGAATAATGCTTTCCTACAATGCCATCACAGTATTGTCAACGGCAATGAACATTTAAAGGACAATTACACCACCCTATTCACACCCCCGTAACTCTTTCCACATTATGTTGTGTTAAAGTGGATTAAAAAATATATAAATTTAAAGGTCAATGGTCTACACAAAATAGATAAGTATTCAACCCAGAGTAAATAATTTTGAGAAGCACCTTTGGCAGCAATTACAGCTGTGAGTCGAAGAGCTTTGCACACTGGACTGTACAATATTGTTAAATGTTTTTCCTACACAGCCATTTAAAGTTTTTAAAAAACAAGGCCACTCAGGAACATTTAACTAGGCAAGTCAGTTAACAACAAATTCTTATTTACAATGACTGCCTACCCCGGCCAAACCCAGATGACACTGGGCCAATTGTGCGCCACCCTATGGGACTCCCAATCACGGCCAAAATTGATACTCCAGTGTGTCTTTGCCATTGTTGAAAGGTGAATGTCTGTTTGGCTCTATCCAGTTTATTCTTATCATTAAAAAAAAACTCCCTAGTCCTTGCTGATGACCAGCATACCCATAACATGCTACCACCACCATGCTTGAAAATATGAAGTGGTACTCAGTGATGTGTTGTATTTGAATTGCCCCAAACATAACTTTGTCCTGAATACAAAGCGTTAATTTCTTTGACATTTTTTTGCAGTTTTACTTTAGTGCCTTATTATAAACAAAACATATTTATTCTGTACAGGCTTCCTTCTCACACTGTCATTTAGGTTAGTATTGTGGAGTAACTACAATGTTGATCCATCCTAGTTCTCCCATCACAGCTATTAAAACTGTTTTAAAGTCACCTTTTGCCTTAAGGATGATATCCCCTGAGCAGTTTCCTTCCTCTCCAGTAACTGAGTTAGGAAGGACGCCTGTATTTTTGTAGTGACTGGGTGAGATACCATCCAAAGTGTAACTTCTCCATGCTCAAAGGGATATTCAATGTCTGCTTTTTAAAAAATCCATCTATCAATAGGTTCCATTTTTTGCAAGCTATTGGAAAACCTCCCTGGTCTTTGTTTGAAATTCACTGCTTGACTGAATTGTATGTGTGGGTTACAGAGATGAGGTAGTTATTCAAAAATCATGTTAAACACAGAGCGAGTCCATGCAACTTATTATGCGACTTGTTAAGCACAGTGTTACTCCTGAACTTAAGTATTCAACCCCTTTATGGCAAGAATACATAAGACATTTCAGCTTTTCATTTTTAAATAATTTGTAAAAAATATAAATCCCCTTTGACATTATGGGGATTGTGTGTAGGCCAGTGAAACACTACATTTAATAAATTTTCAATTCCCGCTGTATTAACAAAATGTGTAAAAAGTCAAGGGGTGTGAATACTTTCTGGGTCTTTCTATAAACTAGGGTAAAAGTGAGGATTTCCTACTGCTGTTAAGTCATTCATAGTAATCTGATATTTATGTCATTGCATTTATGGCACTATAAGTTGTCGTTATATCCTACACTATGTGAACACTCCTTCACATCCGTTTCTGACAGGTGTGTAAAAATCGAGCACGGAGCCATGCAATCTACCTAGACAAACATTGGCAGTTGAATGGCCCGTACTGAAGAGCTCAGTGACTTCACGTGGCACCTTCATAGGAGGCCACCTTTCCAACAAGTCAGTTGGTCAAAATGCTGACCTGGTCAACTGTAAGTGCTGTTATTGTGAAGTGGAAACGTCCAGGAGCAACATAGGCTCAGCCGCAAAGTGGTAGGCCACACAAGCTCATCGACCGGGACTGGTGAGTGCTGAAGCGCATAAAAATAGTCTATCCTCGGTCGTAACACTCACTACAGAGTTCCAAACTGTTAGTCGGGAACTTCATGAAATGGGTTTCCATGGCCTTGCAGCCGCACACAAGCCTAAGAAAACCATGTGCATTGCTAAGCATCGTCTGGAGTGGTGTAACGCTTGCCTCCATTGGACTCCGGAGCAGTGGAAATGTGTTTTATGGAGTGATAAATCAAACTTCACCATCTGGCAGTCCGACGGACAAATCTGGGTTTGGCGGATGCCAGGAGAACGCTACCTGCTCAAATGCTTTGTGCCAACTAAAGCTTAGTGGAGGAATAATGGTCTGGGGCTGTGTTTCATGGTTCGGGCTAGGCCCCTTAGTTCCAGTGAAGGGAAATCTTAACGCTACAGCATACAATGGCATTTGTGACGATTCTGTGGTTCCAACTTTGTGGCAACAGCTTGGGGAAGGCCCTTTCCTGTTTCAGCATGACAATGCCACCGTGCACAAAGCGAGGTCTATACAGAAATGGTTTGACGAGATCGTTATGGAAGAACTTGACTGGGCGAGCCCTGACCTCAACCTCATGTAACACCTTTGGGATGAATTGGAACACTGACTGCAAACCAGGCCTAATCGCCCAACATCAGTGCCCAATCTCACTAATGTTCTTATGGCTGAATGGAAGCAAGTCCCCACAGCAATGTTCCAACATCTAGTGGAAAGCCTTCCCAGAAGAGTGGAGGCTGTCATGTCTGCAAAGGGGGGGACCAACTCCATATTAATGCCCATGATTTTGGAAAGAGATGTTCAACGAGCATGTGTCCACATACTATTGTGTATATTAAGAATTAATCTGTTAAAACATTGAACTTGAATCTAGCTGTCAGACAATATTTTGTATAGAGTTCTCAGAAAAGGCAGTGTAACTAGGCAACACTTCATATCTCCTTTTGTTACAGGGTGAAAACAGTTTATCGGCACACAAATCCCCCAAAATGTATGCGGTTGAAAAATCAAATGCTTCTAGCCGAAACAGTCACCTTAACCTTGATACCTAAAATCGATACTGTCGTTAATAGAGGCCGACCAATAGCATTTCACAGAAATATTTATATCGGTCTTTATGCCACCACTAAAATATACATAGGACTGACCCTATTTAGTCGATTGTTTGGTTGATAGGCTGTTGGTCGACCAAGATTTCTTTAGTCGAGAGGTCGCAATGAAAAAAATCCCATGGTGCATAAGACACCTGTCCGAGTGGACAAATCCATTGCGGAGGCCATGGGGATAGCACAGTCCATCACGCTAAGACATGTGATACTGAAATTGTATATGCTTACATTGTGTAGAAATAAAATGGTGAAACACTAATAATCTTATTTTTATAACCAATACGCTTTCTCCCGAGGTGGATAAGGTCGCTGTCCATGGTTCTGAAACAACCTAGAATTGGTGCCTTTCCCTATGTTGCTGTGTCCATAATAGCAAAGTTAAGACAGCATGTTGGGATTGAGTAGAATACAGCAGAAGCAGAGACTAGGAAACAGCCCTTACCATAGCCTAATGTCTAAGAAAATTGAGGAGCGAGGAAACCTACTTTAATTTTAGACTATAAAACCCATAGCCTGGCTTCATAAATCATCCTTATACAGTGCCTTTGGAAAGTACACAGATCCCTTGCCTTTTCTACATTTTGTAATGTAACAGCCTTATTCTAAAATCCTCAAACACACAATACCCCATAATGACAAAGCGAAAACAGGTTTAAACATGTTTGGGAATGTATTTAAAAAAAATTGAAAGCGCCTTCTTTACAAACACTACCTTTCAAAAGTTTTAGAACATCTACTCAATTCAAAGGCTTTTCCCTTATGTTTTACTGTTTTCTACATTGTAGAATAATAATGAAGACAAACTATGAAATAACACATATGGAATCATGTAACTACAAGTGTTAAATCAAAATCTATTATATATTTGAGATTCTTCAAAAGTAGCCACCCTTTGAATTCTTTCAACCAGCTTCACCTGGAATGCTTTTCCAAAAGTACCCACATTTGTTGACTGCTTTTCCTTCACTCTGCAGTCCGACTCAACCCAAACCATCTCAATTTGGTTGAGGTCAGGGGATTGTGGAGGCCAGGTCACCTGACGCAGCACTCCATCACTCTAATTCTTGGTCAAATAGCCCTTACACAACCTGGAGGTGTGTTGGGTCATTGTTCTGTTGAAAAACAAATGTCGTCCCACTAAGCACAAAACAGATTGGATGGCGCATCGCTGCATAAGGCTGTAGTAGCCATGCTAATTAAGTGTATCTGCAAAGCACCCCCTCACCATAACACCTCCTTGTCCATGCTTCACGGTGGGAAATACACATGCGAAGATCATTCGTTCACCCACACCGCATCTCAAAGACATAGGTTGGAACCAAAAATCTAATTTGGACTCCCAACCAAAAGGTCAAATTTCCACCGGTCTAATGTCCATTGCTCGTGTTTCTTGGCCCAAGCAGGTCTCTTCCTCTTATTGGTGTCCTTTAGTAGTGGTTTCTTTGCAGAAATTTGACCATGAAGACCTGATTCACACAATCTCGTCTGAACAGTTGATGTTGAGATGTGTCTGTTACTTGAACTCTGAAGCATTTATTTGGGCTGCAATTTCTGAGGCTGGTAACTAATGAATTCGTCGTTTGCAGCAGAGGTAACTCTGGGACTTCCTTTCCTCATGAGAGCCAGTTCCATCATAGCGCTTGGTGGTTTTTGCAGTGCACTTGAAGAAATGTTCAAAGTTCTTGACATTTTCCAGATTGATGGACCTTGTCTTAAAGTTGCAAAATATCACATTTACATAAGGATTTAGACGATTTACTCAGTACTTTGTTGAAGCACCTTTGGCAGCGATTATAGCCCAGGATCTTCTTGGGTATGATGCTACAAGCTTGGGGCACCTGTATTTGCAGAGTTTCTCCCATTTTTCTCTGTAGATCCCCTGTCAGGTTGGATAGGGAGCGTCGCTCCACAGCGATTTTAAGGTCTCTCCAGAGATATTTCATAGTGTTCAAGTTGGGTCTCTGGCTGGGTCACTCAAGGACATTCAGAGACTTGTCCCGAAGCCAGTCCTGCGTTGTCTTGGATGTGTGCTTAGGGTCGTTGCCCTGTTGAAAGGTGAAACTTCGCCCCAGTCTGAGGTCCGGAGCGGGTTTTCATCAAATATTTTTACTCTGTTCTTCTTTCCCTCTCTCAGTCCCTATCGCTGAGAAGTGGCTTCCATCTGGCCAATCTACCATAAAGGCCTGATTGGTGGAGTGCTGAAGAGATGGTTGTCCTTCTGGAAGGTTATCCCATCTCCATAGAGGAACTCTTGAGCTCTCTTTTACTCAGTTTGGCTGGGTGGCTAGCTCTAGGAAGAGTTTGATGGTTTCAAACTTCTTCCATTTAAGAATAATGGAGGCCACTGTTCTTGGACCTTCAATGCTGCAGAAATGTTGAAGTACCCTTCCCCATATCTGTGCCTCGACACAATCCTGTCTCAGAGCTCTAGAGACACATCCTTCCACCACATGGCTTGGTTTTTGCTCTGTCATGTATTGTCAAATGTGGGACCTTATATAGACAGGTGTGTGCCTTTCCAAATCATGTCCAATCAAGTGGTAGAAACTTGAGGTCGACCGATTAATTAGAGCCAATTTCAAGTTTTCATAACAATTGGAAATCGCTATTTTTGGATGCCGATTTTTTTGTAATTTAGAAACAACATTTTTGCACTTTTATTTAACTAGGCAAGTCAGTTAAGGACACATTCTTATTTTCAATGACGGCCTAGGAACGGTGGGTTAACTGCCTTGTTCAGGCGCAGAACAACAGATTTTTACCTTGTCAGCTCAGGGATTCAATCTTGCAACCTTACAGTTAACTAGTCCAACACTCTAACCACCTGCCTCACGAGGAGCCTGCCTGTTACGCGAATGCAGTAAGAAGCCAAGGTAAGTTGCTAGCTAGCATTAAACGTATCTTATAAAAAACTATCAATCATAATCACTAGTTATAACTACACATGGCTGATGATATTACTAGTTTATCTAGCGTGTCATGCACTGCATATAATCAATGGGTGTGCATTCGCGAAAAAGGACTGTCGTTGCTCCAATGTGTACCTAACCATAAACATCAATGCCTTTCTTAAAATCAATACACAGAAGTATATATTTTTAAACCTGCATATTTAGCTAAAAGAAATCCAGGTTAGCAGGCAATATTAACCAGGTGAAATTGTGTCACTTCTCTTGCGTTTATTGCACGCAGAGTCAGGGTATATGCAACAGTTTGGGCCGCCTGGCTCTTGCGAACTAATTTGCCAGAATTTTACGTAATTATGACATAACATTGAAGGTTGTGCAATGTAACAGCAATATTTAGACTTAGGGATGCCATCCGTTAGATAAAATACAGAACGGTTCCGTATTTCACTGAAAGAATAAACGTTTAGTTTTCAAAATTATAGTTTTTAGTTTCGACCATATTAATGACCTAAGACTCGTATTTCTGTTTATGTTATAATTAAAGTCTATGATTTGATAGAGCAGTCTGACTGAGCAATGGTAGGCACCAGCATGCTCGTAAGCATTCATTCAAACAGCACTTTCGTGCGTTTTGTCAGCAGCTCTTCGCAATGCTTCAAGCTTTGCGCTGTTTATGACTTCAAGCCTATCAATTCCGGAGATTAGGCTGGTGTAACCGATGTGAAATGGCTAGCTAGTTAGGGGGGTGAGCGCTAATAGCGTTTCAAACGTCACTCGCTCCAAGACTTGGAGTAGTTGTTATCCTTGCTTTGCATGGGTAACGCTGCTTCGAGGGTGGCTGTTGACGATGTGTTCCTGGTTCGAGCCCAGGTAGCGGCGAGGAGAGGGATGGAAGCTATACTGTTAGACTGGCAATACTAAAGTGCCTATAAGAACATCCAATAGTCAAAGGTATATGAAATACAAATCGTATAGAGAGAAATAGTCCTATAATTCCTATAACTACAACCTAAAACTTCTTACCTGGGAATATTGAAGACTCATGTTAAAAGGAACCACCAGCTTTCATATGTTTTCATGTTCTGAGCAAGGAACTTAAACGTTAGCTTTCTTACATGGCACATATTGCACTTTTACTTTCTTCTCCAACACTTTGTTTTTGCATTATTTAAACCAAATTGAACATGTTTCATTATTTATTTGAGGCTAAATTGATTTATTGATGTATTATATTAAGTTAAAATAAGTGTTCATTCAGTATTGTTGTAATTGTCATTATTGTCAATATATTAAAAATTGTCCGATTAATCGGTATCGGCTTTTTTTTGGGTCCTCCAATAATCGGTATCGACGTTGAAAAATCATAAATCGGTCGACCTTTAGTAGAAACATCTCAAGGATGATCAATGGAAACAGGATGCACCTGAATTTCAAGTCTCATAGCAAAAGGTCTGAATACGTATGTAATTTGTTTTTTTTGTAACAAAGTTGCAAAAATGTTTCTACTGTTTTGGCGTTGTCTTTGCGGTATTGTGAAAAATTGATGACAAACATTTATTTTAATACATTTTAGAATTTGGCTGTAATGTAACAATGTGGGGAAAAACCAATGGCACTGAATTTCACATTACTTTTGGGTTGTATTATAATGCTTGCATGAATATCAAGCTGGAATGTATGTTAATGTCGTTGTAATTAATCAACTTAATCAACTATACTCAAAAATAATTTGAAAAGAGATCCTAACGAATGCTAACCATAAGTTACTTTGTCTGACGCTGTGAGCTAGCATGCTAGCTAGTCCAACTGCTACAACCAAAATAGTGTTTACTACAATAGCCCAGTTTAATCTTAGTGACTGTCTTAATTTATTTATTTTTTTCACCTTTATTTAACCAGGTAAGCAAGTTGAGAACAAGTTCTCATTTACAATTGCGACCTGGCCAAGAAAAAGCAAAGCAGTTCGACACATACAACACTGAGTTACACATGGAGTAAAACAAACATACAGTCAATAATACAGTAGAAAAATAAGTATATATACACAATGTGAGCAAATGAGGTGAGATAAGCGGGGTAAAGGCAAAAAAAATGCCATGGTGGCGAGGTAAATACTGGAATGGTAGATTTTCAGTGGAAGAATGTGCAAAGTAGAAATAAACAGGCAGGCCTATTAGAAAACATTTATGAAATGTACAGGCAAATCACTACAGAATTCTAATCTTTTATGTTTGAAACCTGCTGTATCTTTGGTGCTATTAGCAATGCTAGCTAGCTAGCTAAGTAGCTAAACCTGCTGCATCTGAAAGTGTTTTCAAAAATAACAGCCAATACAGTAATTCACTACAAAAACAGTCTATTTGGAAAGGGCACAATGGTTGCTAACAGCCAATACAGTAATTCACTACAAAAACAGTCTATTTGGAAAGGGCACAATGGTTGCCAGAGCGGCAACCTCAACACAATTTTTGTATTGTTTGTATTACTTTTACTGTTGTATTGTTCGTATATTGTTGTATTTCAAATGTGTCTATCAGTGGTGTTACTTGTAGCTGCTGTTTCTGCAAAAGCGAATGGGGATCAAAATAAATAAGTGATGTGGGAGTGGTTTTGCCAAATGGAATCATGGGAGTTTGAGCCTTGAGCAACAGAAAAATACTGGGAGTGAGCTAACGAATATCATTCTACAGGTTTTTGACCATCTATTAGACTAAGACAACCAGAGCTAAATAAAACAGGGATAATCAGAAAACTAGACAGCTGGCTATCTACTCCGATTTCAGAGCACTCTCATCTGAGTGTGACTGAGAGCAGAATAACTGATGAATTCATGAACACTCAACAACTATTAAATATGGCATGTGTCATTAAAAGTGTGCAATATTTTTTTTTTTTTTTTTTTTTAAATTGTTGCCAGCAGCAGATACAGGCAACATCCAAACAGCCTAACCAGCTCTGCTAGGGTGAGTAAAATGGTCAGAGTGAGATTCTCTTATTTGTGTCGAAGTAGCTAGCCAACGTTAGTTTGGGTGCTTGACTGCCGTGGGATCGACCCTACTTCTCGGACAGAGCGTCCAGTGTGCACTCCAAAAGCACTTAAATTGAAACGCTCTTAATTTAGAAACGGACAATGGAACGACCACAGCGCGCACTGGCACTCCGGAGTGAATTTAAGAACACACCCTAAGATAGATTGTATAAATGAATGAACGGGGTTTATGACTGTTGGTAACATGGTAACATTACACAAACTGTGTTGGTCATCACTAAATACTTCATAGTAATCCACATATTAAAAGCGGCGCAGAAGAAGCTCAACAACTAGCTCAACAAGCAGTCTAACGTGTTGAGGCGTAAGCCTCTTGATTAAGCAAGTTAGCGAACGTAAACCAAATATCGCTGTTATAACAGACATAATGCTACCAATGTTAGCTAGATAGCCAACTAACGTAGATATCTAGTAGTTGCTTACTTCTGTCGAGGAAAATGACTAGAGTCCGTCTATATTAGACATACATGCCATCTGACTGTAGTCATTACGGCTCGTTAAGAAAATCCAGCAACAAGGCGATATGATAGGATTCTCATATGTAGGGAAAGTCATGTCAGCGCAACACATTTCCGGTGACGTTACAGCTAAATTATATTGTTTGTCAACACAATATTGGCGCCATACTTTTGGTAACAACTAAACCGTATGTTGGTTCTCTCATAATTGGTGATAAACGAAGGATGCCATTGATTTTGTAAAGATTTCAGCTGATAGTAATTCTTCCAAAATATTCTTACTTGCTTTCTTTAATGGCGGACAAACCGGAAGGAACGCTTAGCGGTGGAGGCTGGGTCATGAGGGTTTTTAATCAAATGTAAAACATCAGGAAAATCTTTCTAGCGCCACATAAGGGTGTGGACCACTCAGACAGTAGTTTTTCAAGGAAAAACTTTATAGCTAGCTATATAATCCAAAAGTAAATAATTTAGACCTCTCAGCAGTATGAATCAAATTAAATCATTTCTTAAAATGCTTTAAAAACAACTAGTGTAGACTAACAGTGAAATGCATTACTTACGGCCCTTCCCAACAATGCAGAGAGAAAGAAAATAGAGAAATAATAAAAAAGTAAAACGCGTAGTAATAAATTCACAATGAGTGCAAACAGGGTCAATGCATATAGTCCAGATATCTGGTTAACTATTTAAGTTAACTAACTATTTAGCAATCTTATGGCTTGGGGGTAGACGCTGTTCAGGGTCCTACTTGTTCCTCTTGCTGTGCGGTAGCAGAGAGAACAGTCTATGACCTGGAGTCTTTGACAATTTTTAGGGTCTTCCTCTGACAACATCTGGTATAGATGTCCTGGATGTCAGGGAGCGCGGCCCCAGTGATGTACTGGGCCATACGTACTATCAATCAATCAAATGTATTTATAAAACCCTTTTGACATCAGCCGATGTCACAAAGTGCTGTACAGAAACCCAGCCTAAAACCCCAAACAGCAAGCAATACAGATGTAGAAGCACAGTGCCTTTCACTCCCATAGAAAGGCACGAACCAAGGCAGAAACCTAGAGCAGAACCAGGCTCTGAGGGGTGGCCAGTCCTCTTCTGGCTGTGCCGTGTGGATTTTATAACAGAACATGGCCAAGATGTTCAAACGTTCATAGATGACCTGCAGGGTCAAATAATAAAAATCACAGTGGTTGTAGAGGGTGCAACAGGTCAGCACCTCAGGAGTAAATGTCAGTTGCCTTCATAGCCGATCATTCAGAGTTAGAAACAGCAGGTGCTGTAGAGAGAGGGTCCAAAACAGCAGGTCCCGGACAAGGTAGCACGTCCAGTGAACAGGTCAGGGTTCCATAGCCGCAGGCAGAACAAATGTACACTCTATAGCACCTTGCAGTCAGATGCCAAGCAGTTGCCATACCAAGCAGTGATGCAGCCAGTCAAGATGCTCTCAATAGTGCAGCTGTAGAACTTTTTGAGAATCTTCAGGCCCATGCCAAATCCTTTCAGCCTCCTGAGGGGGAAGAGGCATTGTCGTGCCCCTTTTCATGATTGTGTTGGTGTGTGTGGACCATGATAGATCCTTAGTGATGTGGACACCGAGGGACTTGAAGCTTTCGACCCACTCACTCTAGATATCCTCATTAAAGCTTCTATTTTTGAATAAAGAAAAAAAAGAATTGAGTAAATGATCACAACCATTTACAGCGGGGCAAAAAAAGTATTTAGTCAGCCACCAATTGTGCAAGTTCTCCCTCTTAAAAAGACGAGAGAGGCCTGTAATTTTCATCATAGGTACACTTCAACTATGACAGACAAAATAAGAAAAAAAATCCAGAAAATCACATTGTAGGATTTTGAATGAATTTATTTGCAAATTATGGTGGAAAATAAGTATTTGGTCAATAACAAAAGTTTCTCAATGCTTTGTTATATACCCTTTGTTGGCAATGACAGAGGTCAAATGTTTTCTGTAAGTCTTCACAAGGTTTATTTTGGCCCATTCCTCCATGCAGATCTCCTCTAGAGCAGTGATGTTTTGGGGCTGTTGCTGGGCAACACGGACTTTAAACTCCCTCCAAAGATTTTCTATGGGGTTGAGATCTGGAGACTGGCTAGGCCACTCCAGGACCTTGGAATGCTTCTTACGAAGCCACTCCTTCGTTGCCCGAGCGGTGTGTTTGGGATCATTGTCATGCTGAAAGACCCAGCCACGTTTCATCTTCAATGCCCTTGCTGATGGTAGGCTTTGTTACTTTGGTCCCAGCTCTCTGCAGGTCATTCACTAGGTCCCCCTGTGTGGTTATGGGATTTTTGCTCACCGTTCTTGTGATCATTTTGACCCCACAGGGTGAGATCTTGCGTGGAGCCCCAGATCGAGGGAGATTATCAGTGGTCTTGTATGTCTTCCATTTCCTAATAATTGCTCCCACAGTTGATTTCTTCAAACCAAGCTGCTTACCTATTGCAAATTCAGTCTTCCCAGCCTGGTGCAGGTCTACAATTTTGTTTCTGGTGCCCTTTGACAGCTCTTTGGTCTTGGCCATAATGGAGTTTGGAGTGTGACTGTTTGAGGTTGTGGACAGGTGTCTTTTATACTGATAACAAGTTCAAACAGGTGCCATTAATACAGGTAATGAGTGGAGGACAGAGGAGCCTCTTAAAGAAGAAGTTACAGGTCTGTGAGAGCCAGAAATCTTGCTTGTTTGTAGATGACCAAATACTTATTTTCCACCATAATTTGCAAAATAATTAATAAAAAATCCTTCAATGTGATTTTCTGGATTTTCTTTCTCTAATTTTGTCTGTCATAGTTGAAGTGTGCCTATGATGAAAATCACAGGCCTCTCTCATATTTTTAAGTGGGAGAACTTGCACAATTGGTGGCTGACTAAATACCTTTTTGCCCCACTGTATTTCTTAAGTGTTTATTTGTATTTTACAGAGAAACTTCTATCCAACCAGTAATTTTCCAGCTCTGGACTACAACTACCATCTAGATCAGAGGCAAAACTCAAGCACAAGGAACGGCTGAAAGGACCTGCAGATAGTCAATGACAGTAGGTCGAGTACAAGACTTAGCATGGCCCTCAAGGAAGCAAGAAAGATATTATGACTTGGAAAAGTGGAAAATATTTTCAGGAGTCGGGTAATTGGTTAATGGAGAAAGATTAGAGAGAAACAGAGATGAGGTTAAATAGACTGAGGTAGGCAAAGGATGGGTGTGAATCCGTTGAAGATGGCAATAACAAGGGAGAGGGTATGTCGAGGAAGATTGGTGTCAAGTTCAAACAGAGTGAGCCAGACACCAGTTCGAGGTGAAATGGAAGAGGTGGAAGGTATGATGATGAGCTCGGATGCCAAGCCTTGCATCGATGGACAAGGTTATGATAGAAATAAGTTTGGTCCAGTAGGAACAAGATTTTTGAAGAGGGTGGATCCACGCCTTTTGGCTGATCCATGGGTCGTTTTAGGTTGGGTGGAATATGGTGGGTGCTGTTGAGTCGTTGAAGGTAACCCGAAGTGGACTTGAAATGTTTGTTTGTGTTTCTTAAGATCAGAGGGAGCAGGTGCAAATTGGGGAAAGACCTGTATCTTGCTTTACGCTTAGGAGTGATTGAAGGGAGTGATTTCTGGGGTAGAATTAAGTGTGGAGGTGGAGCAATTGAAGTTGAAAATTCCGGGTGTTTGTGGAGCCCACTGTTTGGTGCGATGCAGACCCGGCGGAGATCTTGGTGAAATAGAGGTGTTCTTTTGAGCTTTGATTTAGTCTTTACCTGACAAAGTAATGTTAGGATATATGAATTATGCTGTTAGAGCTTTTCTGCCAAATCCACTGTGGTGTTATAGGTGTCATGTTTATGGGTATGTCGCAGCACTGTGTAGGAGGAAGATGCACAGTGTGTAGGAGGACATGGGGCAGAGGAATGTGTAGTTTCGGTTGAAAGTTGTGTGTGCCAACTGGAGGGGTGCCCATGTTGCTGGGGATTGGAGGTGTCCGGAGGTGGCCAAGGTCAGAGTAGGGCAGAAGGTGTCGTATGCTGAGGCAGTAAAGAAAGTACAGGAGTGTGGATCAAGGGTGAGTGATTCTGAGAGGATCCCTGTGAATAGTCGAGCTGTGCCAGAACAGAAGGATAGCCCAATGAGTGATATATGTTTCAATAATGTTGGCTTCTTAGCGTTCATAGCAATGGTTATCAACTGTAAGCCACAGAAAATAAATGTTGTGGTGGCAGCTGCAGAGAAGTACAGTTGAAGTCGAAAGTTTACATACACCTTAGCCAAATACATTTAAACTCAGTTTTTCACAATTCCTGACATTTAATCCAAGTAACAATTCCCTGTCTTAGGTCAGTTAGGATCACCACTTCATTTTAAGAATGTGAAATGTCAGAATAATAGTAAGAGAATGATTAATTTCAGCTTTTATTTCTTTCATCACATTCCCAGTGGGTCAGAAGTTTACATACACCCAATTAGTATTTGGTAGCATTGCCTTTGATGGGGTTAACCTTGGGGTCATGATAGGGGCTGCACCAAATTCTTGATGTATTATAATAATTGATTACGCTTATGTTGTATTAATAGAAGGGGAAGGGCTATAAGACCCCTCCCCCACTACATTTATAGGGTCATGGACTACAGCTTACCAATATGTATTCATTATAAGGTTTAAAATGGTTCTACTATTCTTTTATAGTCTCTGCCTCTTATAAAGAAACGGTCTGAGAGATGTGTGAGTTATTGCAGTCAAAACAGGGTATCTGTGAGAAAGCGCCTCAAGGCTAAAAGAGATTCATAGACACAGAACCCTGCAGGGGAGTGAAAGAGGTAAGAGACTAGTCAGACATACCACTATAAATCAACTAGGAGAGTGGACAACTACTGCTGAGCCTTTAGATAACAATGAAACTATTGTTTATATAGCTGTGTGTGCATGGGCCTGGTCTCATGAGTAGAAGGTGTTGACGTGGGCAGTTACATCACTAGGGGCTGACTGCAAGCATAATAAAACAACTCGGAACCTTTCCTATTTTGCAGAATTTACTCGGAAACATGCATGCTACGTATGTTACCGTTGTCAACGTCTGTCTGCAATTGCATTAATAAAAGTTTTGATTGATTTACATAAAGATATAGTCTAATTGCTGATTTCACCAATGAGCCAATGATTGACAAGGAACAAGGAACGAACCCCAACACCTTTAAAATGTTGAACTTGGCCCATTCCTCCCGACAGATCTGGTGTACCTGAGTCAGATTTGTAAGGTCAGGGCGAGGTCAGGGCTTTGTGATGGCCACTCCAATACCTTGACTTTGTTGTTCTTATACCAATGTGCCACAACTTTGGAGGTATGCTTGGGGTCATTGACCATTTGGAAGACCCATTTGCGACCAAGCTTTAACTTCCTGACTGATGTCTTGAGATGTTGCTTCAATATATCCACATATTTTTGGTTGCCCATGATGCCATGTATTTTGTGAAGAGCACCAGTCCCTCCTGCAGCAAAGCACCCCCACAACATGATGCTGCCACCCCCGTGCTTCACGGTTGGGATGGTGTTCTTCGGCTTGCAAGCCTCCCCTTTTCCCTCCAACATAAAAAAGGTCATTATGGCCAAACAGTTCTATTTTTGTTTCATCAGACCAGAGGACAATTCTCCAAAAAGTACGATCTTTGTCCCCATGTGCAGTTGCTAACCGCAATCTGGCTTTTTTATGGCGGTTTTGGAGCAGTGGCTTCTTCCTTGCTGAGTGGGGTTTCAGGTTATGTCGATATAGGACTAATTTTACTGTGGATATAGATACTTTTGTACCTGTTTCCTCCAGCATCTTCACAATGTCCTTTGCTGTTGTCCTTGGATTGATTTGCACTTTTTGCAACAAAGTATGTTCATCTCTTGGACTCAGAACGCGTCTCCTTCCTGAGCGGTATGATAGCTGCGTGGTCCGATGGTGTTCATACTTGCGTACTATTGTTTGTACAGATGAACGTGGTACCTTCAGGCGTTTGGAAATTGCTCCCAAGGATGAAACAGACTTGTGGAGGTCTACCATTTTTTTCTTACGTCTTGGCTGATTTCTTTTGATTTTCCCATGATGTCAAGCAAAGATGCACTGAGTTTGAAGGTAGTCCTTGAAATACATCCACAGGTACACCTCCAATTGACTCAAATATGTAAATTAGCCTATCAGAAGCTTCTAAAGCCATAACATCAATTTCGTGTATGTTAACATCTGACCCACTGGATTTGTAAGTGAAATAATCTGTCTGGAAACAAGTATTCAAAAAATGACTTGTGTCATGCACAAAGTAGATGTCCTAACTGACTTGCCAAAACTATAGTTTGTTAATAATACATTTGGGGAGTGGTTGAAAAACGAGTTTTAATGACTCCAACCTAAGTGTATGTAATCTTCTGACTTCAACTGTATCTCCCTGGCATATTACATTTATGCAGCAGCAATACAATACATTTTTGGACTTGTTGTGCTGTGCTCACTTGAACAGGAAGGTGCTTTCAAAACAACTGGGAACTTGGGAAAAAAACAAGGTTGAATCATGATGACGTCATTGATCTTCAGGTCATAGCTCTAGAAAGAGGCCAGATTAACAATTCCAAATTGGATGAGCGTTCAACATATTTTCCCAGTCAAAGCTCGTTTATTCCCGACTTCCCAGTTGTCAGGTTTTCGCAGTTCCGAGTTAGCAGTTGTTTTGAGCACAGCACAAATCATGCTTTATTGACAGCATAGCCAATGATGAATGTTTAGCATTTTAAACTTGGAAAAAAGCCCCTTTAATCCCAGATTTGGGACCACACATTCACTCCACTGAATATCAGGCTAGTGATTGCTTTGCAATGCTTGCAGTTAGCCACTGTCACGATTTCCAACTTGCTGTGTAATGTTTATGTCCAATGGCCGATGAGCACTGATATGTTTTATCTATAATTTCTCTTCATTATTTATCTTAGTTTGACAAGGATTAAAAAGGATTTGCCAGTAGATTGTCGACTTGATTCATGATGATGATTGCTAGCTAAGATTTTGAAAGTCCAATCAAAACTACTGTACATATAACGTAATTTGATGTCATTTTATCTGTGGCCAATGACTTTTAGCCTTCTTGGATGGGCACTTCTAGTGTAACTATGGCAGCACCCAAGGGGCTTGAATTTTCTAGCTCTACCCTTTGGTGGTTCCAAACTTCTTCCATTTACGAATGATGAAGGCCATTGTGTTCTTGAGGACCTTCAATGCTGCAGATATAGACTGGTGTGTCTTATATAGGCAGGTGTGTGTGCCTTTCCAAATCATGTCCAATCAATTGAATTTACCACAGGTGGGCTCCAATCAAATTGTAGATACATCTCAAGTATGATCAATGGAAACAGGATGCACCTGAGCTCTCAGGTCACATAGCAAAGGGTCTGAATAAATTTGCGAACATTTCTAAAAACCTGTTTTTGCTTTTTCATTATGGGGTATTGTGTGTAGATTGAGGGGGAAAAAATATTGAATATATTTTAGAATAAGGCTGTAACGTAACAAAATGTGCAAAAAGGGAAGGGGTCTGAATACTTTCCGAATGCACTGTATATACGTATATTACCAGTCGTGAAATCTATAGATTAGGGCCTAATGAATTTATTTAAATTGACTGATTTCCTTATATGAACTGTAACTCAGTAAAATATTTGAAATTGTTGGATGTTGCATTTTATATTTTAGTTCAGTAAAGAAAACCATACCTCTACTACTTGTAGAAGTGGAGTGGAGATGTGTATGTAACGTAGGCTTCTTGAAAGGTGTGTTTTCCTCAGCTTCCAGACATCAAGGTTAGATTGCCTAGGTTGTTATCACTCTTTAAGATGAGAGACTTTGTCTAATATTAACCCCCTCAAGTGCCTGGCGTTAGTGTGGCCTATTGTGATGAGTAGTGATAATTTCAACAGCCATGACATTAGAATGTCCTGTATTTTCACCAGGCAGTGATGCAGAACCTTTTTCCACTGGGTTTTTCTTTCTTTCTCATTTTATGGGTGATGGAATTTTATCCTGGTCATATGACTTTGATTAGCCAAACTAGCTAGCTAAATGATAGAAGTCAACTTTTCATTGTTTTGTAGCTTGGTACATATGTCGACTTAGCACAATAAGAGTTGGACTGTATAACTTTTAATGATGCTGTTGGTGTCATGTGACAAACATATGGAGTACCTGTGGACTCAGTGGGTAAGTGTTTTCGTAGCAGGTTCGGAAACAGATTAATTTTAGGAAAAGAGTTAGATCAGCGAAAATGTTCTCCTTTACCTGCTACAAAAATCACGATCGAAGTGGCATGAAAAGTGTGTCCTCTGCGGGTAAATAATATTTTGACTGGTAGCATTACAGCTAGCTAGCTTGTTACCAGCTGTCGTCATGTGACTAGCTAAATAAATGCTAGATTCGGTAGTGCTTTCAAGCGAATAGAGTGCTATATTATGAGTCTAAATAAAAACATAGCTTGATAGGCAACAGACAGCCAGGACAATCTGTCTTTGTTAGGGTAGTTACCTAGCTACTTCTGCCTATAAACTGTACTGTTACTGTCCAATAACAACCTAACCCAGCTATAGATCTTTGAGTGGATCTGAAATGACAGTTGGTTTAGCATATGGTGAAAATTCCATATAGACAAGGGAGTGTGCATATCTATGACTAGGTGGGGTAGGTGTTAGGGGTTCTCTCTGGACAGGAGTAACAGGACCATTGCATTGCCACTATTTTGAGAACTAGCTAGCATAGCTGTTTTTTCCTCATCAGTGGTTTGTGAATTTGAGCGAATAAAGGTAGAGTTCCTGCGAAAGGGAACAAATGCTAAGATCTATGAGGGGGCTGCCAGGAAGTATCAGTTTCCAAGCTTTCATTAACCTTCCTACAAAACATCTTATCCATGCAATGCTGTCATTCTGTTTCATTGTCCAACAATTTTTACATTGTAGACTGTTGTAGCCAACTAGTTTCCCCTCCTCTAAACGTGTTCTCCAGGGAAGCTGAGTGTTGACGCAGAAACCTTACAGCATGGTGTGGAGGGACTCATTTTATCTGCTCACCGAGAGCTCCAAACTCATTGTGAGTGGCTACAGAGAGTCCTATCCCCTTTCTACAACTAGCACACTCACTGACTTTCTCTCTACATAGCACACTCATTTTGAAGCAGCTCTCGGATGAGTCTGGGAAACTGTTCCTTTTGAGTTTGGAATGAACATTTGCATGAAGCTTGCCCTGAACCGTGTGTGTATGTGTTGTAGATTCCTGAGGTGGACTTTCAGGACTTGGTGCTGGCCTTCACAGAGTAGCCAACCAGCTGCTGCTGCAGCTCTACTTGGACCACAGGAAGGAGATCTGACACATCCTCAGTGAACTGACCCACTCACTGCCACACTAACATGGTCCAAGCACGCCAAGTCAGTCGTGAAGAGTACACGACAACACCTATTCCCACTCAGGAGACTGAGAAGATTTGGCATTGGTCCTCAAATCCTCAAAAAGTTATACAGCTGCACCATCGAGAGCATCCTGACTGGTTGCATCTCTGCCTGGTATGACAACTGCTCGGCCTCCGACTGCAAGGCACTACAGAGGGTAGTGCCTACGGCCCAGTACATCACTGGGGACAAGCTTCCTGCCACCCAGGACCTCTATACCAGGCGGTGTCAGAGGAATGCCCTAAAAATAGGGTTCCCCCACTGACACAACTGTGTACATTATTGAACTGGGACTTTACTGATCTGAAAGCATTCAACATCAAATAGTCCCTCTTCCACAGATCCCTGTCAACATCAAACAGGCCTTGGAACCCTGTGTAACAGCAAATAGGGTCCAACCTGACATTTTTTTTTGTTTTTTTGTCAACATTGAATTGAGTCCTGCCAGCAGAGGGTGTTACAGATTACCCTGCATCAGGGATAGGAGATGGGCATCTGTCACATAGGATACAGCTCTATTGCCTAAAGTGGTTACCTCTCATCTCCTTCCATATACAGTGAGCTCCAAACGTATTGGGACAGTGAATTCTTGTTGTTGTTTTGGCTCTGTACTCCAGCACTTTGGATTTGAAATTATACAATGACAATGAAGTTAAAGTGCAGACTGTCAGCTTTAATTTTAGGGTATTTTCATCCATATCAGGTGATGAATGGGAAGTAATGCATTGTCACTTGTATTGTAAATAAGAATAGAATGTTTCTAAACACTTCTACATTCATGTGGATGCTACCATGATTTTGGATAGTCCTGAATGAATTGTAAATAATGACGAGTGAGAAAGTTAGACGCACAAATATCATTCCCCCAAGACTTGTTAAACTCTCACTATTAAAATAACATGGGAGGTTAGCATTTTTTGGGTGGTATGATATTTGTGCTTCTAACTTTCGCACTCTTTCGCATTCATGATTCATTCAGGATTTTCCGTAATCATGGTAGCATCCATATTAATGTAGAAGAGTTAAACATTCAAGCCTATAATTGAAAAAAAATCTACAATAAAAGTGACTACAAAATGACATTACAATATTTACCACTCATGTATATAGGGCACAAACTAATCTGAAACACAATCTAAATAAACAACAAATGCCGTTGTCACACGCTTGATGTAATCATTGTGTGATAGGAATATGGGACCAAATACTAAACTTTTGACTACATTAATACACATGAATCTGTCCCAGTACTTTTGGTCCCCTAAAATGGGGGACTAAGTACAAAAACTGCTGTAATTTCTAAACGGTTCACCCGATATGGATGAAAATACCCTCAAATTAAATCTGATAGTCTTCACTTTATCCTCAGTCATTTTCTCATTTGAAATCCAAAGTGTTGGAGTACAGAGCCAAAATAACCAAATATTTGTCACGGCCCCAATAGTTTTGGAGCTTACTGTATCTGCTCGGATCTGGGTGGGAAATCCAGAGAAGTGAAAGATGAATGGCACCGGTCAACTAGAGAGAATGCTATCACCTGGGCACAGTTTGATTGAAATGATCCTGTGTTAAATTCTGCTCCCCCTTCAGATGTGGCCCCTCCTTGCTTTTGGATGCAAGAGAGAACTGAATCACATCTCTTACATACCACATCATATGCCACAATAAATATAATTTTATATGATCCCATGACATTTGGGGGTGAAATATTGTCTTTCTAAAACGAAGTGGGAACTCAATGGGGGATCAGGATTGAAACAACACAGGATAATTCTGATCTGGATTAAATGTTTGGAAAATCTGGGCCCTATGCAGTTTTATTCTGATCAGGGAAATGGACAAGGAGGCTGCACTAGGGTGTTGAGATGTATACACTGATAGGCACTGTTATTCTAATTCATTTAGCTAATGGCGATCAAATATTGTCAAGTAATAAAACTATCACAATAACCATATCAGAATTAGGTGGGATGGAGGGCATTTTGGACATTTCTATGTGGTATGGACAGAGTTTACTGGTGCATCTTTTCTAGCCTTGTAGAAACAGTACTTGGCAATAGCCCTCAGTCGTAATCATGCAGTGCTGTTGCATTCATAATCTTTGATCATTTCATTTGTACACATTCAAATTGTACTGACATCGTTTGGATAGCCCTGATTCTCTTGACGGATCAATTGTAGAGGAAGATGAGTAGTGGGTGAGAGAACAGTGCACTTTATTATGTAGAGGATTCAGAATGTGGGCATTGTCTGTTTTACATCAATCAAACGGTTTACATTGGTACTTCAGAAAGATTCAGATGAAAGGTAGACTTAAAATGAGCCATTATGGATATAGATTGTCCATGTTTTTAGCCTTATCCATGACTTTGAATGATTTTTTCCAAAAAGAGTATGAGTGGCTGAATGTTACTTAGAATTGTATAAAGCAATGTTGTTAAATTGTTTACAGGATTTTTAGATATTGCCATCTATACATTTTTTTGTGAGTACATTTTTGCCAAGAATTCTATGAACAAACCACTTCACTAGCTAGGTTTCCTTCCAATTGGCAACAGATTTTCAGTCAAATGTTCTAAAATCTACATAACCATTTGTGCATTTTCCAACCAAAGATTTTTTCCATCAAATGTAATTGTTGCGGGTTAAAGGCTGCAAATGATGTAGTGCACATAAAAATAACTTGTGGTTATTCCCATGGTTTTAGTATGTGTGCTCTAGCAAATAGCTTGCAGAAACAGTGCGGGTGTAGTCTACTACATGATGAGATTATTATAGACAAAAGAGCAAGATTTTTATTTGTCAAATGGCAGCCAAGCATCGATCATCATGTCACCAGAATAAAATACATGTAGCTATATATCCAATCCAGTCCATTCAATTAACTACGCGCCGAAATTGAACTAGGACAATATGTCTGGAAAGTAACTGTAACATTAAACAGTTAACAATTTCGTCTTGGGTCCATAACGGCTAAATGCTAGAATTTGCCTGTCAGGCATATCTTAGATCATCATAGGGGAAACACAAAACGGACTTAGATCAGTGTGTGGTTGAGGTTCTGCCCGACTAGACGCGTAGGCGTTGCATTGCAATTATTGATGGACATTCAACAGACATTCGCCAAAAGCCATTTAAAAATGTAAAAATCAATAACTAATTCACTATTTGTCACATAAACATCAACCTAGATATGATTTATTCTATAAATGTCTAGCATACTTTTACAACCTTTGTTTTGTGTAGAAATTCCAGTTTCACATGGTATAAATACACAACATCTATAAAATGGCATTTAAAACTGTATACATCGATAACTCATTCATCATTTGTCACAGAAAAATCTAAGTAGGTATGATTTATTCCAAAAATGTCTAGCATACTTTTACAACCTTTGTTTTGAGGAAGAATTACTTGAGAGAAATACATAACTTCTATAAAATGCCATTTAAAGCTATATAAATCAATAACGTTTTCACTGATTATGACAGTCATCAAACTAGGTATGATTTATTCTATAAATGTCTAGTATACTTTTTTTTTTGTAGAAATTCCAGTTTTGATTTGAAAGAAATACATAAAAGCTCAAATATTGTATTTAATGATGAATAAATCTAATTCAGTGATTGTCTCAGAAAAAAGTGAAAATAGGCATTTATTTGCCATATCTTGAAAGAAATGTTAATTTCAAGTACAATTTGTTCTACATGAAGTTAAACAATGTTTACATAAAGTTGTATAATGTTTTTAATATTAAATTGTATGCCAAATCAATGTTTGCATTTTTAGTGCAACAGTTCCACATTTTAAAGTAGTTACAATGCACAACAGTCATTTATTTATAGGTCTCTAATTTAACAGCAAAGAGGCCCCTTCCAATCATTTTGGCCTTTGTCATCCCCAGACAATCTGAATGGTACCATCTCTGGCACACAGAGAATTCTATCTGCAGTATTAAAAACATAAAACAGGGTTATGTTTATTTACATGTAAATTACAGTTCTGGAATACCCAAATTCTGTTACATGCTTTTGCAATTAGGAACATTTTCAAATTAAATTGGATTTTTGTTCAATGGCTAAATTGACTTTAAATTACATGCATTTGACCACAACCCTGATAGAAGCACACATAACTGAGGCGTTAATCATCGTTGAGTATTCAGGCAATATAAATCATAATCGTAATAAAGGCATACATTTGAAAAAAATGAATGTGTTACTGAAGAAGCGATCACATGTCAATGTTGTAATATCAAACATTCCCATTATCGTAGGCTTTGAAATTCAAATCAGTTTAATCGTCTCTCGTGCCAGATGCAACGTGTTCACCTAATACAGTGAATTGCTGTCATAGTATGTATCTAGTATCTCTCATAGTAGAATAATAAAATAGAGTAATGATAATAGAACATTAGAGCAAAAAAAAAGTTTAAAGACAAAGTTTATTACTTCTAAATGTCTTGAAGGATGAAACTACATGAGTTTTCATAGCCTACTGTTATATTACACAAAGACAAACCCAGTTCGTCAGGTCATCGTTTTGCCTGGGTGATACAAAGCACACATTGAGCAGTCTTGCTTCGACTGGAAAAAAAGAGTACCACAATTTTATGCATTGTTGACGCATTTAAAAATGCTTTCTGTGGAACCCATAGTTCTCGAGGTTGTGCTTCAAAGACTGTCCCTCACAGTTGCATACTACATTGTTCTCTCACTGTCTGTGCTTTGCCCCCTCCCCACACCCTACAGCAAAGGATTCCCCAAAGATTGTCTTTCTGCTTTCTGCAAAAGTTTACCTCGAACACACCTAGTCAACCTTGTTGTAAGCTACTGTAACTCTGAGAATGTCCCTCCTTTGCTGTTAGTCTAATGTACTGTAGAATGAAAATAACACCTCCCCCTAGTGGCCAAGACAAAAACAGAAAGGTTCCAAAGTTCCATGTGGGACTTAAAAATATATGTAACATGAATTACAATAACTACAGTAGGTACATCAAACCTACATCAAAGTACACTAAACCTCCCAAAATGTATTTCCTAGTATCAGTATTTCCTTTTTCAGGCTTTTTTCCCCCCTGAGGTAATAGATTCAACTCTTCATCACTTACAGCCAAATGTTTAATACTTGATGAAACTGGGAAAGGAGATAGATTGTTCAAGTTTGTAAGTGCAGTTGGAGTTTATTACAGTCAGTACAAGCTGTGTTGGAATTATTAAAAAACAGTTTTGGAACTTTTCTGTGTTACAAAAGACCATCACAGACTGTGCTGTCATTTTGCACATTCTAAAGTTCAAACAAACAGTAACAGAATACCTGAATACTTCTCTGCATGCTTTAGTGTCTAGAAGGCCAAGACCACTGAACTTGATGTATGTAGGTGCAATTTATTTTCTTGAATATGGTGGTGAACCTAATAAAGTGGAAACTGAGTGTAGATATCACAAATAAATTATTTTGAGCAGTGTCGGTCTGTTATACATTTGATCAATGGGTATAATGGTAAATCTGATCCCCAAGGTCCTGATAGGCTCACTTGGATATATAGAGTTGGAGGTAAAGAAAAAAATATGAAACTAGGACATTAAAACAGTGGCAGAATTCTTTCATTCAAATCCATTCACATAAAATGGGTATTTTAAAGTATAAATACCCTTCTAAGACCAGTCTTTCTGGATATTTTAAAAGGTTTGCAAATAGTTTTTTCTGCAAGGAATGTGAATTGAAAGGGATATGGTAATACCTATGTAGGTTACGTAATTTCTACACTGATATAATGGGTATAATGTGTGGTAGTTGCACACCTCCCTGCTGAATTATGTAGAGCAGTTTAAGAGAGAAAGAGAGCAAATAGCATAGGGACAGCCTGGTTGAAGTCCTAGTTTTTAATGGTTAGTGCCAGTAGATTGCAGAGGGGTTTACATACAGTTCAGAGGCAAATCATAATGTATACATTTAGCCCAAAACCAAACATGTACAGTCTACTTCTTATATTAGTGCTTTTTCTGTTATCCGCCCTCATTAAAAATCCTACAATGTGATTTTCTGGATTTCTTTTTCTCATTTTGTCTGTCATAGTTGAAGTGTACCTATGATGAATTACAGGCCTCTCTCATCTTTTTAAGTAGGAGAACTTGCACAATTGGTGGCTGACTAAATACTTTTTTGCCCCACTGTACATACACAGTGAGTAAACAACAGAATATGAGGTGACCAGTGTTCAATGAGTATGTTTACATGCATACTAATAATTTGATATTAAACTGATGATGGTAGTAGGCAGAGTATGGCATTAGTCATGTATACATCTTAGTCTATCTTAATTAATCAGTGTACGATCATAATCGAAGTAAGCATACACCAATTAAAACACAGATTTTCTGAGCAATCTTTCTCCTTATTAGGACATCTAAACACCTTAATCCGAGTTCCAGCGGTGTATTTGATCTGCACATGTGCTAGCACCAGCTGAGCGAGCCTCCCTCTTGAGCATGTGTGAAATGTGTTCGGCAAAAACAACTGAAAGTGTGCATCTTAAAGTCGTTTTCACATACAAACTTTAAATGTCTGAATTTGGAAACAAATAGACTTCCTTAAAATAACATGTTAATTGTGTTACAACGTTTATTTTGATTGTCAATTGTCTGCATTTATCAAAGACCCATCAGGTAGCCTGATTTCAGATGTGTAAACAGGATTATTAGAGAAACCATTCTTCTTGCAAAGCATGTAAACGTTTTAATCAAACAATTATATTAATCTGACTAGCCACACAATCGTATTGTTGTGTGCATGTAACCATAATCAATGACTATATATATATGGGGCATTAGTTTGAAGGTGCAGGGCTGAGTACCGGGCCGGCTAGTGATGGCTGGTCAACAGTCTGATGGCCTGGTGGTAGAAGCTGTTTCTCAGTCTCTCTGTCCCGGCTCTTATGCACCAGTACCGTCTCTGTCTGCTAGATGGTAGCAGAGTGAACAGACTGTGGCTTGGATGCCTGAGGTCTTTAAGGATCTTCTTGGCCTTCTGTTGACACCGAGTGCTGTAAATGTCCTACAAACCACCTTTGTAGGTGGTTTGAAATCAGATACAAATCTGATTCCTGGCCATGCGACTTGTCTGAACGATCAAATCTGATGTATACCCCATAATGACAAAGTGAAAGCATGTTTTTAGACATTTGCTAATCTATTTTACATAAGTATTCACACCCCTTTGCTACGAGCTCAAGTACATTCAGTATACTTTGATCATCCTTGAGACCTCACTACAACTTGATTGGAGTCTACCTGTGGCCAATTCAATTGCTTGGACATTATTTAGAAATAAATACACCTGTTTTTATAAGGTCCCACAGTTGACACTGCATGTGTTACTATCCTCAGATGGAGATCTAAGAGCAGTAGGATAGTAATCTGAAATGTGGTGAAAAAGTGCATGAGACTGTTTAAACTTTTTTCAAGTTACTCGTTTTAATAATGAAGCCAGCTCAGAACTCCCTTGATTCCTAGTCCAACACCAAAGTTAGAGCTCCCTCTTGTGTCTTGAATGTAATTGCATCTACTACTGCATAGAAATGGATAGACTCAGTCCAGCAAAATAAAAAAAGTATCCCTTTTAGTTCTAACTCAAGAATTTTCAATCTGCTACACTCTCCTGCTCTTTAAATAGTGGCTCCTGCTATTACTCATTAAGTCTATAACTGAGCGGGTATGTCTGGTGTTCTGTATAGGTTTCGGTACTGGTAGCGATATTGGCCACACTGCTGACATTGGTAAGTAGGCATAAATACTGGCAGAGTGGGTGGTAGAGTTTGGTATGAGGCATGGACGTGTCATCCCCATCTCCATGTTCTGTGTTTGATGTTCTTTTTATAGCAGGCTGTTTCCTCTCATCCAAGGTCTCATGTTCTACAGTTAAGTCGTTCACTAACATCAGCATGTTGCGATTGATCGCTCTGATGTTCTTAGCACCATTCTCCCTTTTCACCTTGTAGACAGGTCCTTCCCCAATCTTATCTTACCACCCTACGTATGGCCCGCTTCTTACCCGGCCCTCCTCTCTCTGACATATTCTTCACTCGGTCTCCAGGTTGGAGGGCCACTGCCTTTGCACCATGATCGTAGTGTCTTTTGCCTTTAGCTGAGGACTTTTTAATGTTTTCAGATTCAACTTGGTAAGCTTCCTGCATTTTGGTGGCCCAGTTCTGAGCCTAGACAGGGGGTGACACCTGTTCATCACTCTGATTGAGTCCAAACAACCGGTCAATGGGCAGGCAGGGTGGCTGGCCAATGAGAAGGAAGTCTGGTGAGAAGTCTGTTGCTTCATGACGAGTGCAGTTGTATGCATGTATGATATGAGGCAAGTGGTCTTTTCATTGTGATTTATTTTCTTAGGGAAGGGTGCAATTAATCCATTCCACTGAGTTTCCCTGGGGATGATATGGTGTTGTGCCAGCTCCTGAAGGCTCCAAAGAGTTTGTTTTCAAATTTACAGCCTTGATCGTGGTGGAGCCTCTGAGGATATCCGAAGATGGGTATGAAGATATTCTCTTCTGCTGTCTGCAGACTTGTTGCGAGTGGCGTAGGCCTGTGTAAACCTAGTGAAATGATCGACTACTACTAAGATGTACTCAGAACCTAGTAGGGGGGTTGTAAGTGCAAAAAGTCCACTTAGACCAACTCAAAGGGAGCACTTGCTGTGAGATTGCCCATTGGAGCTTTCTGTGGCGCATTTGACATTTGCTGCTTGATGCAACTACATTTCTTTGTGACATCGTCCTCAACTTCCTGTTATATAAATGGAGAGTAAAATCGCTCTCTCACCAGGTGAGTGACTTTTTTTCTGCACCCACATCCCCCATTGTCATTATGTAGGTGTTTCAAAACAGTGTTTTTTTTAAAGGGATGACTAACTGCTTCCTGTCACCAACCCTTCTGTAAATGATTCCATCCTCAGTCTGCAGTTTTGTCCACAAATGCATAAGTGTTTGGCTCTCACACACAGTTGCCTTTTCTCTGTGTCTGTTTGCTGTCGCCCCTTTAACTTGAAGTTCATCACTTCCTTGATGCCGTGATCATCCTCTTGGGTATTATTTTCAGCTGGAGACAAGGTTCTCGACCCATAACTTATTATTATGGAACATTGTATCTCGTGAAGAGACAGCTTTGAAAATGTTAATATTGTCTTAGTGTCATAAATACTCCTTGGATCCTGCCTGTGCTTAGTAAAGATACGAGGGGGGTGACATGACCCATTCATGAAGATTGACTTTGAGTGTCTCTGTGTAGAATTTCCACGACATTAAAATTCATAGCATTCCCTGCTGCCTCTGGTAGAGTACTGCACCAAGACCCTCGTCTTGGATAGGAATGGGTAACTACATCCACTAACCTGTCTACAATGGCCTGGTGGGCTTCTGTCCATTCTAATTGGCATCTTTGATGGCAATTGACCTGAATATTTTGTTTTTGGCTATCCTCTGGATTTTGATGTTCTTTTGGACATTTTGCTTTCCACTGTATTTTCTCTGTCGGTCTGGAGCAGCTCATACAATGGTTTTGAGAGTCTCTAGAAATCTTATATGAAGGACCTATAGTAACCTAGAAATCCGAGAAGAGGCCACACCTCTCCCACTGTGCTGGGTGATATTTCTTTAAACACCTGCACTGCCTCCAGGTCCTTTGGATCAGATACATACTGCCTCACTGGAAACCATGAGGCCAATGTGTCTCACTTCCTTTTTGAAGAGCTCACACTTAGCAGGCCTAAGCTTGATTCCATGTTCACGCATCTGTTTGAGGACTTTTCTTAGGTCTTCCACATGCTCTTCAGATTATTTGAAGTAACACAACACATCATCCAGATAGGGTGAGCAGCATTCATCTCTAATTCCCTGAAGTGTCTCTTCCATGCACCTCGGAAATGCCACATTCATACCCATGGTGTACTAAATGCTGTGAGGTGTCTTGACTCTTCTGCAACAAGTCCTTGATGATATGCAGAGTCTTGGTCAAAAATAGAGAACCACGAGAAACCTCCCAAGTTATCCAGCAAGTCTTGAATTCTTGGCAGTGGGTGTATGTCGGGAATTGTTTTCTTGTTCAGTCCTCTGAAATCAATGCACATCCTGAGACACAACAGGTGATGAGTTTGACGACTTTGACTTTCTTATCCACCCTCTTTCAAGTAGTATGTGCAAATACTCCTTCACTTCGCTGTACAAGGTTCACTTTCAAGTTTTAACTCTGGCACACAACCTATATCTCCATCATTCTCAGAAAACACACCTGATTCCTCCAACATTTGTCTCACTATTTCCTCCTGTCTTGCATCTAGATGACTGAAGTTCACTGGGGGATGCCATTTCACACGTTGCATTTGGGGTCTGTTGGATTTGTCATTGGTGCCATCACTTGCTGCTGGGTCTGTCTGCATGGTATAGAGTGTAGCCTTCTGGTCTCCCTGAGGGGTAAGGTAAACGGGCACAGGGACGATCAACTACTGACTCAGTACTGCCTTGACATGATCTTGATGCAAGCCAGATATCATGTTGTGATGAATTTTGCACTTTGATTTTCACAAATGTTGACTCTCCTGCTGGCAACTCTACAATACTGGGGTAGACATCAAGTCTTTCTGGTTGATGAGACATAACATATGGGTCAAACATCATTACGCACCCCCTTTTGCCAGAACTCTGACTCTACATTTCACATCCCTATCTTGCCCATTTCACATCCCTAGCTTGCCCACTTAACTGTGTAGCTAAATTCTGTCTCGTCTGTTGAACTCTATGGCAGTTGGTGGCCATAGAGTTCACTGTGTTAACCACTGTCAGCTGTGTTCTTCCTCACATTCATAGCTTCTCCGTGAAGAGCACTCAAGTCAAACCCATTTTGTTGTGGCTCACCACCTTCCTTTATGAGCTCCTTAATAACATTAATTAAAGCTTACAAGTGGGAAGTCAACAGATCTCTGGCTCACTAGCTTTGGAACCTCTATAAAAGGGGTATTCAACTCTTCTCCTACGAGGTCCGGCGCCTGCTGGTTTTCTGTTCTACCTGATAATTAATTCCACCCACCTGCTGTCCCAGGTCTTAATCAGTCCCTGATTAGAGGGGAACAATTAAAAAACACAGGGGAACTGGCTTCGAGGTCCAGAGTTGAGTATGAGGGTTCTATAGCCAACCATCCATATTTGGTACTATTGGATATCTACCAGCACCTCAATCCACCCCTTGAAGGGTACCCTGGTTCCATTTACTGCTGCCCCATTGAGGTGTCCTTTATCTCTAAGTAATGTGTCAATGGGTTGAATGTAAATGGTGGGCAGTGTCTTCTCTATAAAAAAAAATCCCGCTATGCTGACCTCTGTGCGGCTCATGTGCCTCACATGACACTCCATCCATGACACATGAGAGTAAACACTTGCCCCCCAATTAACTGTGCTACAGTATGTATTTTGTCTTTTGCCCATCACTGTATTGTCCATCTTCTGAATAAAGTGTGAATAAGTCTCTGTCACTAGACATTGTTTGTAGTGCCAGTTTGGTCAGTAAATACCTCCGGGAGGGGACATTCCCATGTTTGAGGTCACTGGTCATCCCCACCCTGAGACCTCCTCCAGTTCCCCAGTCTCTGTCCTTTCAGCAGTCAAGCCACTCCTCGGTGACTAGCCCTTCCAAAGCGGATTTATCTAAATGTAACACCTTGTTTCACACAGTTGTTACATGTACCCTTATTCTCCTTCAGAGACACTGCCGTGTTTTCTACCATAGTCAGCATACCGTCCACTCTCACTTTTTGGTCTGATAATTTTTTCCAGGTTCTTTGCGATGGCTGGGACTTTACTAGGTAACTCTTGGATGGCTACTCTGTTTGCCTGTACATCTCCTTGTATGTGACTGTCACGTTCTGACCTTTATTTCCTTTGTTTTGTATTTATTTAGTATGGTCAGGGCGAGAGTTGGGTGGGCAGTCTATGTTTGATTTTCTATGATTTGGGATTTCTGTTTCGGCCTAGTATGGTTCTCAATCAGAGGCAGGTGTCATTAGTTGTCTCTGATTGAGAATCATACTTAGGTAGCCTGGGTTGCACTGTTTGTTTGTGGGTGATTGTCTATGTTGATGGCTTGTTTCAGCGCAGCTCGCATTAGCTTCACGGTTGTTATTTTGTTTACTGTTTTTGTATAGTGTTTCAGTGTTTTCTTTATTAAAATTCATGATGAACACATATCACGCCGCATTTTGGTCCTCCGATCCTTCTCGCCTCTCCTCTTCAGATGAAGAGGAGGACGACCGTGACAGTGACCTTGGTTAGGGTTTTGTTCTGTCGCACTTTCATCCCCATCACTTTGGTGTGATACATTAGCAGCTACTGAGCGTTGTTTGTAAGACCCTCAAATGCACTTTTGAATTTCTGCATCCTCCCTTGCTGACTCAGTGATTAGATCTAGGAAGAAATCATCTTTGGCCTTAAGATTAGATACATATGCTTTTAAATCACTTCTGATGTTTGCATGTTTGACACTGAACCCTTGATATACAGTGCGAATGAACACACACTTGGCCAATGGTTTGTCATATGTTAGTGTGTCTGCACCCTCGTGGCCAGCACTGTATGCGCTGTTTCAACCCAATAAGCCTATATGCAAATTGCTGTGGGGTCTTGTTTGCTCTTGGTCCCTCATCAATTTGCTTACAAATGCTACTGTAACTCACATCAGCATGTGAATTGGTTATTTGACCACCAAAGACCTTAAATTCACATTGTGGCAGAAGGGCTGCCATGGAACCTGCACATGGCCACTGCACGTTGGTGTGTCTGAGAGTTTGTTGTCTGTTGACTCCCGTTGTCCTTGTTCATTGCCATGCGATGGAGTCCGTTTCTTCTCTGGCAGTTGTGTAGTCGAGGGTGTTCCCCAGCAGCTGGGTGACAAGATCCTGGGGAAAGACAGCTGACTGACCGCCCTTATCTTCCCCCTGACTCAGCTGTTTACTGTTCATGTATCTCACAATGCAGTCATACATTTCTGCTTCATTAGCCCCTGTGACAGTGGGAGCCTCTACAAACATTTTCCCACTCAGGACAGCTGCCAGTTTGTATAACTGCTCTTCTTTGAGCTGGATCAACCGTTTTTGTCACACCCTGATCTGTTTCACCTATCTTTGTGCTTGTCTCCACCCCCCCTCCAGGTGTCGCCCATCTTCCCCATTATCTCCTGTGTATTTACACCTGTGTTCTCTGTTTGTCTGTTGCCAGTTCGTTTTGTTTCGTGAAACCTACCAGCATTTGTTCCCCTGCTCCCGTCTGTTCTTGCTCCTGTTTTCCAGTCCTTCCTGGGTTTTGACTGTTCTGCCTGCCCTGACCCTGAGCCTGCCTACCATTCTATACCTTGCCCCAACTCACTGGATTATTGACCCCTACCTGCCCTGACCCTGAGACCGTCTGCCGTTCTGGACCTTTTGCACCCACTCTGGATTCCTGACCTCTGCCTGCATTTGACCTGTCGTTTGCCTGCCCCTGTACTAGAAATAAACCTTTTGTTTCTTCGACACTGTCTGCATCTGGGTCATAGCTGAAACCTGATAGTACAAATTGGCCATGACTGACCCAGCAGACTCAGACCAGCTCCACAATGCTGTCTCCCTGCAAGGAGCCACCCTTGGAAGACACAAGGGGTTACTTCAAGGTCTTATGGATGGACTCCATACCATGACAGAATGCCATGACCAGGCGTTCGATACCTTGCTGGAGCAATTCCGCCGATTCCCCACTGGGCAGCAGATCACACCAGTAATCTCCCAGCCTACCCCAGTGTCCCGAGAACCCCGCTACGCTGGAGATTCCGGAACCTGACAGGCTTTTTTCTACCAGTGGTCCCTCATTTTCGAGCTGCAGCCTTCTTTGTACCCCTTGGACCACTCGAGAATAGTGTACGTCAAAACGCTGATGTCCGGGAGGGCACTCGCCTGGGCCACTGCGGTGTGGGAGCAACAATCCACCGTCTGCCTCAGTCTGGAGGAGTTTGTGGAGGAGGTTTGGAAGGTGTTTGAATCTCCGTTGTCCGGGAAAGAGGCTGCTCGCAAGCTGCTCCAGCTACGTCAATACTCCCATAGTGTGGCAAACCTCGTGGTGGATTTCCGCACGTTGGCAGCTGAGAGTGCTTGGAACCCGGAAGCGCTGTTCGACATGTTCCTACACAGAGTATCAGAGGAAGTAAAGGACGAGCTTGCAGCCTGGGAACTACCAACGGATCTCAACTCGCTCATCGCCTTGACCATTCGGCTTCGTGGGGTGACTACGGGAACAGAGAAAGGAGAGGAGATTTGATTTCACTTGCCTGTCCAAGGATTCCACCTCTCCTCCGAGGTATTCCGGAAGTCCCTGACGGTTCCGTTTCCGAGAGAACCCAAGTTCCTCTAAATATTACCGATTCACCTCTTCCCGAGCCCATGCAACTAGGCAAAGCTAGGCTGTCTCCAGCTGAAAGGCTATACAGGCTTCACACTAAGAGCTGCCTGTATTGCGGGACTACTGGTAATTTCGTCTCCACCTGTCCACTAAAAGACCAGGCTCACTGGTAGGATCGAGAACTCTGGTGGGCCATACGGAAAGCTTTTCCTCTCGTCTTACTCGCATCCCTTTTCATGCCATGTTGCTGTAGAGGAACCAGTCAAAATCTCTCCGGGTACTCATTGACTCTGGGGCTGATGAGAGCTTTATGGACGCTACCCTGGCTTCCGAGCTGGATATCCCCACTCAGCCCCACTCCATTCCCATGGACGTTAGAGCACTGGACCTGAGCTCTATAGGCCGGGTCACCCACAAGACCACCCCTATCACCCTACGTGTGCTAGACGATCCAGTTACTGCTCTTTAAGTCTCCTCAGGTTCCCATGTTGTTGGGATTCTCTTGGCTCCAGCAACACAATCCCCTCATTGACTGAACTGCCGGTGCCACGCACATTGCCTGAAGTCAGCACAAGCTGCCCCGGGATGTCTTCCTGGGGGCTTGGAAGATGCCCTGAGCCTCTCCGCCATTCCCGCGGAGTACCAGGACCTCCGGGAGGTGTTCAGTAAGGCACGGGCAACTTCGCTACCCCCGCACCAACCATATGACTGCGGGATTGACCTTGTCCCAGGCACCACACTTCCCTGGGGGCGACTGAACTCTGTCGGGTCCGGAGACCAAGGTTATGTAGACCTACATTGAGGACTCCCTTGTTGCAGGGTTCATCTTTGTGGACAAGAATCCTGCGCCCGTGCATTGACTACCGGGGTCTCAACGACATCACGGTGAAGAACCGCTACCCACTACCTCTCATCTCCTTGGCCTTCAAGCAGCTCCAGGGGGCCACCGTGTTCTCCAAGCTGGACCTATGGAATGCCTACCACCTGATGCAGATACGGGAAGGGATGAGTGGAAGACTGCCTTCAACATGGCCAGTAGTCACTACGAGTATCTGGTCATGCCATACACCCTCCAGATGTCGCCCATCTTCCCCATTATCCCCTGTGTATTTATACTTATGTTCTCTGTCTGTTGCCAGTTTGTTTTGTTTCGTGAAACCTACCAGCGTTTGTTCCCATGCTCCTGTTTTCAAGTCCTTCCCGGGTTTTGACCATTCTGCCTGCCCTGACCTTGAGCCTGTCTGCCGTTCTATACCTTGCCCCACCTCAATGGATTATTGACCCCTGCCTGCCCTGATCCTGAGACTGCCTGCCGTTCTGGACCTTTTGCACCCTCTCTGGATTACTGACCTCTGCCTGCCTTTGATCTGTCGTTTGTCTGCCCCTGTACTAGAAATACCATTTTGTTTATTCGACACTGTCTGCACCTGGGCCATACCTGAAACCTGATAGGTTTTGAATGTCCCCCACTAGCTTTTTACACATGTTAACTTGAGCCATTATACTTCGAACACTTCTGTCCCTGAAGCTCTGCAGCTTGCTCTGGTCTCCACATGCTTGTCGCTGTGGTTCTTTCACAATCCACAACTCTGGTCAGATGAGACCCCAAAATGTTACTACCATCAGAATGGATATCTTAGAGCAGTAGAATGTGAGAATGTTTCACTTTTTCAAGTGACTCTGTTTTGATAATGAAGCCAGCTCAGAAGTCCCTTGATTCCTAGTCCAACACCAAAGTTAGAGCGCCCTCTTGTGTCCTGACTTTAATTGCATCATCTACTGCATAATAAATGTCTGACTGCATAGGAACGGATATTACTTAGCCCAGCAGAAGAAATGTATTCCCTTTACTTTTAGTTCCAACTCAAGGATTCTCAACCCGCAACACACGTCAGAGCAGAAACTATACCATGAAGTCCAAGGAACTTTAAGTCTTTAAGTCTCCAACATAGAATTGTGATGAAGCATATTAAGGTAAGTGTAAAAAAAACATTTCTGGAGTGTTGAAAATTTCCAAGAGCACAGTGGTCTTCATCATTGGGAAATTGAACAAATATCGAACTACCCAGACTGCCTAGAGGTGGCTGTCCAACCTGAGTAACCGGGCAAGAAGGACCTTGGTCAGGAAGGTGACCAAGAATGGTTACCCGGACTATTTGCATTGTGTGCCACCCCCCAACCCCTATTTTACACTGCTGCTACTCTCTGTTTATCTTATATGCATAGTAACTTTAACTATACATTCATGTACATACTACCTAAATTGGTCCGACCACGAGTGCTCCTGCACATTGGCTAACCGGCTATCTGCATTGTGTCCCACCACCCGCCAACCCCTCTTTCTACGCTTCTGCTACTCTCTGTTCATCATATATGCATAATCACTTTAACGATACCTACATGTACATACAACCTCAATATGCCTGACTAACAGGTGTCTGTATATAGCCTTGCTACTCTTTTTTCAAATGTCTTTTTGCTATTGTTTAATTTCTTTACTTACCTACACACACACACACACACACACACACACATACCTTTTTTTCTCGGACATTGGTTAGAGCCTGTAAGTAAGCATTTCACTGTAAGGTCTACACCTGTTGTATTCGGCGCATGTGACAAATAAACTTTGATTTGATTTTAACCCATTGACCACTCTGACAGAACTACAGTTCCTTGGCTGAGATGGGAGAACCTGCCAGATGGACAAGTCCCTATAGCACTTCACCAATATGGGCTTTATGGGAGTGTCGAGACTGAAGCCACTCCTGTGAAATAGGCACATGACAGCACACCTGGAGTTGGCAAAAAGGCACGTGTTAGACTGAGCATTAGACAAGATAGTCTGTGGTCTGATGAGGCAAAAATGGTACTCTTTGCCCTGAATGTAAAGCGCTATGTCTGGAGGCACAGCTGATCACCCATCTAACACCATCGCTACCGTGAAGCATGGTGGTGTCAGGATAATGCTATGGGGCAGCGGCAGAGACTGGTAAGGATAGAGGGAACAATGAATGGAGCCAAATACAGGCAAATCCTTGATGAGAACCTGCTTCAGAGTGCAAACGACCTTAGAGTGGGGCGAAGATTTACCTTCAGGACAATGACCCCAAGCATACAGCCAAAGCAACAATGGAATGGCATTAGAACAACAATGTGAAAGTCCTTGAGTGGCCCAGCCAAAGCCCAGACTTGAATCCCATTTGAAGATCTGTGGAAAGACTTGAAGATTGCTGTTCATTGCCGCTCCGCATCTAACTTAAGCTTAAGCTTGAGAAAATCTGCAAGGAAGAACAGGAGAAAATACCCAAATCCAGATGTGCAAAGCTGATACAGACATACCAAAGATGACTCAAAACTAATCGCTGCCAAAGGTGCTTCTACAAAGTATTGACACAGCGGTGTGAATACTTATGTAAATGAGATTGTATTTCATTTTCAATATATTTGCAAAAAATTCTAAACATGTTTTCACTGTCATTATGGGCTATTGTGTGTAGATGGGTGGGGGAAAATAAATATGTTTAATTATTTTTTTAATTCGGGCTGTAACAACAAAATGTGGAATAAGTCAAGGAGGTATATAACAACTTTCTGAAAGCACTATAGGTGCCGGTACTCATTTTGGGTGCCGGTACTGTTAATGTTTAGGTGCAGGAACTGCACAATACCTTTGAGCTAATATTTTCGAAAAGATGCAGGAACTCAAGCAGTAGAACATTTTAGGTGCCAGTTTTCAGTTCCGGTGAGCTTCTGCCCAAGTTCAAGCACTTAGTATTGAAAGGGGGAACCTACAGCCAATAGCTTAAAAATTGATAAAAATTGAATAAGTTTATTGTGAATCTGCAGGACTCAAAATTTTGTCTCATCACTGCAACTCCCCAACGGGCTCGGGAGAGGTGAAGGTGGAGTCATGCATCCTCCGAAACATGACCCACTTACCTTAACTCTCGTCAGTTTAACCCTGAAGCCAGCCGCACCAATGTGTCGGAGGAAACACCGTGAGTCGCGTGAGCGCGGTGAGCCAAGTAAAGCTCCACCGGCCAAACCCTCCCCTAACCCGGACGACACTGGGCCAATTGTGCGCCGTCCTATGGGACTCCGGCCACGGCTGGTTGTGGCACAGCCCGGGCTGTGATGCAGTGCCTTTAAACCACTGCGCCACTAGGTCTTAATGTAGGAAGACGGTTGGCTTTCATTAGTATATTCTTATGTAGGCTACACTTACATGCAGGCTAACTGCTATGCATTATTATAATCATCCACTTAATCACATGAGTTTTGAATCGAGCGTAAGGACCGGCAGTGAACAGTTTTTTTTCCATCAACACAAAAAAGCTTGCTGTGAGGGGGGCTCGAATCCACGGTTAAAGTGCACTATCGATTGCAAGTCAACAGCTTTAGCAGTGTGTGCCAGCGTGAAGCGATGTCAATCATAGCCAACATCAGTGATTCCAAACCAGAGGTACTAGGACTTCAGAAAACTCAAGACCATAGGCCTACTGGTAAAATGCACATGAGGGGGGTACTTCAGGGGTGTTCCGGGGCAGAGCAAAATTCAGTAGGTAGTACAGTAACCAAAAAAGGTTGGGAACCACTGGCCTACATGACTACTGTTTGACAAACCCATAAGGCCTATAGTTTTTTTAATGATGTGCTATAAACTTACATGTAAGGTCCTCTTATCTTTTTCCAATAAAAGCAAATGGATGTGTGTGAAACTGATCAACAGAAACATGGGATTTTGCCATATGCAAAAACATTGTCTTTAACGTAAATAGTAGCTAGTAGCCTAGTCAAGGATGCATCACTGCAATATTTGCACACTACGTCTTGTTACAGACCAACAGAACAAAAAAACTTGATTTTGTAGGTTTACAATATCCCTCTATGCCCAGGGTTGACCCATTTTAAGAAATGCCATTGGTTGGTTGATATAAAGTCTAAGATCTTTCATAGGCTGATAAAGATGTTCAGTACCACCTGTTGAGGTTAGCAAAGGCTATTGTGTGCCATGTGGACACCCAGAGTATTTACATTCACACACCCCTTTTTTTTACACTGCTGCTACTCCCTATTTATTACCTATATGCATAGTCACTTTACCCCTACCTACATGTACAAATTACCTCGACTAACCTGTAACCCCGCACTTTGACTCGGTACCGGTACCCCCTGTATATAGCCTCTGTATTGCTATTTTATTGTGTTATTTTTTATTTTTTTATTAAGAAAATATTTACTGAATAATCTAAACTCTATTTCTTGTGAACTGCATTGTTGGTTAAGAGCTTGTAAGTAAGCATTTCACGGTTAGGTCTAAACCTGTTGTATTCCGGGCATGTGACAAGTATAATTTGATTTGATCTGATGGGACCAGCTACAATTTGGTGTTCTGTCACATGCAAGTAAATAGACGCTTTTCATTGGCTGATATGCATTTTGTGCTGGAAAACCCATTTAGATTTAAACGGTTGCTTATGTTCACAAGTATGGTCCCATGATGGCTAACTAGCTTGTTAATTGTTTACAAACAAATTAGTGAATGGGTTAAAAAGCTAAACAACTACAGTATAGATAGCTAGCTAGTTAGAATTCATTTTGAAAGTTGAATCATCTTATCTTTTGAGGCCATAAAGGTTCTTACACTTCTAATTTGAAACATTCTAAACAACTGGGAAACGTCCATGGCAGGCACTGTTGTCACCTTAGCTTGTTACAGATCTTCTGAGTGATAGGAAGCACGAGTACCACCACCAATCAGCCTAGACCACTGTGCACACACCTGTCGTTACTACAGCGACTAGCGTAGGTTTATCAGCAAATGACTGCTGTCTGAACACATGCAAATCTGATTTGGTCACTTGTAACATGCTGTTTGGACAGCCTGTATTCCAAAACAGATTTGAAAAACAAAACTGATTTGAGCATTAAGGCCTGCAGTGTGAACAAGGCTTTAGACCTCAGCAACGATGGTGTTGAAAGCAGAGCTGTAATCGATGAACAGCGTTCTACCATAGGTATTATTTTTGTCCAGGTGGGATAGTGGCTGGTTTCCCCTTTATAATCCGTGATTTTCGGAAGTCCCTTTGTTCAGATAGTGATGAAAATAAGCATACAAAACAGAAAACTACAAACAGGCATGCCCAAACGAAAGCCTCACGACTCTGCAAGCTGAGACATCAACTGACGATCACCTTATTTGCCTGCACCTGATGTGCTTATCAAGCCTCCCCCCCCCCATATCATAACAGTAGCTGATGTGATGTATTAAATACCTATCCAGGCTTTGTAAGATCTGGCATACGTCTACAATGTAGTGGGGGAGGAATTCTACCATTTGTCTATAGGAAAACCTCTAAACTTTAAAGTCCTCTAATAAGGTTAGAGGTCACCCAGGTGGGAGTCTTGTTGGTGTGAAGTCATTGTTACAGATCAGCAGAGGATATAACACAGGTGCTTCCTGTACATCAACTTACTGCACTTCCTGGAACCATCTGCACTTTAAATGGCTATTTGTGGCTGAATATTAAAAGTTATTGCATCAGCGCATTAAAAGAAAACGGATGTGTATAAGAACGTTTCTAGGTCAGTCGAATGTAGTCATTCATAAAGCCTTTCAAAATAACATATTACATACCGGTATTTAAAACAATGTTACAACGCTAAAATTATACAATTACAAGCTTGTAATCAACGTATGATCATTGTTATAGAACATGATGAAAGAGCATAAGATGTAGTGCTAATTAGAGGCATGACACAAACAACTTCAACACAACACCAAAAAAAACTACAATTGCTCTACTGAAATATCAGCGTAAGTAAACCTTTACTGACTGTATCCCATAGGTCTGCCTCTACCCCAGACTATTGAAGGGCGATGGGGCTGGTGTAGAGGTCAGGGTATCTTTAGTGACAGGTGGGTTTCTCAGGGTACGGAGTGTATGGAGGGGGCAGGGGGTTCTCTGTCAGACATCAGCTGAACTTCTGCCAAAGTCAGCTGTTCTCAGAGACAGGTGCACATCGTCAGAGAGCCTACCTCGGCGACAGTTAGAGCTGTGTGTGTGAATCAGAATCTCAGGCACAGCTACAAATGAGAATGAGCAATGTGAACAAGTGGATTCATCCTAATCCTTTAATGAGAAACTGACTCTTGCATAATCATTTTTATTCTATATTGACCTTCAATTCAAATGCTGTCTCCACTGTAGATGTAGTCAATGTTGTGTGGTTAAATACGATCCCTGTTCACTATCTGATTGGGGTTTTCCCTGGCATGTCAGACAGCTTTGGGTTCGGTCTTGGGCATGCAGTGTTACCCAAATGTTACATCAGAATGACTAGTAGGTTGTGGCTGTACTGTACTAGTCAAGCTGTGGCAATACAAATATACATATCATTTATTTTGTGGTACATCAACGTTCTGCACCCATACATAGTCTACCTCTTGACCAAAAAACTTCCAATCCAGAGGAAAGTGTTTACTTTTTGGTCTTGGAGAAGATGCTACAATATGGGGTTGTTGGTCTGAGGCTGTTGTAGGTGCGCAACCTCTGTAACATTATGGGGTTGGTGGTCTGAGGCTGGATATGTGCCAGTGAACACAGACCAGACCATATAAGACCCACCACAGGAACACAGGCCAGGCCATCCAGACTGAAGAGTGGATTGGCTGCTTGGTTGGTACATTGTTGAGGACAGAGTAATTGTCCAAAGAAATTGGTTTAATCGGTGCCATCTCAGAATTTCACATTACAAAGGACAGCTGCACCCTCTGTGGAGTACAAGGGACTTCTGGTTGCTTTTATTATGGGCTGTGTTACAGTTTGACACTGTGGTTACAACCCTGAAGAGCCACCACCTGGGTAGCATAATTCTATTAATTTATTTAAAAAATGTAAGAAATCTCTTAACCATTCATGAACATGGAGCATAATTCAGCCCACTAAGTAGAGATTTAACCTGCTGCATTCCGATAGCCTAATGTTGATATTTTTATCAACTGAGTGAGCCAAAGGGATATTTACGCTGTGCATAACATTAGTGATTACTCACAAAACACAGACAAAAAATAACATAATTTGGGTAATTTCCATGACATTTAATACGTAGAATAATCCTTTGGAGGAAGGATTGTTGACATATATTTCACATTTGTATCTCAAATCTGAATTGAGAAATAATGAATCAAAGTTGGCATATTTATGACATTTTGATCTTGCCAAGGCCTCCTTTAAGACTCCAGAATGGAGAACACAGAATCTGTAGTTACTACAAAGCAAAAACTGGTGTCATAGGAAGCTTTACCCCTTGCTCTGTGATATAAATAGTATTTTGGATTTCAATGACATATTTTTACATTCAATGATGAATATTGAAATATAAAATGTTTGACTAATTATGCTATATATATTGTTGAATATTATATACAGTGCCTTTGGGAAAGTATTCAGACCCCTTGACTTCCACACTTTGTTAGGTTACAGCCTTATTATAAAATTGATTAAATCATTTTTTTCCCATTCATCAATCTACACAAAACACCCCATAACACAAAGTTTTTTTGTTTTTTTTGCTAAATTATTAGAAATTAAAAACTGATACCACATTTACATAAGTATTGAGACCCTTTACTCAGTACTTTGTTGAAGCACCTTTGTCAGCAATTACAGACTCGAGTCTTCTTGGGTATGACGCTACAAGCTTGGCACACCTGTATTTGGGGAGTTTCTCCTGTCCTTCTCTGCAGATCCTCTCAAGCTCTGTCAGGTTGGATGGGGAGCGTTGTTGCACAGCTATTTTCAGGTCTCGCCAGAGATGTTAGATAGGGTTCAAATTTGAGCTCTGGCTGGGTTTAAGGACATTCAGAGACTTGTCCTGAAGCCACTCCTGCATTGTCTTGGCTGTGTGCTTCAGTTCATTGTTCTATTGGAAGTTGAATCTTCATCCCAGTCTGAGGTCCTAAGCGTGCTAGAACAGGTTTTCATCAAGGATCTCTCTGTACATTGCTCCGTTCATCTTTGCCTCTACCCTGACTAGTCTCCCAGTCCTTGCCTCTGAAAAACATCCCCACAGCATGATGCTGCCAACACCATGCTTCACCTCCATGCTTCATGCATTCAGGACAAAAGTTCAATCTTGGTTTCATCAGACCAGAGAATATTGTTTCTCATGGTCTGAGAGTCTTTAGGTGCCTTTTGGAAAACTCAAAGCGGGCTATCATGTGCCTTATACTGAGGAGTGACTTCCACTTGGCCACTCTACCATAAAAGCCTGATTGGTGAAGTGCTGCAAAGATGGTTGTCCTTCTGGAAGGTTCTCCTATCTCCACAGAGGAAATCTAGAGCTCTGTCAGAGTGACCATTGGGTTCTCGGTCAACTCCCTAACCAAGGCCCTTCTCCCCGTTTGGTCGGGCGGTCAGCTCTAGGAAGAGTCTTGGTGGTTCCAAAAGTCTTCCATTTAAGAATGATGGAGGCCACTGTGTTCTTGGGGACTTTCAATGCTGCAGAAATGTTTTGGTACCCTTCCCCAGATCTGTGTCTTGGCACAATCCTGTCTCTGAGCTCTATGGACAATTCCTTCAACCTCATGGTTTGGTTTTTGATCTGAAATGCACTGTCAACTGTGGGACCTTATATAGACAGGTGTGTGCCTGTCCAAATCATGTCCAATCAATTGAATTTACCACAGGCGGACTCCAATGAAGTTGTATAAACATCTCAAGGATGATCAATGGAAACAAAATGCACCTGATCTACATTTTGAGTCTCATAGCAAAGGGTCTGAATGCTTATGTAAATAAGGTATTCTGGTTTTATTTGTAATATGTTTGCAAAATATTTCAACAAACCTGCTTTCACTTTGTCATTATGGGTTATTATGTGTAAAATGATGAGGAAAAACATTTATGTAATCAATTTTAGAATAAGGCTGTAACATTGAAACATAACAAAATGTGGAAAAAGTCAAGGGGTCTGAATACTTTCCAAATGCACTGTATATATACAGTACCAGTCAAAAGTTTGGACACACCTACTCATTCCAGGGTTTTTCTTTATTTTTACTACTTTCTACATTGTTGAATAATAGTGAAGACATCAACACTATGAAATAACACATATGGTATCATGTAGTAACCAAAAACGTATGAAACAAATCAAAATATATTTTATATTTGAGATTCTTCAAAGTAGCCACCTTTTGCCTTGATTACAGCTTTGGACAGTTTTGGCATTCTCTCAACGAGCTTCATGAGGTAGTCACCTGGAATGCATTTCAACAATGCACATCTGTTAATTAACAGTTCACTTATGGATTTTCTTTACTTCTTAATGCGTTTGAGCCAATCAGTTGTGTTGTGATAAGGTAGGGGTGGTATACAGAAGGTAGCCCTATTTGTAAAAGATCACGTCCATATTATGGCAAGAACAGCTCAAATAAGCAGAGAAATTAAAGTCCTTCATTACTTTAAGACGAGAAGGTAAGTCAATCCGGAAAATTTCAAGAACTTTGAAAGTTTCTTCTAGTGCAGTCGCAAAAAACATCAAGCGCTGTGATGAAACTGGCTCTCATGAGGAATGCCACAGGAAAGGAAGACCCAGAGTTACCTCTGCTGCAGAGGTTAAGTTCATTAGCGTTACCTGCATCCTTCATCCTAAAAGCTCCTTCAGACGACTGAAAGCTCTGCCCGCCTCTGCTGACCAACGCAAGCGCACCGGTCCTCCCATCAGCAGTGAGGTAATGGGAGCAGCCACCTGACCAAAACCCGGGGCAAACCCTAAAAACCGCTGCACCTCTTTCACCGTGGTCGGAGTCGGCCAATTACGCACGGCTGTAACGAGGTCACACTCCATCACCACCCCGGAGGTGGAAATACGATAACCCAGGAAGGAAATGGCCTGTTTGAAGAACACACATTTCTCCGCCTTGCAATACAGGTCATGCTCCAGCAGTCGCCCAAGTACCTTACGCACCAGAGACACATGCGCCGCGCGTGTGGCAGAATAGATCAAGATGTCATTGATGTACACTACCACTCCCTACCCGAGCAGGTCTCGGAGAATCTCATCTACGAATGATTGGAAGACGGCTGGAGCATTTTTCAACCCATATGGCATGATGCGGTACTCATAATGGCAAGATGTAGTACTAAATGCGGTTTTCCACTCATCTCCTCCCCGGATACGCACCAGATTATACACACTCCTCAGGTCCAGTTTTGTGAAGAAGCGCGCCCGTCAAATGATTTCACCACCGTAGCGATGAGAGGTAGTGGGTAACTAAACCCCACTGTGATGGAATTTAGGCCTCGATAATCAATGCACGGACGCAGACCTCCCTCCTTCTTCTTCACAAAAAAAGAAGCTTGAGGAGACGGGTGATGCGGAGGGCCGAATGTACCCCTGTCCCAGCGCTTCAGCAACACATGTCTCCATAGCTACTGTCTCCTCCTGGGACAATGGGTACACGTGACTCCTAGGAAGTGCAGCGTTCTCCAGAAGGTCTATCGCACAGTCCCCTCGATGATGGGGCGGTAATTGGGTCGCCTTCCTTTTACTGAAGGCGATAGCCAAATCGGCCATATTCAGAGGGAATGCAAGCCATATTCAGAGGGAATGCGCACGGTGGAAACCTGGTCTGGACTCTCTACCGTAGTCGCACAGACGGCAACTCCCATACACCTGCCTGAACACTCCTCTGACCACCCCTTAAGAGCCCCCTGTCGCCAGGAAATCATCGGGTTGTGCTGAGCTAGCCAGGGAATTCCCAACACCACTGGAAACACAGATGAATCGATAAGGAACAGACTAATCTGCTCCTTATGACTCCCCTGCGTTACCATGTCCAGCGGCACCGTGGCCTCCCTGACCACTCTGACCCTAATGGTCGGCTATCTGGGGAGTGCATGGGGAAAGGTAGGTCTAACGACACAAGGGGAATCCCTAGCCTTAACGTGAGCCCCCGATCCATGAAATTCCCAGCTGCGCCTGAATCGAATAGCGCCTTATGCTGTAGAGAGGGAGAAAAGCCAGGGAAAGAGGTTAACACATACATATGACCGACAGGAAGCTCTGGGTGAGTCTGGTGCTGACTCACCTTGGGTGATCGAGTAGTGCTCCACCTGCCCTCCCGACTTCCAGACGAGTTCCTCCAGCACCGGTCGGCCGTGTGTCCCCGCCGACCACAACTGGTGCAGAAGGAAACTCCTCCTCCGGTCCCCCTCGAAGCCCCCCCCCCTAACTCCATAGGGATAGGAGCAGGAGGGCTGGGAGGTGGAAATGACGGGACCTGTTCCGAACGTCCGCGGGCAGCCAGCAGATTGTCAAGACAGATGGCCATGTCGATTAGCTCATCCAGCGTGAGGGTGGTGTCCCGACACGCTAGCTCCCTGCGGACGTCCTCCCTGAGGCTACATCGGAAATGGTCTATCAAGGCCCTGTCGTTCCACCCTGCTCCTGCGGCCAAGGTCCTGAACTCCAGGGCAAAGTCCTGCATGCTCCTTGTCTCCTGACGCAGGTGGAACAGCCGTTCACCCGCCGCACGACCCTCTGGTGGGTGGTCAAATACAGCTCGGAATCGGCGGGTGAACTCTGGGTAGTGATCCCTCGCCGAGTCTGGGCCATTCCACACTGCGTTTGCCCACTCTAGGGCTCGTCCAGTCAAACAGGAGACGAGGGCGCTCACGCTCTCCTCTCCGGAGGGAGTAGGATGAACGGTCACCATTTAAAGTTCTAGTTGTAGGAGGCAACCCTGACACCCAGCCGCCGTTCCATCATACTCCCGTGGGAGGGCCAGCCGAATAGCCCCGAAGCCGGATGCGGTAGCAGTGACAGGAGGTGCTGGAGGAGGGGGTGCTGGAGATGAGGTGGGAAGGCCACTCCTCTCCCATCGATCCATCCTCTCCATCATTAGATCCATCGCTGAACCAATCCTGTGGAGAACACTGGTATGATGGAGGACCCTTTCCTCCATCGATGGGAGAGGAGGTGTGATTGCTCCTGCTGATTCCATGTGTCAGGGTGCGGGATTCTGTCACGCGGGACTAGGTGGGTGAAGGGATCAGGCGCAGAGAGTTCCAGTTGTGAAAAATGCTCTTTAATTTGGCACACAAAAATGATAAGCCCAACAACACAGTGACTACCCAAAAACACAGGGTGCCAAGTTCCGAAAATATATCCACCTCTACCTAAAACGAGCACACGTAACATAAAGACAATTCCGCACAAAACAAGAGTGGGTACACGTGCTTAAAATAGGGAAGCTCATTAAGCGATACAACAGAACACAGGTGAAACTAATAAGACAAAACAAACAGACAAACGAAAAAGGGATCGGTGGTGACTAGTAGGACGGTGATGATGACTGCCGAGCACCGCACGAACAGGCAGGGGAGCCAACTTCGGCAGAAGTCGTGACAGCATCTCTTATTGCAGCCCAAATAATATAAATATTGCCAAGAGTGTGCAAAGCTGTCATCAATGCAAAGGGTGGCTACTTTGAAGAATGTCAAATATAAAATATACACTACTCAAAAAAATTAAGGGAACACTAAAATAACACATCCTAGATCTGAATGAATGAAATATTCTTATTAAATACTTTTTTGCTTTACATAGTTGAATGTGCTGACAACAAAATCACACAAAATGTATCAATGGAAATCAAATTTATCAACCCATGGAGGTCTGGATTTGGAGTCACACTCAAAATTAAAGTGGAAAACCACACTACAGGCTGATCCAACTTTGATGTAATGTCATTAAAACAAGTCAAAATGAGGCTCAGTAGTGTGTGTGGCCTCCACGTGCCTGTATGACCTCCCTACAACGCCTGGGCATGCTCCTGATGAGGTGGCGGATGGTCTCCTGAGGGATCTCCTCCCAGACCTGGACTAAAGCATCTGCCAACTCCTGGACAGTCTGTGGTGCAACGTGGCGTTGGTGGATGGAGCGAGACATGATGTCCCAGATGTGCTCAATTGGATTCAGGTCTGGGGAATGGGCGGACCAGTCCATAGCATCTATGCCTTCCTCTTGCAGGAACTGCTGACACACTCCAGCCACATGAGGTCTAGCATTGTCTTGCATTAGGAGGAACCCAGGGCCAACCGCACCAGCATATGGTCTCACAAGGGGTCTGAGGATCTCATCTCGGTACCTAATGTCAGTCAGGCTACCTCTGGCGAGCACATGGAGGGCTGTGCGGCCCCCCAAAGAAATGCCACCCCACACCATGACTGACCCACAGCCAAACCGGCCATGCTAGAGGATGTTGCAGGCAGCAGAACAGCAGACTCTGCCACATGTGCTCAGTGTGAACCTGCTTTCATCTGTGAAGAGCACAGGGCGCCAGTGGCGAATTTGCCAATCTTGGTGTTCTCTGGCAAATGCCAAACGTCCTGCACGGTGTTGGGCTGTAAGCACAACCCCCACCTGTGGACGTCGGGCCCTCATACCACCCTCATGGAGTCTGTTTCTGACCGTTTGAGCAGACACATGCACATGTGTGGCCTGCTGGAGGTCATTTTGCAGGGCTCTGGCAGTGCTACTCCTGCTCCTCCTTGCACAAAGGCAGAGGTAGCGGTCCTGCTGCGAGGTTGTTGCCCTCCTACGACCTCCTCCACGTCTCCTGATGTACTGGCTTGTCTCCTGGTAGCGCCTCCATGCTCTGGACACTACGCTGACAGACACAGCAAACCCTCTTGCCACAGCTCGCATTGATGTACTATTCTGGATGCGCTGCACTACCTGAGCCACTTGTGTGGGTTGTAGACTCCGTCTCATGCTACCACTAGAGTGAAAGCACCGCCAGCATTCAAAAGTGACCAAAACATCAGCCAGGAAGCATAGGAACTGAGAAGTGGTCTGTGGTCACCACCTGCAGAACCACTCCTTTATTGGGGGAGTCTTGCTAATTGCCTATAATTTCCACCTGTTGTCTATTCCATTTGCACAACAGCATGTGAAATTTATTGTCAATCACTGTTGCTTACTAAGTGGACAGTTTGATTTCACAGAAGTGTGATTGACTTGGAGTTACATTGTGTTGTTTAAGTGTTCCCTTTATTTTTTTGAGCAGTGTATTTGGATTTGTTTAACACTTTCTTTGGTTACTACATGATTCCATATGTGTTATTTCATCGTTTTGATGTCTTCACTATTATTCTACATGCTATCATGTAATGAGTAGGTGTGTCCACACATTTGACTGGTACTGTATATGTGTGAATTTGGAAATTATTTAGACCCTTTGACCTTTTCCACATTTTGTTACATTGCAGCATTATTTTAAAATAGATTGATGACATTTTTATTTAATCTACACACACCCCATAATGACAAAGTGAACACAGGTTTTAGAAATTGTGTTTACTGTACATAAGTATTCAGACCCTTTGCTATGAGAATAAAAATTGAGCTCAGGTGCATCCTGTTTCCATTGACCATCCTTGAGATGTTTCTACAACTTGATTGGAGACCACCTGTGGTAACTTCAATTGATTGGACATGATTTGGAAAGGTACACACATATTTATATAAAGTTCCCACATTTGACAGTCCATATCATAACAAAAATCAAGTCATGAGGTCGAAGGAAGTGTCCGTAGAGCTCCCGAGACAGGATTGTGTCGAGGCACAGATCTGGGGAAGGGTACAAATGTTCTGTAGCATTGAAGGTCCTCAAAAACACATTGGCCTCCATCATGCTCAAATTGAAGAAGTTTGGAACCACCAAGACTCTTCCCAGAGCTGGCTGCCCAGCCAAACTGAGCAATCGGGGGATAAGGGCCTTGCTCAGGGAGGTGACCAAGAACACGATTGTCACGATTGTGACAGAGCTCCAGAGTTCCTCTGTGGAGATGTGAGAACCTTCCAATAGGACAACCATCTCTGCAGCACTCCACCAATCAGGCCTTTATGGTAGAGTGGCCAGACGGAAGTCACTCCTCAGTAAAAGGCTCATGACAGCCTGCTTGGAGTTTGCCAAAAGGCACCTAGAGACTCAGAGAAACAAGATTCTCTGGTCTGATGAAACCAAGATTGAACCCTTTGGCCTGAATGCCAAGCGTCACGTCTGGAGGAAACCTGGCACCATCCCTACGGTAAAGCATGGTGGTTGCAGCATCATGCTGTGGTGATGTTATTCAGTGGCAGGGACTGGGAGACTAGTCAGGATCGAGGGAAAGATGAACGGGGCAAAGTACAGAGAGATCCTTGTTGAAAACCTGCTCAGGACCTCAGACTGGGGCAAAGGTTCACCTACCAACAGGACAACGACCCTAAGCACACAGCCAAGACAACGCAGGAGTGGCTTCGGGACAAGTCTCTGAATGTCCTTGAGTAGCACAGCCAGAGCCTGAACTTGAACCCGATCGATCGAACATCTCTGGAGAGACCTGGAAATAGCTGTGCAGCAACGCTCCCCATCCAACCTGACAGATCTTGAGTTGATCCGCAGAGAATGGGAGAAACTCCCCAAATACAGGTGTGCTAAGCTTGTAGCGTCATATCCAAGAAGACTCAAAGCTGTAGTCACTGCCAAAGATACTTCAACAAAGTACTGAAAAGTACTGAGGAAAGGCTCTGAATACTTATGTAAATTTGATATTTCAGTTTTTTGTTTTGAATAAATTTGCTAAAATAATGTAAAAGCTGTTTTTGCTTTGTCATTATTTGGTATTCTGTGTAGATTGATGAGTGGGAAAAACAATTTAATCCATTTTAGAATAAGGCTGTAAAGTAACAAGGGGTCTGAACAATTTTCGAATGCACTGTATATAGTTGAACATAGCATCCTACAAATAACCAGCAGAGGGTGACTCCATTTTCACATTCACACTGTTGGGAATGCTTACAAATGGGATCATAACTATAAAAGTAGCAGAAATCTCACTCTTGAACTTATATGCTTATAGAATATGCTTATAGAATATAGTATATTAAACAATATATTTAAACAAATGCCTTTTCTAAATGTTGATTTTTCTATATTCATAAATTAATGTAAAACTTAAAAAAAAAAACTAAATACTACTCATCGTACAGAGCAAGTGGTAAAGCTTCTTAAGAAACCAATATTAGCTTTTTAGCACCTATAGATGAAACTCTATGGAGTCTTAAAGGAGGCCTGGGTGAGGACAAAATGTAATGAATATGCCAACTTTGATAAATTATTTCTCATGTTTTTAGATACAAATCTCAAATATATGTCAACAATCCTTTGCCAAAAAGACTATTCAATAGTTAAAATTTCATGACATTTTCCAAAATCATGGTCTTTATTTTTGTCTGGGTTTTGTGAGGAATAACTCATTTGTGGATATTTTAGATTTTAAAAAACAACAACTTTGGATAGAATCCACCATGAGTAGTCTAATGTCTTAATTAATTACATCAAAATGTGGGGCAGAACTGATACAGAAGTGTACAGAGAAAGCTCTGAACATAAAAAAAAATATTAGCTTGAGACTGTCATGAATCATGGAAAAGTGAAAGACTAAAGTTACATACATGGGATGCTTTAGTGAATTTCAGAATGTCTGGAAGTACATTGTTGACATAGTAATGAAATGATAGCAAGCACAGTGTTTTTGTCATTTTTTTTCTAATGTAGGCCTCTGGACACACTATACAGAATTGACCTCTGTGTTGAATAAGTGGGAGTGAAAATGCACTATGAAGGGGGAAAAGTAGGGTAGCCTACATCTGACAGGCATGGGCGCAGCCTATCTTTCATCTTTCATACTATATATGGGCAATGACAAAACATCTCAGAACCTCACAAGTTTCAAGTTATTATTCAACAGATGGGTAATTTTTGCACTACCTTACATTCAAAATGATTTCACTTGTCCAATCGACAGATAGGCTCTGTGGACAGTTTTCCACTAACTTGAACTATTCTTAACTTGTTTTAGTTCATAGTCTCTAGGCCTATAGACCATCCCCAAATGATCTCCAAATGTAACAGAACGAAGCAGCCGTGATGTATTGCTGAAACAAACTCTCAACTCTATTCCGCAACTTTGTGGCGTTGAGTTGTAACTATTTAAACATTTTCAAAATTGTTACACCCGCCATCAATAGTTTGTCATTTGAGAGATTGTTTTGTAATCACGAAACTGTACTAAACCCCTCTCGCCCCGGAGCTCATGAATAATTCATGAACGACTGCTGACACAGGCGTCGTAAAAAGTTGAGTTAAACTTTGGGACGGGAGTGAAGTTCGGGCAGCACCAACAAGAGCTATCGAACTGGCCGAGGCAAAGAGAAAGTACAGTTCTTATTACTTTTCTAATGTAAGGATACATTTTAGTGTTTAAAAAAACAAATCTAACTCTTTCAGAATTGTTTTAACGCGAGTTTGACGGCAACAAGGTGATAACTATTTTTTGTCCACACAGAGGAGGGTTTATGACCGTTTAAAGAGAGCTCAAGGTTTGATATCTCTCTTCGCCTCGAAACGTTTTCGTTTTATATTTTCTGTATTGCGTTGTAACTTTTCTACGAAGCCAAAATGAGCAACCCACTGCAGCCAATGCCAGGACAACAAGTTATCCATGTCGCCCAGGACTCTGATACGGATCTTGAGGCGCTTTTTAATTCGGTTATGAACCCGAAACCCAGTTCATGGAGGAAAAAAATGTTACCCGAGTCTTTTTTCAAGGAGCCAGATTCTGGATCTCACTCCCGACAGTCGAGCACTGATTCGGGCAGCCACCCGCCCAGGCTCACCGTACAACACGTACGGTCACATTCCTCGCCCGCGTCCTTACAGCTTGGATTGGGAGCCAATTCAACTCCAAGCCCAGTACATCACTCGCACATCCGGCACCAGTCTTTCGATGTTGCCGAAGAGTTGCCCCTGCCTCCTGGATGGGAGATGGCCTACACGTCAACTGGACAGAAGTACTTTCTCAAGTAAGTTTTTTTAATTTTTTATTATACAGAAAACACACATGTCTCCAGTCCCTTTAAAAAACAAAACACCAGGTTCAGTCAGTGCAAGCCTCACTTCAGGTAACTTTGGTTCATCTCAAGTGATGGGCCTAAATGGGTTGTGGAAAATCTGTGTAATTTGAGTGTAAATCCCAACAACAATAGTTTTGGATCACTGTGCGGAACAAGTGGCCCCTTTGAGCGCTGTGCGGCCAGTTTGACTGAGTATACTGTTTTTGTGTCTTTGTTTGGCGCTGTCAGCTAAGACCCTATAATGCCACCACTTATGCCGCGTTCAAAACAACTGGGAACTCGGAAATCTCCCACTTACGACTTCAGTGCGTTCACAACAACTGGGAACTCTATCATCCAACTCGGAATTCAAACTCGACTTTCCAAACTGAAGATCACCGAAGTCATGATTAGACCTCGTATTTTTCAGAGTTCCCAATTGTTTTGAATGCGGCATTGTTCACACAAGTCGAACCCAGTACTGCGTGTAGCCTCATATTTTGCGTGAGCCGTAGCCTACCTGTCTGTGCTTGCAGTGAACACTGTCATTTCATGCAGGCTGGTAGGTTAATCTCATTGCTAGAATTAGTCAGTGTGTTGTGCTAGACCTATATAATAATATAAACGAGCACCTGGCCCCATTCATTAGTGAAGTATCTCCTTGTGCAACGTGATCACAGACCACCTCTAGTGTATTGTGCAACAGCAGTGAAGTTGTCTTTGGTTTCGTTCTCTGAGCCCCAGCCGGTTAAACCACAATGGCTGTAGTGTTTCTAATCCTCACCCACGCACTGGGATAAATCATATTTTATTTGTCACATGCGTCAAATACTACAAGTGTAGACTTTACTGTAAAATGCTTAATTACCATTTCTTTCTCAGCAATGCAAAGTAAGCGTAGAAATAAAGGAAATTGTAACACAATAAAATACCAATAATGACACTATATACAAGGGGTACCGAGTCAATGTGCAGGGGTACGCGGTATTATGTACATGTAGGTAGCGGTAAAAGTCCTTGGCAATCAGGATAGATAATAAACACAGTAGCAGCACCGTGTGAATGTGTGTGTTTTCGTGTGGCATCAATATGCGTGTGTGTGTGTGAGGTGGTAGTAGTAGTGTGTGTGTGTGAGTGAGTTGGAGTGTCAGTGTAGTATATTTGAGTGTGTGGGTAGAGTCCAGTGAGTGTGCTTAGAGCTGGTGCAAATAAAAAATGGGTCAATGCAAATAGTCAGGGTAGCCATTTGATTATCTGTTCAGTCTTATAGCTTGGGGGTAAAAGCTGTTCAGGAGCAATTTGGTCCCAGACATGGCGCTCCGGTACCGGTTGCCATGCAGTAGCTGAAAGAACAGTCGATGACTTGGGGGGCTGGAGTCTTCGACAATTTTTAGGGCCTTCCTCTGACACCGCCTGGTATAGAGGTCCTGGATGGCAGGGAGCTCAGCCACAGTGATGTACTGGGCTGTATGCACTACCCTCTGTAGCACCTTACCATCCGATGCCAAGGAGTTTCCATACCAACAGGTGATGCAGCCTGTCAAGATGCTCTCAATGGTTCAGCTGTATAGCTTTTTGCGGATCTGGGGACCCATGCCAAATCTTTTCAGCCTACTGAGGGGGAAGAGGCATTGTCGTGCCCTCTTCACGACTGTGTTGATGTGTTTGGACCATGACAGGTACTTAGTGATGTGGACACAGAGGTACCTGAAGCTCTCGACCCGCTCCACTACAGCCGTCTGAATGGGGGCGTGCTCCGCTCTCCGTTTCTTGTAGTCCATGATCACCTCCTTTCCTTTGTTTTGCTGACACTGAGGGAGAAGTTGTTGGCCTGGCACCACACTGCCAGGTCTCTGACCTCCTCCCTATAGGCTGTTTCATCATAATCAGTGATCAGGCCTACCACCGTTGTGTTGTCTGCAAACTTTTATTTATTTAACCTTTATTTAACTAGGCAAGTAAGTTAAGAAATTCTTATTTACCCACAAACTAACCCGGACGACCCTGGGCCAATTGTGCGCTGCCCTAAGGGACTCCCAATCACGGCCGGTTGGAATTGAACCAGGGTTTATAGTGATGCCTCTAGCACTGAGATGCAGTGCCTTAGAACGCTGCGCCACTCAGGAGCCCACACTTAATGGTGGTGTTGGAGTCGTGCACGACCAAGCATTCGTGGGTGAACAGGGAGTACAGGAAGGGACTAGGCATGCACCCCTGAAGGGCCCCCGTGTGTAGTTGCCTACCCTCATCACCTGGGGGCGGCCCGTAAGGAAGTCCAGGATCTAGTTAGAGGGAGGTGTTTAGTCCCAGTGTTCTTAGGTTAGCGATGAGCTTAGAAGGCAATATTGTGTTGAACTCTGAGCTGTAGTCAAGGAAATGCATTGTCACGTAGGTGTTCCTTTTGTCCAAGTGGGTAAGGAAGGTGTGGAGTGCAACACAGATTACGTCATATGTGAATATGTTGGGGCAGTATGCAAATTGGAGTGGGTCTGGGATGATGGCGTTGATGTGAGCCATGACCAGCATTTCATGGCTACAGATGTGAGTGCTACGATTATATTGGTCACATACACATATTTAGCAAATGTTATTGCGGTTGTAGAGTAGTGCTTGTGTTCCTAGCTCCAACAGTGCAGTAGTATCTAACAATTCACAACAATACACATCTCAAAGTAAAATAAATGAATTAAGAAATATATTTAAATATTAGGACAGGTTACCTGGGTGTTCTTGGGCACAAGGATCTGCTTGAAACATGTAGGTATTACGGACTGGGTCAGGGAGAGGTTGAAAATATCAGTCAAGCCACTTGCCAGCTGGTCAGCATGTGCTCTGAGTATGGTAATCTGTCTGGCCCTGCTGCCTTGTGAATGTTAACCTGTTTAAAGGTCATACTCAAATTTGTTACGGAGAGCATAATCAGACAGTCGCCCGGAATAGCTGGAGCTCTCATGCATGGTTCAGTTTAGCTAGCCTCGAAGCGAGTATAGAAGGCATTTAGTTTGTCTGGTAGGCTCGCGTCACTGGGTAACTTGCGGCTGGGTTTCCCTTTGTAATCCATGATAGCTTGCACGCCCTGCCACATCCTACGAGCGTCAGAGCTGTTGTAGTAGGATTCAATCTTAGTCCTAACACTTTGCCTGTTTGATGGTTCATCTGAGGGTGGAGCCAGATTTCTTAAATGTCCAGATTAGTGTCCTGCTCCTTGAAATTAACAGCTCTAGCCTTTAGCTCAGTGTGGATGTTGCCTGTAATATATTGCTTCTGGTGGTGATATGTACGTCCGGTCACTGTGGGGACGACATCGTAGATGCACTTATTAATAACTGATATGGTAAATTCCTCAATGCCATCAGATGAGTCCTGGAACATATTCCAGTCTGTGCTAGCAAACCAGTCCTTTAGCTGAGTAGCCGCTTCATTGGCCCACTTCCTTATTGAGCACATCACTGGTAATTCCTGTTTGAGTTTTTGCTTCTAAGCAGGAATCTGAAGGATAGTTATGGTCAGATTTGTCAAATGGAGGGCGAGGGAGAGCTATGTTTGAGTCTCTGTGTGTGGAATAAAAGTGATGTAGAGTTTTTGTTTTTTGCCTCCAGTTGCACAGGTGACATGCTGGTAGAAATGAGGTAAGACCGATTTGGGCCTGGTTCGGAATGTGCAGTATGTAATTCGCCTCAGTGTCATTGAAGTAGAAATCCTCATCCACATCGAGGTTAGTGATCGCTGTTCAGATGTCCAGAAGCTCTTTTCGGTCATAGGAAATCATGGCAGAAACATTATGTACAAAAAAAGTTAGGATCAGATAAATAAAAAAAAATAGCACAATTTGTCAGGAGCCCGTAAAACAGCTGCTATTCCATCCAGCGCCATCTTTTCAGAATAAGTGACCTTTCACCTCACTTTAGCACATGCCCAAGGTAAACTGAAACGAAATGTGTGTGTGTTTGACTATCAATGTGAATCCAAACTATCACTGTTTTGTAACCTGTTTCAAACAAACACACACACACCTGTGATCCCTGTTCTTGTTCACCTTGATAAGAAAGGGATTACCTCTGAAAAGAAAAATGACAAACTAAATAAAAAGTGATTACCTTATCAGTGAAGTGCCTTCCTCTGCTGGTTCATACCTCTCCTGCTGGAGACAGTCAGTCTTAATGCAAATGAGTGTTGTGACTCTTGACTCGGTGGAACAAGATGACCAGGCAGACCCATTCTTCCCCGCCCCAGGGGTCACCATGGCTATCTTGACTAGGCAGAGGTTAGGGCTGTGTGGTAGGGGTCAGCTCAGCAGGATGTCCTCTAAAGGGACAGTAATTATAAAGGTGTGAACACACCCTGGTCTCCACCAAGTCTCACTGCAGCAGAGGCCTCTCTGCTAAAACGCACTCACTTCATACACCTATTTCTTGTTCGTTTAAATTTAAATTTTTTTTTATTTTTTTTTTTTTTTTACACTTACCTAGATCTGTTCCTAGATTACTCTATTTGAACAGTATCAACAGCCCATCGATACATTAGCCTGATGCTCATTGTCTCCAAGAGTAATCCATATCAGTTCAACATTAGCTTAAACGCCAGTTGACCAGGTGAAATAATGAATAACAATACAGAGGGGGTGTTTTTCCCAGGAAACAGGCAGCCTGAAATGTAAACACACAGTGTGAGATGATGAGAGAAGCAGAGGGACATGGCTGGTCTGTACTGCCTGGCTCTATGGCTGGCTGGCTGCATGCTGACCCTCAGGAGAACTAGCCACGTCAGGAGAACAACCACAGAACAGAAAGAACACTGATCAGTAGGTCTGGCTGTTCATTAGCTAGATAACTTTCCACAGAAAAAGGAGAGGGGGTTGGCTGTGCTTGCATGTAACGATTTTGTAATGGGAGAAAAACCGAGAGGGGAGGAGAGACCGAGAGATTGGAAAGAGCGAGAGGGGGTGGACAGGTGGGAGGGAGAGAACGAGAGAAATAGAAGGGGGTAAGAGTGGAAGGAGAACAAGTGGGAGTGAGAGGCAGGGAAAGAGTTTGAGGGGAGGGATGGAAAGACGGCTGAGGTTTTTTTGTGAGCTCTCTTGTTGGCACCTGTGGAGAGGAGGAAAGGAAAGGGAGGGAATGACTGCAGTCTAACCCCAGGCTCAAGGAGGTGTCTCCTCTCCCTTCTCTGGTTCCCGGCCGGGGGTGAGAACATGCCTGCTCATGCAGAGGTTTTCACAGTTGGCTCTGTCACCACCAACAAAGCTGGGAGCCCCGGCCTCACCGCACCCTGCAATTAACTAGTCCGGATAACAAAGTCTGCCTGCTTGTCCCGAAGCTGCTGGATCTTTTTAGTTTCACTCTGAGCTCTTTGTTAAGGATGCCACTGCTGATCCATCATGTCTCCTGTCCTGTCTGCCTTTAAGGCATTTGTTTTTTCTGAACTTTTTCTTTGTTCTATTGCAGACTTTTACTGTACAGTTGAATGTCCCAAAAAAGGATGGGATACACTGTGTACTACTCAAATGAAAAATAATAGGGTTACATAAGGCCTGACATTTTTTTTGAGTCCTGTGGTAGTACCTGGTAATAGGTCAGACATGTAGAGCTGGGACAATAAACAGAAAATTACTGACATCGACATTGCCTTCCTCTCACCAAAGCATTTTGCATAAGTCTGTGATTATGCGACAAAACATTCCTGTAGATTGTACTGAAACCATTATTTACTAAAACCATTACAGTAATAGCCGATGCGTTATGTTGATTCCTGCAACAAAACAAAAAAAGTAAATGCCTGTCCCTGTTTTGCTGTCAGCTGTTGTGTGAGCGAGCCACTTACTCCCTCTCCCCACTGTGCACATGGAGGAGGGATATATGCATTCAGAGAAGCACAAGCATATGTAGTTGGAGGAAACATGGGGAACTAATGCTGCTCTAAAAGTTCATAAATGTATAATCCCATTTAGGAGCAAAAGGCATTCAAACATTTTGCTGTGATTTTCACACTTGCTCTACATTAATCGAATCCTTGGGAAACAGAGAAAAGGAATACTTTCACCAAATTTCCTAAATGGATTCTCTGAACATTATCTCACCAAGTTACCCCATTAGGCAAACCATTTACAGTATTAAATTGCCTATTGTAGTATAATAAAGAACCTTTCCCATGGATCAAATCAAAGTTTAGTTGTCACGTGCGCCGAATATAACAGGTGTCGACCTTACAGTGAAATGCTTACTTACAGGCTCTAACCAATAGTGCAAAAAAGGTGTTAGTAAAGAAATAAAATAGTAAAAAGACAGGCTATATACAGTAGCGAGGCTACATACAGACACTGGTTAGTCGGGCTGATTGAGGAAGTATGTAGATATGGTTAAAGAGACTATGCATATATGATGAACAGTGCAACGTATATCCCGCTAGCTGAATACCCATGTCGTCATTCAGCCACGATTCCGTGAAACATAGGATATTACAGTTTTGATGTCCCGTTGGTAGGATATTCGTGATCGTACCTCGTCTAATTTATTGTCCAATGATTGCACGTTGGCGAGTAGTATTGACTGTAACGGCAGCTTTCCCAGTCGCCTTCTCCGGGTCCTGACCAGGCATCCAGCTCTTTGTCCTCTGTACCTGCATCGCTTCCTTTTGCAAATAACGGGGATGTCGGTCCTGTGGTGTGTTTGGAGATTGTCTTGTGCGTCATCTTTGTCTAACCGAGGTGAGTGATCGCTGTCCTGATATCCAGAAGCTCTTTTTTGCTGTAGATACGGTTGCAGAAACATTATGTACAAAATAAGTTACAAATAACGCAAAAAACCCCACATAATAGCACAATTGGTTAGGCGCCTGTAAAACTGCTGCCATTTCTTCCGCCGCCATTTTAGCTACAGTGCTGTTCATTGTTTACTGCCATTTAGTATCGTTCACACCCTCTAAAGCCTTAGACCCACCCATCTCTTAAATAATCCACATTGGAACACATGCGAATGTGGCCATGTGCTAAAGCAGTGAGGTAGTGCTTAAAAAAACAAATATTTCAACAATAAAATACTTTATTAATTTCAAGTGCTAAAGGTAGTAGCCTATCATTACGAAAAATGTAAAACACACAAACACCAAAAGCTGTGTTCGAATAGTAGTAAATACTCATTAAGTGATTTAGTATACAGTATGTTAGTATGAGTATTGTAAACCAGCTAAAGGTTTAGATAAAAACAATATCTAGGCCTATATCATAAGATCCTTTTAAGTAACTTAAAAGTAACTGCAGGTTATGATATGAACAAAGAAATCTAGCCTGAGAGCATATTTCTGTCCTATCCTTTGGAGCAGGACATGGAATGTCCATAGCCTTTTCATTGCAAAACTCCTTGTCTTCTTAAAAATATGTTTGCCGAGTTGTGTCCAGTCCGGGGGAATGCTTTCGCATCTCTGGGAGGAAGGACGTCAACATTGTACAGCAGCTGAAACCTGGTTCCATCTGAGTGAAAGGCCACAACAACACCAGGCTCCAGGCAATTAAAGCTGTGAAGGAGGAAAGCAGACAAAAATAGACAAGACATTAACCTTGCATACCAGCAATAACATTCATTCAATAACGTCCAAGCAATAAACTCCAAGTACAAAGAAAATAAATAGCAGAATTGTTGCTTGTTCACCCTTGATCATCTTGTACCGGTGGTTTATGCTGACAGACAAATTCCAGAAAAATTGGATAAAACATGAATTGAAGTCCTATAGCTTGCCTGTTGACTGCTACAGCTGTACTAAAATGCCCTGTACACGCCTGCTTCCAGCCCAACAATGGCAATGCAGACACAAGATAACTAGCTATATTTAGCAAACGTTTAGCTTCATAATTACCAGCTGGCTAGATGTAAATAGTATTCATCTGGCTAACCAGCTAAAGTAAACTCAACCCATTCCGTACAAATGTGCGCAACCGCAACATTCAAACGAGGCTACAAAGAAAACTAATGGGACTGTAGCGACTGTGTTGACTTCAACATCTGGGGTGTGAACTAGGTTTCTATTCAAGTGTTGATCAACATGGTAATGGATCTATAGTATTGGAGAACAGTTGAAAAAACGGACCCTCTGTTACATAGTGACGTGTCATGTCGTAATGTACAGCACGCATAAAGCAACTATTTCTCTCTTACAATCTCTCTCCACCAGGTGTAGCACTTCTCTCATCCTTTAAAAACAAGAAATGGACAGTGATGGGGGTAAGGGGGATATCTAGTCATTTTTTGCGTCGTCATTGCATGCCATCATTCTCAAAGCCGCTTGCTGTTTACTTCTGAAGATCACTTTAGCACCGCCCTAAAAACCCGATTCAAATTCGACACAAACCTTCAAATAGGTTTGTAATGACACATTATATAAACTCTTTATAGTGTTTTATTTACATTTTAGAGGCGATAAGTTGGACAGATCGAGTGGAAAAAAAAGCTATTTTCCCACACATCTCTCCTTCTCACTATCACGCATTAGTTTCGCTTCCCCACCCGCCATTTTTAAAAAGACCCGACGGGGCTCATTGCATGCTTGAATCATGCAGAAATGGGCAGCGTTTAGGTCATGCAATTGATGCTGTTGGAAAGGGGAGGGAGAAATTGTGCTTTACAATGATATTGACATTACAGTTGATCTGGAAGTATTGTTTTTGGGGCGCTAAAATAAGGTCAGTTGTACGGACCAAGGCGATGTACAAAAGTGAGTGAGTTTGTTAGTAGAGCATGCAAAAAATCTACCTTAATCTATAATCCAATAGCTATTTAGCTATCATTTCATCGTGGTTAGCCAACTTAGCATGTGTCCCTATAACGTAACCTGGTGTTTGATTATTTCGGACCACAGTGGCCATTTGTAAACAATGGCTCATTGCGGGATGAAGCAAGCTACAACGGCACCAGTATGCCATTGTCTATCTAGCTAGCAAAATAGCTAACAATAGCTAGCAATCAAATCAAAGTTATTTATATAGCCCTTCTTACATCAGCTGATATATCAAAGTGCTGTACAGAAACCCAGCCTAAAACCCTAAACAGCAAGCAATGCAGGTGTAGAAGCATGGTGGCTAGGAAAAACTCCCTAGAAAGGCCACAACCTAGGAAGAAACCTAGAGAGGAACCAGGCTATGAGGGGTGACCAGTCCTCTTCTGGCTGTGCCAGGTGGAGATTATAGCAGAACATGGCCAAGATGTTCAAATGTTGTTCAATGAAGATGTTCAAGATGAAAGCTACATGCGTTATTGTCTCAAAGTAGTTATCTTGGCATTTTAACTGTGGACTCTTACCGGTCTATGGATTATAATGATTCATGGCAGACTGAAACACTTTCAAAATAATCCTTCCCACTCTGCTTCAACCAGTCCAGACTGCTTTAGCCACAGAAGACAGAGCTTTGTCGATGCCAGCAGCTTTATTCTGGACACCACTGACATTTAAAGCTGTAGCATGATTAAAATATTAGTAAATACAATGGATCTTTCAAATATCTGTGGTAGCATAGAGCAGGATCTGCCATTTGACAGAGAAGCCTTGAGTGACAGAATGGACTCTCTTTCTCATGAATGTCGCAGCCCCCTCATCTCAACCAATCATGGCTTGGCAAGATTCTGTATTTTCTCAGTGTCTTAACAACTTTGTGATTTCACATTTTATTTACATTTACTGATTTTACATATGAGTTTGTTATTAAGGCACATCAAAGCTCACACGTTCAAGAAGGCATTTTGCCCCCCCCAAAAAAATGTATTGGGTTGAAAAAAGGTTTTTGGTTCAAATGCCTCTCCTGTAAAGTAGTGACGTGCGTCATATGCTCAGCTATCTGTAAAGGGTCTCACATGACCGTTGCTCAAAATGCAATTGTGGGAAAAATACAGTTTTCAAAGCAACTACTGTTCTAGTTACAAAGAGGACAGTGTTTCCACCAAACGGACTTGCTGCAGATAAGTCAGTGCATGAGGACGTAGTGCACCCAATGTACTTTTTCGGGTCATGTACCGACTAAAAAAAATCAAAAGTTCGATGTGTTTCTATTTGCATTTCCAATAAAATAGCAAATGTATCTGTTCTGGTCTTCGCACGTGCGCTCTAGCCAACAGCTCGCAGAAACAGTGGGCGTAAGCTGTGCAGGTAGGCTAGTCTACATGATAAGAATGATTTTTACAGTGGGGCAAAAAAATATTTAGTCCGCCACCAATTGTGCAAGTTCTCCCACTTAAAAAGATGAGAGGCCTGTAATTTTCATCATAGGTACACTACAACTATGACAGACAAAATGAGAAAAAAAAATCCAGAAAATCACATTAAAAACATTTTTAATGAATTTATTTGCAAATTATGGTGAAAATAAGTATTGTTATTTTTTTGCCCCACTGTATTTGTCAAATGGAAGTCAAGCATCAATCATCCTGTCACCAGAATAAGACCATCAATATTTATTGAACAGGAGCAACAAGATCACTGTGCACTTTCACCACCCTGTGAAGTTAATCTGTAGCCTAATAAACTGCATGGCTTCCCGAATCGTAGTGGACCACACACCATATCACATGACTCCAAGAGTACTTTGATATGATGGTTATTATATCAATATTTGTGCAGAAAGGCGTTTCCACCACCATTTCTCGCTTAGTTAATTTTAGACACAAAAAGATCCCACTATGTCAAATGAACAAATGATCGGTCTTTAGGCTATGTACACTATTTTGCATTGATAAATATAATCTCAGTGACTAAACCAAACAACATTGTAGCCTTATTAAATTATTAGAATCCCCCGAAAATGTATTTTATTTACACCGCTGCTTGCCTTGTGATACTTTTTTGTCAAGAAAATAATTAATTAAAAAAGTATGACAATCTATTTTTAGCTGAGACGGGAGCTATTACATTTCAACACAATCTCAAACTGGAATACCTTTGGTAGGTTACACTGGCAAGTAAAATATGTTACCAAAAGGTGCGCGTTGCTCCAAAAAATCTGACTCCCCCGAAGCGCACCAGTATAATAACAGAGTAAAGTGAGCGGAGAGCTTAACCCTGCGTTCCCAAGCTGGACTGAATAGTAGCTGCCTAGCTCGCTTCAGTAGGCCTGATAAAAGTGTGTGGGAGGTACAGTGCACAGTATAACTTACTGTAAAGTGTTACTAGTCTGTGTGATGGGGAATGATGGTGAGAGGGATAGAAAGAGTGATAATGGAGAGAGGGAGATCTGCGTGGGTGGCTTTGACATCCCTGGATTCAGGACTGGAGGAGGTAGGTGATTAATGCTGAGGCAGAGGAGCAGAGAGTTCAATCAGTGTTTAGCTAACCAATGTCCTGTTCTCTGGCTGGGTTGAGTTAGTACAGGGGTTTGAGTTGGGACTGAGATCTGGACAGTCTGACTTGATACATTGAGGCGGAGGTGAAAGTCATGACACCGGAGAGAATGGAGGAGATAAACAAAACTTCATCTTCTGCTTGGAGCTCTTCATAAATCCCTACATGTCTTCTATCTAGTTTATGCCTAGCTTAGTGCTTTCATCTGGGCTGCAGACTCCAAGCTGTATGTGTGTGTCACACACAAGGCTGTCTCACACACGGCATACCAGGGTGTCTGCTTTACTTGGAAAGCCCAAAATTCCTCAATGTATGGATGTTTTTTTGTAACAATCTATGAATAAGGGTAGTCTCTAATTAAGCATGAGTTTGATGTTAGATGGCAGTCAGTATCTTCAAAGTGCTTCATACAGACCCACATGAATCAGACCTAAATATGTTGAATTCTGTGTAGCTGAAATTCCATGGCAGATTTTATATGTAACGTATAACAGCATATTAGGTGTGATTGTTTCCGTTTGTGGAATCTGACCTATCACAGACCAGCCGTATCTGTAGTGTTGCCTGTGTTTGTGTCCTGGTCTTATCAAGGTTCCGACTGAGAAGTTGTTGCCAGACGCTTGTTTATAATAAACACTCAAACGAGCACAGACACAAGGGGAGTTAGACTAACCATGGCCTGGTTTCCCAGTTAAAAATGGAATTTAGGCTTACGAGTGTTTTTTAACTATGCATCTTTTCCACATCAGATGAAGAGATGTATTATGCATTTCCCAAAACTCCACGCAGAGAGAAAAGTCGCTAAGGGCGTCATGTGTCTACTGATGGGGATCGAAACACTGTAGCCTACAAGTAGCAAAATGGAACTCAATTTATTGAACATGAAATGTATTTCAGTATGATTGAAATAGGCCATCTCTGTCGGCGCTGACAGAGATGGTCGCTTCGCGTTCTTCGTAAACTATGCAGTATTTTGTTTTTTTTTAATGTATTTTTTCTTACATTGTTACCCCAGAAAATCTTAAGTCTTATTACATACAGCCGGGAAGAACTATTGGATATAAGAGCAATGTCAATTTACCAACATTACGACCAGGAATACGACGTTCCCGAAGCAGATCCTCTCTTCGGACCACCACCCAGGACAATGGACATAATCCCGCAGCTGACTGAAAACAACGGCGATGCAGAAGGGGCAGGCGGAAAGATCTTCTGGTCAGGCTTCGTGAACGGGCACATCGCTCCCCACTCCCGAGCATACTACTCGCCAATGTCCTGTCTTTTGACAACAAGGTAGATGAAATTCGAGCAAAGGTTGCCTTCCAGAGAGAAATCAGACATTGTAACATTCTCTGTTTCATGGAAACATGGCTCTCTCAGGATATGTTGTCGGAATCGGTCCAGCCACCGGGCTTCTCCATGCATGGCGCCGACAGAGGTAAACACCTCTGGGAAGAGGAAGGGCGGGGTGTATGCTTTATGATTAACATCTCATGGTGTGATCATAACACAAAGGATCTCTATTCCGTCTGCTCACCCGACCTAGAATTCCTTACAATCAAATGTCGGCCATTCTACTTACCACGAGAATTCTCGTCAGTTATATTCACAGCTGTGTACACAACAACCTCTCACTCAACATCAACAAAACCAAAGGAGATGAACGTGGACTTCTGGAAACAGCAGAGGGAGAACTCCCGTATCCACATCAAAAGGACAACAGTGGAGAAGGTGGAAAGTTTTAAATTCCTTGGCATACACATCACAGACAAACTGAAATGGTCCACTCACACAGACAGTGTGGTGAAGAAGGCGCAACATTGCCTCTTCAACCTCAGGAGGCTGAAGAAATTTGGCTCGTCACCCAAAACCCTGATAAACGTTTACAGATGCACAATCGAGAGCATCCTGTCGGGCTGTATCACAGCCTGGCACGGCAACTGTACCGACTTCAACTGCAAGACTCTCCAGAGGGTGGTGCGGTCTGCACAACGCATTACCAGGGGCAAACTACCTGCTCTCCTGGACACCTACAGCACCCGATATCACAGGAAGGCCAAAAAGATCATCAAGGACAACAACCACCCGAGCCACTGCTTGTTCACACCGCTATCATCCAGAAGGCGAGGTCAGTACAGGTGCATCAAAGCTGGGACCGAAAGACAGAAGATGTTTTTCAATCTCAAAGCCATCAGACTGCTAAACAGCAATCACTAACTCCGAGAGGCTGCTGCCTACATTGAGACATCACTGGACACTTTAATAAATGGATCACGAGTCACTTTAAATAATGCCACTTTAAAAATATTTACATATCTTACATTACTCATCATATGTATATACTGTATTTTATACCATCTACTGCACCTTGCCTATGCCGCTCGGCCATCGCTCATCCACACACTTTTGTACATATTCTCATTCACCCCTTTAGGTTTGTGTGTGTTAGGTAGTTGTTGGGAATTGTTAGATTACTTGTTAGATATTACTGCACTGTTGGAACTAGAAGCACAAGCATTTCACTACTCACATTAACATATGCTAACCATGTGTATGTGTCCAATACAATTTGATTTGATTTTTGGTCCTACTATTTATATTTTCATGCAGTCGTCTTGGTTTTCATTTGAAGCATATTTTTAAACATTGCTTGTTTGTTGCAAAGACATTGGCAACTTACATTTTTTGCAAAACATGTCCTAACGTTGTCGGCGGTCACATGTATAGACAAATAAACCATGATTTTCTATGTGTAGCGTTGATCAAAAAATCCAACACACTTAGCTGTTGTACGAGTGGTCTGAGGCTGGCGTTATGAACGTTTTCAAGTGTGACAATAACGATGGTTTTGGGAAACAGCTCAGAGATTTAACGACACTCCTATGAATGTTCTAACAATAAACTTTGCCTTAAGATGCTTTTGGAAAAGCGGGACCAGCACATTGAAAGATTTACTTTTACCCACTGTTATCATCTGATCAGTATTTGATCAATGTTATAGTAGCTACTTTAAGATTAAGGTGTTTGATGAATGTTTTTGAACAGCTTGTTTGATCCACAGGGTCTTTGAAAAGGCAAGCGATTTGCCCAGTGATTACCAGGTGCAAACCACAAACATGCCTGGATGGCCCTTGAACAGTGTATTGCCAACTTGAAAGCGTCCAGTGCATTTGAATCATTTAATGTGAGTGGCTCAGTTGGGAGAAAAGGCTGATTTTAATCTCTAGGTCCTCACCGCACAAAGGGATGTGATTACTACTTACTACAGCACTACCACGGCAGGCTTGGATAAAACAATCTGAAGCCCTCTTTGATATCAAACCAGTAGGGGAATGTGAGAGAGGGGAGTGATCTGATAGTCACTTGAGCATGAACCTTGCCTTCTGTTATAGCGGTCCTAGATCCCAAGGGGGTGGGGGTGTAATCATGGCCTGGCTAGTCCCCTGGGTGTTTATGCTGAGAGTAGGGTAGGCCTAATGGTCAGTCTGCTGAGAGCAGAGTATGTATGCTTGCACACTGCTCCAGCTCAAGTCCTTTCCAACTTCTCTGCTAAAAAAATGCTCCTTTCGGCCTCCCGAGTGGCGCAGCAGTTTAAGGCACTGCATCACGGTGCTAGAGGCGTTACTACAGACCCGGGTTCGATCCCAGGCTGTATTGCAGCCGGCCACGACCAGGAGACCCATGAAGCGGCGCACAATTGGCCCAGTGTCGTCCGGGTTAGGGGAGGGTTTGGCTGGCCGGGATGTCCTTGTCCTGTTGCGACTCCTTGTGGTGGGCCGGGCGCAGGCACGCTGACTTCGCTCGCCAGTTGTATGGTGTTTCCTCTGACATATTGGGGTGGCTGGCTTCCGGGTTAAGCAAGCAGTGTGTCAAGAAGCAGTGCGGCTTGGCAGGGTTGTTTCAGAGGACGAATGGCTTATGACCTTCGCCTCTCCCGAGTTCGTACAGGAGTTGCAGTGATGGGACAAGACTAACTACAAATTGGATCTCATGAAATTGGGGAGAAAAACAGGTAAAAAATAAATAATACGTGTTAAATTTGTATTTTATTTTAAGCTCCGCTCAAAATTCACTCATTCATTTAGAAATCACCATTTAACCAACACCCATCTATTTTTGTGTGTACCTGGACATTCCATTTACTTTTGAATTATTGAAACTTAACCATATGATTTGAATAAAAAGTATTTTAAGAAACGACATGAAAAGGTGATGGTAAGAAGCGCTCATCATTTAAAATAGGCTACATGTTGTATTAAACAGCATATAAACACTCTAAATAGGTCAGGAGCCAGACGGGTGGCCTAAGAGGAACGAAAATCAATTATTTAGGCTATATTATTGTTATTATTTCAAGGCTGTAGCCTACAAATACATAAATTGTGAAGTATTTGCGAGTGTGACACTGGTAGCTGGTAGGAACATTAAGCGCCCAGCATTTAAACTACGTTTCATTGTATTAAGTTATTATATTCTGGAAATTGCGCTTATAGGCTGTGACTGACTTAGAATTAAATAAACATTTTACGAAAAATTTCTTATTAGGCTCTGTCTACAGTGCCTTTTTGAATTCACTTTTAGAAACACTGGTTTGGTCAGTCTGTGGCTTCAGGCTCATGCGATGGTGTCTGGAGAGCAGGCCAGCAGCTGAGATTATCCTCTGTGTTTGCAGAGCCACTGGGGATGCTTCTCAGGCCACTTTTGCCAGGCTAGACAGGGATGCAGAGTTGGTTTATTATATTTTTTATATAGGTAGTCCTGAAGGTTTTTCCTTGCTAGAGATGTGTAGATAATATAACAAAAATTAACAAAACTTTTAAGATCTCAGATATTTGTTTCTAAATACTTTGCTACAATGTGAGTAATTTTCGTTCTATTATCTATGGGCCGGGCAGTGAGCTCTACTGGAGCGGGCGAGAAGGCCGATGCTCCAGCCTTTGGGGGAAACTCGCTCCAGTCAAATTGGGCGCACTACAGCTCCATTTCACTCACATGCTCTGGCTGAGAGTAGGGGTAGGCCTAATGGTTGGTCGGTCGGTCGGTCAAGCTGGGTTAGGGCTCTCCCAGGGCTGTCCTGGGTGGATTTATAGGTCTAAATCGGAAGGTGGGATTTTTGTTCTGTTCTGCACCTGTAAGATGGACTGGTGGCTAAGCGCCAGGTGGATTGTGGTGGTGGGACTCTACCAGGAAGGTAGGGTGGGGAAGTGGCTGAAAATAGCACCAGACCACCAATAAAAATTTGGTTAAGTCTAAGTGACTGGTGAATGTTTTGATTAAGGTCACAGCTTCATCTTAAGGGCAAGACCAGGTCAGAGCAGAGGCAGATATTCTCAGAGAACTGTCCTCAATGTTGGCACAATGTGTTCCATGCCAGCACCGTTCTAATTTGGATTCTTCCTAGAGAGTGTCATAGTTCTGGAATGCTTGGTGCCAGACGTTCTATGGCTTGGGCCAGAGCACTCTTGACCAATGGCAGAAGAAGAATGAATGATTAGTGTGGCAACAGTTGGTACTAGTAGCACCCAAACTTACAGTAGGCAGCCAGGTAGAGTACATTTGATTTGAGTGTCTTTTTATTTTCTGCCCGTTGGCCAATCCCAACCACCAGTGTTTTGGTTGGTCAGTAACATTTTAGTTTACTACCCTGGAGGTCAGAGTTTCACTGGGTCTCTATAAGCTGTGAGCCACCTAGCTGTGACATGTTACATCTGCTGGGCAAAGGCACATGTTCTCTCTCTGGTCACTGCTTGAGCAGTTGTAGGGACATATAAAATCACAGAATCCAGACATTGAAGTGGAATTCAAACAACATAAAAAACATGTATTGAACTTAGTTCAAAATCAATAAATGTATTGAACTTGCTTTCATTTGCCCAATTTAATCATAAGACATGAAGAAAATGCATCAGTGATTTTGTATTTTCCTGCAACTTTCTGAAACGAAACAGGAATGCCAGTGTGTGTGAGCATGCCCTTTGTTGTGGTTAACGATGATGCTAAAAAATGAGCTTCTTCTGGTAGAGATGGAAAGGCTTTCCCAAAACCTTATCAATTAAATGCTAACTACAAAGTAGCCTATGCCTGGCAGAATATCATGAGTGGTCTCCTGATGTGGTTTTTGTAAAAATGATTAGTGTGCTTTTTCATCTCTTTTTTTTTTAAGAGTGAAAACCTGACGGAACAAGGAAAAACAAAACAGTATTTGGTAAAAAACTAAATGGAATCAGATATATAAAACTGAATATATAGGGCCATACTGTTTTTTTTTTTTTATAATTGAAAAGCCTCCTTGCTCCTCCTCTTCCTCTCAGACTAGGCTAGAAGTAAAGGCCCAAAATCAGGGGACATGAGGCTCCCCTCCCTTTCTTGATCTGCTGCCTCATACAGTGCTCTAGGCCAAAGGAAGGAGGGGGCAGGGGGGTAATGGTTAGGGAGTTGTACACAGGGAAAGTGAGGGAGTGGAAATTCGAAACTCACAAGGGGCATGATAAAAACAATAGCCTGTACTGCTGCAAAGAAATAGCCCTGTCTGCAACACAGACAGATCTGAAGCCTCTGGGCCTATCTGGAACAGCAAGAACAGATGTTTGTCAAGACTGGCAGCCAATCAGTCTGCCAGGCAGTGAAGCAGCTAGCCAAGCAAGCAGGCAGACATGCTGGATACCTCTGCCTCTCCTTTCTAGACAGGCAGACTCTGAGGCTAGCTCTGTATTTTCCTGGCTGGGGCCTGGGCACTGCGGCCATGCCGGATCCACTTTCTGTCCTGATATGTTAGTTGGAAGAGCATGAAGACGTGCTTGTTTGGCCGTCTGGGCCGCTCTCCTCTCCTACTGATGGGGAGCTAAACAGGACAAGAGGGGCTTTGTACAGCAAGAGAGTTGCACAGCTCCAGGTCCTTGCGTGCATCGCAGATTTAAATGGTATGAAAGCAATTCAAGTTGAAGGAAATGTCATGTGAGCTGAATTTAAAACCTATGGAGTTTGTGGTCCGAGTCTGTTTTTCTCTCTGGCCTTGAATAGGAGCAGGGCTGGCGGCAGAGGTTAGTGAGTTGGAGTGGTCTGAGCTTTGGGCTAGAGGAAAATCCTCCACAGCTCCAGGGCTCTCGGTTTTAAAGGGACAACAAAATGGCCGCTTTGAAGCAGCCCAATAACAGAGAGCAGAGTGGAGAATAAGGCAGTACTTTAGTTTGTCCTCGATATTGAGTCCTAACAAGGGGAGGCATACAGACCTAAGTGAACATATGTTTCGTTACTGCAGTTTAACTGTTGGTTTGAAGTGTTAGCCAAGAGTAAGGCGCTCAAGATGTTCGCTAAAACTATTCACGAGAATATTACTTTCACATGTACTTTTTTACCCATTGGATTGTAAATACATACATTATAATGTGTGTCAGTGGAGGGAGAGGAGGAGCGCTACAGAGACAGTGGTCTTTGGATGATAGTAAGGAACTTAGCCACAACAGAGAAAAAGAGAACAAATTTGAAAGCGAGGTGTTGAGGCAAATGGGGTCTGCCAGCACAAAGTTTTTGTGTGTGAGAATGTATGATAATCTCACTAAGGTCTACTACAGTCTTGTTGTAGTTCCCTTCCGGTCTCCTCCACACAACAGCTGAGGGCACAGCTCTCTCTCCTGTGGTGCCCTCACCCAGCCTCCAGCCCCATTCCCTAACACACAGTAAGAAAAAACTATGAACATTTTATGCACTCGCTACTTGAAGTGGCTACTTTAGAGTCTGCTATTTAATCCATGGAAACAGCCCTGATATTTATGGGCCAAGAGCCAGAGACCGTGTGTGTGTGTGTGTGTGGTGTGTGTGTGTGTGTGTTTGCGAGATACCTGACCTTCCCTGGTCTCCCTAAAGGACACATCCTCTGGGAGCTAGGCGTCATGGTGTATGTGGGGCGACGGAGGGGCAGACATCCTCCTTGTTTACTCTGGATGTATTGCCACCTTTAGTCACATCAGTCTACTACCCTTAAACAATGCTCCTTTTGAGTTGTGGCGTTGAGTTGATCATAACTTAAAATAGATCTGTTTTTGCACATCACAAGGTGTATTTATATGTGCTGATATTCAGCAGTGATTAAATTTACTGTACACTAAGAAAATAAAAACGCATCTGTTTGTTGGCAAACAAAAATTCTCTAGTCTGAAATATAATATTTCTGATGCTGAGTTCAGGAAAGTTCTAGACTAGTGTTTGTGTGTGTGATATGTGTGTTGTGCTGTCCTGGCTGGGAGTTCTGAGCGCAGCAGTGTATGCATTTTTTTTAATGGTGTTTAAATAAAGAAGCAGGTCATTGTCAGAGCATGCGCACATATGTGTTATTGACCCTTTCCCCCCTTCAATTCCAACGGGTGGTCTTCAAAGACACCATGTCCTCCATGTAGTTGTTCATTGTTTTTTACTTTTCCGCCTCGTTTGCTCTCTTTCTGCTTCTCTCGCTCCCTTTCCTTTCCAACATGTACAGTATGTTGTCTTTGGCCTGTTTCTGTTGCATAACAAGCCTTATTTGTTCTTGTTGATGTATGTCTCCTTTTTACAGTGATGAAAGGAAATAAAGAGCTAGTGCCAGGGTTTTCCACATGACGATGGAGATGGGCTGTTTTTAATGGAAAAGTGGTATTTTCCATAGACTACCTCACACCCCCTCCAATAAGCAGTTGAAAGAGATGGTGAGGTCCACAGGATATAGAGCTGGTAATTTCCTATTGTTTTGGAGGGAGAGAGAATGGCTACAGGGGACTCATAAGGCTCTCTCTCTGGGCTCTGACAAAGTAAAACAATGAACATGACTCACTCACTTCAAAGGCACATACAACAGGGGAAGAAATGGACAAGAACTCCCTGACACACTTAACTCATAAAAAATGAAATGTTTGCCTCTTTCCACATTACTTCCTGTCTGACTGGGCAGATGGCTGTCGAGCTGGAATGGCAAATCAAATCAAGGTTTATTTGTCACGTGTGCCGAATACAACAGGTGTAGACCTTACAGTGAAATGCTTACTTACAGGCTCTAACCAACTGTGCAAAAAAGGTATTAGGTGAACAATAGGTAGGTAAAGAAATAAAACAACAGTAAAAAGGCAGGCTATATACAGTAGCGAGGCTATAAAAGTAGCAAGGCTACATACAAACATCGAGTGAGGAAGTATGTACATGTAGATATGTTTAAGTGACTATGCATATATGATGAACAGAGAGTAGCAGTAGCGTGAAAAAGGGGTTGCAGTGCAGTCGCAGTGTCTTAAAACTGAAGAACCATTTTACTAGCCTGACGAGCCACCCACATCGATTTGGTCTAACGCCACGCCCACTAGCAGTTCTTCAGACGGATTACCAGGATGTGTACTCCATGCATGCGCTGACCAACTGGCAAGTGTCTTCACTAACATTTCGAACCCCTCCCTGACTGAGTCTGTAATGCCAACATGTTTCAAGCAGACCACCATAGTCCCTGTGCCCAAGAACACGACGGTAACCTGCCTCGGTTATTATCGAACCATAGCACTCGCGTCTGTAGCCATGAAATGCTTTGAAAGGCTGGTCATGGCTCACATCAACACCATTATCCCAGAAACCCTAGTCCCACTCCAATTTGCATACTGCACCAACAGATCCACAGATGATGCAATCTCTATTGCACTCCACACTGCCCTTTCCCATCTGGACAAAAGGAACACCTATGTGAGAATGCTATTCATTGACTACAGCTCCGCATTCAACACCATAGTGCCCTCAAAGCTCATTACTAAGCTAAGGATCCTTGGACTTAACACCTCCCTCTGCAACTGAATCCTGGACTTTCTGACAGGCTGCCCCCAGGTGGTAAGGTTAGGTAACAACCCATCTGCCACGTTGATGCTCAACACAGGGCTGCGTGCTCAGTCCCCTCCTGTACTCCCTGTTCACTCATGACTGCACGGCCAGGCACGACTCCAACACCATCATTAAGTATGCTGATGACACAACAGTGGTAGTCCTGATCACAGAGAACGATGCGACAGTCTATAGGGAGGAGGTCAGAGACCTGACTGTGTGGCGCAAGGACAAGACAAAGGAGATGATTGTGGACTACAGGAAAAGGAGGACCAAGCACGCCACCATTCTCATCGATGGGGCTGTAGTGGAGCAGGTTGAGAGCTTCAAGTTCCTTGGCGTCCACATCACCAACAAACTAACATGGTCCACGCACACCAAGACAGTCGTGAAGAGGGCACGACAAAACCTATTCTCCCTCAGGAGACTGAAAAGATGTTGCATGGGTCGTCAGATCCTCAAAAGGTTTTATAGCTGCACCATCGACAGCATCCTGACGGGTTGCATCACTGCCTGGTATGGCAACTGTTCGGCCTCCGACTGCAAGGCACTACAGAGGGTAGTGCGTACGGCCCAGTACATCACCGGGGCCAAGCTTCCTGCCATCCAGGACCTCTATACCAGGCGGCCACCCTAGTCATAGACTGTTCTCTCTGCTACCGCACGGCAAGCGGTACCGGAGCGCCAAGTCTAGGTCCAAGAGACTTCTAAACAGCTTCTACCCCCAAGCCATAATAATCCCAAACAGCTAATCAAATGGCCACCCAGACTTTTTGCATTGCCCCCCCCTCTTCTATGCTGCTGTTACTCTCTGTTATTATCTATACATAGTCACTTTAATAACTCTATCTACATGTACATATTACCTCCACCGGTGCAGCCGCCCATTGACTCTGTACCGGTACCCCCTGTATATAATTTTTGGGGTATGTTCTTAACTGTGTTAAGGACTTGTAAGTAAGCATTTCATTGTAGGCTCTTCACATGTTGTATTAGGCGCATGTGACATACAATTTGATTTTATAAGGTATTGAGCAATCAATACAGCAGATGGAATTTAATTCATGAGTCATCAGGAGTCCATTTTCCCCCAATATGATGACAACATTTTAGTTAAGATAGATGGGGGAGATTGGTTTGGTTAAATTGATTTGACTTATTTTGCCTGTTTTATCTTGTTTAATTTGGTATACACGGTTTGTGAGACAACAATTCACATTGTATACTCTGTGCCTGTCTTCTTTTCTAAGCCAAAGAGTGTGAGGAGCCAGAGAATAGCTAGTTATGGAAGGAGCTTTGGCAGTTCTGAGATACTAAATCTGCATTCCTCAGGAGTTCAAAATTACTAACCTAGGACATTGACACTAACAACCCGATAGCACAGTGTTCCTTGTCAAAATGTCTGCCCTATAAATGTCCCCTTCTAAGGCTACTTAAGGACAGTGATGTGGGGGCACATGATGCAGCGAAGCTAAGAAGAAGTGTGACGAGAGCTCCCGATAGCAGTGCTATCCTTAAACTTCACCCATACTTATTACTACACTGTAGCCGAGAGTGATGATATGACTACAAGACAAAAAAAGGCAAGGGTAGCACTGAAACTGACCAAGAGACGATGGAGAAAAAATCTCTGACCATGGCCTCCTCGGAAACCCAAGGCTTTGATCACATCCTCAAAATGATCAACGAAGGCAGTGACTCCCTCAACACATTTTAAGTTGAAAACGTCTGATTTCAGCTACTCCATCTCAGTAGGCTGAAATCCAAAACGCCATCTCAGGTTTGATAACGACTACCAACACGCTTGGATCATGAATGGAAGAAGCTGAAGAGCACATTAGCACTGCTGAGGTTAAGCTAGAGGGAATGGGGACAGAACTACAGAATCTGTGCAAAAACAAAGAATACCTGACGAATAATGTCGACCATTTGGAAGACTACAGTAGGCGAAGCAACGTTAGAATTTTCGACCTCCGCGACGGCTGTGAGGGGACGGACCCCATTGATTTCTCTGCTGCCGTTATCCCCTCCCTACTGGGCAAAAAAAAACATTTTTACCTGAACCCCTGGCTATCAAACGGGCACACAGGTCACTCGCCCATCCCTTGATCAGAACCCATGACCCTTCCTTGTTCGGTTTCTGAGGTACCAGAACAGAGACATTTCTCAGAACCGTGGCCAAATATTTCAAGGAGATAGGAGTGATCTTACATTGGAGGGGAGGCGATTTCAATTATTTCCCGGGATGGTCAAACGCAAGAAGGAATTCGACCAGATGAAAAAATAACTTTCCCTTTGCTATGCTTCAACCTGCAACGATGAGACTCAAACATGGCAGATAGAGAAGATCCTTCAAAACGCCCAAAGAAGTTTTTCTCCGCGGACTGCAGGCTACCAGCTCAGGACATTGTTGATTGGATAGCACATCGGGTTAATTTCACTGCTTGCTGGGCTGTGTTCCACTAGCCTGCCTTATTGCTTGCATAACCGGTAGGACTGCTTTGCTGGATTATACTCTAGTTTACTGGCAGATCAATGAGGTAAGATACCAATATCCATTAAAAAAACTGATTTTGTTTTTACCAGAGTGACATTGGTTTTTAAGTTAAGCATGGTCCTCGGAGGCATCAATATGATTTGTTGGACCATTTTATATGGCTAAGCCATGACGTCTTATATTTATTTTGCTCCCTGTTATTGGTTTTGTTTTTGACTTGCATCACACAATGATGGGTGAAGAATTCTCTATTTTTGTTCATTTTTACTGGGCTCGAGCTCCAGGTTCACCTCCATGTTAGAAACAGAATTTAGGAATAGAGATACAGGTGGGATTTGTGCTGGGTGCGTTCAAGAACTTTGCTGGGGGGAGGAGGGGAATTGTTTGCTTTACTTTATATTACAGTACTGTTTTGTGAGCGACTTTCGCTTTATAGTATGAGTTTGACTACAGGCTCACTGAAAATAGGCAATAGACACCCTTTTTGAACATACTTTTGACATTTGCATTAATATATTGAGTGAACAATATGGCTAAGATAGTAAATCATACATCATTAAAGGTTAATGGACTGAATGGTCCTTTTTAAACGAAAGCGAGTCCTTATGTACTTGATAAAACTAAAGAATGCTGTTGTGTTTTATACAAGAAACACATCAAACAGGGGCAGAACATAAAATCTTAGAGGGAATGGGTAGGACAGGTCTTTGCTTCTTCATATAACACAAAGACATGGGGAGTAACTGTTGATTAATAATAATTTACCCTTCTGTGTAACGAAAACAGTTATTGATCCACTGGGAAGTTATGTAGTTGGTCCATGGCAGAATGTATTCTGAATCTTGAACCTTAATATATATCCACCTAACTAAGATGAGCATATTTTTATTCAGTATATATTCCTCAAGGTAGTGGAATTTCAGGGAACACTCTTAGTTGGGGGCAACTTTAATTTTTGTCTGGATCCGTATCTGGATAGATCCTTAACTAAAGCAACCTCATTGAAAAGGCTATTCTTAGAACTAGGCATATATATATATATATATATATATATATAATGAATTGGGGGAGAAAATACAGTCTTAGCCTGGCAGATAAAAGCTGGGGCGAACCATCAACTCTATTGAAACACAAAACGGTCAAGTATCTCACAACCCGGAAGAGATGAATGATTCATTTAAACAATACTATTCTAAGTGATACACTTCTGATGGAACAGAACCAGCAATGATGGACACATTTTTGCCTACTATTGAGCTACCGCACCTCACACAGGAAGACTAAAATGAACTAGATCGCCCCTTTACAAAAACGGAAATCAAAAAGGCAATTTCCTCTCTACAATCCAGCAAATCACCAGGGGACGATGGCTTTCCCCCAGAGTTTTATAAGGAGTTTAAGGATTTGCTTATTTTTCTCTTGATGGATGTTCTAAATTCAACTGCTGTGACTCAGAACCCACCGGACTCCTTTTCCACGGCTATTATAACAGTTATACATTTAACAAATATACATACATACATACATACATACATACATACAGTGGGGTAAAAAAGTATTTAGTCAGCCACCAATTGTGCAAGTTCTCCCACTTAAAAAGATGAGAGGCCTGTAATTTTCATCATAGGTACACTTCAACTATGACAGACGAAATGAGAAAAAAAAATCCAGACAATCACATTTGTAGGATTTTTAATGAATTTATTTGCAGTTGATGTCAGAAGTTTACATACACTTAGGTTGGAGTCAATAAAATCATCAAACCAGAAGACATTTCTCCAAAAAGTACTATCTTTGTCCCCATGTGCAGTTGCAAACCCGTAGCCTGACTTTTTTTATGGTGGTTTTGGAGCAGTGGCTTCTTCCTTGCTGAGCGGCCTTTCAGATTATGACGATATAGGACTTGTTTTTACTGTGACGGCAAAGATCGTACTTTTTGGAGAACTGTCCTCTGGTCTGATGAAAGAAAAATAGACTTGTTTAGCCATAATGACCATTGTTATGTTTGAAGGAAAAAGGGGGAGGCTTGCAAACTGAAGAACACCATCTCAACCGTGAAGCACGGGGGTGGCAGCATCATGTTGTGGGGTTGCTTTGCTGCAGGAGGGACTGCTGCACTTCACAAAATGGATGGCATCATGAGGAACGCAAATTATGTGGATATATTGAAGCAACATCTCAAGACATCAGTCAGGAAGTTAAGCTTGGTCGCAAATGGGTCTTCCAAAAGGACAATGACCACAAGCATACTTCCAAAGTTGTGGCAAAATGGCTTAAGGACAACTAAGTCAATGTATTGGAGTGGCCATCACAAAGCCCCGACCTCAATCCTATAGAAAATGTGTGGGCAGAACTGAAAAAGCGTGTGTGAGCAAGGAGGCCTTACAAACCTGACTCAGTTACACCAGCTCTGTGAGGAGGAATGGGCCAAATGTCACCCAACTTATTGTGGGAAGCTTGTGGAAGGCTACCCAAAATGTTTATCCCAGTTAAACAATTTAACGGCAATGCTGTCAAATACTAATTGAGTGTATGTGAACTTCTGACCCACTGGGAATGTGATGAAATAAATCAATAATTCTCTCAACTATTATTCAGACATTTCACATTCTTAAAATAAAGTGTTGATCCTAACTGACCTACGACAGGGAATTTTTACTAGGATTAAATGTCAGGAATTGTGGAAAACTGAGTTTAAATGTAGTTAAGGTGTATGTAAAATTCCGACTTCAACTGTATGTCATTTGAGCAACAAAGAGAAATACCAGTTATCCAATAATTTCTTTGTTTATTTACAGAAAATTTCTCAGAAGCACTCTTGGAGATATGACTTTACCAAATCTATCAACAACTACTTCATGATGACCATGACCCATAGATTTATAGTGTACTCATGGCTAATGCAACAATATCCAAATGCTCAAAGCCAAAATAAAATTATTTGGGGGTTGAATGAACTTTTTGTCGTAGTACTTTTGCTGTATTCTGTTGAGAAAAAAAAGAAGCTTTTTTTTTTTAAAGGATAGTGATGTAGGGTCTTTCACTAAAGAAACACTGTTTTCTGTGTAAGAAAGAGTGTGAGAGCTGTAGTGTCACTGACTGCAGTCTCTCAGAATGAGTGTCTGTATCTGGGTTTAGCTTGGACAAGTTAGTCTACACATTCTCGCTCGCTCTCTCGCTCTCAAAATGTATGGGCTTTATTGGCATGTGAAACACATGTTAACATTTCCAAAGCAAGTGAACTACAATAGTAGATAAGCAACAAAAATCAACTCTTTCTCTCTAACCCACCCACCCACCCGACTTCCTCAGGACCCCTCCCCCTCTAGCCTATCCCCCCCCCCACACACTTTCTCTCTCTCCACTGCAGTCTGTTTATGGCCCCAGGAATGTGAGCAGTAGCTATGTTGGTGTATTGTTCCCCAGGCAGAGCAGAGGCTTTAACAGCCCTCTCTGCGCCTCTATCCCATACCACTGGCGTTTCATTCACCAGTTACCATGCCCAGACTACTACACTGCTACTTTGTGCCACAGCATTGTGCTAGCAGCTCATTGGACTGGTGCGGTGGTGAGGATGGGGAGTTTGTATTGGCACGAGGGGGTTGCCCTACTTCATTGGGGTGTCACGTGTTTCAAGTTACAACGTTTATTTGCCACGTGCGCAGCATACAACAGGTGTAAAACAGTATGGTGACATTCTTACCTTGATAGCTCATTCCCAACAATGCAGTAATACTAATAATAGAAACCACATAAGAACTAGGATGTGAATAATAGACTCCAGCTTGCCACCTCCAACAACTCCCCAACAATCCCCAGTCTAACGGCCAGTCAGAGTGAGCCTATCAGGACCTGGACACAACTCTTCGCTGCCTGGTCTCTGCTAATCCCACCACCTGGAGCCAGCAGCTCGTGTGGGTAGAGTATGCCCGCAACACCTTCCCTTGCTCAGCCACTGGTCTCTTGCCTTTTGGGTGCTCCCTGGGATATCAGCCCCAGCTCTTCCAGGAGGAAGAGGTTAGTATAATCATGTAACAATTAACTCATTAGGAATTGGGGCACCATGAGAGCGGTTGTTTAAAGAGTTACCATCTCCCGAATTAAACTCAAGGTCTTTACCTATCACATCCATAAACAGTCATTAATCATAACCTCGTATAATATCATCATTCTGAACAGTTGTAACCTCCTGCATCTGCAAAAACCCCAGCCTTACTTATGATTCAGTACTGCACAAATTGGTTTAATTATTTGTTTACTAGCTAACTAAATGGTAATACATTTTAAACAGGTCCCTAGCAGACTGACACAATATGGCAGCAAAGAGAGAAGAGATACTTTGGTACATTTAGAAACTACTCTCACAGTAACCATATACTTAGCACACTAACCACTGCTTGTTTTGGAGTAAGAAATCATGAATGTATTTACATGTTAATGTCTTGGTTCTTCGTGTATTTCTGTCGGAACCAGTCCTTCTTGGAAAGGGTGTTGGTTGGGCCTTTCTGCGGCACGCTTGTAAGGCTCTGATTGTCCAAAAGGGGTCCCCACTCGTATTCTATTCTCCTATGCTGTCGTCTGGTATCCGGTGACTTAACAGAACTACAGAATTGATTTCCCTTCCATTCGCTCCTGTAGCTGATTATTTGAAGATGGTTCTCAGTGGGATGATGAGAGTAGAGTACTATGGTGATTTGAGAATAGTAGAATGGTCCCACATATATTAGCTTTTCTACATACTTTACGTGACTATTGTCTCTACCTTGTGTTGAGATTTCAGAGTTCAAACCACTTTAGATGTGAGCTGCAGCTTGACACCTTTCTGGTCTGATATGTTAATTCTTAACCCATTGTTTTATACAGTTTGTTCAAAAGGGGTGGTTCGTGAGGCTGACCCTCTCTGACCTCACTCAAGGGGGCGGTGACTACTTACTTGTACAAGGTTCTAGAAGCAATATCCTCTTAAAGGTTCTAAGATCACATCCCTCTTAAAATAACAACCCACATGACATTGTTCTTTTAGGTCGCCTCTGACGATTCCCCACGCTCTGTTAGAAATATTGTTCCAGTATTCGCTTTATAATGTGTTAGTTAGAGCTAGAAAATGTCTGAAACAAAGGCACATTCCTGTGTGAATTTGGAGTGGGATGTTCTCTCCTTGATTTACAATAGGGCGTGGGCTGTCAACCCCCCTCTATGGGTGAGAGAAGGTCTGGTTGAAGTTAACCATTGCAAAGCTGATCTAACCCATTGGGATCCTCACAGAGCAGTCATGACATATGTGACCGACCGGCTTGATTCGGTCTTATGAAGAAAAATTTGAAAAGGGGCTTTTTTACATTGGATAAAAGTAGAGACTCAGAGCTACAAAATGGTGTATCATACACTGCAATGGGAAATGCTTTGAAAGTTGAGTTACTTGTAAACTCACTTTTAAGAAAATGGCCTTTGAATGTTTTGGTACTACTACTGGAGAGCACTTTGTTTACACCCATTCAGCATCGTTCACACCCTCTTAACCTTTAGCCCCACCCATCTCTTTAAGGGTTGACATGTGAGGCCATGTACTAAACAACCAAATATTTCAAGACTAAAGGCTGGTTTATACTAGGGTGTGTTTGTACGTTTCATCTGGAGTGCCAGAGTGTGCTCTGGGCGTACGTAAACTCAGAGCGTTGTCACATTGTCCGTTCGTAAATTCAGAGTGTTTCACTCTGAGTGTTCAGACCACACACTGGACGTTCTGGACGAGGAGTAGGGTTAATCCAAGCGTTTTGACCTAACAGCAGTAAAGCACCCAAGCTAACTGGCTAATGTGGGCTAGCTTGCTAGCTACTTCCAGACACATGCGAGAACAGCTCACTCTGACCATTCTATTTGCCCTATCAGAACTGGTTAGGTTGTTTTTATGTTATCCAGAGTGTAGGTGCTGGCAACAATTTAATTACGCTTTTTTTCCCAACATTTACTAACACCGGCCTTATTCAACGAGTGTTAAGCGTTCGTAAAGTAGTCAGTTATTCTGTGCTCTGGCAGAATTTACCAGCTACGTCTCGACAGTTGTTGCAGTGATATGAACATTCTATTGAAATGGTTACTAGTGGAGTCTTAGTTTAGACAGTATAGCTAGCTAAACAATTTACCATAATACCAACTCATAGCGTTACTATCCTGTATGAATTTGCAGGTAACTAACCAACCATACATTTATATATTTAAAAAAAGGTTTACATTCAAATGGCTCACCTGTGAAGTAGTGATGCGCAACATATTACTTGTTTCAGGAAACTAGGCATATGTTTGACTCTCGTGTTAAATTTGTACATGTGCATTTGCAGTACACAACAAAAAAAGAAACCAAGCATCACACAGTTCTTTTCCCTAAATTCCCTTTCCCCTCCGTGTCTCACTCACTTGGGTCCCTCTACACGTGTGCTCTGTTAGGCCAACATAAATAAATGCCTATATAGAAATGTCATCATTTGACCATCAGGTATTCCAAAAAGGGTGAACAATAGGTCGACTTCCACTGCACATCATCTGTTGTTGATGAAGAGACATACCACCCCCCTGGATTTCCCTGAATCCAATCAACTGTCTGCTTGGAGAATGGAGTATCGAGTTGAGTAGCCATGGATTTCAGACGAGATACTCACCATGTTTCAGAAAAATGGATATTGCAGTTACGAGAGTCTCGTTGATAGCGTCTTTTTTTGCCAGTGATTCCTCTTGGAAGATTGGATCGGAGGTAAATAAAGAGCCCAGAGCGGATTAATCGGTCGAAGTGGAAGACGTAATTGAGGTTAGTAACTGCCGATCTGATATTCCTATTTTTTGCAGATTTATTAGGAATTTATAGCGGATGCATTTCGTAAAGATGAACGCCAAAATGGCAAAGTTGAGTAGAAACTTTCAAGACAGCAGCCATACAGTATGGCATCATCTTGATGCATTGTGTAATCTTTGGGCCACTTGATTGGGGATTTGCTTGGCCCCTTTGTCCCTCAGACACAGTGGCTTCTGGAGAGGAATTTGCTGCATGTCTGATCTCAGTCAAGCAGAATGAATTCCACCGCATTCCACTCTGTGACAGGCTGGAGTTATGAATGGCGCTGGTCACTCACTTGGGAGCGGTGGTGGCGGCCCAAATAGAGGGTGGCTGACCCCACCCCCACCCCACTATTTGACCACTGCCCCAGAGAGCGGGAATGAGGGAGGGAAAGTTAATGGAATTTCACACGCATCTCTCTTTGCCCATCTGAAATGCCAGCTAAGGATAAGCCTTGTGTTGGATCTTGTGGATTTTCACACCACATATTATTTAATATATCAGAACCAAGGCTGCCCATTCTGATGCCAATTGTGGTGGTCCTGGTGGTTGACCAGTGGTTCTCAAACTTTTTATAGTCCTGTACCCCTTCAAACATTCAACCTCTAACTGCGTACCCCCTCTAGCACCAGGGTCAGCGCACTCTCAAATGTTTTTTTGTTGTTGCCATCATTGTAAGCCTGCTCCACACACGCCATACGATACATTTATTAAACATACGAATGAGAGTTTTTGTCACAACCCCGGCTCGTGGGAAGTGACAAAGAGCTCTTATAGGGCCAGGGCACAAATAATAATCTCTAATTTTGCTGTTATTTAACCATCTTACATATAAAACCTTATTTGTTCATCGAAAATTGTGAATAACTCACCATATGTTAATGAGAAGGGTGTGCTTGAAAGGATGCACATAACTCTGCAACATTGTGTTGTATTGGAGAGAGTCTCGGTCTTAAATCATTTCCCACACAGTCTGTGCCTGTATTTTGTTTTCATGCTAGTGAGGGCCGAGAATCCACTCTCACATAGGTACGTAGTTGCAAAGGGCGTCAGTGTCTTAGGATACTATAAATGCAGCCCAATCCAGAAATCTGGCAGTGGCTTCTGATTAAATTAAATTTTCACAGAACCGCCTGTTGCAATTTCAATGAGGCTCTCTTGTTCAGATATCGGTAAGTGGACTGGAGGCAGAGCATGAAAGGGTTAATGAATCCAGTTGTTTGCGTCATCCATTTCGGGAAGGTACCTGCGTAGTTGCGCACCCAACTCACTCGGGTGCTTCGCTATATCACATTTGACATTGTCTGTAAGCTTGTTAATTTGCACACAAATCATACAATGATGGAAAGACCTGTGTGTTGTCCTTGTTAATGCAGACAGAGAAGAGCTCCAACTTCTTAATCATAGCTTCAATTTTATCCCGCACATTGAATATAGTTGCGGAGAGTTCCTGTAATCCTAGATTCAGATCATAAGGTGAGAAAAAACATCACATTCCCCCAGCATTGTCCCAGCCATATCCGTGGCAGCAGGAAGAATGAAGTCACAATAGTATGGGGCTTACCTGTCCTAGCCACTCGGTAGCTCACCGTATAAGACGCTTCTAGCCCCTTATCATTAATGGTATCTGTTGCTTTTATACATAAATAATGAAACCTGTTCAATTGGGTTTAAATAATGCAAAAACAGTGTTGGAGAAGAAAGTAAAAGTGCAATATGTGCCATGTAAAAAAGCTAATGTTTAAGTTCCTTGATCAGAACATGAGAACATATGAAAGCTGGTGGTTCCTTTTTAACATGAGTCTTCAATATTCCCAGGTAAGAAGTTTTAGGTTGTAGTTATTATAGGAATTATGGGACTATTTCCCTCTATACCATTTGTATTTCATTAACCTTGGACTATTGGATGTTCTTATAGGCCCTTTAGTATTGCCAGTGTAACATGGACGCAGGCCTTTAAAAAAAAACATGTATCAAGTGGAATGAGCAGCAGCTACGTTTAGCTACATACGGACCGTTAGTGGAATTCCCGCGAGAGACTGTTTAATGTGATTGGATGTGAATTATTTGACTAGGCTACCTGTATTTGACGTTGTGGTGTTCGCACAATTTTGGCAGTGAAACGAGGCTACTCGGGTGAGGGGGGGAAAAAACCTCATCCAAATCTATAAAATATATATATATTTTTTAAAGTGAATCACGTTTTTGTTTGGTGTACCCCCGAAGGCATTGCCCCAGATTGGGAATACCTGTACTAGACAGATGTTCTATTCCGGTCCAGCGCTGCTGCTTTATCAATATAGTTTGTGAGAGGTATCCTCCCTACAGTGAATGAATGCATTAAGTCAATCAATAGACATTGATGAATTAGAATTGTTTTGCTGCACCTTTAAAACCTCATGATGAAATGCTGGAAGTACCTGTAGCCTTCTGATGCGATCAATGTCCTTCACATCCATAATGACGGAGGCCTACTGCTACCTGCCTGCGTGTGAAGTAAGAACAGGTATGATCACATAGCAGCTAGCCTGCAGGTTAGGCCTTCCATCCACCCTTCCTCCTTACCACACTGATCCCAGACACTGATTGCACCCATCGCCTTTACCAATAACTCGTCTTTCTCATCAAACCAAATTTTATTTGTCACATGCTTTGTAAACAACAGGTGTAGACTAACTGTGAAATGCTTACTTATTGTCTCTTCCCAACAATTCAGAGAAAGAGAAATTAAGAAATAATAGAAAAGTAATAATAAATAGACAATGAATAACTTTGCTATATACATGGGGTACCAGTACTGAGTTGATGTGCAGGGGTAAGAGTTAATTGCGGTACTGAGTGCTTTGGAGCAGGTTGTCGTCAAGGATATCTCTGTACTTTGCACTGTTCATCTTTCCCTCGATCCTGACTAGTCTCCCAGTCCCTGACGCTGAAATACATCCCCACAGCATGATGTTGCCACCACCATGCTTTTCCGTAGGGATGGTGCCAGATTTCCTCCAGACGTGACACTTGGCATTCAGGCCAAAGAGTTCAATCTTGGTTTCATCAGACTAGAGAATCTTGTCTCATGGTCTGAGAGACTTCAGGTGCCTTTAGGCTAACTCCAAGTGGGCTGTAATGTGCATTTTACTGAGGAGTGCCTCCGTCTGGCCACTCTACCATAAAGGCCTGATTTAGTGGATAAAGACCTGATTGGTGGAGTGCTGCAGAGATGGTTGTCCTTCTGGAAGGTTCTCCCATCTCCACAGAGGAACTCTAGAGCTCTGTCAGAGTGACCATCGTATTCTTGGTCAACTCCCTGACCAAGGCTTTCTCCTTCGATTGCTCAGTTTGTCCGGACGGCCAGCTCTAGGAAGAGTCTTGGTGGTTCCAAACTTCTTCCATTTAAGAATGGAGGCCACTGTGTTCTTGGGGACCTTCAATGCTGTAGACATTTTTTGGCACCCTTCCCCAGATCTGTGCCTCGACACAATCCTGTCTCGGAGCTCTATGGACAATTCCTTAGACCTCATGGCTTGGCTTTTGCTCTGACATGTACTGTCAACTGTGGGACCTTACATAGACAGGTGTGTGCCTCTCATCTCAAGGATGATCAATGGAAACAGGATGCACTTGAGCTCAATTTCAAGTCTCATAGCATGGGTCTGAATACTTACAGTACCAGTCATCTTTGGACACACCTACTCATTTAAGGGTTTTTCTTTATTTTTTACAATTTTCTACACTGTACAATAATAGTGATAACATCAAATGTATAAAATAATACACATGGAATCATGTAGTAACCCAGAAAATGTTATACAAATATTTATTTTTAGGTTCTTCAAAGCAGCCACTCTTTGCCTTGATGACTGCTTTGCACACTCTTGTCATTCTCTCAACCACCTTCACCTGGAATGCTTTTCCAACGGTCTTGAAGGAGTTCCCACATGCTGAGTACTTGTTAGCTGCTCTTCCCTTACTCTGCTGTCCAACTCATCCCAAACCATCTCAATTGGGTTAAGGTCGGGTGATTGGAGGCCAGGTCATCTGAAGCAGCACTCTTCTTCTTGGTCAAATTGCCCTTTAAAAAAAAAAAGTTTACCTTTATTTAACTAGGCAAGTCAGTTAAGAACAAATTCTTATTTTCAATGACGGCCTAGGAACAGTGGGTTAACTGCCTGTTCAGGGGCAGAATGACAGATTTTGTACCTTGTCAGCTCGGGGGTTTGAACTTGCAACCTTCCGGTTACTAGTCCAACGCTCTAACCACTAGGCTACGCTGCCGCCCCCAGCCTGGAGGTGTGTTGGGTCATTGTCCTGTTGAAAAACAAATGATAGTTCCACTAAACACAAACCAGATGGATGGCGTATCACTGCAGAATGCTGTGGTAGCTATGCTGGTTAAGTGTGCCTTGAATTCTAAATAAATCAGTGTTACCAGCAAAGAAGGAAGCCTGTACAGAATACAAATATTCCAAAACATGCATCCTGTTTGCATCAAGGTACTACAGTAATACTGCAAAAAAGGTGGCAAACCAATTCACCTTTTGTCCTCAAGACACAGTGTTCTGTTTGCTACTCATTGTTGTATTTATTTGCCCCAATCTCCATATTTATTTTTTGTATTTATCCTTTTTCTCCCAATTTCATTTACCATTTTGTCTCATCGCTGCAACTCCCCAACGGGTTCGGCAGAGGTGAAGTTCGAGTCATGCGTTCTCCGAAACATGACCCGCCAAACCGCGCTCCTTTAACATCCACCAGCTTAGGCCAGCTGTACCAATGTGTCAGAAGAAACACTGTTCAACTGACAACCAAAGTCAGCCTGTGGGCAACCGGCCCACCACGAGGAGTCGCTAGAGCGCGATGAGTCAAGTAAACCCCCCCCATGTAAATGACATTTCTCTATTTAATTTTCAGTAACTTTTCTAAAACATGTTTTGCTTTGTCATTATGAGGTATTGTGTATGAATGGGTGAGAATTTGTTTATTCTATTTAATCAATTTTGAATTCAGACTGTAACGCAACAAAATGTGGAATAAGTCAAGGGGTATGAATGCTTTATGAAAGCACTGTAAGTGTTCCTCTTGTCAAGGTGGGAGGTGGCAGTGTGGAGTGCAATATAGATTGTGTCATTTGTTGGGGCCCTATACGAATTGGAGTGGGTCCAGGCTGTCTGTGACGATGGTATTGATGCGAGCAATGACCAGCCTTTCTAAGTGCTTCGGCGATAGTAATTTAGACTGGTTACCTTGGGGTTCTTGGCCAAACGAACTGTGGTGATCTGCTTGAAATATGAGATTTTGAAAATGTCAGTGAAGACACTTGCCAGCTGGTGAGCACATGCTCTGAGTATGTGTCCTGGTAATCCGTCTGGCCCTGTGGCCTTGTGAATATTAACCTGTTTAAGGGTCTAACTCACATCGGCTACGAACAGCGTGATCACACAGTCGTCTGGAACAGCTGGTGCTCTCATGCATGGTTCAGTGTTGCTTGCCTCGAACGAGCATAGAAGGCATTTAGCCCATCTGTTAGGCTCACGTCACTGGGCCGCTCGCAGTTGGGTTTCCATTTGCAATCGGTAATAGTTTGCATCCGACGAGTGTCAGAGCCAGCGTAGTAGGATTAAATCTTAGTCCTGTATTGACACTTTGCCTGTTTGATGGTTCCTTGAAGGCGGCAGCTGTAGCCCTTAGCCAAGAGCAGATTTTGCCTGTAATCAATGGCTTCCGGTTGGTATATTTATATATGGTCTCTGTAGGGGGGGAGACGTTGTCAATTCATTTAGTAGTGACCGATGTGGAAAATTCCTCTGCCATCGAATTCATTCTTAATCATATTCCAGTCTGTGCTAGTGAACCAGTCCTGTAGCTTAGCATCCACTTAATCGGACCACTTCCGTATTGAGCACGTAACTGGTGCTTTTTGCTTGTATGCATGAATCAGGAGGATAGTGTTATGGTCAGATTTGCCACATTGGAGGACGAGCGAGCGCTTTTAATGCATTTCTGTATGTGGTGTAAAGGTGATCTCAAGTTTTGTCTCTCGCCTCTAGTTGCACAGGTGACACATGGATTTCAGTTTCCCTGCATTAAAATCAGCGGCCACTAGCAGCGCTGCCTTTTTGGATGAGCGTTTTCTTGTTTCCTTATGGCCCTCTAAAACTTGTTGAATGCGGTCTTAGTGTCGGTATTGGTTTGTGGTGGTAAATGGACAGCTACTTAAAATATAGATAAACTCTCTTGGTAAATAGTATGGTCTACAGCTTTTTATTAGGTATTCTAATGAAGGCGAGCAGAACCTTGAGACTTCCTTAATATTAGAGATTGCACACCAGCTGTTGTCAACAGACACACCTCCATCCTTGAGCTTACCCGAGGCTGAGGTTCTGTCCTGTCAATGAATATAAAAACCAGTGAGATGTATATTATCCATGTCCTTGTTCAGCCACTACTCCAAGAAACATAGGATATTACAGTTGTTCAGGTCCCATTGATAGAATAGTCTCGTCCAGTTTGTTCTCCAGTGATTGTACGTTCACCAATAGAACGGATGGTAGAGGCGGTTTATTTACCCGCCAATGTCATTTCATCGGGTTGCCCGCACGTCGGCCTTTTCCTTTTCCAAGTCTCAGGATTAGGGCCTGGTCCGAGGTGAGCAGTATGTCCTGCGCTACCAACTCGTTGAAGTAGAAATCTTCATCTAAATCTAGATGAGCTGTTCAGATGTCTAGAAGCTCTTTTTGGTCATAAGAAACAATGGCAGAAACATTTGTTTTAGGGTCAGAAGCCTGTAAAACGGCAGCTATCCATTGCAGTGCCATTCTTTCATCCTCTGTTCTTTCTTCTCTCACTTAACCACCACCTCTGCAGTTACAACTTCCCCTCTCTCTTTTCCTTGGTCCTCCTCTCCCCAAGGCCAGCTTGAGGAGACAGCTCTCTCGATCCCCAGCTGAGGAATTCAACATTCTTAAACAATCTCTCCTGCCAAAACAGTGTTCGTTGCCACAATGTTGAAGGAATGTTTTCCCATTCAGCTGCCCCCCCCGTGTTTGTCTCCAGCTTGTTCTTCCTGTGGTGAAGTTTGACCGCTCCCTGTCACGTGTAGGCGGTGGCGGAGTGCAGGTTTGACAGCAACCATTCATTATTTTTACTGATATTATTATGAGTTCCATAACCATCCAAAAGCAAGCTGTTGTCAAGGGGCTGTTGTAGCGAGCAGATGCAAGAGGGATGAGGGGAGAGAAAATAGATTTGTTTTTGTTCCTTGTGCGGTAAACACTGACAGGCCAAGCACAGGACAGTCTGTTCCACAGAGGGCTATCAAGATAAAGATAATATATAAAGGGGTGATAGTTGGGTGTAACCCCCCCCACACACACACACATATATACACCCTCCCCTACTTCCGCATGCCAAAATATAACTTGTAAAGTGCCTGTAGAGGGAGTGAGGCGTGGGGAGTGGAGGATAGTGAGGCTAGTATGGTGGAGCCAGAGTTCATTCTGACGTCTGCTTTAGGATTAATAACAATGGCTGCTTTGTACAGTAGGGCATTAGGCTAATATCTGTCCACTGATTTCTTTTTTTCACTGGACAGACACAGAGAAAGAGGTTTGTTTGTCCTACCACCAGTCTATTATTGGGCCAGCGAGAGGGGTGAAATGTTTCTTTGACACTTCAGTGTTGCTGTGATGTATAGCTTGAAGCACGGCGAGGAGGTCGTCTTAAGTGAGTTTGCAACACACAGAACTCTGCGAAGGCGTGACCTCCGGGCTCAACCCATGTTGGACTGCTACTGAACTGGAGGAGACTTCCTATCAACAGCAAGGTGTTGCTGCTTCACTGGATTACATAACCGTTACAGTATCTAGCTTCATACTGATCATTTTGGCCAAAAAGTACTACACTTCAAGGTTTTGTATTAAGTCACCCCTGGTTTTCTGGTCCTAGTCCTTGTTCTCTGCTCCAGGGTCATCCATCAGACACTGGGCTCTTTATCCAGGCAGAGGAGAGCCTGCGTGGGCCACTGTGCCAGCCATCTCCCTCCTTGCCTGCCAACTCGCTCTCCCTCTACAGCCTCTTCTTTCACTCTCTCCTACTCAAGCCCTTTCAGCCCCCTTTCTCTCTCTCTCCTTTTCCTGTTTTCCATGGCAGGCAGAGTGCTTTTCCAGCCTACGCTCTGTCTGTCTGGGTCTCTCACTGTATCTCTGTCTCTCGTTCACCCCCAAACCCTAGACGTGCACCCAGCTGTCAGGGACAGTTAAATCACTGTCCACTATTGTGCTACATACTTCAGTTAAAGTCCAGGTAGCAGATAATGGACCCTAAAAGATATTTATGTAGTTGGTGCTGTATATTGAGTACAGTGCATTCGGAAAGTATTCAAACCCCTTCCCTTTCTCTACCTTTTTATGTTACAGCCTCTAACATTATTACGTTTTGTTTTCCCTCATCAATCTACAGACACATGCATACCCCATAATGACAAACCGAAAACAGGTTAAGAAATGTTTGCAAATTTATTACAAGTTAAAAATAATAATGAACTACTTGAAATTGAGCTAAGGTGCATCCTGTTTCCATTGATCATCGTTGAGATGTTTCTACAACTTTATTGGAGTCCACCGGTGGTAAATTCAATTGATTGGACATGATTTGGAAAGGCACACACACCTGTCTATATAAGGTCCCACAGTTGACAGTGCATGTCAGAGCAAAAACCAAACCATGAGGTCTACCTCCCAACAGTACAGTGACCCTAAGCACACAGCCTAGACAACGTAGGAGTGGCTTCGGGACAAGTCTCCTAATGTCCTTGAGTGGCCCAGCCAGAACCCGGACTTGAACTCGATCGAACATCTCTGGAGAGACCTGTAAATAACTGTGCAGCTACGCTCCCCATCCAACCTGACGGAGCTTGAGAGGACTTTCAGAGAAGAATGGGACAAACTCCCCAAATACAGGCCTGCAAGCTTGTAGCGTCATACCCAAGAAGACCTGAGGCTGTAATCGCTGCCAAAGGTGCTTCAACAAAGTACTGAGTAAAGGGTCTGAATACTTATATAAATGTGATATTTCCATTTTTTCTTTTTAGATAAACTTTTGTCATTATGGGGTATTGTGTGTAGATTTGAGGATGTATTTATTTTTTTGTCTATTTTTAGAATAAGGCTGTAAATGTTGCAAAATGTGGAGAGTCATACACTCAAATTCTGAAGCAACTTCAGAGGTAAGATAGTGTTTAATACTGCGTTATGTATTATCCTATACTATGGGTAACAATGTAGTAAAAATATTCAGTGGTGATCAGATAAAGCAACATCAACAATAGAGGAAATGATAGAAAGCCCCTTGGTGATAACCTGGTCCAGAGTATGGCTGCGGTTATGGGTGGGCCCAGTAACATGTTGGATAAAGTCAAAAGATTCATGAATTCAATGGCCTTGAATTCATTCTCTTCGTCAACATGAATATTAAAATCGCCCAACGCAAGGATTTTATCATAGTTCTCAAGGACAATCAACAATAGTTCAGGTAAATCAGGGTTATGGCCTGCACTGGTGGCTGACATTTAAACAGTATATAGCATGATGATAAGAATACTAAAAGTTGCCAAACGAAATGTCCTTACAGCATTAGTAAAAGAAAAAAGCCCTTTTCTGATTGAGTATGAAAAGCTGCAGAGTGGTACTACAATCTAATGACAGCCATGTTTCCGTGAGAAACATGCAATGATGTAATTCACGAGAAAGGTTTTACTAGCTCTAACATTTTAAAATCGCCATATTCCATGAGGGCCATTCTGCCCCTGGAGCATCTGCCTCAAGGTAACCAATGAGAATAACAACCAAATTATTAACATTACAACAATGTTTTCTGACTGTCTCTAATCTACAGTTTGTATAAACTCAGACTGAGTTAAAGGAACAGAAATTAGGTTACTCACAATAACCATTGTGCCATTTCTACAGGAGTTGATATGCTTTCTATGTCCTCTGTTGCTTATTCTGACGAGAATTGGAGCACTACCAGACCTTGTCAGTCTCTAAAACATCTTGCACCTGACGCATTTGTGCCCAGCCGTGGGTAAAAACACCAGTGAGCTAGCAGCTAACTGGTACTTAACAGGAATCCGGGACACAAAGTTGTGGTCCCAGCTGTAACGGCTGTCCACATTGCGGAATCCGTAGCAATACTAACTTTAGCTATGATTTTTAAAAAGGATTTAATTAAAAACTATTTCATAAAAACAACAAACCGAGTATAGACAGGACACCGTTCAGTTGCCCGCTTCTGGCCAGGTGTATCCAGGTGAAAGGTATGATCCCTTATTGATGTCACTTGTTAAATCCACTTCAGTCAGTGTAGATGAAGGGGAGGAGACGGGTTAAAGAAGGATCTGTAAGACACAATTAGGAAGGTGTTAGTAGTACTATTGACCAATCACTGACGAAAGGCGTAGACTTCGGCTACCAAACTTGCCTCAATCCTTTTTTGGGTTCGAACAGCTGAAGAAAAAAAAAAACCTGCCAAACACTAAAACGAACAAAAATGTCAAATGTCTTCACAATATATGCACGAACTATTTCAGCTAGCATCTGGAATCTGCTTTGTGCAGGTGAAATGTTGTCCCAAAGGCAACTGTTAATTCACGTTGACTCTAGTGTTCCTTCCATATCTTATGTGCATTAGCGACTCACAACAAAGAAACCTAGCCAAGTGATACGTTATTTTCCCAACATTCTCTTTTCCCTACGTGTCTCTCACTACATTTAGAATCTGACAGCTCCCTCTACACACACGTGCTACGCAACCAAGGTCCCATTAGGCCTACAGAAATTACTGCCTATTAAAACGTATCTAACTGATAGGACACACAAAAAAAACGTAGACAAGCTATATTCCTTGCCAAATCATGACGGCTTTATCACACATTCAAAATGGACTGGTTGAATTAAAGTAGGGAAATACAGTATGTGTTCCAACCATGGCCTGCATCTTTTAGGTTTTTATTTGTGAACTGCTATAGTGTGCCATTTAGAGTAGGTTACAAGTGCTTCAATACGGAGTTCTAAGTGTTTGATTATAAATGGAAAAAAAGTAATGCAAGAATCTAGGCAACAATGCAGCAAGCAATAGGCAAAACCTAGAGTTATACTTATGTAAAAAACAACAACAACTAAACGTTGCATTTAATCTGCTTTTCCATGGCTGGGAGCCTGCCTAGGATCAAACACCCTAGCCAGCCTGTAGACCTCTGGCTGGATGGGTGTCCCCGTGCTTTGACAACTTTGAAGGCCAAGTAGAATGCATCATGGAGATGGTCAAGCACCTCCCTTCTCTCTCCAATCCCAATCTTTCTCAATAGCTCATCTGTCTTGGCACCACACCCACATGTTTTTGCCGTGCCATTCATTTGGTAAGAGCCCAGATCCTCCATGACATTGTATGCAGACACTGTTGTGGGACGGTGGGTTCCTTCAAGGATTGACAGAGCTGTCATCAGTTTAGACCAGCCCTCCGAGATGAAGGTTAGTGTAACAGTGAGGGCCTGCACCACCTCTGTTTCCAGCTGGCTGAGAATGTTTGTGACTGCCTGGGATGATGACTTTTCTGCCAACCAAAACTCTCTGTACAGATGAACATGCTCCGCATGGTATTTCACTGCCTCAAACCAGCTATTCCCTCTGGAGCTCACTGCTTCAGGAGGAGCCTTGGCCTGCACACACTCCTTCATAATAAGGCAGCTCACCCATCTTCTCTTTCTGGCAGGCTTCTTGAAGGAGACCGATCTCATCCATTTCACAAGTGTTGCAACTTCAGAGAGGTGTTTGTAGTGTTGCCAGGTCTCACCCACCAGATTGATGACATGGCAGAGACCGGTTACATGGACACTGTTGGGCATCACTCCTTTCAGAATCTCATTGTATGCCTTCAGGCAGTAGGAGGCATTATCTATGACTGCCCAGGCATCATTCAGGTTCAGATATTTGCTGTGGAGGGAGGCTAGTATAGCTTGGGAAAACTTTGAACTCTGTCCATGAAAATGACAACCACCAGAACGTACTGGTTTTCAATACCTGCAATGAAAGACAAGGAAAACTTAAATAATGTTTTAACCTAACACTTATTTTGTCACTTTTTCAAGTGTTAACAATATAGATACAGCGATAGTTAGCTAGATGGAGAGGCAGACAACTGCTGACATTATGCATCGCTATATTTCACCACCATAGCTCGTCGTTTGGAATATCACAATTTGCATGTGGACAATTCACATTGCAGAATGTAAATGTAGGCTATTGCAACGGTATATTAATAGGCTGTTAACTCCCCAATGACGATGTTTAGAACGCTGCAATCCCTTGGATCGGTTGTCTTGTCAACAACCACTGCAAACTTCTTGACATGGATCTTTTGTAGAACGGCAGTCATATGTTGGTCGAACACATGGGGCAGGTGAGTTTGAAGGCTGCTCTCATTTTTGGCCAACACTCCTCCCTGTTTGCAATGCTTCACTAGAACCGGCCGTAGCTTTCTTAGCTTTTCTAAGGGGATCCCAGACTCGGCGCACACAGCCACAAAGTCCTGAATAAATTCTAGTCTTGAATCTGCTGATGCGCTTGCACTAGTAATGGCCATTTTGAAGTGGCATGCTCTGGCTAACACAGTGCTTTTCCTTGTTCTTCACATGGGATTTTCCAATCAATGGTATGTTGACAGAATTTGCAAAACAGCTTATCGCCTGACTCGTAAGTCCTTTGGATATGGCTCTGCTCTGAATTTAGGGGTTAGGGGCTTTTTAAATTTTTTTTGACGACTCTTCGACATGTTTCTCAAAGTGACGTAATGGTCCCACGAACGAATGACCCCCGCCCCCTCTCAAAACACCCCAATCAAAAACGGAATTATTTCTCTAGGCCTACCCTCTGTAGTTTTACAATCATGAAATAATGTAGGTTACTACAATAATTAGGCCTACTTTTGATGATAAAAAAAAAAGAAAAAAAGTTTCAGCCAAATTACGGAAAATTCTGCAATATTCCACGTTTTACAGTTGATTCCATTTTTATTACCAAATTCTGCGATTCCGTCTGTGTTTTCGCATTGCGGAAATCATAGGGCCCTAGTGTAGGGGCTATTTGTTTTATGTTTAATAAAAGCCTGCCCACCTAGTATAAACTCACAAATAAAAAACAGGGCTAAAGAAAACACGTCAAATGCGGGTATATACTGTTTAAAAAAGGAATCATTTTTGCTTTCTAATGCTAAGTGTCTCAACTCCCATAATAAAGAAATAACACTTCTTGAAACAGGTTGTAAAAGGTGAACAGTGATATGGATGAAAGATGCACCTGTTTCAGTAGCGCGAGTCATGGCTCAAATGGCGTTTTTGTCTTTCATTTAGCAAATTACCTCAAGTAAAGTAGACCGTTGATAATGGCTGCCTATCAACTGCAATAATTTCTGTAACCAGCACTTAAAAATAAAACAAATCTTCAACTGTTTATGACAATGAGGTGAAGAGCGCTTTATATCCGTGGCAAATCATTTGAAAGATGTAAATCCCCTCTTACTAACTAGGTAGGCCTATTTGTTTTTTGTTTTCTCCCTTTTATGATGATGATCAGTGACCATTTTGATAACTGCACTGTGATTTTAAAATGAAATGTTAATGACTCAATTTCATTTAAACGTGTTAACATATAAAACATTCACACTAACACATACAGAGGTAATTGTGTAGGCCCAGGCCTTCGTCCGAGTGCAGCGTTCTTGATATGCATGAGTTCTCTCCTCTAATGGAGTTCTTTGAGGAAGCTGTGCGTGTGTGTGCGCGCGCGCTACAGGCGTAGGGGAGAGAGAGACTCTTACATCCAGTATCGCTGCCCTCCATCACAGTCTGTCTGTTGTTGGACTCCAGTGTGGGTTCTGGTTACTGGTTTAACATACTGGGATGTGGGCCAGGCCTGGCACATGAAGGCCTAATGAAGCCTGTCCCAGACCACTCTGAATGTTGTTTGTCTCCTGCTGTTCCGTACAGGATAAATCAGGATCACATCAACCACAGCCAGGGAACATAGAGACCCATGCTGCTCTGATCTTTGTTGTGATTGGTCAAGGCGAGAATGAGCGGAAGGGTTGATGTAGCGGTTTGGGATGTGGTGATTTTGGACATTGGAAGCGACAGACATTTTCGTAAACAAAAATCTGCCATGTGACATATCTTTTAAACAAAATTGAGTCATTAACATACATTTTAAATCACAGTGCAGTTATCAACATATCTTTGAAATCACTAGAATAATTTTAGCTGAACTTTTTTGCTTGTACTTCTTTCAGATTTTGACCAGGGAGATCGTAGCACCAGAAGAACTTGTCATGTCTGGATGTCCTCTGCCCTAGTGGAAAACAAACCACTGTAATTCATATTATTAGGTTTGAAAGACCAAATTGGCCTTCTCTGAGGACATCCATCTGTCATCCAGCAAAGGTCCTCTCTCGCTCTTGATCGCTGTCTGCCTGTCTGTGTTTTAGAGCCCTGACTCAACAGCCTTGAAGTCACAACTGTGCTCTCTTAGGTTGTGATGATATATGAGTGTTTATACAGGGTAGGGGTGTGTAGGTGGACAGTTAAATACTGTTATTGTCAGGTGAAGGTAGGTTCCTCCATGGGGTGTGTTTGTGTGTGAGAGAGAGAGAGTGTGTCTTGCGCCCATGCACTACCAAGCCTAGCCAGCTACAGGTCTATAGTTAGACGGCCCATCAACAGCTGCCATTATATTGCGCCCACTCGCCCCCTACCTCTCCACACTCAACCCCTCTTTCCCCTCTCACCCTCTCCCAAACCACCAGTTATCCCCAGCAGTAACAAGAGGAGCCACCCATAGTGCTTTGCCACAGATGAGGTAGATCTGAGGGGGAACTGGTTAAACTTTCCACTCGACCAATGATAATTATGGATATAATTTCCAACTAATATCACCATAATATTGACCTTGATACACAAATGACTGTTGCTGCCTAACATAAGGCTTTTCCTCCCATTCATTTGTTGTTTCAAACATTGGCAGACTTTGTTTGAGATGTAGAATTCTCTCGGGCGCCATGTTGGCACCAAAGCTCCAATAAGAGAACTGCCCCAACTAACCCTAAATTACCATTCTTTCATCACATTTGGTGCTAACTAGAGAACGACTGTAATTGTCCGATATATTAGCCTTTTGTATTCTTGGCTATCGGCCCTTCTCTATCGGCTTTGCCCATAGTCCATGTACATAGTTAAGCTGCTACTATGACAGCTTTCACTCACCGCCTGAGCTACGAGCACTGCACATTGAATGTCTAGGTGAGAAAATCAGCAGCAGCAGCAAGCTAGCTCATTCTCCAACAGAAAGGTGCATTATTGAGAAATGGATGAATTGACACAGTGACCAAATTGAAACTCCTCCTATTGCAAATATTTGTTTAGTTAATTCACTAACAAGATAGCTAAGCAGAGAGCTATGTGACCGGTTTAGCAAAGATTACCATAACTAACCATTTTATGTTGTGTTAGCTAGCTATATTAGCTACTATGCTAGCTAGCTGTCTTGGTAAACATGGTGCTAAGCTATCAGATAGGATCTAATAGCTAACATAGCTAGCTACCCTTAGATAGTTATCATTTTGAACATGCACCGTTTTTGGCAACAAAGCCATCTGACTTGCGGTGTAATGCTAGCTATTTACTAGTGTGCTGATCTGACCAGCCGCAATCGTATCCGTAAATCGACAGTTGATAGTCAGATTAGATGATTGTCGTAATAGGGAAAGATGGAAGTGTTTTAAAATGCTTAAATAAAGGTTGTCAATAGGGTTAGCTACCTAAAGAATCTTCCAGCATGTTTATGGACCAAAAATCTGTAGATCAGCGCTCGTGTGTGTGTTCTCACTTATCAAACTATGGGCAGATTGGAGTCATTCAGACAGAACGCGCCTCGGGTTTTCTAATGATCAATTAGCCTTTTTTAAATGATAAATATGCATTAGCTAATACAACGTGCCAGATTCCATAAAAACTCTGCCATTTCCAGCTACAATAGTAAGTTACAACATTAACAAGGTCTACACTGTATTTCTGATCAATTTGATATTATTTTAATGGACAAAAACAAGCACATTTCTAAGTGACCCTAAACTTTTGAACAATAGTGTATATTATTTAGTATAAAGACAAGGAATTATTGGGTGCTCCCGAGTGGCACTTGGCACTAGATCTCAGTGGTAGAGGCGTTACTACAGACCCTGGTTCGATCCCGTGCGGTTTCACAAACGGCCATGTCCCATAGGGCGGCACACAATTGGCCCAGCGTCATTCGGGTTAGGGGAAGATTTGGCTGTGGTAGGCCGTCATTGTAAAAGAAGAATTTGTTCTTAACTGCCTAAAGGTTAAATAAAAATTATCAAGTGTTTGTCAAATTGTGAATGAGAGACTAATCAAGTGTGTACAGCCTGCACAAAAAAAACAAAAAACAAAGCAGAGCTCATGCCTTCAAGCAACTTTTTTCAAATCATCACTAGTCTGATGATGCAACCTTACAATGTATTACAAATCTAAACGTATAGAATAACTAAAGTTACATTAACTCTAAATTGAGCATATAGGAGTACCTATTTCTTTGTTAACCCCTCAACACAGAATAGCCACATGCGCGCACTCCCTCAAATCATTTGGAGAAAAGATTTATATTTTATTCAGCTTTGTTCAATTGTATTCTTCATACTATAAAATAATGCCACGGAATTCTGAGAATCTTGTCTGCTAAATGAACTAGTGTAGCACACAGCCATTTGGCGTGGCCACATCAGGACCGAACATAAGGACAACTCAGAGTATGCTATTCTGTTCTGAAATAGACTACATTTTCTTCATATCATGTTTCTTTAGACCTGTCTAAAATAAATAATGGATGTATTGTCAAGGTGTAGGCTATATTACATGGATTTCTTAGACTTTTAAAAAATGTAGATGTTCCAAAGGTCTGCATCATGTGTGGAAGCCAGGAGATGCTAAGTGTGTTTTGTTAATTTACTGTCAATTACCGTGAGACCGACTGCTATTTCATGAGACCGGCTGACGAAATTTCATGACCGCCACAGCCCTAGTTACAGCCCACCCATTTCTTGACAGATAGCTGAACTAGCCAATTGAGTTATTTCGAATTTCGTCCTGGCAGCTGAGTTGTTTAGAGATGCGTCGTGACAGCTGGAGAGAAAAAAAATATCCCGATCATGGAAAATTACAACCTATACTAGTTTCATAAGCATCCGTGATCACAAATCATGACGTTACGTTGGACCCATTTGCATTGAATAGATGTTATTTTATATTTTCAATCAATCAGCAGAGCCTATGGTCAACAACATTTGCATTGAAGCATCACTCCAGCATGTCACGCCTGTTTGGAAGAACATCATAATGTGATGCTTCTATGCAAATGGAAGGCAAACAGATTGTTTGTCATCTGTAGCACCATAGACTCCACTGATCAGCCAGGAAAACCCAATAACTCAATGCATGCACACACTCTTATTGAAAATGCCTTCGTCTGTGTTTAGAGTAGGCCTATGCCATCTTAATTTACCCAGTTTGTCAAGACATTCAAGACATGTAGTTAGATTGGTACAAACAAAGTCAAATGTATTATTTGATTTTCATATTGATGCATTAATGACATGGCTGTCTCTGGGAAATGTTGTCATCCAAATTTTCAAATGTAATGATATTGAATATCGGCATAAAATATCGATCTTGACCCCCAAAAAATAGGTTATGGCATCAGCCCTAAAACAAAATCCATATTGGTCATTCTCTAGAGCGTCTGAGGTTTTTGTGCTAACCTACTGTGCATCTCTGACTGTGGTCAGTCGGGGCTAGTCACTGCTAGCCCTAAACATGTCTCAGGGAAAATGGCAGTCTGGTCTCTTCCTGTGTCAAGCCAGCTAGCGCTAGCGCTCTTCCCTGCTGGCAGGCAGGCCTGGCGAATGGGAAGGCCTATTATTAGCAAGCCACATTCCACTTCCTCCCTTGCCACTCCTCTCCTCTTTGTTCTAATTTAATTGAATACGATTTCCAGCTGCTGTCCAGTGTAACATTCCACAACAAACCAAGAGAACTCTGAATCCGAGCCCTTCTGACATTGTCATTTTTGGGTTGTTAGCCTTAATGGCATTCCATCAATTCCATCTATCTGAGGATGTTTTCCCTTAGAAACCCAGAGATCAGCTTTTCCCAAACTTGGTTCTGGGGGCCACTAGCCAGAATGCGACTTTCGTTAGTTTCTTCTCTCTAGTCGAAACGGTGCTATGCCACAATGTGGACAACCAGAGTCCGGCGTGGTATATGGCTGGGAAAATCCAGGGATGGAATGTGTCTCTGTACTCCTAATTATCCCAGAATGGTGACTCGAAGATTGGAGTACTGCTGGTTTCAAATTAAAATGCCGTTTTTGTCATCTAATGCTATAGCAGCCCTTTGGATTCCATGAAAATGCAACGTCTTGCATTGGGATGAGTTGCTGCTGGAAGTGTTGTCGACTCCAATGGGTTGATTTAGCATTGGCTAGCCTAGCATGCTGACAAAAACTGCAGTTTAATGAAATACTGAGTTTTTAAAATCTTCTCAATGTATCATTTTGGATAATGGGATAATTAAGAGTACAGTGTGCACTCCCATCTCTGGATTGAGGTATGTTTTCCAAGCCATATCTCCCAGAGGCTCCACGGTGTCCTGATCATGGCAGCCTGCCGTTCAGACCTTACAGAGAATTAAAGCGACCGTAAGATCTGATTATTTTGGCCTAGGGGACACCAAGGAATGCACATTTTTGTTTTTGGCCTAGCACTACACAGCTGACTCAAATAATCAACTCATCAATCTTTTGTCATTTTAATCTGCTATAGTGCTTGGACAAAAACCCAAACATGCACACCTTGGGGTCCACAGGATCGAGTTTGGGAAACACTGTCATAGATCTATAGCTAATGCTATTCTTGTTAGAATTCTATGTTTTCCTAATAGTTTGGGCAAGTCTTCAGCCCCTGAAATAAAGTGTTTAGCCATAGATAGACAGCGAGACTCCTATTCCCATAGAGACCCAGTCCTCTACAGTCAGTGTTGGGTTTCCATTGTGTGGATGACCTGGGGGATTCTCCTTGTAACCAGAGCTCTGGAGCCTGGGCAGAATGGGAAAGCAATCCTCTCCTTTTTTCCCGGCCTCTGATTAAGGTTACAGGGAGGGAACGGGAATGCTGTTCATTCCAACAAGGCCCGGTCACTTTCTGGTGTGGTTCAGTGATTCAGACAACCTTTAATTACATATAGGACATTGTTTTACCATAATGTGTGTGTGTGTGTGTGTTATTGTAACCATTCGCCTTCCTAAACTCCAAATCTGATTTTGTGTTAAACCGTCATCCCGTGTCTGTTCTTATATAATAGAGAGGGTGTAGGATGTTGTGCAGTCTCTATGGCAGGGCAGTTATTGTACCATTTTGTATGTCCGTCTCAGTATTTCTCTTATCACTGAATCTCAGAAAGCAGCACAATCTGTGCCTCTGGGTTTATCAGCGTACAACATCACAATCAGACACAAGTCCAGTCTAGTTTCACACAAAACAACCCTTAGAATTCAGCTATAGGTCTATAATGTAGGCTGCCACCCGATCTCCATATTTACATATACTTCTACTGTAACCATTTCTCCACCATTTGACCTTACATTGCATTATCATGGTCTTCAACAAGGCCCCATAGAGGTCTCTTATCATAACCCCTGCACTCAGTCTGCTATTGTGTTCATGCAGCCATAGAGAAACTTTATTGTTTTGGCTTAATGAAAGTTGAATGTGAAATGGAGAAGGCCCGTAAGCTCTCTGGTCTGCCTTCTGCTAATTTCTTGTCTAACAATCAGAGCAGGTTCTGGTTGTATACTGAGAGAAAAGCCAGCTTTTAGGCTTAACCTGATGAACCAGTGGGTTTGTTCATGTCCATGTAAGAGGCAAAGGATTGATTAACATGTACACATAACATAACACCAGACGAGACCTAGATAACGCCTACACAAGGAAACAATGGTAAACCATGTTTTGGGGTTTCAGGTTCCATGTTAACATTAAACGTTCTAAGACTGGTTACATTCTAGTGAGAATGTGAATCAGAATGGTATTGTGCTGATTGATTAAACATTTGGCACCAGTATGGAGGATAGTTTGCCTAACTGTGTACATCTAAAGGCTCTCCATATTGCCCAGTGTGTATCACTGTAGTTACAGTGCCTGTCTGGCAATGTCGTGGAGGGAACCAAACAATGTCTGGTGTCTATTGACGTCTCCATGGCTCCAAGTCGGACAAATTCCCTGAGCTCAGGTTGAGTTGTTAACAGTGTCTGAACTGTGTCTGATGTTGAGCCATGTAGCAGTTAGACCACCTACAATATGTACTCCCACCTCCCATAACACTACATGGTGGCAATCATAGAGCCATCACATTACTTAATCACTTACATAACTTGGATCACTGGCCTTGTATGGCCTAATGTGTGTGTACCATGAATGCACAATAAGTGTGTGTGTCTGTGTGTGAGCAGCAGCTGCCTGCTTGCCAGCCGCGTAGGCAGTGTATTTATAGAGACACTGCTGGCTCTCCAGCATGTCAGGGGCAGCCGGACGGGACAACCCAGCACCTCTCAAGTCCCTCATTCCCTCCTCCCCTCCCATACCGTAAATATGAAACACAAAAGGACAACACTCAGCAACAACAACAGCAGTACTCAGAAGAGGAGCTAGGATCCCCCCGCCCCACTTTTCCCAAAGTAAATAGTGAGCTCCGCCATTTTTCTGCTGTGATTTAGCCCTTTATCCACTCTGGCTTTCCTCACATTCTCATACATTGTTATGCAGGCAGAGATTCAAATGCTTTGCAGGCATCAATTTCAAATGAATGGGTAAGATGAGTACCATAGTGTGTTGCTGTTACGTGTAGATCCAGCCCCTCAGTAGGTTATGTACACACAAGGCCCTGTTGGTCTGTGGAGCGCTGGCGTAAACAGGGAGGCTAGGGGGAGAAGAGGACGGAGAGACTGTTTATGCTGAAGTCCTGTGAGTTATGAGGTGTGCTAGAGACAGTGCAGTGGGATAGTTTGTGTGTGGTGGCGTGCAACAGATGGGGACTGTTGTTTCAGCCTGCAAGGCCGTCCCTTACCGTTGCTCCAGCCATTGTTCCCATTTCCTCTGTAAACAATGTGCTTCTCTTTCCCAAACACCGCCACACGAAGCCCCCAGGCCTACACAACATCTCAACCCCCTGCAGGCTTATGCAAGCCCCTGTATATGTGTTTTCCTGATTCTGACACTGTGCCATAATGGTGATTGCTTTAATGGCGGATCTTCAGGTTCAACTTGGTAAGAGGACAGGATCACCTGCTATCTTGCTTTGAAAGAAAAGGGAAAAGAGAGCTGATCCACTGCTGTTCAGAGGTGAGGAGCAGTGGTGGTTGGTGCTTTTTAAGATGAGAGAGGACAATGTTTTTTTTAATGAGCATATTGGATGACTGTCATTCATATTTGATTTCATATTCAAATGTTCCCTGTACCCATCATGAGGTTGCTACATCCTAGCCTTTAAATGAAAGTTTACACACATTGACACATTCAATACCGTCTTGCCTGCATCTAGCTGATCTAGGGTGTAATCATTGGTCCAATAGTTGCAAATGAGAGTTTCTATTAGACAAATTCAGGCTTTTGTTCTGTTTGCTTCCTTTTTAAGAAATGTTTTTCAACAGAATAGTCAGAATGAATACAATCCTGATCATACACAAACACTGCTTTCATAGCAGCCACATACAAACAGCATGGTTCCTTTGATAGAGCTCTCCTACTTTCACCTTTTCCATTCACTTGTGGACTTCAGTGCACAACACATCAGCTGTCTGTGACCAGGTGAAAAAACTTTCCAAGCCAAACCTTCATATCATAACCGCTACACACAGCCTACATATTAGCTAACGTCATAGTCAACATAGCTACTAGAACTAACATGGAGTAAACACGCTACAAACATGCAGTACAGTGTACAGTCAGCAAGCAGTTGAGCAGTTACACAGTTGTGCCGCGGTTTAATAAAACCAAACGTTTTCCTTGACTTAGAACAGTTCCAATGTTGGATAGCCATAACCAGCTAGCTAACATAGCATCCCTCTCTGTTTGAGCCAGGTGTTTGAGTAGGCTAAACTAGCTAGCTGCATGTGAAAAGTTTTTTTAAATTATGAAATCTAGATGGCTCTTTCTCGGTCGCTTCTCCATTTTTTTTTAATGAATGAATTTGTTATACTATTGTCTTTTCTCTCTCTTTGAATCAACTACTCACCACATATTATGCACTCTAGTGCTAGCTAGAAGTAGCTTGTGCTTTCAGTACAAGATTAATTCTCTGATCCTTTGATTGGGTGGACAATGTCTATCCCCTAAGAGCTCTGATGTGTTGGGGAGGTCCTCCGGATGTTCTAATAATTACTGTGTAAGTCTATGGAAGGGGGTGAGTACCACAAGCCTCCAGGTTCTTGTATTGATGTAAAGGTTCCCAGAGGAGGACGGAAACTAGCTATCCTCCGGTTACACCATAGTGCTACCCTACAGAGTGCTGTTGAGGTTACTGTAGACCTTCATTGCAAAACAGTGTGTTTTAATCAATTTATTTGGTGGCCTGAATATATAGTTTTTAGTATAGTTTTATCCCATAAAGGATAACTAACTGTTTACTATTTTTATAAAATTCACTGAGGATGATGGTCCTCCCCTGGTGAGATATTCCCATTAACACCTTAACGAAACCGGCACTGCGAGTGCGCCATCGTGCGCATGTTGATTTTGTCTATTCCCACCCAGACACGTTCATGACACGCAGGTTAAAATACAAAAACCAACTGTGAACCAACTATATTCATTTGGGGACAGGTCAAAACACATGAAGCATTCACGGACATTTATCTAGCTTGATGTTGCTAGCTAATTTGTCCTGGGAGATAAACATTGGGTTCTTATTTTACCTGAAATGCATATGGTCCTTTTTTTGCTTGACCTTTGTAGAATTTTGAGTCGTACAAAATTGTGTGTTCTCTACTCTGACAATTCATCCACAGAGAAAAACCTAGTTTGTTTACTTTAATTTCTCCTCGTAGAGCTTTCAATCATCCATGTGGAAACCAATGAGTAGATGACGATAACTCCTCCAGAGTGAGACCTAGTTAAAAGGCTTGGGCATGGGCCTTAATTCAGGGGTCAATCCCATCCCCTCCACACAACCGGAGGCCCTGCGGTGATCTGACGTCCACCAGGCAACTCCCACCCCAGGCACAGATCTAGGATAAGCTGACCCTCTCCAAGTTCTACCCTTATCTATTTAGGGGAAACACAAACTGACCTTTGATCAGTGTCTAGAGGCAACTTCATCCAACTCTCCCACAGACCTTTCATAAATCTGCCCTGAAGAGCGACGCTCTGCCGCCCCGCGTCTTAAAAACGTTAATCAGCCTTTCCTCTGATGTCTCTCACACACACACACACACACACACACGCACTCGGCACCGCAGCTGGTTGTCTTACTGGAGTCTTGTGGTTACTTAGAGCTGCAGGCCACAATAATCATTTAGAGCCTGACCCAGATTAGGGCCTATTACCATGTTTGGTGTTTAGCCTCCGTCTCTGTGTTATGATGTAGCATCTGGAGTGTCTGCAGCTGAGGTTTGATATTGAAATACACTTTCACTTTTTGGAAGCATGTCTGTTGGTATTCTCTCTACATTAGCAAAGGCTTTTGAGCACTGTTTTTTCAGAGTAAACATAGTTATACTGACTCAACAAAATGTTTCTCACTGTTGCAGTAAATCACAGCGCAATGTCCGGTAATCTACATCTCAGCTCGGTGGTGTTTTTTGGGGGCCCTGTTGCTTCTGGTGACTAACCCCACAGTGGATTCTTCCTGACTGGGTTAGAGTAACAGGAAGTGGCTTTTACCTTCCCAGTGTGCCTCTGAGTCACAACATGGTGTGGGAAGCCCTTTATGCCCTCACACCGCACCACTCTGACTATTTAGTGTCCATTGTAAACAGTTTATTAAACCTAGCTTTTTAGTGTTATTCTCTTGATTGTATGTATCTACAGTACCTGCCAAAAGACACACCTACACATTCTAGGGTTTTTCTTTATTTTTTACAATTTTCTACATTGTAGAATAATAGCGAAGACGTCAACATTATGAAATAATAGATGGAATCATGTAGTAATCAACAAAAGTGTTAAACAAATCAAAATATATTTTATATTTGAGATTCTTCAAAGTAGCCTCCCTTGATTACAGCTTTGCACACTCTTGGCATTCTCTCAACCAGCTTCACCTGGAATGCTTTTCCAAAAGTTCCCACATACGCTGAGCACTTGTTGGCTGCTTTTCCTTCACTCTGCGGTCCAACTCATCCCAAACCATCTCAGTTGGGTTGAGGTTGGGTGATTGTGGAGGCCAGGTTATCTGATGCAGCGCTCCATCACTCTCCTTGGTCAAATAGCCTTTACACAGCCTGGAGGTGTGTTGGGGTCATTGTCCTGTTGAAAAACAAATGATAGTCCCACGAAGCACAAACCAGATGGGATAGCGTATCGCTGAAGAATGCAGTGTTAGCCATGCTGGTTAAGTGTGCCTTGAATTCTAAATAAATCAGTATCACCAACAAAGCACCATCACACCTCCTCCATGTTTCACGGTGGGAACCACACATGCGGAGATCATCCGTTCACCTATTCTGCATCTCAAAGACACAGCAGTTGGAACCAAAAATCTAAAATTTGGACTCATCAGACTAAAGGACAGATTTCCACATGTCTAATGTCCATTGCTTGTGTTTCTTGGCCCAATACATCTCTTCTTATTAGTTTCCTTTAGTAGTGGTTTCTTAGCATCATTTCGACCATGAAGGCCTGATTCACAGTCTCATCTGAGCAGTTGATGTTGAGATGTCTGTTACTTGAACTGTGTAGCAATCCTCTGCAGCAGAGGTAACTCTGGGTCTTATTTCCTGTGGTGGTCCTAATGAGAGCCAGTTTCATCATAGCACTTGATGGGTTTTACGACTGCACTTAAAATGTCAAAGTTCTTAAAATGTTTCCGAATTGACTGACCTTCTTAAAGTAATGATGGACTGTCATTTCTCTTTGCTTATTTGAGCTGTTCTTGCCATAATATGTACTTGGTCTTTTTACTAAATAGGGCTATCTTCTGTATACCAATCCTACCTTGTCACAATACAACTGATTTGCTCAAATGCATGAAGAAGGTAAGACTGATCACTTGGCTACATAGCTGATGCATGCTGGACTGTCCATTAATCACAGTACTCCATTCTGCTTGTTTATGTTTTATCTGTCAGCCCCAGCTGCACTAAGGCTCTGTGTGTAGTTAATCTGACCCTCCCTGCCTAGTCATCGCCATTTTTACCTGCTGTTGTTGTGCTAGCTGATTAGCTGTTGTCTCACCTACTGTTTTAGCTACTGTTTTAGCTAGCTCTCCCAATTCAACACCTGTGATTACTGTATGCCTCGCTGTATGTCTCTCTCAAATGTCAATATGCCTTGTATACTGTTGTTCAGGTTAGTTATCATTGTTTTAGTTTACAATGGAGCCCCTAGTTCCACTCTTCATACCCCTGATACCTCCTATGTCCCACCTCCCACACATGCGGTGACCTCACCCATTACAACCAGCATGTCCAGAGATACAATCTCTCTCATCATCACCCAGTGCCTGGGCTTACCTCTGCTGTACCCGCACCCCACCATACCCCTGTCTGTGCATTATGCCCTGAATATATTCTACCATGCCCAGAAATCTGCTCCTTTTATTCTCTGTCCCCAACGCTCTAGGTGACCAGTTTTGATAGCCTTTAGCCGCACCCTCATTCTACTCCTCCTCTGTTCCGCGGGTGATGTGGAGGTAAACCCAGGCCCTGCATGTCCCCAGGCACCCTCATTTGTTGACTTCTGTGATCGAAAAAGCCTTGGTTTCATGCATGTCAACATCAGAAGCCTCCTCCCTAAGTTTGTTTTACTCACTGCTTTAGCACACTCTGCTAACCCTGATGTCCTTGCCGTGTCTGAATCCTGGCTCAGGAAGGCCACCAAAAATTCTGAGATTTCCATACCCAACTATAACATTTTCCGTCAAGATAGAACTACCAAAGGGGGAGGAGTTAGCCTGCAAAGTAATGTCATACTTTCCAGGTCCATACCCAAACAGTTCGAACTACTTATTTTGAAAATTATTCTCTCCAGAAATAAGTTTCTCACTGTTGCCGCCTGCTACCGACCCCCCCTCAGCTCCCAGCTGTGCCCTGGACACCATTTGTGAATTGATCGCCCCCCATCTAGCTTCAGAGTTTGTTCTGTTAGGTGACCTAAACTGGGATATGCTTAACACCTCGGTAGTCCTACAATCTAAGCTAGATGCCCTCAATCTCACACAAATCATCAAGGAACCCACCAGGTACACCCTTAAATCTGTAAACAAGGGCACCCTCATAGACGTCATCCTGACCAACTGGCCCTCCAAATACACCTCTGCTGTCTTCAACCAGGATCTCAGCGATCACTGCCTCATTGCCTGTATCTGCTACGGAGCCGCAGTCAAACGACCACCCCTCATCACTGTCAAACGCTCCCTAAAACACTTCTGTGAGCAGGCCTTTCTAATCGACCTGGCCCGGGTATCCTGGAAGGACATTGACCTCATCCCGTCAGTTGAGGATGCCTGGTCATTCTTTAAAAGTAACTTCCTCACCATTTTAGATAAGCATGCTCCGTTCAAAAAATGCAGAACTAAGAACAGATACAGCCCTTGGTTCACTCCAGACCTGACTGGCCTCGACCAGCACAAAAACATCCTGTGGCGGACTGCAATAGCATCGAATAGTCCCCGCGATATGCAACTGTTCAGGGAAGTCAGGAACCAATACATGCAGTCAGTCAGGAAAGCTAAGGCCAGCTTCTTCAGGCAGAAGTTTGCATCCTGTAGCTCCAACTCCAAAAAGTTCTGGGACACTGTGAAGTCCATGGAGAACAAGAGCACCTCCTCCCAGCTGCCCACTGCACTGAGGCTAAGGTAACACGGTCACCACCGATAAATCCATGATTATCGAAAACTTCAACAAGCATTTCTCAACAGCTGGCCATGCCTTCCGCCTGGCTACTCCAACCTCAGCCGACAGCTCCGCCCCCCCCGCAAGCCTCTCCAGGTTCTCCTTTACCCAAATCCAGATAGCAGATGTTCTGAAAGAGCTGCAAAACCTGGACCCGTACAAATCAGCTGGGCTTGACAATCTGGACCCTCTATTTCTGAAACTATCAGCCGCCATTGTCACAACCCCTATTACCAGCCTGTTCAACCTCTCTTTCATATCGTCTGAGATCCCCAAGGATTGGAAAGCTGCCGCAGTCATCCCCCTCTTCAAAGGGGGAGACACCCTGGACCCAAACTGTTCCAGATCTATATCCATCCTGCCCTGCCTATCTAAGGTCTTCGAAAGCCAAGTCAACAAACAGGTCACTGACCATCTCGAATCCCACCGTACCTTCTCCGCTGTGCAATCGGGTTTCTGAGCCGGTCACGGGTGCACCTCAGCCACGCTCAAGGTATTAAACAATATCATAACTGCCATCGATAAAAGACAGTACTGTGCAGCCGTCTTCATCGACCTTGCCAAGGCTTTCGACTTAGTCAATCACCATATTCTTATCGGCAGACTCAGTAGCCTCGGTTTTTCGGATGACTGCCGTGCCTGGTTCACCAACTACTTTGCAGACAGAGTTCAGTGTGTCAAATCGTTCCTCAGTCTCTATGAGGGTGCCATAGGGTTCAATCCCCGGGCCGACTCTTTTCTCTGTATATATCAATGATGTTGCTCTTGCTGCGGGCGATTCCCTGATCCACCTCTACGCAGACGACACCATTCTATATACTTCCGGCCCGTCCTTGGACACTGTGCTATCTAACCTCCAAACGAGCTTCAATGCCATACAACACTCCTTCCGTGGCCTCCAACTGCTCTTAAACACTAGTAAAACCAAATGCATGCTTTTCAACCGTTCGCTGCCTGCACCCGCACGCCTGACCAGCATCACCACCCTGGATGGTTCCGACCTTGAATATGTGGACATCTATAAGTACCTAGGTGTCTGGCTAGACTGTAAACTCTCCTTCCAGACTCATATCAAACATCTCCAATCGAAAATCAAATCAAGAATCGTCTTTCTATTCCGCAACAAAGCCTCCTTCACTCACGCCGCCAAACTTACCCTAGTAAAACTTACCCTGACTATCCTACCGATCCTCGACTTTGGCGATGTCATCTACAAAATTGCTTCCAACACTCTACTCAGCAAACTGGATGCAGTTTATCACAGTGCCATCCGTTTTGTCACCAAAGCACCTTATACCACCCACCACTGCGACTTGTATGCTCTAGTCGGCTGGCCCTCGCTACATATTCGTCGCCAGACCCACTGGCTCCAGGTCATCTACAAGTCCATGCTAGGTAAAGCTCCGCCTTATCTCAGTTCACTGGTCACGATGGCAACACCCATCCGTAGCACGCGCTCCAGCAGGTGTATCTCACTGATCATCCCTAAAGCCAACACCTCATTTGGCCGCCTTTCGTTCCAGTTCTCTGCTGCCTGTGACTGGAACGAATTGCAAAAATCGCTGAAGTTGGGGACTTTTATCTCCCTCACCAACTTCAAACATCTGCCATCTAAGCAGCTAACCGATCGCTGCAGCTGTACATAGTCTATCGGTAAATAGCCCACCCATTTTTACCTACCTCATCCCCATACTGTTTTTATTGATTTACTTTTCTGCTCTTTTGCACACCAATATCTCTACCTGTACATGACCATCTGATCCTTTATCACTCCAGTGTTATTAATCTGCAAAATTGTAATTATTCGCCTACCTCCTCATGCCTTTTGCACACAATGTATATAGACTCCCCTTTTTTTTTTCGACTGTGTTATTGACTTGTTAATTGTTTACTCCATGTGTAACTCTGTTGTCTGTTCACACTGCTATGCTTTATCTTGGCCAGCTCGCAGTTGCAAATGAGAACTTGTTCTCAACTAGCCTACCTGGTTAAATAAAGGTGAAATAAATAAAAAAAAATTTTTAAATTAACTTTTAACAAGGCACACCTGTTAATTTAAATGCATTTCAGGTGACTACCTCATAATGCTTGTTGTGCGAATACCAAGAGTGTGCAAATCTGTCAAGGCAAAGGGTGGCTATTTGAAGAATCTCAATATAAAATACATTTTGATTTGTTTAACACTTTTTTGGTTACTACATGGTTCCATATGTGCCATTTCATCATTTTCATGTCTTCACTATTAATCTACAGGGTAGAAATAAAAACCCTTGTGTCCAAATGTTTGACTGGTACTGTAAGTACACTCCAGTTCTTTTTCACATCATGCAAAAGTTCATTTGTGCTGCATTTATGGGTGTATATAAATGTGGAATGAGCGAGACTATGAACAGGTCTCTTGTCCCATGCAGTGATGCGACAGTGCCGTCAAGACTCCTTCTTGGCCCTTGTATTTTAAACAAACTAGTTTGACATCCCTCGCACTGAGATGGCAGTATAATAGATGGATACATATATATATATAACTTTATTGCCCTTTAAGGGAAATGGTTAGTCTTGAACATTTTGAAGGAGAATTAAAAAATGTTGGAACTTAATCTGTATTTTTGATGTAAATGGCATGTTATAGAATGGTGCAGATATATATATTTTTACATTTTCACTGGGTTTTGACAAACTTACCTCTGCAGCGATTGAGATCCTGAGCGTCATTCTGGAGTTCCAGGGTGTCCAAAAACACCCAAAGGTCTCAGCATTCAGGTCTCAGATGCAGGTCTTTTAGATGCTGTACACATGAAATTGTCATTCCGAACTTTATCCGCAACGTTATCTTCCATTTTGTGGAACTCAACAATTTCCTGTGTGTGCTTTCTTGTTCCAGCCTGGCTGATCTCGTGAGTGACAATGTAACTAGCTACAGGTAATGAATGTCTTCAAGGTGCAATATGCAGAAATCACTCTTCCATTTCCTGGTTGCTAAAATTCTAATAGTTTGCTTGTTTTGTCACAAACTGAAATTAAGCTATGTATAGTGTAGAGCAGTGGTTTCCAAGCTAGGGGTCGCCTGATAGGAGAATTTCCAAAATCCTGGTTAAAAAAAACCTACAAAAATGTATATTATAATATCATCTTTGTCTCTCAAATCATTGGAATGTGGTTAACCTCTCAATTTTAAATTATTCAAATCTAAAAGTTAAAATTCAACCAGAGAACACCCATAGATCATGGGAAAGGCCTCACTTGACCTTTGCAGCCCCCTACGCCATGAAACCACACCGATTGCAGAGACTTTGGTTTTACCAGCCCGCAATTGATAATGTGAAAACAATGTGTGGGGAGGCTGAGGCACAAAAACTCACATCAATACATTTTGTCAGATAACACCGTGAAACAAAACATTGATCTTTTTAGCAATTAAGAGGAAACTCTAAAACTCCCCACCTTATGTTCTCCAAATGAACGTTAGCTGCGAGGGCCGAGATGCCCATGCATTGACTCTTGCTCGTTACATGTCGGATGTTCTTCACGAGGACATAGAGCAATATCTCACAATTCCCAAGCATGAAACTGCACAGGGTATGTTCTGTGTGCTGCATGGCTATATTGACAAAAATGGCAGATTTTTTTATGGGAATAATTAAATAGGCATATGGAGGCCCATTATCAGCAACCATCACTCCTGTTTTCCAATGGCACGTTGTGTTAGCTAATCCAAGTTTATCATTTTAAAAGGCTAATTGATCATTAGAAAACTGTTCTCCTTAAGACAAAAGCCTAGCAATGATACAAAAACATTACACCAGAAACATGTTCTTATCAACGTACAGTACACTATATATACAAAAATATCTGAACGCTACAGCATACGACGACATTCTAGACAATTCTGTGCTTCCAACTTTGTGGCAACAGTTTGAGGAAGGCCCTTACCGGTTTCAGCATGACAATGTCCCCATGCACAAAGCGAGGTCCATACAGAAATGGTTTGTCGAGACCTGTGTGGAAGAACTTGACTGGTCTGCACAGAGACCTGACCTCAACCCCTTCGAACCACTTTGGGATGAATTGGAACGCAAACTGCGAGCCAGGCCTAATCGCCAAACATCAGTGCCCGACTTCACTAATGCTCTTGTGGCTGAATTCTGTGGGAACTTGCTGCCAATGTTCCAACATCTGGTGGAAAGCATTCCCAGAAGAGTGGAGGCTGTTATAGCAGCAAAAGAGAGACCAACTCCAAATGGTCGATGAGCAGGTGTCCACATACTTTAGATCATGTAGTGTATTACACTTGCATTAGGGCAGGTCTGTAGGAACTGATTTTAAAGGCAGTTGTCATTCCAACAGAAACTTGTGTAATCCCTGATGATATAATGATCAGAGTGATAGTTATAATGAGCCACTGAGCTGCGGTAACTAACCACCTGTTAGGCCTGCTGCTGCTTATGTGGTCCTATGGAAGAATGCAGTGGGGCTGGAATATCGTGTACAGTAGCTTATCTACCGTCAGGCTAGCTATGGGTGTAGGGCTGGGAAATGCCAGTGAGCTCACAATACAATATTATCACGGTGCCGATACAATATGCATTGAGATTCTCACGATTCTATATGCATTGCAATTCGGTGTTCCGAACATATTGCGCTGCTGCAGAGGGACAAGAGTGCTGCGAGAAAATTAATTTGATCAGTCATGGAATTAGAAGTGCTGAAAACCATGTAGGTTCACCATTTAAAAAGAAGATTGATAACAAACTAGAGATGGAGAAATACGAGGTTTGGTGCAGGTACAACTGACTAGAACCAGCTAATGTTTTTTGTTTTATTTTGAGAAGCCATACTTGGAGTCATAGAATCGATATGATATCGTCAAATGATATTGCTATATTCTGTGTCTATTTGTTTTCCCCCCCCAATCACTATGTGGATGTGGGACAGGGAATCTGAAAGGGAGACTAGTAAAGGAAGGAATTGAAGACTGTTACCCTGGAAACCATCTCTGACATGTTTTTTTTCTCTTGTCTAACCTGATGTTCTCTTCTCTTTGTCTCTCTGTAGTCACGTGGAGAAGATCACTACTTGGCATGACCCTCGTAAGACCATGACGGCCGCCATGAATCAGATGAGCCTCCATGCTCCCCCACCCTCCGCCACCCCACAGCAACGCAACATGGCCCTGTCCCAGCCCAACCTCGGTTAGTGTCGCGCACACACACTTTCCTGGTATTTTACAAATGTTCCACTCTCAGAATAAATCACTTTTCTCCCGGGTAACCTGGTATTTCCCACAAAAACTGGAAGTTAAATTCTAAAACATACGCAAATGTCTGGATTTGATTAGAGCTTTGATCAGAGCTTTGATCGGCATGAAAATTCAAGGCCGATGCCACCTAAAGCCAGATGAGCCCTACATAAAGCTCCAATGCTTGTGCCGTTATTCATTAGGCGTACTTCTGACAGGCTATAGGCCACCGCACATTACGCACAACAGAATAACATGAAAGCTCATCGATTGTATGCTCTCTTAGGTAAATAAATCAAACGGCCTCCTGTAATCTTTTTGGGATGTGGATTTTATTTTTCTGTATTATATGGACTGGATTTACGCACCTCATTCAAACCATGAAGCTGGGAGAGAACATGCAATGCTGGTGCAGGACATGCGGCCTACAAAGTTACAGTTCTAGGCTAGTGAATTAGTTTCATTCTGAAATAAAATAGGCCTATTTCAAAACGTGATAATTAGTAGGCTGACGCATTAGCCCACCTTTCACAATATTTCCCCTCGTGTTGTGCGACGTGTGTATTACCTTCATTCCTTCCTCGCGCTCAACAGGTACATTTTAAATTTGTTTTGTTGTCCTTATCTTCATTGTAATGACATGCTTGAATAATACAGGACTAAAATAAGATGCAGATGGCTTTTTATGTTTATGGGTCTGAATAAATAACTGCTATAGCAGCCAAACTTAACTGGCGGACCGTGGTCTGGGTCCGAACCCAGAGAAGTGGCAATCCGGACCGGACAACATCGCATTTTGTTATATAAAATTTATATTTAGACAGCTTTTTTTTTTAAATTACCGGGCTCAGCGGCCTCTCAGCATCCTCTTTCTCGCGCTCTCTCGAAGCAATGCCCACCTATTAGTGCCCCGTCTAATACAATCGCGTGGTTATATGCAAATACAAGAGGCCGCTTACCCAATCACATCAATCCAAATATCCTCTGCGGAACCTTGGGACAAGCAGGCAGAAATAAATTGCGGTTCAACTGTTAATATCACACATAGAAGAAGCTTAGTTACCAGTATCTTTGTTAATATGGCTTGTTAAAAAAAATAAGTTTACTCTGAAAACTGTATATTCAAAGACGAATGGACGGAAATGTATTTATTCATTCTCCCCGCAACTAGCACACAACTAATGTGCCTGATATGCAGCGAGTCCATAACTCCTGAAAAGTGCCAATGTTAAGCGCCATTATGACACCAGGCATAGTACATTTGATTAGATGTATCCCCTGAACACGGAGGTGATAACCAACACAAATCCCAATATGAGTGGTCCATCAAAGTCCTTGTCAATTCCCTGACAGCCCAACAGCGTGCAATGGAGTGTTCACTGAGGATAGCTTTGGTTTTGGGAAAACACACACAAGAAAATCCAGATGCTGAAACGGTAAAAGGATGCATGTGTGAAGTTGCTGACACCTTCCTTGAAGGTAAAAAAAAAAAGATTAGCTCAGGGAAAGATCAACCAGATCCCACTGTAATGAAGAGAACTGAAACATTAGCTGAAGATTTAACTTCACAACTTGATGAGGCCATTCAGAATGCAGCATGCATTTCATTAGCTGTGGATGATTCATCAGATAACACTGCAACTAAGTTGTCAGAAGAAGCTAACCAGATCTTCAGATGGGTAGATGTTACATTACTGAAATTATGTTGATTTTGAGCTGCAAGAAAATGTGTCTTTGAAGGAGCAGGCTGGTGATTGTGACGCTGTCACTTTCTGGGGAAAGATGGTGCCTGCAACTGATTTTTCCTGTTCTCATGAGACTGGCATTATACATCCTGACCATGTTTGGCTCCACATACAGCTGTGAATCAGCCTTCTCCACAATCAACTTAATTAAAAACAAATACCACACCAGGCTCACCAATGAACACCTGCACCAGTGTCTCAGAGTTGCTCTCAGTGCCAAAGTTCAAAGCATTGGCGGGAGACCAAGTTAAATTTCTCTCATTGATGCGGCGGCAAGGCCCAGAGTGACTTATACATGAATATTGCATGGCCCACCTTGACATTCTGTGCATTCAGATTATTATTTTTGTTCAACTCTCCTTTGTTCTCCAGAAAACATGCACTTTATTTCATAATAATAATTGTAAAAAGTTCAGAGTGCACTTTGTTTATAGACAATTATGCAACCACTTTTGTTCTTCAGCAATGTTCCACGTTTACATGCTAAAGGAGTTAAAGTCGTAGTTCTTAGTCTCAATGTATTTAATGTACATTTTATATAACATGTTTCCTAAGTCGTAGACGACTATGTTTGCTACTACGCTGTACCATAGCGCCGATAAACGACGATATCCCTCCGGACCTTTGCCACCTAGGAAATTTGTGTCACTGGACCTTCTCAAATAGTAGTTGAGTACCCCTGTGCTATCTCCCTGTGTACCCCTGTGCTATCTCCTTTCCTTGTGGGTTCTTTTGGATGCTGTATTTACCTTTCAGCAAACAAGAGCAAGCGTGCATCCCTCTTACCTTGGTCTGAAGGTAACCTAGTACCGGTTTAAAAAAGGAATTGAAGTATAGACATTTTGTGCCAACAAAAAGGTGTTTAAATATTTGTCCCCAATAATATATTTCCTGAGCTTTCTTATCTCCTATATAAAGAACATATTTCTTATTATACATTTTTTTGACTGTCTGTGTTGCCATTTATGAATGTGTTATTCAATGTGTTTCTATGGGCTATAGTAGTAATTTTATCAAATAATTTTATTTTTTTATACCTTCCGAAATAAAATACCTAAATGATCCATGGTACGAACACCTTGAAACCATTCCATATGTTAAATTAGTAGAACCCACCCCCATAATGAATTAGCTAAATATAAGGGCTAATGCTGCATTGAATTTATTACCTAGGCTAGGACATCGATCTACAGTATATCTATATCAATACTGTATCGTCAACAGGATGATCTTTTTTGGATACAATTTGAATGGAATTGACGGTGAGAGAAAGACCATGCTCATGTACGCACTAACTTAAAGCAACAATATTCGAGTGCAGCTGCAATTTTAATGAAGTCACCCCCCCCAACAAAAAACAAAGGTATTTAATTTGTATATATTATGGATCCCATTAGCTGCTCCAAGGTCCGGCAGAATTAAGGCAGTTACACAATTTAAAAACATTACAATACATTCATTACAGAATTCACAATAAGTGTGTGCCCTCAGGCCCATACTCCACTACCACATATCTACAACACAAAATCCATGTGTACTGGTGTGTGTGTAGTGCGTATGACCCCCGAATGTCAGATGGAGATTAAATTAGACGCGCATTCAGATATATTGGTTATAATATTACTGTAGCATACAGTAGGCTATGCTGCAGCAAATGTACCAGTCACAAGAAGAAGACCAAAGTTACCGGCTGATGAGGTGATACATGCACTGTGAACTGCGCTGTCTGTCCCCACCCTGAACGTTGCCTTGATCGTGCACATAGCAGAACAGATAAGACCGATTTTTAGACGTTGCATATAATTTAACAGTTCCATTTCACATCATGCTGTTCATATAGTTAATTTATAATCATTTACTGGTTTCTCGCAGTTATTTATCCCGGGAAAGGGTAGTGGCTTTGGGCAGGATATCTCTGAATCTCGGGCAACCTGGTTCACGCTCTTAAAACCCTGACACACTCAACTGGGCCAACCACCGTGAGTTAGTAGCTTACCAAAACACACTGATATCCCACTTATCCTGATGCCTATATGCTGACATGTCTGCCACAAGGCACTGCCCATTACCAATGACCAATGACGTCTTTCACCCTGGGGAACTACCACAATAACATGCGCAGTCCCTTTCCACAATAACACCAAAGGAATGTGTGTGTGAACCAACCAAAAGCCAGGATCTGTGTTGCCTGAGAGAGGCATGTTATTGTGTTGAAGGTGAGATAAGGAAGCCCTCCCCACCCTCTTATGCTCCACTTAGTCTGACAGAGCCTGACAGCTCCTTCATAACACAGATTGGCATTGACTGGTTAATCTCATTCACGTTGGCATTAGCCTAGCTCGCACCTAATAATAGACCTAGCTAACCCATATCACAGCCACCTGGCTCAGCCTGCAGAACATCACCACTGCCTCGTTCAGTACAGTGTGTGTGCGCTTTATGCCATTTGAGTCGATGACATGGGGAAAAAAGGTGTCTGCAGTTTGAGAGTGATGGGCTGAGTGTGCAGTGGAGGGGTAAACTCAAGAAAGAGTGAGAGCCAAACAAGTGGAAAATTTCAAAAGAGACCTAGGAAATTTAGGACGGACAGAAATGCAGCGGGATCGCGCGCGTGTATGCGTGCGCGTGTGGTGTGCGCGTGTGGTGTGCGCGTGTGGTGTGCGCGTGTGGTGTGTGTGTGTGGCCTAGTGTGCGAGTGTATGAATGGAGTCGCTCAACCTGAGTAGTTGTATATACACCGCCCTGCTCGACTTGTTCAAACGTCACTGGGATGTTTTTACCACTGCTCTATTGGAGTGATGTCACACACACACACAAACTCTCTAAAACCTATGACTATAAAATAACTCTGATGGCTGTTCCTAAAGCGCATCAGGACTAATCCTGACTGGAGCCTGTGGGCCTAATTCAAACTTCTGTGCAAATCTTCCATGGAAAGTTTTCACAAGTTCAAATCTCAGAACTGGATTTGAACATCTCCCCCCCTTCTTGCTGGAACAATGCTTGCGGACGCCCCAGTTTTTGTTGAAGGGGAATTATCTTTGTCGTCCTGATGGCTGTGTTCTACCCCTTTTGTTTTCTTCTCTCCTCTCAGATGGACATGTTAGCACACTCTGCTTTGGGGTTTTAACAGACAACACACAGGTCTATGGTTGCCAGTTAGAATCTACAGTACGGGATCAAGACCTCTGTCTACTCCCTGAGAAGTGCTTGATTCTTGCACGGGTATCTAGAGTGATCATCACCAATCCTGGTTCTGGAGAGGTGATGGTGTGCAGGGTTTTTGTTTCAGACCAGCACTAAAACACCTGATTCTAAGAAACGACTAGAAATATACTGTTAGCTACCTGGCATCTCTCCACTACTACGTTGGTGATCATGACCACTGTCTCTGTAGTTCTAGAATAGATTTGGTGGAATTTCACCTCCCACTCATCCCTTGACACTTTATCTCCCATGGCAACGCAGTGAGTTTCAGATTTAGCTCTAGTCATGACTAGGCTCATCTCCCCTGTTAGCCATGTTGACTCATCATGAAACTTGTGAGAAAGCGCTCTGCTCCTCTCCATTCCACTTCAACCCCTTGACTGTATTCTTAGTCAAATCACCTGATGAAACAAAAGGTGAGTGACTGGGGGAGAAACATTTGAAAATGTGTCAAACCGTGATTAGTTAGATTACTGTTCACCAGTATGTTTCTGCTCCAAAGAATTCAAATACCCCAAAAGTGTTATTGTCCAATCAAATGAACATATACTGTAAGGTATGAAATTTGGTCACAAACTTGCATCAGTCAGGCTTGGTAAAGGTGAAGTACTCTGGCTGATGTGGTGTTGCTGCTGCTTGTGAACAGGAGAGCTACCTGATGGCTGGGAGCAGGCTGAAAATCCTAGTGGAGAAACCTACTTCATTGACCACAAAACACACAGAACGTCTTGGCTCGACCCGCGCGTGGATGCTCGCCTCAGTAAGTACCCTCTGGACAGCAAGTGGACCGCAAATCCCCCAAATCGCTACCCTTTCAACTTGCTCAAACCTCCAACCAACCAATCAACCCCCTTCATCCCCAAAATTACTAGCATTAAACTAATCAAACCATGCCCCTTGATCTCTCATACCTGGCCATTGACCCCTTGCCCCCTGTTGCCTCCTGGGACTGAGCTTTGCCTGTGAGAAGCTAGAGGAATGCTTTGCTTGGACTAGAGTTAGCTAAATCTTCCTGAGAAACCCAATCACATGTTAATCTGGATACCAAGTCTGATTCCAATAGCCAATGACAGTGCCAAGCCAATAAAAATGATTGCCTCTCCCTCCCACCAGTGACCAATGGTTCTCCTGATTTCTACATGTGATTGTGTCACTTCCTGTCCTGACAGTGCGCTCCTATCCTTGCATGATGATTGATTGATTTTGTGTCTGTATTTGATGTACACATTTGGGTGCTTGTATTTCAACTATAGTCTGTTTAGTTTCTCAGTGTTTTAGTTAGTGATGCGAGTGAAATAACAGTGGGAGAGTGGGAGAGGACATATCTGAGGTGTGTTTATGCGTGGACGAGGTATGTATATGATTGGCGTGTCGATGAGGTGTGTGTCTGGGGGAGCAACAGGAGAGTACCCAGGAGCTCTGTGTGCTGGATAACCTCCGCACCATCAGGTCCCTAGATGGATGTTTTCAGGTCCCTAGATGGATGTTTTCAGGTCCCTAGATGGATGTTTTCAGGTCCCTAGATGGATGTTTTCAGGTCCCTAGATGGATGAGGTAAGACCAATGAGGCAAAACAGAAGCTTTCTTTGACAGAGGAGAGTTAATTGGTGTCGGATTTTAAAATGGGAATTGTTTTCTGCCTGGAGTATGGACTGGTTTAGGAACATATCCAGGAGAGGAACATACCAACACTAAATTGCTCTGTTAAAAATTCCCTTGATGAATATGGAAAACATTAACTTATAGTCCGCTTTATCTTTAGTTGGCACTGACCTTAAAATAATGCATTTACTTTAGAGTTTTAGTCTTTCATTCCCCAGCCAGCTGCCCAAACGGGTCCTGTTGCACAAGAGGCTGTCCTCAGACTGGCTGTGTGTGAGTGCTGTGCCGGCCTGCCTGATCCCCGACCACAGACACTCGCGTGCAAGCATGCACATACAAACACATGCAAACACACATACAAAACTCGATCCTTACAAGTGTCACTTCCACATATCCTTTTATATGATATTAAATCACTCTGCTGTCTCTTATCAAATGTAACACACCCACGAACGCACACACAGGAGATGGTGGAGGTTTTAATGAGTTTCTGTTTTTCCACGTGTTAGCTGACCCTGTTTCTGGGAAGTAAACGAAACAAGGTCTTTGTTAGCAGAGCAGCGCCACTCGGTACCTACCGTCTCCCCCTGTTTCTCAGCCTCCCTCTCTTCCTTTCCGTTTTTCTCTCAACGCCTTTACCTCCTCCCTTTTTACTTTGACCCCAACTTCCCTGCTTCCCTGCTTTCTCTCTCAATCTCTCTGTCTCCATTTCTCTCCTGATGTGGTGACAGAGTTGTGAGGGGTTGTAGTGTGCTGGCTCGTCGTCTTGTTGCTCTAGTCTATCGGAGAGGTTAGAGAGGGGTAGGTGAGGAGGAGAGAGGTGGGGAAGTGCGAGGGAGATCCTGGGAGAAGAGGGTAAAACAGGAGGTAGTAGAGGAGTGTTATTTTACTTGTGACTGAGGCTGTGTGGAGCTGTGCAAAGCCTGCAGTCTATTTTCTGCAGCCCCAATATGCACACTCTGACAGGGTGTGTCCTGCCCCGTAAGCTTGTCCCAGACCCAAACCTAAACATGCTGCTTTGAGTGTTTCTGTGTGCAATTGCATGCATGCCATGTGTATGCATGTGTGTCTCTGTCTGTTTGGCCCAAATCCAAACTTAGGGCCTCCGCTCAAGCTATTTGGTTCTAACAAAACAAGGGTATAATAAATAAATGTTCCCATTATTGTCATGTACTTTAGCCCAGGCCTCTTAATTAATAGCTGTCAGCATAATCTATTTGATATGTTTGAATGTCTAATGGACGGTTTCCTGTCTGGCCCCTTCACCAAACATGAAGACTGTTGCACTGAATAGCTTTGGAACCAAAATGGCCGTGCATCGAGCCTCTGGGAATTACGTCATTGAGTGTAATAAGACGATTATGGATGGTTATTTTTGCCGAATTGTGAAGTACGTTAAGGGGCTCTGAGGAGCACCTTATGCTCCACAAATGTGTTGCTTTTATAGATAGAAAGATGAAATCATACATTGCATGACAGATAGGCCAAAACCATTTTTCTCTTACGTGAGTCAAACTTTCCCCACACACTGAGTCTGTGTTGAACCCATTTGGTTGTGATTTGGGAAAGGAGGTTGGGTAAACTATGTTCCTTCTTTGCTCTTCATCCAGACTTCACGTAAACTACAGGTCCAGCTGACAGATGGGGAGGGGGGGGGTACACTGAACTGCCAAGGGGGAGAGGGGGTGAGGAGGCAAAGGAGAGAGATGGAGGGAAAGAGAAACAGATGTGCTGAGAGAGATAGAAGGAAAGAGATGGGGTGAAGGAGAGAGAGCAGACTCTGTCTGTCCACACCGAAACCACCAGACTGTCTGCTTTTTGTGCCATGTGCCTTTTCGGCTCCAAATCGGGCCTTTACTGCTACATTTATGCCATGTGTGATTAGTTTATGTCACACACACACATCACACACACACACACAATGACTTTGTGCTCTGGAGAATCCATTAAAAGTTTGAGCAAGGTTTTATTCGATACTGCTGAAAAAATACTGGTGAAGCTGCAGTTAAAGACCTCCATTGAGGTGTGAATAATGTTGACCAAGTGAATGAACTGACCAAATCATGATCACATTTCTCCCTGTCCTGTCCAGACCCAAGGCAGGCTCTGTCCTGTACAGTAACTAAATACTGTATGCTTGTTGTGCTTGGATCACACCCCCCCCCATTTCTCTCTCTTTTTCTGTCAGTCTAGTTGTTCCTGTGAGAGTAGGGTGACCGTGTGTCTGTCCTGTCCTGAGACAGATAACGGAACACTGCATCACTGTACTGGCCTTCATTAAGCTACACTTCTCTCACTCTGTGACTGAGCTGGCTGGGATCACAGAGTCTGACATAGGGGCTAGCTAATTATTAATGCCCACTGGTAACAAAGAAAAACAGCTCATCACTGCTTAATAATGATGATACAGTCTTCGAAAGAATGAGCTGATGATTAACTGACTAGAGACAGTAGACAAGTCCCAAAAACAATGTTATGATTTTTTTTTGTTTTTCTGAAACCAACCTTACTGACCCCTTTTGGCTGTTGTCTGGAATAGCCAAGTCTAGATGCTATTGCTGGAGGTCTAGTCTGTCCTGGCCATCTGGTTTCCCTTAAGCGCAGGAGCAGTATTCTATCCATATTGCAGGTGTGCTTTAAAGTATGTGGCCTAGGCTCTGTTGACAGTGAGAAACGACTGGACCAAGCTCTATCACATGTGCAGTGTTTATGCCGACAGTCTACACCCGTGTGGTGTGGGTGCACGCACATGGTGCTTTTGTACACGTAGAAAAGGACATCATTGTAAAACAAGAACTTGTTCTCAACTGACTTGCCTAGTTAAATCAAATGAATACATGTAGCCTATGCGCGGGTGATCCATTTCCAGCCTAACTTACTATCTGGACCTTGTCTCCTTCCCCAGAGCAGTGGTGTGAAAAGAGGTGATGTGGAACTAGTGAAGTGAGCTGAGCTCAGTGTTCCGAATCAGCTGCTTGTTCACCTGATTGAATAGACCTGATAGAAGTGTCTGTAGTGGTACTGTGTACATACTAGCGCAGTCGTTCTTATCACAGTACTGTAAGCCTCAAGATAACCCTCTCGCCCCTTTTTCTCTGTCCTCCACTGTGTTTTGTTGTTTCTAGCCTTAATAACAACCCCCCTCTCTCCCTCCTATTGCCCTCCTCTCTGTCTCTCCCTCCACAGTGATGTCTCAACACCATCACCAGCAGCAACTGCAACACGCCCAGCAGCAGCAGCCCCAACAGGCCCAAGCCTTAGGCTCACCTGGCTCACTCCCCCAGCAGCAGAGCTCCCAGGCTGGGATGATGAGCCTGTCCAGTCCCCTGGGCGTGGGGGTCAGTTCCCAGCACCAGCAGAAGATGAGGCTGCAGCGCATCCAGCTGGAGAGGGAGAGGATCCAGAGACGACAGGAGGAGCTCATGAGACAGGTGAGGCAATCTAGACCTCAACAATAACCCCCAGCTGCTAAAGTATGAGCCCGTATGAGTCCTCTAAGCTCTAATCATGAGAGAAAGGCCATGGTTAAGTAGATATGGCCTAGTACAGTATAAGCAACAGCCCACTATTTCTAGTAAGCCATATAACACACACATGTATTACATCCCCCCCTTCCCTCATCCTCCCAGTCTGGTCAGCCCCTATGGCCTTGGTCTCACAGACAGAGAGACTGCTCTGTTCTCAGTCTTCCTCTTCAAGTCTCACGCTTTTGTTTATTGCTCACAATATCGCTAATCACTCATTATCTCCTCTTTTCCTCATAAAGACACTTCGACCCAATTTATTCAAGCCAAACATTAGCATGGACGCATACACATACACACTGGCCACAAGCCAACGCATCACGTCTTCGGGGGTTTCCCCGAAGACTCTCAGAAAGACAGGAAATTGACCGCTTACCTCCAGTGGTTTCTTTTGAGCGCATGCTTTGGGCCTTTTTATGGCGTGTGGCAGGGGGGGTTGGGGGTTAAACATTAGCATCACCTGGTGGCTGAAAAGGGTTAGCTACTAGCTACTCTCTGTTTTAAGCCATCTGCTCCTACACTTGCACGAAGGCAGGGTAGTGTTTAAGAGCCGTGTTTACATTGAGAGTGAAAGAGCGAGAGCACACTGAACTCTTAAGGTGTCCGTATGCTTCGTAGCAGAAAGAATTCAGAGGAGTTCGACAACATTTTGTGACGTTTTGGACTTCGACAGATTTTCGGCTTTTCGGGCACACCAAAAAAATTGTATTGAGGTAAGCGGAAGTTCAACAGTAGGGATTCTTCAATAAAATCCTTGTTGTCATTCAACGAGAGATGACTCCTTTTCATGCACATTTTTTCATAGAGAAATACTGCACCTAAAATTACGACTAAGATCTCCTTTCTTGACTATTTTGAGGAAATGTATACTGGCTACGGCATCTCAAAATGCACAAACAGTACTATTGTTTCAGAAGCAAAGGTCTTTTAAGGGAGTACGCGAGCACGCTTGTTCGGCGCTAGCCGAACTGAAGCATGCTGAAGCCTTTAGTGTGTCAGAGATGTGCACACCAGTCTGTTTACAAAATGGCTGCCTTCAACATCCAGCCAGTGACCTCATCCAAGGAAGTGTTTATCTTACCCAGAACTCTTTGGCACACATTTGGCCCACCCTGAGCACTGAGCAGCACTGAATGGCCTGGGGTTGGCCAAGGGTTGGGAGAGGGGAGGTGTGTGTGGTGTGTCAGTAAGGCCCATCCTTAGCAGTAGCGTCTCCTATTTTCCACTGTCGTCCCCTAGACTTTGCTTTGGTCTGACTGTCTGCAAATAGATCCATATAGACTGGTGTATTCCTCCTCTAACCGTTCTGTTCACTACCATACAGTGTGGTGTTCAGTCCATCCAGCTCCAATGTCACACTCACACCTATCAACTGTTATAAAGCCGTATTCAGCAGGCTGGAAAGCCCCTTGCCTTTTAGATATTCAGCCATTTTGTTACACACACAGCCCATCAGATGAATGGGGAAGCCATTCAAAGTGAATTGGAATGGCAAGCTGGTGTTTCTCCGGTGACTGTGCACTGGGAGTTAGTAGTGCCTGAGGCATGGAGGCTGGCACTGATCCAACCCCAGAAACCGTGTCAGGGCAGTGGGACCGGCAAAGGTTAGCCCCCTCTCTCTCCCTTCCTCCAAGTCCCACCAGTGTAGGTCTGTTTTTGACACTCATCCTGTGTGTGTGTTTGGGTAGGGTTATCTGTACATCAGAAAGCACACACCTATTACTTAACCAGTGGCCCACTTTCTTTAAGACTGTTAAATGTGTGTGTTTTCACATCAGATAATTGCTGTGAAGTTCAAACACTCACTAATATATTATGCTATTCTGATGCCTGTGGCCTGGAAAAACACTACTTGGTTAATTGTTCTGTAATAGTTGTAAGAAGCAGATTCTGTCCCTGTTCTGGAGTCAGCAAATGTTTCTTCTCGTTGTGCTGTAGCACATGTTCTTGAACAATAATGAACATAGTTTCAGTAATCTTGAATCTCTCCTCCCCCTCTCCTTCTCCTCCCCCTTCCCCTGCTGCCTATTGCTTCCCCCTAGGAGGTGGCGCTGTGTAGACAGCTGCCCATGGACTCGGAGAGCATGGCTCCAGTGCCCACCCCCGGTGGCAACCCTGCCCAGCCCATGACACAGGGCAACATGCCCACCAATGGATCCGACCCCTTCCTCAACAGGCAAGTGCACTCCCATATATTACCTATCCCTCCTCTTTTGCTTCTGTTTTGTCTCAGTCCCCCCCCTTCCTTGCTCTCTCTCCTCTCCCTTCTTTCTCAACACCCCCTCTCCCTCTTATCCCCTGGCTATTCTCTTCTCCTTCTCCTCTCCGCCTGTCTTCTGCTTTCAGCTTTCAAACTGTAGAGTGTGATCCAGTTTGTGGACAGAAGGGATCAGTGTATTAATGTGTGTGTCATGTATGTGATCCACAGTGGTCACTTCCAGCACTCACGGGAGCAGAGCACAGACAGTGGCCTGGGGCTGGGCTGTTACAGCATCCCCACCACCCCAGAGGACTTCCTTAATAACATGGAGGAGATGGACACAGGTAGGACTCTCTCTCGCCCTCTCTCTCACCTTTATTCTCTCGCCTTCTCTCCCACGTGGCTTTATTGACATGGAAAGTGTTACCACATACATTGCCAAGGCAAATGTATTTCTCTCGCCCCTTTCTCTCTCTCTACCTGATTATATGTGACCATCTCTCTCACTCTCTCTCCCCCCCTCGACTGACCTTCATCTCCCCCTCCAGGTGAGAGCATGGCCCAGGCGGGCAATATGAACGTGCCCCAGCACAGCCGCTTCCCGGACTTCTTGGACTCGCTGCCAGGCACTAACGTGGACCTGGGAACCTTGGAGGGAGCAGACCTCATCCCCATCCTCAACGACGTGGAGTCAGTCCTCAACAAGAGCGAGCCCTTCCTCACTTGGCTGTAAACACACACACACACACACACACACACACACACACTTCTACACACATATATTCACAGCCATACAAACAGGATGAAAGACTCACTCCACATATCTAAAGACTACCTTTTGCTACTTTTTCAAATCAGCATTATCTCTTCTTCCCACTTCTCCATGTGTACAGTAATATTATGCTCTGTCTGTCTAACCTCTGTCTGCCAGACCACATATCGTCAATCTGAGTTCAGTTTTGGATCAAAGATCGAGTATTAATCAAAGCCTTGAGAGAACAAAAGCAAATCAAAACATGACACATATTAAAGTATACTTTTTTGTTGTAAACTAACAACGTTAGTACTTTTGGTTTTGTATGTTCTAGAAGACTTCCTCCGATAACCCACTCTGGTTTTGGAATCACAATTGATTAAAGCAATTCCACAGCTTTCCTTTCTTTCTTGGGGTGACTTTCTATGTGGAACAAGTACTTGGTGAAAATCAATACATTTGGCTTCCAATGGTATTGCTTTGACGTGACTGTCAAAATGTATGCAGGGAGTCTTTTTCACCACTAGGTGGAGCTATTGCTTAACGTACTGCAGTTATGAAATGGATCTTTACTGGCTACAAGGTTGTCCAGTCTGTAGGTTCTTTGTATAAAGTGGACCTCGTTTGGCAACAGCACTGTAAACCTTCTTCTATATCACCAACAGTATCCTAACTGTCAGTTTGGGTTAGAATAAAAAAAAACGATTTGGCTTTGTTACTGTTGCTTCTGTTCACAAAGACAACCATCTTGGATTCAGTTATATATCAGCGTTAGCGGCCATGAGAGCAAAGTGTGTTGTACACCAAATAATGTTTCCTGTGGTTCGCTACAATGTCACAACAAAAGCTTTAAAACTTTAAAATTGTATTGTTTGATTTTTTTTTTTTTAAACATGTTTTTTGTCATTTTATTAATTGTACTCAAGCTGATTCCAATATAGTTATTATAACACTAAAAGCTCATGCCTCGGTTATGCGATGACGTGCATATGTAGAATTGTGTTTTATACCATGTACTTTTTATATCATGCTACAAGTATTATTTTTTCTTTTACTGTAAAATAGCCCAGATGGGTTCTTTGCATCTGGTGCCATTGTAGGACCTATAATATAAAGTTAGCATTTTTAGTATTTATCATGAGCTATTTAGATTTTTTTTGTTGTTTTTTTGTTAATGCAATTGAGATTTCAAAGCACTGCAAATCAGCAAGGGATTCAAAGATATCTGATCATGAAGTGAATGTTGAAGTTAGATGATCACCAGAAGCTCCCACTAGACGTTTTGGTTCAATGTGCGTTGAGGCTTGATAATCCTTCATAAGCAAACTCTGTCTTTGGTCCTCAGTTGGGCCTGTTTGGAAACCCAAAGGACAACTTTTCTAATATCTGTTCTGCGGGGAAATATGCAACAATAGTATTTTATATGGCCTTTAATGCATTTTTAAAGGATTTTTACTGGATTGACATGGGGTTGGCATTATGATTTTGTTTTAACATGCCAGCCCCTCAGCACAATCTGCTCTAATCTTTTTTTCTACATTTGCCTCAGTTTTTGTATTTGCATGTTGAATGACATATTTGTTATTCTTAGCGTTAGGTTTTCTATAGCCCGACCTTATATTGTGACTATACTGAGTCTGGTTGCTGTGTAGAACGTTAGGACTGACAAGGCGAGAAAGTGATGGATCCTGGGAAGGGGCAATGAATAGATGGGGAGAGAGGGAGGAGGGTTGAGTTTAGGGAGGGAGGGGGCGGGCGTTCAATGCACGCCAAAACCTGCTGCTTTTCAACACAGCGGCCAACACCGCGCTCATGACGTCCTAACGTCAAGGTGAAGAGAGGCCTAGAGGGGGGTGAGAGGGGCACACAGTTACCACGTCTCATTGGAGAGGTGTGGATTGGGGGAAATGGTGTGGATTAGTGCCAAAGATTGGAGGCCTCTCTATGACCCAAGCATGGGCTAGCAACATGCTAATTTATGCCCAGGCCTAGCTGATGAAAACTGCTCCAGTGAGAGGTGATGAGGTCCTTTGAGAATCAGACAAGGGGATTGGATGAGGCTTAACACTGTCCAATTGCACAGCTTCCTCTCCTGGTGTGCATCAGGGAGGTTTCCTGTCTGTTTTCTGTTGAATGGCCTGCTGTTCAAGCTCTAACACAAGCCAGAGGGGCACTGAGGGGGGACACAAGGCAGGGATGTTTGTGCGTTGTTACAGGACACAATTCAAGGGTGCACCAGTTTGGGGGAACAAAGTTCAAGGTGGCACCAGTATGAAGGGCACAAGTTAAAAGTTCAAAAAAATGGATAATCGCATTTATATCAGATTGTCTTTTTGTAAGTCTATACTTTGGGGGTTAACAAGACCTGATAAAGAGATGGATCCTTTTGAGACCATAGATAGGGGATGAACACAGCGGTGGTGTTACAGAATAAAGAGTTTGAGGAAATGGTTTGGTGTGGAGCACGTTTGACTACAGCTGTGCATAGTGAGTGGCATGACATGGATTGGAAAGGATAACTCTGTAGCAATATATAGCGCAGTGGCTAGGCTACAGCTGCATGGTTGGATGAGACGGAGGTATGTTGTCAGTAGGTACAGTGTTCTTGGAATGCTCATTGGTTGTGGAAATCACACACCAACAAAATGGCCGTATACTGTATGCTGGCAGTGTGGAGGCAATTTTACATAATGTAACCTGGGCAAGGAGTCTTTGATCATTTTAAAGTTGTATAACATGTAAAAAATGAATAAAATGGTGTCAGAACCGTGGATCTTATTTGTTGATGTCATTTAATACAGAAGTTCACTTTTGATCACTAATAACACAACCCACGTTGCGATTTTCGTAAATTAACTTGCTGACAAACAAATATGCACAAAAGTTTGTCTCCATATTAAATAACATATTCCTCTCCAAATGTACAGTTTTTGCTTGACTCGTAATGGCGTTATAATTACTTATATTTGCTTCCATCATAATGTTTTGTCAGCCATCTTTGCTAAAGAAAGTCACCAGCGACGGGTGGCTCTTGTCATATAAAAACCTTGGGACCCAAATGCATAATGAGTGCTCTAACTCCCCCTTGCGGCAGTCTGGAGCAATGAAGCCGTGACCTCTAAGTTCTGCGGTGTAAGATCGCAACTTTTAAAGGAGGAACCACTGTAGGTAACATTGGCTAACGTCTCATATTTATATATTTTATATATATACACACACACACACAACCGTTCAAAAGTTTGGGGTCACTTGTCCTTGTTTTTGAAAGAAAAGCACTTTTTTTTTTGTCCATTTAAAATTGATCAGAAATACAGTGTAGACATTGTTAATATTGTAAATGACTTTTGTTTTTCATGTAATATCTACATAGGAGGGATGGTTGCTGATAATGGGCTGCTGTACTGTAGGCTTACAGAGGCCCATTATCAGGAACCGTCACTCCTGTGTTCCAATGGCACGTTGTGTTAGCTAATACAAGTTCATAATTTTAAAAGGCTAATTGATCATTAGAAAACCCTTTTGCAATTATGTTAGCACAGCTGAAAACTGGTGTTATGGTAAAGAAGCAAGAAAACTGGCCTTCTTTAGACTAGTTTACTATCTGGAGCAACAGCATTTGTGGGTTCGTTTACAGGCTCAAAATGGCCAGAAACAAAGCACTTTCTTCTGAAACTCATCAGTCTATAGTTGTTCGGAGAAATGAAGGCTATTCCTTTGAGAGAAATTGCCAAGAAACTGTACAAAGCTGTATACTACTCCCTTCACAGAACAGCGCAAACTGGCTCTAAACAGAATAGAAAGAGTGGGAGGCCCCGTTGCACAAATGAGCAAGAGGACAAGTACATTATTGTCTAGTTTGAGAAACAGACACCTCACAAGTCCTCAACTGGCATCTTCATTAAATAGTTCCCCCAAAGCAGCAGGCCTTCATGGTAAAATTTCTGCAAAGAAACCACTACTAAAGGACACCAATAAGAAGAGACTTGCTTGGGCCAAAAAACACGAGCGATGGTTATTAGACCGGTGGAAATCTGTCCTTTGGTCTGATGAGTTCAAATGTGAGATTTTTGGTTCCAACCGCTGTGCTTCTGTGAGACGCAGAGTAGGTGAACGGTTGATCTCCACATGTGTGGTTCCCACCAAGCATGAAGGAGGAGGTGTGATGGTGCTTTGTTGGTGACACTGTCAGTGATTTATTTAGGATTCAAGGCACACTTAACCAGCATGGCTACCACAGCATTCTGCAGCGATACATCACCCCATCTGGTTTGCGCTTAGTGGGACTATCATTTGTTTTTCAACAGGACAATGACCCAACACACCCCCAGGCTGTGTACAGGCTATTTGACCGAGAAGGAGAGTGATGGAGTGCTACATCAGATGACCTGGCCTCCACAATCACCCATTCTCAACCCAACTGAGATGGTTTGGGATGAGTTGGACCGCAGAGTGAAGGAAAAGCAGCCAACAGGTGCTCAGCATATGTGGGAAACTCCTTCAAGACTGTTGGAAAAGCATTCCAGGTGAAGATGGTTGAGAGACTGCCAAGACTATGCAAATGGGGGCTACTTTGAAGAATCTCAAATATAAAATCTATTTTGATTTAACACATTTTTGGTTACATGATTCCATATGGGTTATTTAATAGTTTTGATGTGTTCACTATTATTCTACAATGTAGAAAATATCAAAAATAATTTGTGAGTTAGTGTATACATAAACAGACACACATATACAGTTGAAGTCAGAAGTGTACGTACACTTAGGTTGGAGTCATTAAAACTCACTTTTCAACCACTCCACAAATTTCTTGTTAACGAACTATAGTTTTGGCAAGTCGGTTGGGACATCTACTTTGTGCATGACACAAGTAATTTTTCCAACAATTGTTTACAGACAGATTATTTCAATTATTCACTATCACAATTCCAGTGGGTCAGAAGTTTACATACACTAAGTTGACTGTGCCTTTAAACAGCTTGGAAAATTCCAGAACATTATGTAAGGGCTTTAGAAGTTTCTGATAGGCTAATTAACATAATTTGAGTCAATTGGAGGTGTACCTGTGGACGTATTTCAAGGCCTACCTTCAAAGTCAGTGCCTCTTTGCTTGACATCATGGGGAAATCAGCCTAGACCTCAGGGAAAAAAAGTATATACCTCCACAAGTCTGGTTCATTCTTGGGAGCAATTTCCAAATGCCTGAAGTTACCACGTTCATCTGTACAAACAATAGTACGCAAGTATAAACACCATGGTACCGCGCAGCCGTCATACCGCTCAGGAAGGAGACGCGTTCCTGAGAAACGCGAAAAGTGCAAATCGATCCCTGAACAACAGCAAAGGACCTTGTGAAGATGCTGGAGGAAACGGGTACGAATGTATCTATATCCACAGTAAAACGAGTCCTATATCGACAACCTGAAAGGCCGCTCCGCAAGGAAGAAGCCACTGCTCCAAAACTGCCATAAAATTCCAGACTACGGTTTGCAACTGCACATGGAGACAAAAATCATACTTTTTGAAGAAATGTCCTCTAGTCTGATGAAAAAAAAAAATAGAACTGTTTGGCCATAATGACCTTCGTTATGTTTGGAGGAAAAAGGGGGAGGCTTGCAAGCCGAAGAATCTTTGCATCTACCATTCGAACATGTTTAATGCAAATCGGATCTGGGTTGGAGATACCTGCATTGTTGTGTGTTTGTATAATATAGTGGAATCAACATCCTCATAATGTCATGGATAACCCAACACGACAAAGACTCCTCAGTAACCCCATGCCGTGACACAGCGGCGTGAAGCTAGCCATGTCCCTCCATTAAGACGTAGCCAGAATGAAGTTATAAGACGACTTTTTAAATGTATTTTATTGAACCTTTATTGAATTAGGCAAGTCAGTTAAGAACAAATGGCCTACTAAGACCCACAGGCCTACTAAAATAAGGCCAACGCAGGTGTGGTCCACTCGCTCTGTCAAACTTTTATGAAGTTTTTTTTCTTTGTTTTTAAATAGCTAAAATGATTTTCAATGAAATAAGATACATATTTGATAGATTTAATTGATGCCAAGTGTTCTGTTGGACATGTCTTTTATGGTGCATAATATGAAATTCTAATTTAACTTGTAAAAACTGCTCTCATGTTTTAAACATATTGATTATGTTAAAAGTATTATCTTCATTTAAATAAATCTAATATTTTCTATATAGCAAAAGGCCATCAAGTTAGGTAGGTAGGAAATTGTTCATAGAAAGCCAGTTATAACAAGTCTTCTGAGAGGCTCAAACATCCTTAGACTGCACCATCAGTACTCTGAAAGACAAACACAGGACAGAACTTTCAAATCAACTCTTACTCAAATACAAACATATTTATACAGTGTATTAGTGTGACAATCATGGATGAGCTAATTGTTGCTAAGCTCACTGGAGTTCATGGTCAGACAACACATGGCCCGAGAGGTCAGTGACACAGGTGGGTGAAAATGTCAATAGGGGGCTAGCCTTATTGAGCGTTAGATGTGGGCAGGTCCTGTCCAGCTCTGGGCTTTAGAATACAATTAGTTAAAAGGTATGTTCCACTAGAGCAAAAGTATTTGTGAACCCAATTTGGCATATGGGCTAGATGTTTATTTAAGATTGTGGTGTTTCAAGACGAGGGTTGGTCCTCCTACCCCACAGCGGCCACAGCAGTCTCCACAGATGGCACCGATGAGTCCGTTGATGACCTGGATGGCACAGAGTACAGCCTGCAGCAGGCCCATCACCAGCAGCATGGAAAACAAGGTCAGGTGCCAGGTCACAATGCCCTCAGGTGCTGTACAGTCCTTCCACAGGGTGTGGTTATTCAGGTAGTCACTGGTGAAAATGGTTAAGTTCAGCAAAAAGTAAAATACATTGCAGTGTGCTGAATCTTATCTGAGTGACAGAGGTACAGTGAGGGGAACAAACTATTTGATCCCCTGCTGATTTTGTACGTTTGCCCACTGACAAAGAAATGATCTGTCTATAATTTTAATGGTAGGTTTATTTGAACAGTGAGACAGAATAACAACAAAAAAATCCAGAAAAACGTATGTCCAAAAATGTTAAATTCATTTGCATTTTAATGAGGGAAATAGCATAGCACCACAGTCAAATAATATTACTAGAAAATATTAATATTCATGAAATCACAAGTGCAATATTGCAAAACACAGCTTAGCTTTTTGTTAATCCACCTGTCATCTTAGATTTTGAAATTATGCTTTACAGCGAAAGCAATACAAGCGTTTGTATGTTTAGCAATCGCTCGACAAAACAATAAGTACACTTAGCATCAGGTAACTTGGTCACGAAAATCAGAAAAGCAATCAAATTAATCGTTTACCTTTGGTCTTCGGATGTTTTCACTCACGAGACTCCCAGTTAGACAACAAATGTTCCATAAAGATATTTTTTATATCCAAATACCTCCGTTAGTTTGGTGCGTTATCCACCAGAAAGAGCGGTCACGACAACGCAGACAAATTCCAAATTATATCCACAATGTCCACAGAAACATGACAAACGTTTTTTATAGTCAATCCTCAGGGTGTTTTTCAAATATCTATTCGATAATATATTGACCGGGACAGTTGGCTTTTCACTAGGACCGGGAGTAACAATGGCCGCCTTTCTCTTTTGCGCACAACTCACTGAGAGCCCCCACCTATCCACTTACGCAATGTGGTTGTTCATGCTCATTCTTCAAAATAAAAGCCTGAAACTACATCTAAAGGCTGTTGACCCCTTAGGGAAGCCATAGAAAAAGGAATCTGGTTGATATCCCTTTAAATGGGCAATAGGGATGCATAAGAACAGAGGTTTCAAAAACAGGGGCACTTCCTGATTGGATTTTCCTCAGGTTTTAGCCTGCAATATCAGTTCTGTTTAACGCACAGACCAAATGTTGACAGTTTTGGAAACTTTAGAGTGTTTTCTATCCTAATCCGTCAATTATATGCATATTCTAGCATCTGGTCCTGAGAAATAGGCCGTTTACTTTGGGAATGTTATTTTTCCAAACATAAAAATAGTGCCCCCTAGCTTCAAGAGGTTAACAACAATGTGTTTGAGTAGTAAAACCGTTCTTACCCGTCAACAAAGGGGTTGGTCCATAACTCTGTTGTACCATTGGTATAGAGGCACATTGGTCCATTATGAATGGCAACAGCAGACACAATGATGGAGTAGCCAGCCCCCAGAACCCCCACCGCAGCAAAGATGATCGAGGTGAACATCTGAGGAAAATAAAGATCACAGGTCAATCAATCTGGGTATTGAACCCAGGCCATCAAAGTGACTCAAATAGACTTCGTTAGCCCCTCCTACTTTTAACTCAGTGGACTAACACTAGTGTTCAGGGCCCGTGTCCATACAGCGTCTGAGTAAGGATCAGTTTGGCTTTCAGACCATAATTGCTAAGATTATATGGACAGGTCTGGGCTCCTGATCCTAGGTCAGGATGGACTTTAGGTCTTACTTATTCTGTGAGCATATCAGTAACAGTTTGAAATAATTATTACCTTGAGCCAACCAATGCAACAATGGACAATCAATCAATTGATCCTTTTGCCCCAAAATCTGTTGAAAGCAATGGCACCGTCCTAAACAATGCTGCAGTATGGTACCAGTATGAGATCAATAATACTATTGATCGGGTGGTAAGAGAGCGCTGTAGCTAACTGCCTGCTCTTTGTTTCCCTTCAGTCGGTGAACTCCGTACATTGGGTGTTCGCACGGTAACTCCCTCTAATGAAGAACATTAGAATCACGCCTGACAAGGCCAATGAACACTGTGCCTCACCAGAAGCCACGCCTTCCACAAGCGATAAACCACGAAACGCAGATTAATTCCTTGGAAGGTGTATATGGCAGCTAATTCAGCGTTTCATGTGAGAATTGATGATGCCACTCCTGGGGCGCTCTTCCCCTGGCAGTTCGGTTTTAAAAGGTGTGCACTGTCTCAGGCCGGTTTCTAAACCTATTGCGGCTATATGGGATATGGCTTGGGTTTTGGATGTGCTGTTTGATGCTCCATTTGAATCGGTGGATCTGAAGATCTTCTCCTACGAGACCGCTCTACTCGTGGCTTTGGCCTCAGCTACAGGTGGTGGAGATCTCCACCCGTTATCTGTTCACCCCTCCTGTATAATGTGCTCCTTTGGCAACTCTAAAGTCACGTTGTGACCTTCGCCTCCAAGGTCATGACTATGTCCTACAGGTCTCTAGCTTTTGAGCTTTTTCCCTCTGTTCACTTCTAAAGAGCAGAGCGGTACATGCCCTGTGTCCGGTAAGAGCATTAAGCATACTATAAGCATTAAGCAGACTTGAGCGGACCAGTTTGTGTGACCAATTTTTTAAATTCTGTTTTTCTAATCCGGCTCGTGGTAGAGCGCTTTCTAAACAGTGTCTCTCCCAGTGGATTGTGGAAGCTGTTTCTCCAGCATATGACAGCGAAAGGCAGGAAATACCTAACTGTGTAAGTGCCCAATCCACCAGGGATCTGGCGGCATCTAGCCAAAGGTCGACAGATGGCGATATTGAGTCATAATTTTACCGTCCAAAGTGAATGTATGCAGCCGACTGTACACTCCTATCCACCGTGCACAGGTTCATACATAAAACATTCTCCATTCAGGCTGCAAAGGAGTCCATTTCCTCCTTAAATGAATTTAATTGCGAGAAGGTGGGAAAATTTCCATACTTTCTTTTTGAAACACAATTTTCCACCACCATACTTGAGTGCCTAATGCTAGTCCCGGATGTTTGCTTTTTTCACCGCTGGTCTGATAGTTTCAAAATAAAAGTTGTGCTTACTGAACAAGCAGTTGTTGGCATGAACTTGTTTAGAAAACCTTTCACAACTTTTAATAAGAAAAATGTAACATTTATGAAGTGAAATTATGTTATTGAGATTTATTAAAGGATATGTTCATAAACGTGTGCAATATGAAGTGTAATAGTCAATAAAGAATGGATATCAATAAAACATTGGATCTGAATGCCCCCACTAATTAGCCCATTTATCTCACTCTACGCCTGAGGACAATCCACCTGGTTGGGCTGCCTCTCCCATGCTGCTGACTAGCTGGTGTGACCTGAACTGATCCCTAACTGCCATGTCTCTTACCATCACACCCACATACCCTGACTTCCTAAAGCATGAAAAGCCACCTGACCTTACAGTCTTGAAGTGTTTGCACCCTCTATTCATTATAGGTTTTAGGCTGGATATCTGTAAAACACAGACAATTGCTGATATAAAAAGAGCTTTATGAAAGAAATGTGATTTATTGATTGAAGTGTGCTTCTATTTCATGATACATAATCAGATAAGATTGACTCAAACAATTTGTTTAGAGATCCTTTCAATATGTGAGCATACAGTGGACAATAAGCTGGACTGTGCACCATTTTGAAGGGGTCTTGGTGAGGATATTGTGATGATGATGACTGGGCAATATGGTATATTATCTGAAAGGATTTCTTTTAACACATCTTGTAAGCCAATCTCATGTATCACAAAGGCAGGTTTTCTGTCGGGTTGGAACTCGGTGTGGTCTGCCGTTGCCCTTTTCATTTGGTGTCCACTGGGGTCTGCTTAGGGTGTGATTTTCTATCCCCATAGCTGTTTTGCACTGAGTTGACCTACTGAAAGGGAATGTACAGTTATGACTATAGCTACTGTCCCATGAAGGAGGGAAATTAGGTACAAGAACACAATTGAAAGAATGAATCATCTGATTTATCACCTGTGGAAGGGCTTACGGTGAGGTACGGTGTTGATTGGCCTTGTCAGCCGTGATCTAATGCTCTTCAGTAGAGGGCGGTAGTGTGCAAACTCCCCATTGCCTTCTTCAGGGAACAGTAATTATAGTCATAACTGTACGCTTCTCTTATCTGCTGGCCACCAGTATAATGAGGGCTTTGTCTATAGGAGTCCTGTGAATTGCCAGTGTACTGCTTTGGATGCCCCATGCTTTAACTAAATAAATATGTTATTAAGTTGCATGTTTTTTTTCTCTCCATGTAACGTCACTCACCGCAAATCTCTTTCCACAACTCTCGTTGCCACAGCAACCGCAGCAGTCATTGTTTTTGAGTCCTAGGAAGACCAGTGCTGGGAGGGTCATCTGTTCAGAAAGATATACAGCACACAATCATTAGGATCAGACCGCAACAATATACGCACAACCATTCGGATACACAACTATTGATTAAGATCTGGACAGAAAGACATCATACAACCATTTAGATAAGACCAGGAAGACTGCTCTCTATTTTGTAAATTCTCACTATAGCACTGACAATCATATTGGCTTGTATCCGAATAGTATGGAGGCTATGGTGTCTGTCATCGGCAACAGGAAGGACAACGGCAGGTTGGCTTAAAGAAGCAAAAACAGCATGGCACTGTCTTTTGAACACTGGGAACATTTCATCACATTCTAACAATGCTGGAATAACACAAGCATGTTGCTCAAGCCCACCTCCGTCTATCATTTTGATCGTTTCAAATTGTACCTCATATACTATTATGCAGTTATAATACATTATACATGATTTACATCTGACCCACTCCCAGCCTCTCAACCAAAATCCACAGTCCATTTCGCAGTAGGAAACAAAGCTTTTCAAAAGGACCGTTCATCTCACTAAAGCTGTCTTGTAGGCAGTGACGGGCTCCTAAACACACCACATAGGCTATAGCCACAACTGTATATGTCTGCCTGACTGTTCAACTGTTTTCTGAAAGGCTCAAGACAATATTGGTACATTTCTATGTTTCTCCACATGTTGAATAGAGATATTCAAGTAAAACCATTGAAATTAGAAATGTGTACATTAGAGAGTTATTAGAAGCTATTAAAAGCCCCACGTCAAAAGCCCTTTTCCATCCCTTCCATAACAGTTGACTTACCAGAACCCCAGATCCCATGATGCCCCCAAAGTACCACACCTCTTTAGTGATATGGTCATTGTCGTCAATGACCAGCCCCCCAGGGAAGAAGAGCAGGATGTTACTGAGCACACACAAGATGGCCAGGGGGATCAAGGTGATGCCCAGGGACTTGGCAAAGCTACCTGAGCACATGGTTCACCTTATCAGCCAAAACAGTCACACAGGGCCAAAAGGGGTTCTCTAAAGTCCAAAGGGCTCCCACACAAACTCGTACACACCTAAACTGTACATCCTCCGTAAAAGGTTCCTATCTAGGATTGTACCTGTCCAGACCCACCAAACGTTCTCAATCCCTCAGATTGGGGAGGGGTGTATATATAGACTGCTGGTTGGATGATGTCATGATGTAACTGCCTTAAATTGAATTTACAGTAGTTGTGCTATGGCAACCATCTGGTCCGGTTAATGTTGTACTATAGCATTTGCCTGCCTGGCCCCAGCCCTGACAGAGAGATAGAGGGGGGGGTTATTGAACACACTGTCAGCCTATTGGGGTCCATACATGGTTATGAATGGGAGTATGTTTCAGGCTATACATTTTCCTGATACTTTATGGCATTTTACTCGGCCAATGTTATCGTGAAACACCCATGAAGCATCATTATTTTACATTACATGATTTAAATAATGCATCACACATTCCAAGCATTCCAATACAATCTGATTATCATTCAAGAATAACCCTTTTCCTTTACATAGTTTTATCCACATTTAGGCTTATATTAATGCATAATATTTAGTCTGAAAACAACAATGCCACCAGCATATTGTGCACTATTAGATTTATGACGTATAGGCTACAAGGTAAATGTACACTGAGTGCACAAAACATTAGGAACACCTTGCTAATATTGATTTGCACCCCCTTTTGCCCTCAGAACATCCTTAATTCGTCGGGACATGGACTCTACAAGGTGTCGAAAGCATTCCACAGGGATGCTGGTCCATATTGACATCAAGTTCGCTGGATGTCCTACATACGGGTAACTGTTGAGCATGAAAAAGCCAGCCGCTTTGCAGTTCTTGACGCACTCAAACCGGTGTGCCTGGCACCTACTACCATACCCCATTCAAAGGCACTTAAATATTTTGTCTTGGCCATTCACCCTCTGAATGGCACACACACATCCATGTCTCAATTGTCTCAAGGATAAAAATCCTTCTTTAAACTGTCTCCTCCCCTTCATCAACACTGATTGAAGTGAATTTAACAGGTGACATCAATAAGGGATCATAGCTTTCACCTGGATTCACTTGGTCAGCCTATGTCATGGAAAGAGCAGTTGTTCCTAATGTTTTGTGCACTCAGTGTAGAATATAACACAACTAGACAATCAATATAGGGCCAATACCCCATATACTCCAATAGGCTGACAGTGTGTTCAATACCCCCCCCCTCTAGCTCTCTGATTGCCTTTGGAAAGTATTCAGACCCCTAGAGTTTTTCCACATTTTGTTATGTTACAGCCTTATTTTTTTAAATGGATTAAATTTTTAAAAACTCAGCAATCTACATACACTACCCCCATAATTGTCACTTTCTGACCTTAGTTCCTTCGTTTTGTCTTTGTTTTAGTATGGTCAGGGTGTGAGTTGGGGTGGACAGTCTATGTTCTTTTTTCTATGATTTGGGATTTCTGTGTTTGGCCTGGTATGGTTCTCAATCAGAGGCAGCTGTCAATCGTTGCCCCTGATTGAGAACCGTACTAAGGTAGCCTGTTTTCACCCTTGAGTTGTGGGTGATTATTTTCTGTTGAGTGTTTGTATTCTGCACCAGACAGAACTGTTTCAGTTTCGTTCGTTCACTTTGTTGTTTTTAATTTCAGTGTTCAGGTTGATTCATTAAATATTAACATCATGAACACATACCACGCTGCGCTTTGGTCCTCACCTTCTTCCACCAACAATGGCCGTTACAATAATGACAAAGTGAAAACAGGTTTTTAGAAATGTTTACAAATAAAAACTGAAATACTTCATTTACATACAGTTGAAGACAGAAGTTTACATACACTTAGTCCTTAAAACTCGTTTTTTTCAAACACTCCACAAATTTCTTGTTAGCAAACTATAGTTTTGGCAAGTCAGTTAAGACATCTACTTTGTGCACGACACAAGTCATTTTTCCAACAATTGTTTACAGACTGATTATTTCACTGTATCACAATTCCAGTGGGTCAGAAGTTTACACACACTAAGTTGACTGTGCCTTCAAACAGCTTGGAAAATTCCTGAAAATAATGTCATGGCTGAAGAAGCTTCTGATAGGCCAATTGACATAATTTGAGTCACTTGGAGGTGTACCTGTGGATGTACAGTGGGGAGAACAAGTATTTGATACACTGACGATTTTGCAGATTTTCCTATTACAAAAAATGTAGAGGTCTGTAATTTTTATCATAGGTACACTTCAACTGTGAGAGATGGAATCTAAAACAAAAATCCAGAAAATCACATTATATGATTTTTAAGTAATTAATTAGCATTTTATTGCATGATCCCCTACCAACCAGTAAGAATTCCGGCTCTCACAGACCTGTTAGTTTTTCTTTAAGAAGCCGTCCTGTTCTCCACTCATTACCTGTATTAACTGCACCTGTTTGAACTTGTTACCTGTATAAAAGACACCTGTCGACACACTCAATCAAACAGACTCCAACCTCTCCACAATGGCCAAGACCAGAGAGCTGTGTAAGGACATCAGGGATGAAATTGTAAACCTGCACAAGGTTGGGATGGGCTACAGGACCATAGGCAAGCAGCTTGGTGAGAAGGCAACAACTGTTGGCGCAATTATTAGAAAATGGAAGAAGTTCAAGATGACGGTCAATCACCCTCGGTCTGGGGCTCTATGCAAGATCTCACCTCGTGAGGCATCAATGATCATGAGGAAGGTGAGGGATCAGCCCAGAACTACACGGCAGGACCTGGTCAATGACCTGAAGAGAGCTGGGACCACAGTCTCAAAGAAAACCATTAGTAACACACTACGCCGTCATGGATTGAAATCCTGCAGCGCACGCAAGGTCCCCCTGCTCAAGCCAGCACATGTCCAGGCCCATCTGAAGTTTGCCAATGACCATCTGGATGATCCAGAGGAGGAATGGGAGAAGGTCATGTGGTCTGATGAGGCAAAAATAGAGCTTTTTGGTCTAAACTCCACTCGCTGTGTTTGAGTACAACCCCAAGAACACCATCACAACCGTGAAGCATGGAGGTGGAAACATCATTCTTTGGGGATGCTTTTCTGCAAAGGGGACAGGACGACTGCACCGTATTAAGGGGAGGATGGATGGGGCCATGTATCGCGATATCTTGGCCAACAACCTCCTTCCCTCAGTAAGAGCATTGAAGATGGGTCGTGGCTGGGTCTTCCAGCATGACAACGACCCGAAACACACAGCCAGGGCAACTAAGGAGTGGCTCCGTAAGAAGCATCTCAAGGTCCTGGAGTGACTTAGCCAGTCTCCAGACCTGAACCCAATAGAAAATCTTTGAAGGGAGCTGAAAGTCCGTATTGCCCAGTGACAGCCCCAAAACCTGAAGGATCTGGAGAAAGTCTGTATGGGGGAGTGGGCCAAAATCCCTGCTGCAGTGTGTGCAAACCTTGTCAAGAACTACAGGAAATGTATGATCTCTGTAATTGCAAACAAAGGTTTCTGTACCAAATATTAAGTTCTGCTTTTCTGATGTATCAAATACTTGTGTCATGCAATAAAATGAAAATTAATTACTTAAAAATCATACAATGTGATTTTCTGGATTTTTGTTTTAGATTCCGTCTCTCACAGTTGAAGTGTACCTGTGATAAAAATTACAGACCTCTAAATGCTTTGTAAGTAGGAAAACCTGCCAAATCGGCAGTGTATCAAATACTTGTTCTCCCCACTGTATTTCAAGGCCTACCGTCAAACTCAGTGCCTCTTTGCTTGACATGATGGGAAAATCAGAAGAAATCAGCCAAGACCTCAGAACAAAATTATAGACCTCCACAAGTCTGTTTCAAGGTACCACGTTCATCTGTACAAACAATAGTACGCAAGTATAAACACCATGGGACCATGCAGCCGTCATATACCGCTCAGGAAGGTTAACATTCTTTGGTGCGAAAAGTGCTAATCAATCTCGGAAAAACAGCAAAGGATCTTGTGAAGATGCTGGAGAAAACAGGTACAAAAGTATCTATATCCACAGTAAAATGAGTCCTATATCGACATACCCTGAAAGGCCGCTCAGCAAGGAAGAAGCCACTGCTCCAAAACCGCCATAAAAAAGCCAGACCACGGTTTGCAACTGCACATGGGGACAAATATCATACTTTTTGGAGAATTGGTCTGATGAAACAAAAATAGAACTGGTTGGCCATCATTATGTTTGGAGGAAAAAGGGAGAGGCTTGCAAGCCGTAGAACATCATCCCAACCGTGAAGCACGGGGGTGGCAACATCATGTTGTGTGGGTGCTTTGCTGCAGGAGGGACTGGTGCACTTCACAAAATAGATGGCGTCATGAGGAATGAAAATGATGTGGATATATTGATGCAGCATCTCAAGACATCATTCAGGAAGTTAAAGCTTGGTCGCAAATGGGTCTTCCAAATGGGCAAAGACCCCAAACAAACTTCCAAAGTTGTGGCAAAATGGCTTAAGGACAACAATTGGATAGGCCATCACAAAGCCCTGACCTCAATCCTATAGAAAATTTGTGGGCAGAACTGAAAAAGCATGTGTGAGCAAGGACACCTACAAACCTGACTCAGTAACACCAGCTCTGTCAGGAGCAATGAGCCAAAATTCACCCAACTTATTGTGGGAAGCCTGTGGAAGGCTCCCTGAAACATTTGACCCAAGTTAAACAATTTAAAGGCAACACTACCAAATACTAATTGAGTGCATGTGAACTTCTAGCCCACTGGGAATGTGATGAAAGAAATAAAAGCTCAAATAAACAATTCTCTCTACTATTGTTCTGACATTTCACATTCTTAAAATATAGTGGTGATCATAACTGACCTAAGACAGGGAATTTGTACTATCAGGACTGTGAAAAACTGAGTTTAAATGTATTTGGCTACGGTGTATGTACACTTCCGACTTCACTGTAAGTATTCAGATCCTTTGCTATGAGACTCGAAGTTGAGCTCAGGTGCATGCTTTTTCCTCTGATCATCCTTGAGATGTTTATACAACTTGATTGGAGTCCAGCTGTGGTAAATTCAATTGATTGTACATTATTTGGAAAGGCTACACCTGTCTATATAAGGTCCCCCAGTTGACAGTGCATGTCAGAGCAAAAACCAAGCCATGAGGTCGAAGGAATTGTCCGTAGAGCTCTGAGACAGGATTTTGTCGAAGCACAGATCTGGAGAAAGGTACCAAAAAATGTCTGCAGCATCAAAGGTCCTCAGCAACACATTGGCCTCCATCATTCTTAAATGGAAGAAGTTTGAAACCACCAAGACTCTTCCTAGAGCTGGAAGCCTGGCAAAACTGAGCAATCGTGGGAGAAGTGCCTTGGTTAGGGAGGTGACCAGGAACACAATGGTCACTCTGGCAGAGCACCAGAGTTCCTCTGTGGAGATGGGAGAACCTTCCAGAAGGACAACCATCTCTGCAGCACTCCACCAATCAGGCCTTTATGGTAGAGTAGGCAGACGGAAGCCACTCTTCAGTAAAAGGCAGCCCGCTTGGAGTTTGCCAAAGGTAAATAAAGACTCTCAGACCATGATAAACAAGATTCTCTGGTCTGATGAAACCAAGATTGAACTCTTTGGCCTGAATGCCAAGAGTTAAGTCTGGAGGAAACCTTGCACCATCCCTACGGTGAAGCATGGTGGTGGCAGCATCATGCTGTGGGGATTTTTTTCAGCGGCAGGGACTGGGAGACTAGTCAGGATAGAGGGAAAGATGAAAAGAGTAAAGTACAGAGAGATCATTGACGAAAACCTGCTTCAGAGCACTCAGGACCTCAGAATGGGGCGAAGATTCACCTTCCAGTGGGACATCGACCCTAAGCACACAGCCAAGACAACGTAGGAGTGGCTTCAGGAAAAGTCTACGAATGTGCTTGAGTGGCCCAGCCAGAGCACGGACTTGAACCCGATAGAACATCTCTGGAGAGACCTATAAATAACTGTGCAGCAATGCTCCCCATCCAACCTGACAGAGCTTGAGATGATCTGCAGAGAAGAATGTGAGAAACCAAATACAGGTGTGCCAAGCTTCTAGTGTCATACCCAAGTAGACTCAGATGTAATTGCTGTCAAAGGTGCTTCAACAAAGTACTGAGGAATATGAGGGGTCTGAATGACATATCAGTTTTTCATTAATAATACATTAGACAATACTTAATTCATTTTAGAATAAGGCTGTAACGTAAGAAAATGTGGGAAAAGTCAAGGGGTCTGAATACTTTACGAATACACCGTTTTTTTTCATTAGTTTTTTTTTTAACCTCTTTTTCTCCCAAGTTACGTGGTATCCAATTGGTAGATGCAGTTTTGTCTCATCGCTGCAACTCCCGTACGGACTCGGGAGAAGCGAAGGTCAAGAGCCGTGCGTCCTCCAAAACACAACCCAAACAAGCCGTACTGCTTCTCGATACAATGCCCACTTAACCTGGAAGCCAGCTGCACCAATGTGTCAGGGGAAACACTGTACACCTGGTGACAGTGTCAGATTGCACTGCGCCCGGCCCGCCACAGGAGTTGCTAGTGCACAATGGGACAAGGACATCCCTGCCGGCCAAACCCTCCCCTAACCCGGACGACGCTGGGCCAATCGTGTGCCGCCCCATGGGTCTCCCGGTAGCGGCCGGCTGTGACAGAGTCTGAACACAGAATCTCTAGTGGCACAGCTAGCACTGCGACGCAGCGCTTTAGACCACTGCGTCACTCGGGAGGCCGAATGCACCGTATTTACCAGGGTCATATACAATGTTCCCTCTTTTTGTAAGCCCTGAGCAAATTTCAGGTCTGCTGAGCGCAAACATGAAAGTTTACTGTGAACACTGCATTTACTGTGAACACTGAGGCTGTACGCGCATTAAGTTTCAGTTTCAGACAGTGGTCAGGTAGGCTACCGTGGCTATTTGATCATAATGTAGGCCTACCAGTGTCCTACTATAAAAAACAATGCATAAAATGTATCCCATAACATTTTAACATGGAAATAGCTGTTCTGTCATTCAGCCTCCAGTAGCAGCCAATGTGTGGTGTTCAACATAGGCCTTCATTCCATGATACTTTTGAAAAAAAGATGCAGGGCTTGACATTAACCTGTGTATCCACTTGTCCTTCAGACAAGGAGGTGACTGAAAATGTTGTGTTGTTTGATGCAAGAAACCACTTAATAAATAAATATAATAATAATATACATGATTATTCCCATACCATTATTGCAGATAATTAGACAAATTATGCTACCCTCTGCATATTGACTACTTAGCTTATTCAAGCCTATCTCAAAATACAACACTGCCCCTTTAAGACAAAACAATTATTTTTACCTGACTAGCTTTTCAAAGATGTCTTGAAATGTGTTGTGCTCTTGTAGGAAGCAATAACTCCCCCATTGCTGACAAGAAATGATCTATAACTGGGCTAATAATTCACTAACTAGCAAAGGATATGAACTAAATGTTTATGCGTGGCTACATGCAGCTCTCCCTTAGATCTCAAAACAAGCACATCTACTCATGACCGCTAATGCTGTAAACACAGTCCAGTTCAAAGTGAATGGCACAGATCCATGTATGGCAATGGTCTATTTGCATATAGGTCTACTGCAGCTCTGATTGGTTATGCCTCACTGGTCTGTGTAGAGTATTGGCCAGTCTTACTCTGATGCATTCTGCCTACAACAAAACGTCTTGCATAGTTAGTTTTGCGTACTAAAAGGCCCTGCATGGTTAATCTGGTATTGTGCTTGCCTGAGCAGAGCAGAGCAGAGCTGTTGTGCAGAAAGTTGTCAAGGAAGTGAGTTAGTGTTTATACTGGACCTCCCGCAACCACCTGCCTTCAACCCATCATGTCAATGAGGAACTATACGGAGCCCTCTTCATTGTTCCAAAATTTGGGTAGGCAAGGTGATGCTGTACAGAGCTCAATTTGGCCTCTGCATGCCTCTGGAGGCTCCGCAATTGCTTCACACCATCCATATGGCCCCTCCGAACACATATTCAGATCAAGCATACATTGTCTTTAAGTCTTGCATAGTTCCTTTTGTTTCCATATGTTGAAAGTGGCTAATATTGCGTTGATTCGATCAAAATTCCTACAGTAAAGGGAAAGGTTGATCGTGTTAACTAATAAGGGGGAAAACTGTAGAAAGTTGAGTGAAGTTCAATCTAGTGCTTCTCTGCACAGGCTGATATTTTTCTGCACAGCAGTCCTGGGGGAGCTGTGCACCAGCACATGCACACAGTTTGTAACATTTGTCATATGCAGTATGTTGGTGAGTAGACATTCACTTTGGTCTTATTTGTTTTGTTGATAAACTAACATTAATCTTGTGTAGGTTAAGTTTACTACAACGTACTGCCACTTGACATCACATAATGAAAAGAATGTGGTATGTAATCTCTCCATTCCTGGTTCAATCGACCCCCGATTAATCGAGCAGAAAGCAAAGTGACACAAAATTGTGTGTAGTAATATCAGATTATTCATTTGACATTTAGATTTGAATAATTGTCGAGTGACGGTATGCCACAGGGAAACGTTATTGAGCAAGTTATTTTTGCCGTCCAAATACAGCGCCTCTCAACAGAAATGCATGAACTTTGCACAGTGCGTTTCATGTGAGGAAACGCAGGGGGAAAAATGTTGCGTGATAAAAGAGCGGTAGCCTAGGCTACGGACGCACATGCACGCAGTTTAGAGGGAACATTGGTCGTATACAGTATTGTAATGACCCTGGGTAGCGCGCCGGACCTCGGACTAGAAGGTCGAGGGTTCGAGACCTGCTCCCTGCCTGTTTCATTACAGTATGTTGGTGAGTAGACATTCACGTGGGTCTTATTTGTTTTGTTGATAAACTAACATGAATATTGTGTTGTGTAGGCCTAGTCTACTACAATGTACTGCCACTTGACATCACACAATACAAATAAAAACGTAATTTTAATGCAATGCATTGTTCATGGATGTGATCTGTAATCCATCCACCATTCCTGGATCAATCGACCCCCGATTAATCGATCAGGAAGCAAAGTGACACAACGTAGCAAAATAGTGTGGAACAATATCAGATTATTCATATGACATTTAGATTATAATAATTGTCGAGTGAATGTCACAAGGAAACGTTATTGAGCTAGTTATTTTCGCCGTCCAAATAGAGTGCCTCTTAACAGAAATGACTGAACTGTTGCACAGTGCGTTTCACGTGAGGAAGTATTGAAGGAAATAGTTTTTTTGTGTGATAAAGGAGAAGTAGCCTAGGCTATGCAGCCCGATCTCCCCTTCACCTCCCGCAGGTCAGCTGTTGTTTGTTTACATGGCTGTGTGGCATCAAGTCAACCCTTGGCATCAAACATTGGTCTGGGTGAGTGGCTCTGGTCCAATGCTTTAGTGCGCCTTTGATTAAGGCCTATGTGAAAAATAGTATCTTAATTTGCACGTTGTTTCATGTTTGTAGGCGATATCACTTTCCATCACTTTATGCTTTAAATGACTCTCCAATCCGAGTCCAGACCCTGGCTGGACCTGATATATTCAGATACCATCTTGACTTGCTCCCCTCACAGACATCTTGAAGAGAGGAGGGAATGCTGCTGATGCTGCTGTGGCTGTGGCTGCCGCCCTGGCCGTGACAGAACCCTGCAGCTGTGGGATCGGTGGGGACAGCTTCTGTCTGTTCTATGACGCAAGCACAGGCCAGGTGCGCGGCCTGAACGGCAGGTGAGGGAGTGGCACTGCACTGCCAAGACCCAGTAGCTCATGTTTTGTTATATTTCATTGTCGTTTTTAACCACACACTTTACAGCCAGATAAAAACATGTGGTAGACTAACAGTCAGCATCTTCAGCAACGGGTTATTGTATCATGAATGGTTAGGCTGGTAATATGATCTAATATATTCTCAATGTTTTTGTTTGAAAATAGCCAGTGAGCCAGTGTCGTACAGTGAGACTCATGTTCACAATGGCAGTTTCATGAAATCGGTATTATGAATACTATGCAGCATAAATGGAGACCCATTCTGACCTTTAAAAGCAGTAGATAAATTCCTTTGCATGTTTTATGTGTTTTGACTAACCTTCCCTGATTTACACCCCCCCCCGTTCACAGTTACTCAGTGAATAACTTTCCCTCTGTTTCTTTATGAGTGTGTTATTACCAAGTAATGTGTCTTTGGTTGTAGTGTGTGTGTGTGTGTGTGTGTGTGTGTGTGCAGTTCCAGTTTACTCTGGAATAACCAGTGTTATTCATCTTGGCGTTGTGTTTTTTCTAGCCACTATTGTGTTATACTTTCTATTTAACCCTAGTGTGTTGCACTGACTGAATATACTGGACTGGTTTCTTACTGATTGGGTGGCAGCCTTGAACTTATTTGACCATCCAGTTCTGGATCAGTGACCTTGAGCTAATCACTGGCCCATTTGGGTGTGTTGGTAGCCAGTGTGGCTTGCCTGCCTTAGAAATTTTCGGTCTCAGTCATACTAAATTATTTGTGTGTTACTTACTACACCAACACATTTAGCTTCTGTTGATCCCTGTTTGACTGTGTGCGTGTGTCTTGTTCCAGTGGCCGGGCTCCCAGGGCACAGACAGTGGATCTCCTGGAGAGGTATGGCTACAGTGAGTCTAACCCGATCCCATCCTTCCACGCCCTCAACGCCACCGTGCCGGGGGCTGCGGCCTGCTGGTGTGACACCGTCCGCCTGTTTGGCAGTCAGAAGGTAAAGTATGTTGTATGGTTATTTTATTATAGCTCCAGATGGACAATAATGTTTTTTTCTTTAGTATTTTATAGAATTTCTACTCTATTCTATTCTGTTTCTAATGCAGTGAGACCGCTCATGTTGTGAAGCAGTGCATCCATAGTGTACATCCATCTTTAAAAAATACATTAGATCTAAAACATCAACAAACGGCACCTTTCTGTCCACTTGTTTTTTTGTTTGTAGCTTATCCATGGCAACAACTGAACGACTCTGCACTCTGAGTGCGTCCGTCCTTCAATAAGCATTAAAAACATGCCCCCCAGTCCCACACACTGTCTGTCCTCTTGTTATTTTTAGATCTAATTTGTTTATTCTTGACCTGTATTTGGCCTGGGTCCAGCTGTTCATCCCTAGCAGGCAGTTCTACTCTGTTTCCATGGCTTCCTCAAAGGAGCTGTTGCTTTGTTGATCTGTATAGTACATTGTGTTAAATTGAGACGTCATACTCATACTTCATACTTTCTCTCCATGGCAACCTGCTGCTGGCTGTTAGGGCAGCTGTATTTATAGCTGTAGTTACAAACAGAATGATATGTAAACATTGATAAACAAATTTGCCGCAATTCGTCTGGGCATGGATTCTACAAGGTGTCAAAAGCTTTCCACTGGGATGCTGGCCCATGTGGACTCCAATGCTTTTCACAGTTGTGTCAAGTTGGCTGGGTGTCCTTTGGGTGGTGGACCCTTCTTGACATAAACCAGTATGCCAGGCACCTACTACCATATCCGTTCAAAGGCACTTTCATATTTTGTCTTGCACATTCACCCTCTTAATGGCACACATACACAATCCATGTCTCAATTGTGTCAAAGCTTAAAAATCCTTCTTTAATAATTATCCTCTTGCTCCTACCCCCTACTTTTTCGAACATTCTGTTAAAAATCGCGCAACATTTCAGCGCCCTGCTACTCAGGTCAGGAATATAGTATATGCATATGATTAGTATGTGTGGATAGAAAACACTCTGACGTTTCTAAAACTGGTTAAATCACGGCTGTGATTTAACAGAGCGTCTGTTTCATCGAAAAGCGCAGGAAAATCTGATCACTGAAAATGGAAAAAAATATCCATGCGCCACTTCCAGGAATTGTTAAAGGTGAACCGTATTAAATGAGGCCGAGGTTGCAGTACCTACAGCTTCCACAGGATGTCTAGAGTCTTCTCATTTGCTTCGGATTTGATTCTTGGTCGAACCGACCCAAGGGAACCGATTCCCTCCGGCCTCCAACAGGATGTATTGGTTGAGTTTTTTCCGGACATTTTTTCCAGACGACCACCTATAGAATTTACATCGCCTCCTGATGAATTTTATTGCTTATTAACGTGTACTAATACCTAAAGTTGCATTACAAAAGTATTTCGAAGTGTTTTGTGAAAGTTTATCGTCGACTTTTTTACTTTTAAAAAATGACGTTACGTTATGAAACGCTATTTTTTTCAGTTTATCACACAGTCTTCATAGATCGATATCTAGGCTATATATGGACCGATTTAATCGAAAAAAAGACCCAATATTGATTATGGGACATCAAGGAGTGCCAACAAAGAAGATGGTCAAAGGTAATGAATGTTTTATATTTTATTGTGCGGTTTGTGTAGCGCCGACTATGCTAATTATTTTGTTTACATCCCCTGCGGGTCTTTTGGGGTGTTACATGCTATCAGATAATATCTTCTCATGCTTTCGCCGAAAAGCATTTTAAAAATCTGACTTGTTGCCTGGATTCACAACGAGTGTAGCTTTAATTCAATACCCTGCATGTGTATTTTAATGAACGTTTGCGTTTTAACTAATACTATTAGCGTTTAGCGTAGCGCATTTGCATTTCCAGAGCTCTAGATGGGACGCCTGCGTGCCAGGTAGGAGCAAGAGGTTTTAACCCGCCTCCTCCCCTTCGTCTACACTGATTGAAGTGGATTTAATAAGTGACATCACCTTCATTCAACCTGGTCAGTCTATGTCATGGAATGAGCAGGTGTCTTTAATGTTTTGTACACATAGGGTGGGTTGCACCAACATGGATTAACTCTTAAAACTGGGTTAAATAAAGGTTTATCTATTAATCTTGGGGCACGAAATTTTAAACCTAGTTTTAAATTAACCCTAGATAAATTAAATCCTTCTTCTAATCTAAGTTTAGTTTTCACTATAAATTTACCAGCGGACCTTCAGACAAGTCTTGAGGCATGTGGGCGTCCTAGAGGAAAAACAACCTACATGTATGTGTTCTTGAGATTCTCACCTTTCCACAGAGGGGTCATAGTGTGTAGCCCAAACTGTTCAGATGCTACAGAAAGAAGTTGGCAGATCGGCTGTACCGAACTCAGATGAGTCCCAAGACGTTGGTGGGGATCGTAGAGTAAAACGGAGAACACCATCGTGTTCGTGAAAGTCTCATCTTTCCATAGATGGGTCATAATAGTTTGTAGGCCAAACCGGACGCTACAGACGATTTTGGGATGTCTCATGGTCTGACAAACACCCCTTTAGCTCTGTCACCTTTCACAGCAGATGTGGAAGTGTTAAATAGGCGGATGCATTGGATTGAGACTGCAAAAAAGCTGATATATCTATCTTAGCAACGCTGAGGCATGCATGAGAGCATCAGCTGTTCCGGGCGACTGTGTGATCACGCTCTCCGTAGCCGACGTGAGTAAGACCTTTAAACAGGTCAACATACACAAGGCTCCGGGGCCAGACGGATTACCAGGACGTGTGCTCCGGGCATGTGCTGACCAACTGGCATGTGTCTTCACTGACATTTTCAACATGTCCCTGATTGAGTCTCATACCAACATGCTTCAAGCAGACCACCATAGTGCCTGTGCCCAAGAACAAAGGCAACCTGCCTAAATGACTACAGACCCGTATCACTCACGTCCGTAGGCATGAAGTGCTTTGAAAGGCTGGTAATGGCTCACATCAACACCATTATCTCAGAAACCCTAGACCCACTACAATTTGCATACCACCCAAACAGATCCACAGATGATGCAATCTCTATTGCACTCCACACGGCCTTTTCCCACCTGGACAAAAGCTCATCACCCTGAAAGCCTGAAAGCTCATCACCAAGCTAAGGATCCTGGGACTAAACACCTCCCTCTGCAACTGGATCCTGGACTTCCTGACAGGCTGCCCCCAGGTGGTGAGGGTAGGTAGCAACACATCTGCCACGCTGATCTTCAACACTGGAGCTCCCCGGGGGTGCGTGCTCAGTTCTCTCCTGTACTCCCTGTTCACCCACGACTGCATGGCCAGGCACGACTCCAACACCATCATTCAGTTTGCTGACGACACACCAGTGGTAGGCCTGATTACTGACAACAACGAGACAGCCTATGGGGAGGAGGTCAGAGACCTGGCCGGGTGGTGCCAGAATAACAACCTATCCCTCAATTTAACCAAGACTAAGGAGATGATTGTGGACTATAGGAAAAGGAGCACCGAGCACGTACCAATTCTCAACGACTGGGCTGTAGTGGAGCAGGTTGAGAGCTTCAAATTCCTTGGTGTCCACATCAATAACAAACTAGAATGGTCCAAACACACCAAGACAGTCGTGAAGAGGGCACGACAAAGCATATTCCCCCTCAGGAAACTAAAAAGATTTGGCATGGGTCCTGAGATCCTCAAAAGGTTCTACAGCTGCAACATCGAGAGAATCCTGACCGGTTGCGTCACTGCCTGGTATGGCAATTGCTCGGCCTCCAACCGCAAGGCACTTCAGAGGGTAGTGCGTACGGCCCAGTACATCACTGGGGCAAAGCTGCCTGCCATCCATGACCTCTACACCAGGCGGTGACAAAGGAAGGACCTAAAAATTGTCAAAGACCCCAGCAACCCCAGTCATAGACTGTTCTCTCTACTACCGAATGGCAAGCGGTACCGGAGTGCCAGGTTGAGGACAAAAAGGCTTCTCAACAGTTATTACTCCCAAGCCATAAGACTCCTGAACAGGTAGCCAAATGGTTACCCGGACTATTTGCATTGTGTGCCCCCCCCACAACCCCTCTTTTACGCTGCTGCTACTCTGTTTATTTTATATGCATAGTCACTTTAACTATACATTCATGTACATATTACCTAAATGGCCCGACCAACCAGTGCTCCCGCACATTGGCTAACCGGGCTATCTGCATTGTGTCCCACCACCCGCCAACCCCTCTTTTTACGCTTCTGCTACTCTCTGTTCATCATATATTCATAGTCACTTTAACAATACCTACATGGACATACTACCTCAATAAGCCTGACTAACAGGTGTCTGTATATAGCCTTGCTACTCTTTTATCAAATGTTTTTTAACTGTTGTTTCATTTCTTTACTTACCCACACATACTTAATTTTTATTTTTCGCACCATTGGTCAGAGCCTGTAAGTAAGCATTTCACTGTAAGGTCTACACCTGCTGTATTCGGCACACGTGACAAATAAACTTTGATTTGATTTCAAACTGACATTTTTATGGTGATGTTTTTATTATGCTAATTAGATTCCCGTGGGGTGTGAACATCGACCGTAGGTTTTTAAAAAACCTAACCCTAGCCTCAACCACAGTGCTAACCTTATGCCTAACACTAACCTTAAATTACGACCAAAAAGCAAAAACAATTATCATGAATTTCTACGATATAGACCATTTATACGTTGTGGCTGTGGTAACTAGTGGAAACCCTAACTCCTTAACTGTGTGTTTCCTGTTCCTATGTGTCTACAAGCTCTCTCTCCAGGATGTCCTGAGGCCCGCCTCTGACCTCGCCCTGTGTGGATTCCCCGTTGCCCAGGTGACCGCGCACCACTGGGCCAAGTGGGTCCGTACCATGAGGGCTGCTGGGAGGGAGCTGGGAAGAGACTTCCTGATTAAGAACGATGCGCCCAAACATGGACAGGTGTTCTCCAACCCTCATCTGGCCCAAACTTTCCAGGTAACCCTGTCCTTGACTGAGTAGAATCAGTGATGCTCAACATTACTCAGAGAGGAGTGTCTGTGTGTGCATTTCTCACTACCGGGGCAGGCTCAACCCTACTGTGTATAGTATCGATCTCTGATGTCATGCCTGACAGGTTTGTTCCTTTCACCCGTGAGTCCCTGAGTCACTAGTCGGGTTTTACTTGAGTAAGAGGGTAGACTCCGCCCCAAAATCTGTATACGCGAAAATAAGCGTTAAGCAAACCAAGTGAGGAGTTTTTGTATGGGGGGCAATGAAAGAGTGTCGAGGCTTATTTGATCTAATACAAGTTTCATAATGCTTAGGACTTAAGTTGTTACGAATGTACTGATATAAGTGTAATGCACTTGACATTCCGGCAACGTTAAGACAAACGATTTTATATCGGAGTTGTGCCTGTTGTTCACAGGCGTATCTGCCCTCTCATTGGCTAGAATGTTCCCAACAGATCTCGCCTTCTCCCGCCTGCCTATCGCCTTTGAGGACATGCATTTCTATTGTTAGAGCGACCAGTCAACCATCTCTTCTATATAGTACATCTTTGATAAAACCAATAGCTAGTCTACTCATGATGATGTATTGCCTGTTTGTTTTTTGCTTTTGAAGCACTTGAAAAAGCGCTATAGAAGTTGAATACATTATTATTAGTATTTATTACTGAGTGATGCCATGGATAACATGGATACCATCAGGCCATCATCCATTCATAATCACATTCAGTTGATTATTCTTTTCAGTTCATTGATTCTTTTCAGTTCATATCATCTGACCCACAACTCCTTCCACAGGAATGGCGTGTGTTCAATATCAAACTGTTTGTGGTGACACATTCCCTGTTGGCGTGGCAACACACCACCTATTAGGGATGGCGTCTGTTATCAATCCTGTATACAAAGGAGCCCCTAGTCCAAGTGGGCTGACATGTCACGTGTACACAGAAACTCCTTTCTGACTCATATTGCGCTCACTGGAATATCAGATGAGTAGTTTTGTTATAGTGTCACTCCCAAATATCCATGTAAATATTTCCCAGTCATTTATTGATTCATTGATTGATTGACTGACTGACTGACTGACATCTCCGATCAGGAGCTGGGCCAGCATGGTAAAGTAGGGTTCTATGAAGGCAGAGTGGCGAAGTTGATTGTTGATGTCATCATTCGGAACGGAGGAGTGATGAGTCTGGATGATTTACGTAACCATGACAGCGAGGAGATCAAACCCATCCACACTGACTACAGGGTAGGTTCAAGGACACACAACACACCACAACCAACTAAGCAGGGATTTGCTACTGTAGGGTGGATCACAGTGACACGATGTTCATGTTACTATCAATCCCTTACTGTGGTCTCTCTCTCTCATTCTCTCTCTGTGTCTCTCTTTCTCTTTCTCTTTCTCTCCCTCCGTCTCTCTCAGGGTGTGAGGCTATGGGAAGTCCCTCCTAACGGTCAAGGCATGGCAGCACTCATGGCCCTCAATATACTGGAGAACTTCCCCATCAAAGGTAGCTACATCTTAACCTCAGTCTCCCCAACGAAGGACAGCTATGTATGTATTAATTGTGGGGAAGAGCATAGCTATATAAACTCCACTGAGACAGTGAGTACATTTACATGAACACTAATAATTCGATGTTAAACAGTTTATGGTAGCAGGCAGAGTATGGCATTAGTCATATAAACACCTTACTCTGCTTATCTTTGTTGAAGTAACTATACGCCAATTAAAACACCTTGTTTGCTGAGCAATCTTTAGAATTATTAGGACATGTAAACACCTTAAATCGTCGTTTCAGCAGTGTATTTCATCTGCGCATGTGTTAGCACCAGCCGTGCGAGCCTCCCTGTTTTTAGCGCGAGTGAAGTGAGTTCAGAACAACTGAGAGTATGCATCTTAGAAGTAGTTTTCACATACAAACTTTATATGTCCGAATAAAATAGGCTTCCCAAAATTGACATGGTAGAAAGTTTATTTTGATTGGCAATTTTCTGCATTTATCAGAGTCCTATCAGGTCACCTGATTTCAGATGTGTCCATGTAAACAGGATTATTGGGGAAATCGTTATTCTTGCAAAGCATGCAAACGTTTTAATCAAACTATTCTATTAATCTGACTATTATTCTGACTAACAACTCAATCGGAGTTCCAGCTGTGTATTTGATTTGCGCATGTAACTGTACTTTGTGTGTTTAATTTTAACTTACAGCAACATTTTTCAATTGTTGCTTTGATATGAATCAAAAGGAAATGATCATATAAGGCTTAGCCACCTGTTATTCACAGTGAGGATATTTTGTTGACCCGCCTTGACTTTCCACAAAGACCCTCCAACCCTGGGTCTGCTCCAGAATCAGAGTTGACAAACACTGGCCTGTTCAATGCAACCCACTGACTGATTCACTTTGTGTGTATTTGTGCTCTGCAGAGATGGGTCATAACAGTGCAAGTTACCTCCATGTGTTGGCTGAGGCCCTGAAGCTGAGCTTGGCTCATACAGTCCATTACTGTGCTGACCCAGATCACGTTAAAGTCCCTCTGGAGAGTCTACTGTCTAAAGACTACAGCCTGCAGCTCTCACACACCATACAAATGGACAGGTAAGACCACAAAGGTGTGTGTGTGTGTTTGTTATGAGTGAGCAAGTGAGAGAAAAATAATTAGAGGGAGAGAGTTAGTAAGTGCAAGAGAGAGAGAGAGAATGTCTCGACCCATGACAGGATCAGGGCTTTGAGTGAATGCCACCTTTTTTTGTTTTCAAGGACCAGAGAGAAATGTTCTCACTTTGCTGGGTCGTTCTTGAATTGCGGCGGCATTTATGAATTTTTTTCACTCTCTTTTCATTTATTGAAATATATTTGGGTACATCATCCCATTCTAAATCAACTAATATGGCAGGTTAATGACTTTAAAGACTTTTCACCACTAGGATAACATTGTGCACCAGTAGGAGTAGTAACACCAATGATGGTAACACTAATGAGACATTTTAGGTTATTGAATATTTTCTTAAATGGAGGTCACAGATGCTCAAATCTAAGGTCATTAACCCTTTAAAAATAATTTACTGCAGTGATACGATTATTAATTTTGCTCACAATGTTATTTCCCTTCATTTAAATTGAGTAACACCAAGTGACACTGGACTGACACCAAATTATTCATGGAATCCTCAAAATTATGACATACTAAAAGGGTGTGATTAGCTAATAATTGTATGTAACAACAATGACATAAAACTGAGGGACAGACATTATACTAGTAAAAACAATAGGTATTTTAATAGATTATTGATCTATACAATATATTTTTTATAGTGTTTTAGTTATTCAGCTCCATGTTCTTGGAATTCTCTCCAGACCAACTTGAAACTCCAGGATCTTGTTTCCTTGGAGAAGTTTGGTTGACTCACATGTTACTGAGGAATGTGATCGTCAAATCAAATCAAAGTCACGTGTGCCGAATACAACAGGTGTAGACCTTAGACCTTACAGTGAAATGCTTACTCACAGGCTCTAACCAATAGTGCAAAAAAGGTATTAGGTGAACAATAGGTAGGAAATAAAAAGACAGGCTCGATACAGTAGCGAGACTATAAAAGTAGAGAGGCTACATACAGACACCGGTTAGTCAGGTTGATTGAGGTAGTATGTGCATGAATGTATAGTTAAAGTGACTGCATATATGATAAACAGAGAGTAGCAGCAGCGTAAAAAGAAGGGGTTGGGGGGGGGCACACAATGCAAATAGTCCGGGTAGCCATTTGATTACCTGTTCAGGAGTCTTATGACTTGGGAGTAAAAACGGTTGAGAAGCCTTTTTGTCCTACACTTGGCACTCCGGTACCGCTTGCCATGTGGTAGTAGAGAGAACAGTCTATGACTGGGGTGGCTGGGGTCTTTGACAATTTTTAGGTCCTTCCTCTGACACCGCCTGGTGTAGAGGTCCTGGATGGCAGGCAGCTTTGCCCCAGTAAAGTACTGGGCTGTACGCACTACCGTGTAACCACGCCAGCCCAGGATCTCCACATCTGGCTTCTTCACCTGCGGTATCGTCTGAGACCAGTCACCCAGACAGCTGATGAAACTGAGGAGTATTTCTGTCTGTAACAAAGCCATTTCCTGGGGGAAAAACTCATTATGATTTGCTGGGCTTGGCTCCCCGGTGGGTGGGCCTATACCCTCACAGGCCCACCCGTTGTTGCGCCCCTGCCCAGTCATGTGCAATCCATAGATTAGGGCCTCATTTATTTATTTAAATTGACTGAGTTCCTTATATTAACTGCAATCCTGTAAAATCTTTATACTTTTGTTCAGTATATATTATTTTTTTAGTAAGAAGAATATAATTGAACTTAAAGGATATTCTTCTAATTTTAGAGCAAGTGGCTATGTTGAGTGTAAAAGTGATCATTTGAAACAGGCCCTATAGCCTACGCTAGATTTAAAGTTATTTGGCAACTTTAGTTGTGAATGATACAAACCTTAGAATGTCTTAGAAATCAAAATGTATATGGGCTGCATGATGCAGCTATAGGCTACTGATGATTTGAGAAAGGTCCTTCTCAGGCTGCACATGCTGTTCTCTCATCAAGGGATCATATTTTCACCCATTAGACTATTCTCTATTTAGTCTTTACTAATATGTAAAATTGATAGGTGAGAATTGTCTGTTAATTGAATGATTAGAATATTCCGCCATGAAACATATAATTGTATGGAATTGATTATAATGTATGAAATCATAATCAATAAATGTGTAGTCCTAGCCAGAATTAGGGTGAAACAATATGCCTTTATGGTATTCTAAACACAGACTGTCTGAGCTTGGTGCCGACCTGACTAGAGATTTGGGAGAGAACGGGGAGTATGTCTCAAGGACAAGGTCACTATCTATGTTGGCTGGGAAGTGAGACAGACAGTGTGTGCGTAGCAGGACATGTGTGTGCGTATGTTTGTGTGTATGTGTGTGCGTATGTTTGTGTGTATGTGTGTGCGTGTGTATGTGTGGGCGTGAGAAGCCAGTATAAAATGAATTGATTTGTATTCTTGACTTCAGAACGTTCCCGTGAATAAACATTTAACTTTGGTAGACTGGGCCTCTGCCTGTTTCCTTTTCTATCAGTATCTTACAAATCCTGATATAACAGACTAACAGGTAATTTAATTTCATTGGTAAATGAACAGGAGTATAAAATTCTCCTGACAAAAATTAGTTTTGATTTAGAATGAGAACGGCAGGGGCAGGGGCAGGGAAACATCGATAGTAATATGTTTCACAACAAAACATATTTCAATTAACTGTTGACAGCCTCTCTCTGTGTGCTTGAGAAAGGAATGAAGGAGAGAGGAGGAGATGGAAATGCACTATGGTGAGATATTCTGTAGTTAAAGTTAGTGTCTGCCTATTAATTAATGAATTATGAAAGTGTCCATAAAATTACCAGGAGATTTCCCATTTTGTAGATTACTGATGGCCTCCAACAATTCACCTTCATATATATTCATATTCATTTTCTGTGGTTCACTTATAATTGGTAAAATGGCCTTAAGGAAATTGTCTATATTCTCTTTAGATTTTTTGTTTTCAGATTCATACAGTTTGTGTTAAAATGTTTTAAAGACTGGGTCTATTTCAGAAGGATCCATTAGGGGTTTGAATGCTATGGGTGGTATGTTCCTTTTCCCCGCAAGCATTTTCCCAGTACTTTCACCTTGCTCAACACATTGTTGCTTGGATATCATGGCAGCAATCTCTGAACAGTGGGTGTTTATTGTGTTATATTCAAGCTTAAAAGTGTTGAACTTTTGAAGCATTTCTATCTAAACTGCGTTTTCTTTCTAAGCTGTGGATTTTCTGTTGTAATATTTCAAATTCTTAATGGGTCTTGTTTTTCTTATTTGAAGAGTAAGACATGATACAACCTCTCATATATACTTTAAGAGCTTCCCAGACAACAGTTGGGCATACTTCACTATTTACATTTATTTCCAAAGACATGTACAGTGGGGCAAAAAAGTATTTAGTCAGCCACCAATTGTGCAAGTTCTCCCACTTAAAAAGATGAGAGAGGCCTGTAATTGTCATCATAGGTACACTTCAACTATGACAGACAAAATGAGAAAGAAAAATCCAGAAAATCACATTGTAGGATTTTTAATGAATTTATTTGCAAATTATGGTGGAAAATAAGTATTTGGTCACCTACAAACAAGCAAGATTTCTGGCTTGCAACTTCTTCTTTAAGAGGCTCCTCTGTCCTCCACTCGTTACCTGTATTAATGGCACCTGTTTGAACTTGTTATCAGTATAAAAGACACCTCAAACAGTCACACTCCAAACTCCACTATGACCAAGACCAAAGAGCTGTCAAAGGACACCAGAAACAAAATTGTAGACCTGCACCAGGCTGGGATGACTGAATCTGCAATAGGTAAGCAGCTTGGTTTGAAGAAATCAACTGTGGGAGCAATTATTAGGAAATGGAAGACATACAAGACCACTGATAATCTCCCTCGATCTGGGGCTCCACGCAAGATCTCACCCCGTGGGGGTTAAAATGATCACAAGAACGGTAAGTAAAAATCCCAGAACCACACGGGGGACCTAGTGAATGACCTGCAGAGAGCTGGGACCAAAGTAACAAAGCCTACCACCAGTAACACACTACGCCGCCAGGGACTCAAATGCTGCAGTGCCAGACGTGTCCCCCTGCTTAAGCCAGTACATGTCCAGGCCCGTCTGAAGTTTGCTAGAGAGTATTTGGATGATCCAGAAGAAGATTGGGAGAATGTCATATGGTCAGATCAAACCAAAATATAACTTTTTGGTAAAAACTCAACTCGTGGTGTTTGGAGGACAAAGAATGCTGAGTTGCATCCAAAGAACACCATACCTACTGTGAAGCATGGAGGTGGAAACAACATGCTTTGGGGCTGTTTTTCTGCAAAGGGACCAGGACGACTGATCCATGTAAAGGAAAGAATGAATGAGGCAATGTATCGTGAGATTTTGAGTGAAAACCTCCTTCCATCAGCAAGGGCATTGAAGATGAAACGTGGCTGGGTCTTTCAGCATGACAATGATCCCAAACACACCGCCCGGGCAACAAAGGAGTGGCTTCGTAAGAAGCATTTCAAGGTCCTGGAGTGGCCTAGCCAGTCTCCAGATCTCAACCCCATAGAAAATCTTTGGAGGGAGTTGAAAGTCCGTGTTGCCCAGCAACAGCCCCAAAACATCACTGCTCTAGAGGAGATCTGCATGGAGGAATGGGCCAAAATACCAGCAACAGTGTGTGAAAACCTTGTGAAGACTTACAGAAAATGTTTGACCTCTGTCATTGCCAACAAAGGGTATATAACAAAGTATTGAGATAAACTTTTGTTATTGACCAAATACTTATTTTCCACCATAATTTGCAAATAAATTAATTAAAAATTCTACAATGTGATTTTCTGGATTTTTTTTCTCATTTTGTCTGTCATAGTTGAAGTGTACCTATGATGAAAATTACAGGCCTCTCATCTTTTTAAGTGGGAGAACTTGCACAATTGGTGGCTGACTAAATACTTTTTTGCCCCACTGTATATCTGTGTGTTGAGATATGAAGTAAACTGTGTTGAATTTTAAGAACATTTGTTATTGGCATAGGAGGTTTGAGCAATAACGTGAAGGACAATGGGCTATGGTCCGTAATTATTCTATGAAACTATTTACATTCAGAAACAGTCAATTAAAGAAATGTTCACAGTAAATAAGCAAATTTGTGAATATGGATGTGAGAGTAATAGTAATAGATGTTTTTATCTCTACAGTTCAAATAGACACATCTCTTTCATGTTGTGGTTTAATAGTTTAGTAGTTGTGGGTTAGTTTAGTTGATGACTTGTCTAGAGTTGCATACCGTCCACAATTACCTCCACCCCCCCCCCCACTCATCTGGATCTTGAGAAGTAGGTGGAGGAGAATGCCAACCCATCCCAAGCTCGCCCAAACCTTTCATTTTCAATTCCTGATAGGTGAGTTTCTTGTAAAAAAAAACAGACGTTGCCATTATTATTTTTAAGAAAATAAGTAAGAAAATACCTTATTTTGGTTGGCTGCATAATTCCATTGACATTCCATGTCACACATGTTATTGTATTCATATATTAAGTATTATCCACAACACGTGATGTTGAGATGGGTCTTTACTAGTGATGCACCGATATGACAGTTCATAAATTTTTTGCAAACTTTTTACACATTTATTAAACTATCACTCGTATTTCATATGTCACAACGATTCATCGATACGTGTGCTATGATGCTGGTAATGTTGTCTCGTGCATCTACACTGCTGGTCATAAAAAAAGCTACCTAGCTCATGGAAGCAAACAATGTTCTTCCCGAAATACATAGCAAAACGACATAATCTGTTTCAATAGCAATAGTTAGCTAGCTAACTATATAGCTAGGTGTCATCATCTAAAATAACCATCATTTATAAGACAGCTCTTATTTGATTAATGGTGGTCGGACCCATCTATGTGACACTAGCCACAATAAGGATTAGCCACAATAGTGGACTTTGCGGTTAGCCTTCAAAATAAAAGTATGTCATTGTCACTGATGCAAATTAATACAAATAGCTAAATTATGGCATAATTGAATAGATCATGCTAAACGAGGTTGGAATGTTGTTATGTAAAATCAACAAAAGACAATCATTTGTTAATTTTCCTATTTTGTTGCCTTACAACCTGGAATTAAAATCGATTTTTGGGGAGGGTTTGTTTCATTTGATTTACACAACGTGCCTAAAACAAAAAATATTTTTCTTGTGAAACAAACAAGAAATAAGACAAAAGAACAGTAAAATTGAGCTTGCATAACTATTCACCCCCCCAAGTCAATACTTTGTAGAGCCACCTTTTGCAGCAATTACAGCTGAAAGCCTCTTGGGGTATGTCTCTCACATCTAACCACTGGGATTTTTGCCCATTCTTCAAGCCAAAACTGATCAAGGTGGATGGGTTCCGCTGGTGTACAGCAATCTTTTAGTCATACCATATATTCTTATTTGGATTGAGGTCTGGGCTTTGGCTATTCCAAGACATTTAAATGTTTCTCCTTGAACCAATCAAGCATTGCTTTAGCAGTATGCTTAGGGTCATTGTCCTGCTGTAAGGTGAACCTCTGTTCCAGTCTCAAATCTCTGGAAGACAAACAGGTTTCCCTCAAGAATTTCCCTGTATTTAGCGAAATCCATCATTCCTTAAAATCTGACCACCTTTCCAGTCCCTGCCAATGAAAAACAGCCTCTACAGCATGATGCTGCCACCACCATGCTTCACTGTGGGGATGGTATTCTCTGGTGATGAGAGGTGTTGGATTTGCGCCAGACATAGCATTTTCCTTAATGGCCAAATAGCTACATTTTAGTCTCATCTGACCAGAGTACCTTCTTCCATATGTTTGGGGAGTCTCCCACATGCCTTTTGGCGAACACCAAACGTGTTTGCTTATTTTTTTCTTTAATAAGCAATGGCTTTTTTTCTGGCCAGTCTCCCGTAAAGCCCAGCTCTGTGGAGTGTACGGCTTAAAGTGTTCCTATGAACAGATACTCCAATCTCAGCTGTGGAGCTTTGCAGCTCCTTCAGGGTTATCTTTGGTCTCTTTGATGCCTGTCTGATTAATGCCCTTCTTGCCTGGTCTGTGAGTTTTGGTGGGCAGCCCTCTCTTGGCAGGTTTGTTGTGGTGCCATATTCTTTCCCTTTTTTAATAATCGATTTAATGGTGCCCCGTGGGATGTTCAAAGTTTCTGATATTTTTTTAGAACTCAAACCTGATCTGTACTTCTCCACAACTTTGTCCCTGACCTGTTGGGAGTGCTCCTTGGTCTTCATGGTGCTGCTGGCTTGGTGGTGCCCCTTGCTTAGTCGTGTTGCAGACTCCGAGGCCTTTCAGAACAGGTGTATATACTGTTGAAGTCGGAAGTTTACATACACCTTAGCCAAATACATTTAAACTCAGTTTTTCACATTCCTGACATTTAATGCTTGTAAGAATTCCCTGACTTGTGTCAGTTAAAATAAAGTGGTGATCCTAAGAATGTGAAATGTCAGAATAACAGTAGAGAGAATTATTTATTTAATATTTTATTTCTTACATCACATGGGTCAGAAGTTTACATACACTCAATTAGTATTTGGTAGCATTGCCTTTAAATTGTTTAACTTGGGTCAAACGTTTCAGGTAGCATTCTACACGTTTCCCACAATAAGTTGGGTGAATTTTGGCCCATTCCTCCTGACAGAGCTAGTGTAACCGAGTCAGGTTTGTAGGCCTCCTTGCTTGCACACTCTTTCAGTTCTGCGTTGGACTAGTAACCAAAAGGTTGCAAGTTCAAATCCCCGAGCTGACAAGGTACAGATCTGTTGTTCTACCCCTGAACAGGCAGTTAACCCACTGTTCCTAGGCCGTCAATTTTTCCTCTAACTTACTCTAAGCCTCTATGGTACAGTTTTTGTTGCTATCTATCTGTACTGTTAGTCCTTCAATTTCCTCTTTTGACCTAAATTGATTTTGTTTTATAGATTAGTACTGAATTGCACAGCCTCTAAAGGCACATTTAAGAGTGTCACATACAATAAGGGGATCTGCTGTACCTATGTTATGTCGGAAAAAGTCAGTTATAAATTATCCTGTCCTAGTTAAAACCAAATTATCATCCAGTAGGCTTTGATTCAATTTCCAATATCCTCGCCCACGTGGAAATTCTGTAAGAGTAATATATATGCCAATTATGTGATGGTCCGACCGCATTCTGTCCCCTGTCAACACTTAAACTTGTGGTGCCAGAGAGAATGACATAAGAAAGTAATCAAGACGACTGGCTTGATTAAGCCTCCGCCATGTATATCTCACTAGGTCAGAGTGTTTAAGCCTCCAAATATCGACTAATTCCGATATATTCATGACATTCATGATTTCCTTAATTGCCTGAGGGTGATAGTTTGTAGTGTGATTTCCTTTACAGTCCATAGAGGTATTTAAAACCGTATTATAATCTCCCACCATAATAATAGAGTTTTGTGTTGCTTGATACATTTTTATATTTTCAAAGAAGCATGGATCATAATTATTTGGACTGTATAGGTTAATAATAATTTAAAAAAATGACTGTTAATTAATATCACCACTCCTTTTGAATTTCTTTGCCCGTGGTACAAATATATTTCTCCCCCAGTCCTTTTTCCACAAAACTTCATCTAAAATTGTTGAACGAGTTTCCTGTGAACAATAGATATTATATTCGTTCTCTTTTAGCCAGGTAAATACTGATAGTCTTTCTTATTATCTGCTAAGCCATTACAATTATAACGGGCTATACTTATTTCACCAGTTACCATAATGAGACACAAATTTAAATTCTATTTATCATAATATATGTTTGTAAACGTACCATTAAAAAGTAACATGATGATTCAGTGTCTATATAGCTTTACCATGATATTTGCATTGCTACTACGTAAATCTCCAATTTGTCCCCACTATTCCACCCGCTAAAACCCCTCCTCATCTCGAGTTGGGTTGTCATCCCAATGACCAGCAGACCGCACCCGACTCCCCGGATCCCATAGCCCAGGAGAGACCGGGACCCATCCTTTGAAAAGAGCACACAGTGCCACCCACAGAACAGAAGCAGATCAACCGCCAAAAGCATTTCCATCCCCCTCACTTCGATTTGTATTATATGTGTATGAGAAAGTCTAATTCCTGTTTATTCCCCTCTCTCTCTCTCTCTCTCTCTTTCTCCCCCCTCACTTTCTCTCTCTCCCATTCCTCAGGGCCAGCGCCATGGCGGAGCGTGATGTGCCCACAGGAAGTGACACGGTGTATTTCACGGTGGTGGACGGCCAGGGCAACGCCTGCTCATTCATCAACAGTAACTACATGGGCTTCGGAACTGGTTTGGTGCCTCAGAGCTGTGGCTTCTCCCTGCAAGTGAGTGGCAGCCTGTCTCGGTCGTTGAGGAACCAAGGGCTAAATTCAATCCGTACCTCGATTGAAATGTAAAGGTTATTTCCAATTGAACCGAAATATGCAGCTTTTCCCGTGAATGCAGTCTCCGCTTACTCAGGAACATTGCCTTTCAATTTCTATCACGCTATAGGGCGGATCTTCTGCGATACAGATTGAGTCTTGGCCCAAGTTTTAAAACTATGGGAATAGAAAGGAAACTTTTTATTGTCAATATTTAGGCTTCAAGTTTATTCTAGTCCTGCCACAAACAGTTAAATTTGCACTATGCAGAAATCGCTCTGCCATTTCCTGTTTTCTAAAACTGAAAAGTTAGCTTCATTTCAGTTTATGTGACAAAATAAGTTAGTATAGTGTAGAGAATCATTGTCCCATCTAAACCGCTGTGAAGTATATTTTACATAACCAAAAATATTGTTGTTTTAGCTGTTTGAAGCTGGTGTACAAAGCTGAAAGTAAAATACGCAAAAACAAAACTTAATGGGAAGCATAGAAATAGCGCACATAGAACAGATCCACCGCTTCTTAGACTTGCTTTCAAGTAGAATGATAGATCGATCTATAAATCACATTTCTGTGAATTTGATCAGGTCGCCCAAAATATTTATCGTAGGTATACAGTTTGGAACTGAAATATATCTGTTGAATTGCTTTCATTGTTTCCTCCTGGTTCCATCTGAACTCTGTGGCCCATCAGAACCGAGGTGCTCACTTCTCTCTGGAGCGTAGCCATAGTAACTGTGTAGGGCCGGGGAAGAGACCGTACCACACCATCATCCCGGCCCTGCTGACCGACCCCGCCTCTGGACGCCTACTCTGCTCCCTCGGGGTCATGGGAGCCTTTATGCAGCCGCAGGGCCACATACAGGTGCACGCACGCTCACTCACTCACTCACTTTCTTTCTTTCCTGGTGCTTTAGTTTAGTGGCCTGTGTTCTCTCTCTCCTCTCCATCCAGGTGTTGCTGAACATGCTGGAGTTTGGGATGAACCCCCAAGAGGCGCTAGATGCCCCTCGCATGTATGTGCAGCATGACAAGGCTGGTAAGCTCTCTGTGAACCAGGCTAGAGGCCAGGCCACATGACCCTCCTCTCTCTCTCTCTCTCTCTCTCTCTCTCTCTCTCTCTCTCTCTCTCTCTCTCTCTCTGATGTTAATCAGCCTACCCACAGTAGAAATCTGCTTACTGTACTGTAGATCAGGTAGAGTAACCCTAACCCCCCTCCTCGATGCCCAGACCTTCTGCCTGACGGGCTATGTTTACATGTTTAGTAAACTACACTATAATATTTTGCATGCATCAGGAAAAAATACTATCATAATTTAGTCTAAGAAACGTGCACACACATGTTGTTAGTAATGCATAGAGATAGGAAAGTGTGTGAAAATGAAGTATTTATTTGTCATAATAAAAACTCCACATGTCCTACCGGAAATCCTGCTTTATCTGCATCCTCTCCTCTCACAGCCCAGCAGTGGCGTGTCAATTTGGAGGTGGGTGTCGACGAGGGTGTTGCTGAAGACCTGGAAAAGCGTAGCCATGTGGTTTGCTGGCCTATCACTGGCCATGACCGGAGTCAGTTTGGGCGAGGCCAGGTCATCTCAGTAGGGGATTGGTGGAACCTGTCTACCCAGGATGCAGAGCTCAATGTTAGGGTGTTGTGGGCAGGATCAGACCCCAGAGCTGATGGTTGTGCCCAGGGGTACTAGTGACTAGGGCTGCACAATATCGGCCAAAAAATATAATTGCGATTTTTTTTGACCAAATATTGCAATTGCGATTTTGGCTTGCGATATAGATCAAAACATTTGGGTGAACTTTTGGAATCAGTGAAATAGAATGATTTATATTAAGAAACAGATAATAATAATAATAATAATAAAAACAGATGTTACACGCAGCTTAGTGCCGGTTCAAAATATTGCACCCAATATGAATCTCTTGCAATATGGATATTGCACATGTCGATATTGCGATTTTGATATGAATTTGAATAATCGTACAGCTCTACATTCTTCGAAAAAACGATTCCAAAAGGGTTCTTCGACTGTCCCCATAGGAGAACCCTTTTTGGTTCCAGGTAAAACCATTTTTGGTTCCAGGTAGAACCATTTTGTGTTCCGTGTAGAACCCTCTGTGGAAAGGGTTCTACTTGGATCCAAAAGGGTTCTACTTTGAACCATCATTCAACGTGTTCTCCAATGGGGACAGCAGGAGACCCTTTTAGGTTCTAGATAGAACCTTTTTTTCTGAGAGTACTAGTGACCCTCTCCCCTCCCTAGGGGGAGCTAGAGAGCTTACAGAATATTTACAGTATGACAGTACACTACACTTGTCCACTCACTGACCATGTTTACATGCACAGCAATATCCCATTATTATTCAGGATACTCAAGTATTCTGTTTTTGAGTTGATGCATGTAAACATCATATTAACATTATGAGAAACCCGGATAAGATGCCTGTTTTTGCTTATAATTTCTGACATTTGATTGGCCTTATTATCATTTCCAACATTTGGTAGGCTATTTGTTTATCACTTATAGTTTGATACATGCAGCTTCTCTTCTGTCATTATTTGTTGCCCCAGAAGACTAAATACAGTAGTGCTCACCAGAATAATATTTTAAATCGATAGAATGCATTAGTAGTCTAGTTTTAGCACTAGTAAAGTTGTCTGCTTCGCGTAGGGACCGTGGAGAAAACACAATAACTCCAAAACAGTGGTCTGTGCAAAATGTCCAAATGTCATCAGTTTGACCAGTTTTAAGAAAATTAAAAGCTGAGAAAATGACAAAATGTTTCTGATAAGACTTCAGTTCATCTTAGGTGTGATTGAAATACTGTCTGCTTGCATAACAGTGTCAAAGATAACACATTACACGTGCATTCACATTTCTAAAAAGATGCTGAAAGAAAGAAATCATGTTTCTCAACTCCTGTTCCTGAGACAAAATTAACATTTGTTGTGTAATTTCACTTCAAGAAATGCATAATTCTGCAGGAGTTAATGTTATATTATACCACAGCGTTGTTGAATACTCATTTCTGATTGGCTAGAAGGGCATTCTAGGATGGACATTAAAACCAGATAAAGGCACAGTTGAAAAAGATATCGAGACAGTTGGAAAAGATATTGGGACACCTTGCAATCATGACGCAATAAGCGCCTACATTTTTTTATTTCACCTTTATTTAACCAGGTAGGCCAGTTGAGAACAAGTTCTCATTTACAACTGCAGACCGTACTTGCTACAAAGTTACAGAAAGCTAAACCAACAACCACACAAAACGAAATAGGATACATTGTAAACACAGGTCCAACGAGGAAAAACTTAACTAGCAAGCTAGCATTGATTTGTTTTTGCAGAGACTTATTTTTTTGGAGCGTCTGATGACCTACCGTGGTGAGTGGTGAACATGAATTTCTCTGGTCCCTACAGTTGCAGTCATGCCACAGGTGACGCTATGCTGTTAAATCCTCCCATGTTTCTAGTTTGACTAGCTATTTTCAGGAACTAATATTTTTTTATTTGGTTGTCATTTTGGCAGGTTTGCTGGGAGACAAAAACATTTAGATAGCTTCTAGCCTAGTTTTTGATATGCAGTGCGGTCTCCTCGTAATGAACAGTGTCGAGTGACCTGATGAGATGGCAAACTTTTCTAGCTATGCCAGGCAAATTCATGCATCATCAGCTCATTGTTATGGATGTATCTGAATTAATGTCAATAGAAAACAGCTACGTTGCTGTTATTCTGGCCCAGGTGTCGTGATGCCGATGCCGTAGCTTGCTGGCTAGTTAGAAAGCAAGGGAAATTAATTTTGCCAGCGAGCATACCAACAGAACATAATGAACGAACGACAAGGTGGTGTCCATAAATATCGAACTAATTGAACGAATGACTGGGTTGCACATTTAGCAACCAAAATATGAGAAAGTATGAATTTGCTTATGTAAATGAAAAGACAAATAAAAAAAGTTATTTCTACCGGTAAATGTGTGCTTATAGTATTGTTTTATTTGGCAACTGTTTTCAGTGGGATAAACAGCTTAGATCAGGTATTCCCAAACTGGGTAGTGCAATGTGGTCGGGTGTACGCCCCCCAAAAAAAGAAACTTGTCTTTTAAAGATAATTCGTAAAAACAGATCTTCATTGTATAGGGTTTAAACACTCCCATGTTTGTTCAATGAAACATAAATTAATGAACATGCACGTGTGGAACGGTTGTTAAGACACTAACAGCTTACAGACGGTAGGCAATTAAGGTCAAACTTATGAAAACTTAGGACACTAAAGAGACCTTTCAACTGACTCTGTAAAACACCAAAAGAAAGATGCCCACGGTCCTTGCTCATCTGCGTGAATGTGCCTTAGGCATGCTGCAAGGAGGCATGAGGACTGCAGATGTGGCCAGGGCAATAAATTGCAATGTATGTACTGTGAGACGCCTAAGACGGTGCTACAGGGAGACAGGACGGACAGCTGATCGTCCTCGTATTGCCAGACCATGTGTAACAACACCTGCACAGGATCGGTACATCCGAACATCACACCGGTAGATACAGGATGGCAGCAAAAACTGCCCGAGTTACGCCAGGAACGCACAATCCCTCCATCAGTGCTCAGACTGTCCGCAATAGGCCGAGAGAGGCTGAACTGAGGGCTTGTAGCCCTGTTGTAAGGCAGGTCCTCACCAGACATCACTGGGCACAAACCCACCGTCGCTGGACCCGACAGGACTGGCAAAAAGTGCTCTTCACTGAAGAGTTGCGGTTTTGTCTCACCAGGGGTGATGGTAGGATTCACGTTTATCGTCGAAGGAATGAGCGTTACACTGAGGCCTATACTCTGGAGCGGGATCGATTTGGAGGTGGAGGGTTCATCATGGTCTGGGGCGGTGTGTCACAGCATCATCGGACTGAGCTTGTTGTCATTGCAGGCAATCTCAATGATGTGCATTACAGGGAAGACATCCTCCTCCCTTATGTGATACCCTTCCCTGCAGGCTCATCCTGACATTCAGCATGACAATGCCACCAGCCATACTGCTCGTTCTGTATGTGATTTCTTGCAAGACAGGAATGTCAGTGTTCTGCCATGGCCAGCAAAGAGCCCGGATCTCAATCCATCCCATTGAGCACATCTGGGAACTTGCAGGTGCCTTGGTGGAGGAGTGGGGTAACATCTCACAGCAAGAACAGGCAAATCTGCTGCAGTCCACGAGGAGGAGATGCACTGCAGTACTTAATGCAGCTGGTGGCCACACTAGATACTGACTGTTTGTCTGTGGAACTTGTTCAGTTTATGTCTGTTGTTGAATCTTATGTTCATACACATATTTTCACATGTTAAGTTTGCTGAAAATAAACGCAGTTGACAGTGAGAGGACGTTTCTGTTTTTTTGCTGAGTTCATATACACTACCGTTCTGACTAACTTCTGAGTGAGGTTTCCTTGTTTTTGAAAGCAATTTTTTTGTCCGTTAAAATATAATCAAATTGATCAGAAATACAGTGCAGACATTGTTAATGGGTGCGTTCTCAGCCCTTTCCTGTACTCCCTGTTCACCCATGACAGCATGGCAATGCACGCCTCCAACTCAATCATCAGGTTTGCAGGCGACACTACAGTAGTAGGCTTGATTACCAACAACGACGAGACGGCCTACAGGGAGGAGGTGAGGGCCCTCGGAGTGTGGTGTCAGGAAAATAACCTGACACTCAATGTCAACAAAACAAAGAAATGATCGTGGACTTCAGGAAACAGCAGAGGGAGCACCCCCATATCCACATCGATGGGACAGAAGTGGAGAAGGTGGAAAGTTTTAAGTTCCTCGGCGTACACATCACAGACAAACTAAAATGGTCCCCCACACAGACAGCGTGAGGAAGAAGGCACAATAGCGCCTCTTCAACCTCAGGAGGCTGAAGAAATTTGGCTTGTCACCGAAAACACTCACAAACTTTTACAGATGCACAATCGAGAGCATCCTGTCGGGCTGTATCACCGCCTGGTACGGTAACTGCTCCGCCCACAACCGTAAGGCTCTCCAGAGGGTAGTGAGGTCTGCACAACGCATCACCGGGGGCAAACTACCTGCTCTCCAGGACAACTACACCACCCAATTTCACTCTAGCCACTTTAATAAGTAAAAATTGGATGTAATAAATGTATCACTAGTCACTTTAAACTATGCCACTTTATATAATGTTTACATACCCTACACTACTCATCTCATATGTATATACTGTACTCTATACCATCTTGCCTATGCCATTCCGCCATCGCTCATCCATATATATTTTTATGTACATATTCTTATTCATTCCTTTACACTTGTGTGTATAAGGTAGTTGTTGTGAAATTGTTAGATTACTTGTTAGTTATTACTGCACGGTCGGAACTAGAAGCACAAGCATTTCTCTACACTCGCATTAACATCTGCTAACCATGTGTATGTGACAAATAAAATTAGATTTGATTTGAAATTACTATTGTAGCTGGAAACAGCAGCTTTGTTTATAGAATGTCTACATAGGCTTACAGAGGCCCATTATCAGCAACAATCACTCCTGTGTTCCAATGGCATGTTGTGTTAGCTAATCCAAGTTTAGTATTTTACAAGGCTAATTGATCATTAGAAAACCCTTTTGCATTTATGTTAGCACAGCTGAAAACTGTTCTGATTAAAGAAGCAATAAAACTGGCCTTCTTTATACTAGTTGAGTATCTGGAGCATCAGCATTTGTGGGTTCGATTACAGGCGCAAAATGTCCAGAAACAAAGTCCTTTCTTCTGAAACTCGTTAGTCTCTTCTTGTTCTGGAAATGATGGCTATTCCATGCGAGATATTAAAA